>NC_060147.1:46429076-47050326 GCF_021461385.2 Schistocerca piceifrons | reverse complement strand
TAGCTAGTCCTGTATGACGGTACCTCGCAACCTGACTAGGACTGTTGATATTTTTAAAAATATCGACAGTTCGATACACCGTTATTTGAAAAAAAATCACAATCGGCCGTAGATATGCCGCAGTTAGTATCGATGTGGTAGTTGTTGTGGTCTTTCATTGATGCAGCTCTCCATGCTACTCTATCCTGTGCAAGTTTCTTCATCTCCCAGTATCTACTGCAACCTACATAATTCTGAATCTGTTTAGTGTATTCATCTCTTGGTCTCCCTATGCGATTTTTACCCTCCACGCTGGCGTCTAAGTTGGTGATCCCTTGATGCCTCAGAATATCCCCTAACAACCGATCCCTTCTTCTAGTCAAGTTGTGCCACAAATTTCTCTTCTCCCCAGTTCTATTCAATACCTCCTCATTAGTTATGTGACCAACCCATCCAATATTCAGCATTCTTCTGTAGCACCACATTTCGAATGCTTCTATTCTTTTCTTGTCTAAACTGTTTATCGTCCATGTTTCACTTCCATACATGGCTACACTCCATACAAATACTCCCAGAAACGACTTCCTGACACTTAAATCTATACTCGATGTTAACAAATTTCCCTTCTTCAGAAACGCTTTCCTTGCCATTGTCAGTCTACATTTTATATCTTCTCTACTTCGACCATCATCAGTTATTTTGCTCCCCAAAAACTCCTTTACTACTTTAAGTGTCTCATTTCCTAATCTAATTCCCTCAGCATCTTCCGACTTAATTCGACTCCATTCCATTATCCTCGTTTGCTTATGTTAATGTTCATCTTATACCCTCCTTCCATTCCGTTCAACTGCTCTTCCAAGTCCTTTGCTGTCTCTGACAGAATTACAATGTCATCGGCGAACCTCAAAATTTTTATTTCTTCTGCATGCCACAAGCTCATCTTCTCCCCAATTCTATTCAATACCTCCTCATTAGTTATGTGATCTACCCATCTAATCTTCTGCATTCTTCTGTAGCACCACATTTCTAAAGCTTCTATTCTTTTCTTCTCTAAACTGTTTATCGTCCATGTTTAACTTCCGTACATGGCTACACTCCATACAAATACTCCCAGAAACGACTTCCTGACACTTAAATCTATACTCGATGTTAACAAATTTCTCTTCTTCAGAAACGCTTTCCTTGCCATTGCCAGCCTAAATTTTATGCCCTCTCTACTTCAATCATCATCAGTTATTTTGCTCCCCAAATAGCAAAACTTCTTTACTACTTTAAGTGTCTCATTTCCTAATCTAATTCCCGCAGCATCACCCAACTTAAGTCGACTATATTCCATTATCCTCGTTTTGCTTTTGTTGATGTTCATCTTATACCCTTCTTTCAATACACTGCCCATTCCGTTCAACTGTTCTTCCAAGTCATTTGCTGTCTCTGACAGAATTACAATGTCATCGGCGAACCTCAAAGTTTTTATTTCTTCTCCATGGATTTTAATACCAACTCCGAACTTTTCTTTCGTTTCCTTTACTGCTTGCTCGATATGCAGATTGAATGGCATTAGGGAGAGGCTACAACCCTGTCTCATTCCCTACCCAACCACTGCTTCCCTTTCATGTCATCTTTCTGCTTTCCCTTCTTTGCTTAGAACTGGGATTCCATCTGAGCTCTTGATATTCATACAAGTGGCTCTCTTTTCTCCAAAGGTCTCTTTAATTTTCCTGTAGGCAGTGTCTATCTTACCCCCTCATGAGATAAGCCTCTACATCCTTACATTTGTCCTCTAGCCGTCCCTGCTTAGCCATTTTGCACTTCCTGTCAACCTCATTTTTGAGACGTTTGTATTCCTTTTTGCCTGCTTCACTTGCTGCATGTTTGTATTTTCTCCTTTCATCAATTAAATTCAGTATCTCTTCTGTTACCCAGGGATTTCTACTAGCCCTCGTCTTTTTATCTACTTGATCCTCTTCTGCCTTCACTATTTCATTCTTCAAAGCTACCCATTCTTCTTCTACTGTATTTCTTTCCCCCATTCCTGTCAATTGTTCCCTTAGGCTCTCCCTGAAACTCTGTACAACTTCTGGTTCTTTCAGTTTATGCATGTCCCATCTCCTTAAATTCCCACCTTTTTGCAGTTTCTTCAGTTTTAATCTACATAACCAATAGATTGTGGTCAGAGTCCACATCTGCCCCTGGAAATGTCTTAAAATTTAAAATCTGGTTCCTAAATTCAGAAATATAAACGTACCAAATCGGATGACTCTTTTTTGAAACACCCTATATCTTACGCAACTCGGGAGGACAGGACAGTGGGGTTGGAAGCAGCTGTCAGCTGTCTGGTTGACTGGAATTTCCCCGCCGGCCAGCAGTAATGGCGCAGAAGGTTGTAGCGTTTGGCGGCGCTAGCAGCGGCCCCAGAGTGGAGCCGTGTGGGACCGTCTGTCGCTCGGTGCGTGTCCCCCCAGTGCGTCCAGTTTAGTGGCGGTGGGTGGGGAGGCAACATCACTGGAGCGCGCCCGGAGCCTCCAGAAGATCCTCAGCAGCCATGTCCGCCAGCGGAAGCGACAGCGCCGGCAGCGACCGGGATCTGCCTTGTCTCTGGCCGCCCGCCGTACTGCAGCTGATGATGGGCGAGACGCTGAAATGCAGCAGCCGAGGCGCTGCAGGTAGGCAGTGGCTTCGCAGTTGAACTGAGCCACGTCTCTTTAGTTTTCTGTGGAACGTCCCCTTAGAGAAATTATTGAGTTACTGTGCTGATTAACCCCTTACGTTCTTTGAACGTACTCAGACATGTCGCTCTTTACTTATTCTGATCAACACTAAACTGACACAATATTTTTAGTGCAACGCAATCTGACTTTCAAAAATCGCTACAAAAGAATGGCCCTGACTAACATTAACCTATACCTTTCACAAATCACTTACCTCACAAAAATCTTTGTTACTCGAACTACTGCAATACAGCGAGCGCCACTACTGTCAGCTAAATAAAAGATTCTAACTACTGAAGGCACTAACTACTGATTGGGCACAGTTAGCAAATGAAAGATTTTGATAGAGAACAAACAATCTATTTACCTTAATAGTGTTCAAAGGTCATAATATATAGCAGTTCATGACATCCAGTCTTACAAATTTACTGTCTCTGATGGACACATGTCCACATCATCCGCTCTCAAAACTCCGCCATCTCTCTCCCCACATCCACCACTGCTGGCGGCTCACCTCCAACTGCGCAACGCTACGCGCTGTTCACATCCAACTGCCTAACACTACAATAGCATGTACTCCAACAATGCAAACCAACCACAGCCTTCACACAGCACAGTCAGTGATTTTCATATAGAGCGCTACGTGGCGTTACCAACATAAAAACCTAAACAGCCTACTTACCTAGCCCCCATGCTCCCCACAAAAAATTTTGCAAATTGTTTTGGACAGTGGCTAATACAGATTTGAAATTTTTTTTTCATAATTACAATAACAAAGAAATCAAATGCACACACTTATTGATACAATGTTGGTCAAAACCTAAAATTTTCTCACAGTCCATAAAGGCAGTCCTGAGCACTCATCACAGTAAAATTGCAGTGTTTTCTTTTTCTCAAAGTCTGAGCAGTAAAAGAAAATGCACACGGAAGTAGTGGATTTCCATGCAGTCTTGAAGAAGTAGTGTTGTCCTTCTAACGGAAAGACAGTGCTGACTCTCGACATGCAGACAGGTAATGGGCCACAACAGAGCAAACCAACAGCGGAGTCAGTCGAAGTTTTGAAGAATATTGGTAAGTAGGTCATCACAGAGCAGACCACTGTAATCCTGTTACAGAATACGGTATTGGTGGGCCACCAGAGGTGCAGACCCACTGCAGTCCTTGTAGAAATAATGGTATTGTAGGTAGGCTGTTTAGGTTTTTATGTTGGTAACGCCACGTAGCGCTCTATATGAAGATCACTGACTGTGCTGTGTGAAGGCTGTGGTTGGTTTGCATTGTTGGAGTACATGCTATTGTAGTGTTAGGCAGTTGGATGTGAACAGCGCGTAGCGTTGCGCAGTTGGAGGTGAGCCGCCAGCAGTGGTTGATGTGGGGAGAGAGATGGCGGAGTTTTGAGAGCGGATGATGTGGACATGCGTCCATCAGAGACAGTAAATTTGTAAGACTGGATGTCATGAACTGATATATATATTATGACCTTTGAACACTATTAAGGTAAGTAGATTGTTTGTTGTCTATCAAAATCTTTCATTTGCTAACTGTGCCCAATCAGTAGTTAGTGCCTTCAGTAGTTTGAATCTTTTATTTAGTTGGCAGTAGTGGCGCTCGCTGTATTGCAGTAGTTCGGGTAACGAAGATTTTTGTGAGGTAAGTGATTTGTGAAAGGTATAGGTTAATGTTAGTCAGGGCTATTCTTTTGTAGGGATTTTTGAAAGTCAGATTGCGTTGCGCTAAAAATATTGTGTCAGTTTAGTGTTGAACAGAATAAGTAAAGAGCGAAATGTCTGAGTACGTTCAAATAACGTAAGGGGTTAATCAGAACAGTAACTCAATAATTTTTGTAAGGGGACGTTTCATCTGTAACAAAAATGCAACTCTGGAACAGTGCACAAGGTCTGTTCAAAAACATCGGGAACTGACATCAGTCTGTTGTAGAATTTTAGAACGTGTGTTTTGCTCGCGTATCATATCATTTCTGGAAACCTAGAATCTACTCTGTAGGAATCAACATGGATTCCGGAAACAGCGATCGTGTGAGACCCAACTCGCTTTATTTGTTAATGAGACCCAGAAAATATTAGATACAGGCTCCCAGGTAGATGCCATTATCGTAGACTTCCGGAAGGCGTTCGATACAGTTCCACACTGTCGCCTGATAAACAGAGTGAGAGCCTACGGAATATCAGACCAGCTGTGTGGTTGGATTGAAGAGTTTTTAGCAAACAGGACACAGCATGTTGTTCTCAATGGAGAGACGTCTACAGGCGTTAAAGTAACCTCTGGCGTGCCACAGGGTAGTGTTATGAACCATTGCTTTTCACAGTATATAAAATAACCTAGCAGATAGTGTCGGAAGTTCCATACGGCTTTTCGCGGATGATGCTGTAGTATACAGAGAAGTTGTAGCATAAGAAAATTGCAGCGAAATGTAGGAAGATCTGCAGCAGATAGGCGTTTGGTGCAGGGAGTGGCAACTGACCCTTAACATAGACAAATGTAATGTATTGCGAATACATAGAAAGAAGGATCCTTTACTGTACGATTATATGATAGCGGAACAAACACTGGTAGCAGTTACTTCTGTAAAATATCTGGGAGTATGCGTACGGAACGATTTGAAGTGGAATGATCACATAAAATTAATTGTTGGTAAGGCGGGTACCAGGTTGAGATTCATTGGGAGAGTCCTTAGAAAATGTAGTCCAGCGACAAAGGAGGTGGCTTACAAAACACTCGTTCGACCTATACTTGAGTATTGCTCATCAGTGTGGGATCCGTACCAGGTCGGGTTCACGGAGTAGATAGAGAAGATCCAAAGAAGAGGTTTGCGTTTCGTCACAGGGTTATTTGGTAAGCGTGATAGCGTTACGGAGATGTTTAACAAACTCAAGTGGCAGACTCTGCAAGAGAGGAGCTCTGCATCGCTGTGTAGATTGGTCGCCAGGTTTCGAGAGGGTGCGTTTCTGGATGAGGTATCGAATATATTGCTTCCCCCTACTTATACCTCCCGAGGAGATCACGATTGTGATTTGTGCAACAAAGATTCGAGCGCGCACCGAGGCTTTCCGGCAGTCGTTCTTCCCGCGAACGATACGCGACTGGAACAGGAAAGGGAGGTAATGACAGTGGCACGTAAAGTGCCCTTCGCCACACACGGTTGGGTGGCTGCGGAGTATAAATTTAGATGTAGATGAACTTTGTCCACAAAATTGTTCTACACACATACACTCACTGGTCATACCGGACTCGAGACTCCATTACCGCAGCAACGTACTTTCGCCATCTGTCCCTGTCTTGGGCTATTTACTTCCATTCACCTTCAATACCTAGGCTCCACAAATCAGCCTTCACGTTGTCCTCCCATCTACGCCTCGGTCTCCCAACAGGACGTTTTCCCTCTAGGTGCCCTACCAGTACTCTGCGCGCTGCCCTGCCCTCATCCATTCGAGCTACGTGACCCGCCCATCGTAGCCTACGTGATTTAATAACACTGATTATGTCAGGGCTTCCATAGAGTTCGTGAACCCCTTCGTTATGCAGTTTTCTCCACTCTCCGCTAATGTTATCCCTTTTTGCTCCGAAAAATTTCCTCAAAATTTTGTTTTCAAACACTCCAAACGGCTTTTCATTTTGCACAGTGAGAGACCAAGTCTCACACCCATACAGCATAATTGGTAGAATAATAGTTTTGTATATTCTAATCTTTAAATTCCTAGACAGTATCGGTGATGAAAGTAATATATTCAGTGAGAAGTAGCACGCATTTCCCGCCCGTTAATCTCTTCTTCAGTTCGGGTTGAATCTCATTTCTCGAAGTGATGTCCACGCCTAGATACTTAAATGTGTTCACTTTTTCAAACTGCATGTCTCCAACTCTTAACATTTGCTGATCTACTGCTGTTGTCATTCTAGTAGTAACCAGGTATTTAATTTTGTCTTCACTTATCCTTAGGCCTACATCTTCACTAGCCTTGATTAACGCATTCGCATTTGCTGTTACACATTCTTTCCTATCGCTAATGATGTTTAGATCGTCTGCATACCTCAATATCATAATATTTCCATTTAACTCTACATCCTGTGAATTATCTGCTGCCATTCGTACAATATATTCTAGGACTAAATTAAAAAGTAGCGGAGACAGGGCATCTCCCTGCTTAAGTCCGTTCTTTATTACAAATTCTTCTAACTCCAATGTCCCCACGCGTACTCTACCTTTTGTGTTTCTCAAACTGCATGTCTCCAACTCTTAACATTGTTCTACGCTTACCTTTTACTTACTGTTCATGGTCTCCTTAGAAATACCCTGCTCCACAATTGGCATATCGCTCCAAAGCCGTTTCCACTTCCGGAAGCAGTCTCGGTACGCATCTTGCTGGATCTCACGAAGCGCCGTCTGCCGATTTCCGTTTATCTCGTCCATCGTAGCAAATCTTCGATCTTTCTACAGAGTTTTTGACTTTGGAAACAAAAAAGATCCTCAAGGTCCAGGTCTGGAGACTACAGTCAGTGGCCAGCACAGTGATTTCGTTTATTGTGCAATAGTCACGCACCAACAGGGATGAATCAGCCAGAGCGTTATCGTGATGAAAGAGCCACAAATTGTCTCGCCACATTTCAGGCCGTATCCTTCTCACATTTTCTCTCAGGCTTCGCACCACGTCCCGATAGTACCATCGAATAACAGGTTGTTCCTATGGCACGAATTCGTGATGAATTAATCATTCAAAGTCAAAGAAAACTATTAGCGTGGCTTCGACATTTGACCTGATCTGTCGAGCTTTGCCGGCCGGAATGGACGAGCGGTTCTAGGCACTACAGCCTGGAACCGCGCGACCGCCACAGTCGCAGGTTTGAATCCTGCCTCGGGCATGGATGTGTGTGATGTCCTTAGGTTAGTTAGGTATAAGTAGTTCTAAGTTCTAGGGGACTGATGACCTCGGAAGTTAACTCCCATAGTGCTCAGAGCCATTTGAACCATTTTGTCGAGCTTTTTTGGTCTCGGAGAATCTTTCCCGACCACCTCTGAAGCTTGATCTCACCATCATAACTCTGGATCCATGTCTTGTCACCACTTGTTGCTGTTGTTGTTGTTGTTGTCAGTCCTGAGACTGGTTTGATGCAGCTCTCCATGCTAGTCTATCCTGTGCAAGCTTCTTAATCTCCCAGTACCTACTGCAACCTACATCCTGAATCTGCTCAGTGTATTCATCTCTTGCTCTCCCTCTACGATTTTTACCCTCCACGCTGCCCTCCAATGCTACATTTGTGATCCCTTGATGCCTGAGAACATGTCCTACTAACCGGTCCCTCCTTTTTGTCAAGTTGTGCCACATACTCCTCTTGTACCCAATTCTATTCAATACTTCATCATTAGTTATGTGATCTACCCATGTAATCTTCAGCATTCTTCTGTAGCACCACATTTCGAAAGCTTCTATTCTCTTCTTGTCCAAACTAGTTATCGTCCATGTTTTACTTCCATACATGGCTACACTCCATACAAATACTGTCAGAAACGACTTCCTGACACTTAAATCTATACTCGATGTTAACAAATTTCTCTTCTTCAGAAACGCTTTCCTTGCCATTGCCAGTCTACATTTTATACCCTCTCTATTTCGACCATCATCCGTTATTTTACTCCCCAAATAGCGATACCCCTTTACTACTTTAAGTGTCTCATTCCCTAATCTAATTCCGTCAGCATCACCCGACTTAGTTCGACTACATTCCATTATCCTCGTTTTGCTTTTGTTGATGTTCATCTTATACCCTCCTTTCAAGACACTGTCCATTGCGTTCAACTGCTCTTCCAAGTCCTTTGCTGTCTGTGACAGAATTACAATGTCATCGGCGAACCTCAACGTTTTTATTTCTTTTCCATGGACTTTAATACCTACTCCGAATTTTTATTTTGTTTCTTCTTCCACAATACCTACTCCGAATTTTTCTTTTGTTTCTTCTTGCTCAATATACAGATTGAATAATGACAGATTGTCACCACTTCGGACTCTCTTAAGGAACATCTCATTTGCGCAATCCAGAAGTTCTTCAGAGATTGTGAGGCGAAGGTCTTTTTGGTCTTGACTCATGATGCGAGGGACGAACTTGGCTGCAATACGATGCATTCTAAGATGCTGTGTCAGGATTTCGTGATATGATTCTTGTCGAGAGCGGGGTGCACTCAGCCCTTGTGAGGCAAACTGAAGAACTACTTGATTTAGAAGTTGCGGCTCCGGTCTCGTAAACGGACATCCAGCAGGTAGAGCGCTGTGCTGACAACATTCCCCTCCATATCCTCATCCAGTGACGCCTATGGGAGTGAGGAAGACACGGCGGCCGGTCGGTACTGTTGGGCCTAGCAATTCCTGTTCGGGCGGAGTTTAGTTTTTTTCTGCAATCTCTCGGGCAGTCAGTCTTCGATTGCCACGCGCCATTTCATTGACGTTCCTGACACGAGCGTCATCGGTAGACGTCGAAGGGCGTCCTGAACGGGGATCATCTTCACCTTCCGTCCGGCCGTTTTTAAACCGCGTGAACCATTCGTAACACACAGTACCGCTTAACCGTAGGCTTGCTGCATCATTTGGTGTGTATCTATAAAGGTTTCCCGAGTTTCACGCAAAATTAAATGGAGACACGTACTCCTCTAACACTGCCACGTCGTAATTCGCGAACTGTGCGGCTCAACGTTCTACTCAATACAGCACTGAACAGTAACTGGCTGGCTCTGAGCACTATGGGACTTAACAGCTGTGGTCATCAGTCCCCTAGAACTTAGAACTACTTAAACCTAACGAACCTAAGGACATCACACACATCCATGACCGAGGCAGGATTCGAACCTGCGACCGTAGCAGTCGCGCGGTTCCGGACTGCGCGCCTAGAACCGCGAGACCACCGCGGCCGGCAGTAACTGACAGACATACAACAGTGAAACTTCCGGCAGTTACACATTAAACACAAGCGTGGCAGGGATGCCAACCGCATTTCCAGCGTACCATTGGCACTAAATTACGAACGTTCTGGAATTTTTTCAGCAGACGACGTATACTTGTGTGTGGAAGCAGTACGTGGGAAGTCCACAAAGTGAGTACCGTTTCATTCTATCGCTACTGCAGCACCAGTGTCGCCTTTCCGCACATTTTCACTCGTTTCTGTGGTTCATTGTCTTCGCACTGAAGTCATTACAGCCGGATTGTCTTGCGTGTACATTCGTTAGTTGTCATCGAAATTGTTTAAGACCATGTCAGAGCCCGCCGACTGTGCAGTGCGTTCTGTAATACGGTTTGTGAGTGCGAAGAATTTTAAGCCAGCTGAAATTCATCGTCAACTTGTGGTAGAGATTTATGGGTAAAATGTCAATGGTGATGGAATGGTGAGAAAGTGGGTGAGACAGTCCAATGTTGATGCGCCGACTGTTGTTCATGACGAAGCAATGAGTTGGCGGCCTTGTGCCAGTGATGGTTTGGTGGAGGAAGAGAACGAGAGAATTAGTGAAAACAAACGGTTCACAATGCGTTGTGATAAATTAGCACAAACTGCAAAAAGTGTTTCACATAAGAGTGACACAATTCGCTTGAGGGAAGGGGATCGGATGGGCCGGGAGGGGGGGGGGGGGGGGGGGGAGACGTTCGTGAAGCAACACTCGCTATTTGAAAGATGCACGAAATCCACAAGTTTGAAAATACGCAGTGAAATTTTGTACCATGCTGTACACGAAATTAACACAATTGCTGTTAATTCCCTTGTATTATATGTATATTTTTATGGAATTATATATATATATTAGGGCTGGGGCCCATGAATGTACATATTTGGAAACATTCTAAAACGAAAGCATATGTGTTTTTTAACACAAACTTATGTTTTTTAAATGGACCTCCTATATTTTTTCTTCATCAATCCATAGCACGACAAAGCACATAAACAATGGCGTTGATTGCATCGCAATATTCCCATTACATCCCGAGATATTGAGACGCGAAGTTGACACTTGAAACACCCGACATGTGCTGCTAGCGCACGTCCTGAGGCTCAGGCGTGAACCCCATGCTGCTCGTAATCGCGATGTGATTGACACGTGTAATCACACTTCCATACTTATCAAGAGGTCCGAAACGAATAATACGGTCTGCTGCCATCCTGCAGCATCGGGTTCACGCCTGAGCCTCAGTTATCAAACTATAGCAGATGAAAATTTGGGAAAACAAGAATTCCTTCTTCATAAACAAAGCAACTGGTTTTGATTGTTTCTAAGCTACACAGATGATCTGTAAAACGGAAGCGTATGTATCGCAGCGTTCTGGGTTTATCTCGTGCAAGTTTACTTGAAAGCAATCCACGGCTCGGTTGTCTACCAAGCTAGTATTGAAATGCTGCTTCAAAAAGATGACGTGGCAGTAAGGTCGCGTCTTATATTTAAAAATGTTTCAGGCATTTTGGTTGCGATCTTATCGTTGGAACTTTTGGAACTTACTGTCCACGAGTTCTGCTACTAAATAAAAAATAAAGTGAAAACTGACACTTTCTGTCAATTTCATGAACTTGCCCACTTAAGGTTTCATAAATTGTGCATGATGGAGACGAATTCTTAAGTACAATTTGTGATAGGTTTTATTCTGTTTGTTTAATAATGGCTCTAAGCACTATGGGAAAAACCTACTTAACCTAAGGACATCACACACATCCATGACCGAGGCAGGATTCGAACCTGTGACTGTAGCTGCAGCGCGGTTCCCGACTGAAGCGCCTAGAACCGCTCGGTCACTGCGGCCGGTCTCTATTTGTTTAAAGTTCTTGTGTTGGTGTGTACGTGTTATTGTAAAACGTATGAAAATGTAGCAGCAAGAATAACACTTTTACTTCAAAGAAATAAATAATCTCTAATAATTCTTATTTATCTGCTGCTGAGCACGACTACAATGAATTATTTTTCATACGTTCGCAGTACGTCCCACATCGATGTCTGCGGTTATTTCACGCAGTGTTGCTCGTCTGTTAGCACTGACAACTCTACGCAAATGCCGGCAGCGGTGGTCTCGCGGTTCTAGGCACGCAGTCCGGAACCGCGTGACTGCTACGGTCGCAGGTTCGAATCCTGCCTCGGGCATGGATGTGTGTGATGTCCTTAGGTTAGTTAGGTTTAAGTAGTTCTAAGTTCTAGGGGACTGATGACCACAGCTGTTAAGTCCCATAGTGCTCAGAGCCGTTTTCTACGCAAACGCCGCTGCTCTCGGTCGTTAAGTGAAGGCCGTCGGCCACAGCGTAGTCCTTGGTGAGAGGTGATGCTTGAATTTTGGTATTGTCGGCACACTCTTGGCACTTTGCCTCTTGGAATACCGAATCACCTAACGATTTCCGAAATGGAATGTCCCATGCGTCTCGCTCCAACTACCATTTCTCATCCGAAGTCTGTTAATTCCCATCATGCGTCCATAAAAACGTCGGACATATTCTCACATTGATCACCTGCAGCTCCACCACTGCACTGCCCTTTTATGCCTGGTGTACTCGGTACTACAACCATCTGTGTATCTGCATATCGCTATCCCATAGCTACTGTCACCTCACTCCGTCTTGAGACCACGAGGGGCCTACCGGGACCATCCGACCGCCGTGTCATCCTCGGTGGACGATGCGGATAGGAGGGGCGTGGGGTCAGCACACCGCTCTCCCAGCCGTTATGATGGTATTCTTGACCGAAGCCACTACTATTCGGTCGAGTAGCTCCTCAATTGGCATCACGAGGCTGAGTGCACCCCGAAAAATGGCAACAGCGCATGGCGGCTGGATGGTCACCCATCCAAGCACCGACCACGCCCGACAGCGCTTAACAGCAAATTAAATAAAATTATGTTCTTGGGACGGAACTTATTTTCTGATAAAGAAAACATAATTATTTTATTATTTTGAGCTTTTCCTCATTACAGAGGCATATCTCCAAAATAATAATTTACTCGGAAATTACTATACAAAGAATAAACGTTCTTAATCTACATCTTCAAAATATTCCTCCAGGTGTTTCGATCTTGTGTGTCCTCTTCCTCTGCTGCCCATTCTCCTCATTGTGTGCTGTACATTTTGGAGCCAGGTGATCACAGGTCGTCCTCTTCTTCTTGTCCCCTCCGGTTCCCACTCCATTATCAATTTTGGTATTCTGGTTTTCTCCATTCGTCGTACACGCCCGTACCTCTGTAACTTCTTCCTATCCATTACATCATATTTTCTATGTTTTATTTCCACTCTCCTTATTATTTCGGTGTTCCTTATCTTCTCTTTCCTGGAGATTCTTGCCGATCTTCTCCAGAAGTCCATCTCTACAGCATGTAATTTTGTAATGTGCTTCAGGTTAATTGTCGAGGTCTCCGTTCCATACAGAACCTCACTCTCTAATATGGATTTGTATATTAATTTTCTAGTTCTGCTCATTACATTACTGCTCCGTAAGACTGACATAAGCATCCGAATCACCTTCCATCCGCTACTAATTCTTTAATTTATTTCTGACTCTGATTTTTCCTCGATTTCTAAAATGGATCCCAAATAACAGAAAGTATTTATCTGTTAGATTTTCTTTCCTTCAATGTATAGCTCTTCTGAATCATTACTCAAGCATTCTGTTTTTTGGTAATTAATTTTCAAACCCAAAGTTTCATATGTTACTGCTAGATGATTGCGCATATAATTAACATCCTCCCCATCTTGTGCTACGACTACTTGATCGTCAGCAAACAATAAATGATGTAGGTAAACTCCATCCCTTATTTCTAACCCCATGGTATTACATTTACGAGACCATGTTCTAAGGCTAAAACATAATAGTAATTAAAAACTGCTTGTTCGTGAAAACTGTATTCCTGTGTTCTTAGAGAGACTAAGTCTTATTATCACTAAACTAGAACCTCTGACTTAGGTTTAAAATTCTTCGTTTTACTCCTCTGAATTCTTATGGCAATATACAAATAAGAAGGTTTTGAAACTATGTTCCGCAATCGCGTATTTTTTGAAAAGAGCGAGGCTTGTCTGGAAAATAGGTACCGTTTTCGAAAAAAAACTTCGTAAATACATTTTCCTTTCAAATGGAAATACATTTTCTGAAGAATGTTTTTCTGCGTTGTTGCCACCGTTGTTCACACATTTGCCAAGGCGGGAAACGTAGAATTTTTATGCCCTCTTTGCCGAAGAGAGTCATAGTTGATCGCCGTTTTTTGCAACGCCGTCGCTGTCTAGGCGCCTTCCTCCAAAATCACGCTTCAAGAACAAGTGACAGTCAAAAGTTACGAGATCGGGGCAGTATGGCGGGTGATCGATCTGCACCCAATCGAACTGCTGAATAATGTTTTGAGTGAGACCAGGAGAATGTGGACGCGTGCTGTCGTGATGCTACACAAAGCCTCGATTTAGCACTTTTGTTCCGAACTGCGCGCCCAAGTTTTCTCTGTTTCGCAGTATCTCAAGCAGTACAATCTCCTGTCTGTTGCAGAACATAGTACACATGATCATACAATGAAGGCTTTCACGACCGGTTGTTTCAGCTGCTGAGAATTTTTCCGGGTTGTATGGCCGTGGTCCATGGAAGTCTTCAATCCCTCACGTTTCGTCCAAGGCTACATTGGACATCTTCGGCGGTGCTTCTGGTCGTGCTGAGTCTTGCACACACGAATTTTTGTGCTGACAACATCGTTTTGAATTTTTCTTTTTGTGGGATCGAGCGTGCCTCCACTCCACCGACTATTGTTTTGATTCTGGAGTGACATGAAAAACCCAGATTTCATCATTGGTCACAATTTGTAGTGTCAATGGCGATATTTTGTGTCACCCGTGTATGCCACAGTGCTCGAGATTTATCAAGTGATAATATTTTTAGAGAAATTACTTTTAAGCCTATATGTGAAAACTGATAAATAAAAGACTTATTATTATATTGTGAAATGTAAATAATTTCCAAGAACAATATGTTTTATTATCATTATAAACAGTCTTCAACAAGGAATAATCATATAACAAAAGATAATGCTACTAAAAGAATGTATTGGCATTGTATTGTCTGTGATTTTTTTTTTCTTCTATTGTTCTCAATAACGTAAGAAGCGGCTGAGATCAAAGATTTAGCTGAGGTCTGTTCCGTTAAATAATGTAAGAAATAATCGTGTTGTGTGAGGTACAAATAATGTAAAATATAAGGTACAATTTAGTGAATGGAATTCTAGTGCACGGACTTGTATTTGTAACTAGATAACCTACTCTGAATGTTTAAAGTTCTGTGTCCACAGCAAACAGGAAAGCGGCCATTAGTGCCTGGTACAGCGATGCTGAATTATTCGTAACTGGCAAATAATATTGATATTGTGAACAGTCAGAACGGTGTAGGATTCTGACAGTTAATCCAGCATAAAGGGAAATGTTGATGTTACTGATTTGCTACAAAAAATTACGTTGCTAAGAATGCCCAATCCAGACTGTGTTTTGTCTGCTGCCATTACGTGAGCGTATGGAGCGGCAATTTCAAACTGCAGAAATAATCAGACGTTAATTCATTCAATCGATATTACAATATTTGAACTCCGAGGACAAGAACCCACAGGATTTTTTTTTTTTTTTTGGTATTCAGACAGTGAAAATTAATTTTTTCTAAATTAAATAAATACATGATGACTAACTGACAACCTCAGCTGCCGACAGGTGTTGTTGTTATACCTTGATGTGGACAGCTGAAAATGTGTGCCCCGACCGGGTCTCGAACCCGGGATCTCCTGCTTACATGGCAGGCGCTCTATCCATCTTTTTTTTTTATTTATTTATTTCTTTTATTTTATTTTTATTTTTTTAGTCTCCTTCGTCTTGTTGGAGAAGAAGCAATCTTTTGGAACAAAAAACAGTTTCTCAAAGCCAAAATCAAATTTCTTTTTCCTTTAAGAACAAATTGTGAGGAATAAAGGAATAAATAAGGAAAAGTTTTTTTTTTTTTTTTTTTTTTTTTTTTTTTTTTTTTTTTTTTTTTTTTTTTTGGAGAGAAAATAAAGACTCCGATTATACTGGTTTCTCCTTCCAGTAAACAAAAATGAGTGTCCTTCGTCTTGTTGGCGAAGAAGCAATCCTTTGGAACAAAAAAAATTTTTTTTTGTCAAAGCCAAAATCAAATTTCTTTTTCCTTGAATAACAAACTATGAGGAAGAAATAAGGAAAAGCTTTTTAAGTCGTCATGCGACTTGTAGTTAAAGTCTAGTTCTTACAGGAGCTCCTGAAGTGTATCCGCCTACAGCATGCCAGCTCGTCCAAACGTGTCTTCTCATGGCGTAGGCGTGAGTTCTGGGTAGCAGATCTATTCAGTTCGGTTCGTTTTATACAGTTTTCAGCTTCTCAGGGCTTGGACGTTCCAGCTACTAGGTGGGTCATCGAAAGTGCTCCGTAAGAAATTAGAAAAATATTGTTTGTAGCGTGGGTTGCGTATCAGGACGCAGTGACGTTCGTTGAGATAAGTCCAATATCCTATCGTAGACTTGTCGCCTGAAGTAAAAAGATAGCGGATCGTGTGGCCACAGATCCAATTCACAGAGTTAGTTTTGGCGGAGGGGTAGAAAGTCTTATCGGGGTACAAAAGCATGTGGACGTCGATCTGAGCCGGTGTCTGGCGAGTAAGAAACGCCAAAATTCGCCGCGCAAGTGTCCAGACGTCTAGCGCTGTGCCACAGTGGAACCGGTGGACATCCGTGTCATCCACGCCACAGTGGGTGCAGACGGATGAATCGGCGAGATGGATGCGGTGCAGACGATCTCGGTTAACTTGTTTGCCATTCACGGTGATGTACCACGCTGATTGAACGTCTGATTCGAGAAAACGCGCATGGATCGCCTTCCATATGTGACGCCACACGTACTGTGGATACTTACGTTCGATGGGGTTGGACGGGCGGCACTGTTGTAACAATTCGGAGACTGTTTTCGTGAGGTACAAACGTGGAAGTGGTAAGGACCGGTAGATATAACTGAACTCCAGGAAAAATCGTTGGATGTAATAAAAGGGGGTTGGAATGGTCGATATCAATACTGGGGCGGACAAGGAGGCCGGTGCAAAGTTGTGAAGCAGGAGGCTAGTAAGGCTCTGCGGGCAACGATGCCAAAGTTTGAGTTGGGAGCTGACGTATAGTGCCTTGACACGAGTCGGCACGTGGATGAGTCCCACCCCGCCACGATCTCGTAGCAGTGCAAGGGATTCATACTGCACCTTGAATAACATCCCCGAGCTGACGAAGGAGCCGAAAGCCATCAACAGTCGTCGCGCCAGGAGATTTGGAACTGGTAGTACTTGAGCCAGGTGTGATATACGGGAAGCATGATACATGTTCACGTATTGCGCGCGTTGGATAACGTCGAGAGCTCGTAGCCGGTGATGCGCGAGATTTGCTCTGATTGTCTGTAGCAAGCGTCTACCATTGATAGCCGCTGAGCGGCGCAGGTCTGCTGTGAAATCAAGTCCAAGACACCGTATGGTGGCGGCGACACTAAGGGGGGCAGCGCATCTCTCCGGCAAGCCCTCACCAATGAGCAGGACCTTGGATTTTGACACGTTGAGGCAGCTCCCCGACGCTTCGCCGTAAGTCGCCACCCATGTCAGTGCTGCTCGTACTTCATCTTCACTGCGCAAATATAGTACTATGTCGTCTGCGTAGGCTGTACAACAAAAACGGTGGCCTTGCACAGCCATGCCTTCCAAACGTTGGCGCATGCCCTGGAGCAGGGGTTCCAAGGCGAAAGCATACAAAATCGTGGAAAGAGGGCAACCTTGCCGTACAGATCGTGCGATGACCAGGGACGGTGAAAGACGACCATTGTACATGATTTTAGAGGTTGCACGACTCAACAGGCGCATAACCACTGTTACAAAACCGCCTGGAAAACCCATATGCTGAAGAACTGTCCGTAAATAGAAGTGGTCAACACGGTCGAAAGCCTGGCTAAAGTCCAGTGAAGCCAAGGCGCCAGGGAGACGCTGATGATGCGCTAATGCTATCATGTCTCTGTAACGGCAAAGGGCCGTACGGATGTTGTTGTCGCCTCCTAGGGAAGTCTGGTCGCAGGATGTGACGTAACGTGCGACCTTCTTGAGTCGCGATGCCAGTAGCCGTGTGAATATTTTCATGTCGCTGTTGAGCAAAGTAATTGGTCGATAGTCCTGGACCCTTGATAACCCGCGCGGTTTATGTACGGGGATAATAATTCCTTCTAGAAAGGCGCTCGGGACCACTGTCCTCGGTGACATCAGCTCTTGTGCGATTGCCGTCCACGTGGAAGCCAACAAATACTGAAAACTTTTATAAAATTCGATGGGTATACCGTCAGGTCCAGGAGACCTGTTATCGGAACCCGCCTTGATAGCATCTACCACTTCATCTGTGGTTACGTCGTCTTGGAGGTCATGCACAGCATCCTCCGGAAGAGTGTTCGTAGTGAGCTGAGCGACTTCTGTGATCAGTGCTGCAGAATGCGGTACGGCTGCGTATAGCCCGGCAAAATGAGCATGGAGAGCACGACCGATGCTTTGTTGGGTGTCGCGCCGGCGCCCTTCCACATCAGTCAGGACTTGGATCAGAGCTCGTCGTCGTCGTTGTCTTTCCTGAAGGAGGTGGTACATCGACGGACGTTCTTGAGGGATTCGATTGGAAGCTCGAGAACGGACTACAGTGCCTTCCAAGTTACGCCGCATGATCGAGGAGATCTGCGCCTTCGTGCGATGGACCATCGACTGCTGGGCTGGCGAGAAAGCCATCGTCGCACAGTCACGTAGAATGGTGTAGGAGAAGTGCAGGGTATTAGTTTGCCACGCCTTTAATTCCTTTCCAAAACTCATCAGAGTCTTCCTCAGGGTCGGCTTTGCACAGGAGAGCCACCATGATAAGGTGGAGTCATAGGCTTCTCGACGATGGTGGCAGCGTGCCCACGCTTCTTCGACCATACGGCGACAGTCTGAGGAGGTCAGGTGAGCGACATTGAGTTTCCACTGACCACGACTATGCCACACTTGCTGTCGGGCGAGAGTGACGTCACAGAGGTATGCATAATGGTCTGAAAAGGCCAAGGGCCAGACTTCCGCATGACGTGTGCCATCAGCAAGGGAGCGGGTAACGTAGATGCGATCTATGCGGCTTGACGAGTGAGAGGTGTAGAATGTATAGCCCGGTTGAATTCCGTGGAGCTTCTTCCATGTGTCAACAAGTCGGAGACGGTCGATGACCACTGAGTTCCATCTGAGCCACCCAGGACACAGATGAATAGCGCGACTGCAGGGACTTATCCCTTGCACGCTTCCCGTGAGACCCACATTCCCAACTGTCCACAACTCTATATATGTATTGTACCTTATAGACATTTGACCACCCACTCATAACTCGCGCACGCTTTGGCGATTCCCGTAAGAATTTGGGCAACCTGTGCGCAATCGCACAGACAAAGGTCAATGGCTGGATAGCCTTTAACTATTTATACAAAGACAGTAATTTGTGGGTAACGGTAGGGAAGTGCACCGAAATTTTACGTTAATGGACTAAGACAGCAGCATTTATTTAATTTATCAAGAAATCAATCATGTGTTACATATTAAACTTCATGTTTTGAAAAAAAACTAAAATTTTATAGTTGATTATCTCAATTTTTACCACAGTTTTAAATCGATTTGGAAAATCGTAGAGTTTCATACACCTGTAAGTATGGTTTGTATGCTGTGCAAAATTCATCGAAGAATCTCTCTTACTTATAAAGTAAAATGTACCTATAGCATCAAATGCAGCCAATAGTAAGTAAAGAAGTTATGAAATTTCACGTGCAAAGAAAAATTATTTTTTTATGTCTTTTAACTTCCACTGCCATGCTTGTCCATCCTGAATCCTGCCTGGCCATGCTGACAAAGTATTTATTTGTAAAAGGCAAAAGTATCGACAGTGTAAATTAAAATGTCCTGTGGTGCCTCTGCTGTTCCAAGTCGGCTCCTTCTATCACGTCTCTTGTTGGCAGTGATTAGACAGGACATTTCCATTGGTTGACGGTATCTTCAGGAAGCCTCGACTATGGTCACTACCTTGTTTGTAACGCTAGCGATGACGTCACTTTGCCGCTGTCCTGCGCGCTAACTCGAACAAACGCCACTCGTTACACTGTCGACGCACGCAGCAATGGCGACGGCCATCTGTCCCCGTTTGCAACAATTAAACCTTGCAGCAATGTCGGTCGTAAACGTTTGGCGCCTTTCGCCTTCAGGCGGACATTACTCTCCGTTGAGCTCCGTCGTCGCTTCCGAAAGCGGCGGGCAGCCAGTTTTTGTGGCGAGCGAAACAGCTAAGCACAGCAGGTCTACCGCACGGTGTACCACTGCTAATAAAACTCTGCCCGAACAGGCCTTGGAAGGCCCAACGGTACCGACCGGCCGCCGTGTCATCCTCAGCCCACAGGCGTCACTGGATGCGGATATGGAGGGGCATGTGGTCAGCACACCGCTCTCCCGGCCGTATGTCAGTTTCCGAGACCGGAGCCGCTACTTCTCGATCAAGTAGCTCCTCAGTTTGCCTCACAAGGGCTGAGTGCCAACAGCGCTCGGCAGACCGGATGGTCACCCATCCGTGTGCTAGCCCAGCCCGACAGCGCTTAACTGATCTGTCGAGAACCGGTGCGACCACCTCCATTTGCGTGTAAAGTTCGAGAGATCCAACCGTTCTATACGTCCCAGCAGATCTGTACTACACTACTAAATGCTATTTCAATATTTGACGTATAGTGTATAGCTAAAAATAGCCCAGTTACGATTTAAATTACTACCTTCAAGGCCGTTGGGAACTCTGCTAATAGTACCTATATATTTATAGTGCGATTAAAATAAGTACCGACTTTTGACAAAAAAAAAATGGTTCTGAGCACTGTGGGACTTAACATCTGAGGTCATCAGCCCTCTAGAACTTAGAACTAGTAAAACGTAACTAAGCCAAGGACATTAAACACATCCATGTCCGAGGCAGGATTCGAATCTGCGACCGCAGCGCTTGCGCGGTTCCGGACTAAAGCGCCTAGAACCGCTCGGCCACGCCGGCCGGCCAGCTTTCGGCAGTTCAGTACGGAGCGAGTGCAGGGAACCGTGGTTGCCAGTGTGTGCTGACCACAGTGCGTGCCAGGCCTACTTAGGTGCAGAATCTGTCAGACTGGCTTGGCAGCGTGAACAGAAAGCCGCCGAAACCGACCGATCTGCGACCTTTCTCAAACGTTTTTAAACAAACTGTTCGCTAATAAACTCTAATTACGCCGGCCGCGGTGGCCGAGCGGTTCTATGCCCTTCAGTCCGGAACCGCACGACTGCTATGGTCGCAGGTTCGAATCCTGCTTCGGGCATGGATGTGTGTGGTGTCCTTAGGTTAGTTAGGTTTAAGTAGTTCTGAATTCTATGGGACTGATGACCTCAGATGTTAAGTCCCATAGTGCTCAGAGCCATTTTGGAACCAAACTCTAATCCTCGCACATCTTATAGTTTAATTCGCCAGCTTCGTGATGAACCGGCTATCATTTTGTTAATCGTCATAGTTATTATGATATTATGATAGTAGTAAACTACTGCCAGATATTCTTAGTTTGCAGGGAAAAATAGATATCGCTCTGAAATTGTGTTTGTTTCGTGATAGGTTAGATGTTGCTACGTATTAAATGTAGATAATATATTCAATTATTCTTTAAACTTGTAAGGATATCGCCGTCTGTTCCCAATTTCGAGAAAATTTAATGTTTTTAAAGCGCTCCGTGACGAACTCGTAAGTCAGTGAGAGAAACTAGAATAAAATATTCATAAAGTTGAAACAAATGAGCCCTCGGTCACTATTTTTAGTGTCATTAATCAGGTTTAAACACTTCTAAGAGTGCCTTCATCAGAATTTAAATGTTTAAAGTGGCCTGTAACATAATTACAAGTTTATGGGAAAAGAAAATTTTTTATATAAAAGTGTAAGTACTGACAAATAATACAGGACAGAAACAGTACTTACATGTCACGTATAAAATAAATAACAGGCCAGAAGGGCTTTAGTCACAAAGTCCGTTGTATCTGTGGCTTTACAGATTTGAGCAGCCCACAGTGCCTAGCCTTCATGAATTTTTTTCTTTTTAAATTTGTGGCTAATGCCCTTATGTTATATATCCCGTAAACGTTCCGGAGACTTGATTTGCTGAAGTGCTTGGTGATGAGAAGTGGTGTCGAAACGCTGCTACACTGTACAACATTGGCCTGCCGAAACGTGACCTCAGGATGAGGGGAGAAAAGAGAAGGGAAACGTTACTCTTTGTTCTGTCTTGCCTGATGGAGACAAGATCTCTTGAAACACCTGATGATGACAGGAGAAAGAGTTGTAGAAACGTTGCTACTCCTAATTACAGTGGTTTCTGAATCATCTGAAGATGGTAGGACAAACGCAACTTCTCTCTACTGTGGTGGCCTTAAGGAGATTTCTTTTATGAAGCACCTGTTGATGACGGGACAGAGTGATGTTGCAAGAGTAATGCTCTGTATCACATTGACGTGTCCGAAACATTAGTGCCATACCTCCAAATCATTGACACTTATGAGACAAAGGAACTGGTACACCTGCTCCCACAAGCAGCAGAAGTGCCGCAACATGACGTGGTATGTGCTGGACTAATGTCTGAATCAGTGCTGGAGGGAACTGACACTATGAATCCTGCCGGGCTGTCCATAAATCCGTAAGAGTAGGAGGGGGGGGGGGGGGGGCGAGGGAGATCTCTTCTGAACAGCACGTTGCAGTCAATAGCGAGCCAACTAGTGTGTTGGACCTTCCGTCGAGCTACAGACCCCCTTGAAGATGGCTCCCGCAGACGGGGAGGAAACGTTGTGAGTTGACACAGAATTCATCAACCGACCACGGCATAACAGCCCGGATAATCATAATGGACATGACATTTCCGGCCGTGAAAGTCTACATTTTAGTATCCCAGATACGCTCAATAATGTTCATGTGTGAGGAGTTTGGTGGCCAGCGGGAGTGTTTAAGATCAGAAGAGTGTCCTTGGAGTCACTCTGTAGCAATTCTGGACGTGTGGGGTGTCGCATTGTCCTGTTGGAAGTGACCAAGTTTGTCGGAATACACAATGGACACGAATGGATGCAGGTGATGAGACAGGATGCTTACGTACATGTTGCATCTGTTAGAGTCGAATCTACACGTATCAGGGATCCGATATCACACCAACTGCACATCTCTCACACCACTACAGAGGCTCCACCAGCTTGAACAGACGGTGCTGACATGCAGGATCCATGGATTCATGAGGTTGTATCCATACTGTACACGACCGTCTGCTCGATGCATTTAAAAAAGAGACTCATCCGACCAGGCAACATGTTTTGAGTCATCAACAGCCAAATGTCGGTGTTGAGGGACACAGGCCAGGCATAAAGCTGTGTGTCATGCAGTCGTCAAGCCCATATCGATGATGTTCCGTTGAATCGTTCGCTCGCTGACACTTGCTGATGGCCCAGCATTGAAATCTGCACCAATTTGCGGAAGTATTGCGTTTCTATCACGTCGAATCATTCTCTTCAATCGTCGTTGGTTCCGTTCTTGCAGGATCTTTTTCCGCCCGCAGCGATGTCGGAGATTTGATGTTTTACCGGATTCCTGATATTCACGGTACAATCGTCAAATGGTCATGCGGCACAATCCGCACTTCTTCGCTATCTCGGAGATACTTTGTCCCATCGCTCGTGCGCCGACTATAACACCACGTTGAAACTCACTTAAATCTTGATAACCTGCCACTGTAGCCGCAGTAACCGATCAAACAACTGCGCCAGACACTTGTTTTCTTATATGGGCGTTGCCGACCGCAGCGCCGTATTCTGCCTGTTTACGTATCTCTGTATTTCATTCTTTGGCGCTTCATTGTAGGCAGACAGAAAAATCTGCATTTCTGACCACGATGTGATCGCACGATGTCTGGGTCTGCAGGCATAGTCTATCTCTGGATCAAAATGGTTCAAATGGCTCTGAGCACTATGGGACTTAACTTCTGAGGTCATCAGTCCCCTAGAACGACTTAAACCTAACTAACCAAAGGACGTCACACACATGCTTGCCCGAGGCAGGATTCGAACCTGAGACCGTAGCGGTCGCGTGGTTCCAGACTGTAGCGCCTAGAACCGCTCGGCCACACGGCCGGCTTACCTATGAATCGACAAGTTTCTGATGACGACAGAAGTGTGCCGAAACGCTACCAGTGCACATCACTTTGCCCCGAGGATGAGTGGGGATGCCGAAACGCTACCAGTACACATCACTTGGCCCTGAGGACGAGTGGGGATGCCGAAACGCTACCAGTGCACATCACTTTGCCCCCAGGATGAGTGGGGATGCCGAAACGCTACCAGTACACATCACTTGGCCCTGAGGACGAGTAGGGATGCCGAAACGCTACCAGTGCACATCACTTTGCCCCGAGGATGAGTGGGGATGCCGGAACGCTACCAGTACACATCACTTGACCCTGAGGACGAGTGGGGATGCCGAAACGCTACCAGTGCACATCACTTTGCCCCCAGGATGAGTGGGGATGCCGAAACGCTATCAGTACACATCACTTGGCCCTGAGGACGAGTGGGGATGCCGAAACGCTACCAGTACACATCACTTGGCCCTGAGGACGAGTAGGGATGCCGAAACGCTACCAGTGCACATCACTTTGCCCCGAGGATGAGTGGGGATGCCGGAACGCTACCAGTACACATCACTTGGCCCTGAGGACGAGTGGGGATGCCGAAACGCTACCAGTGCACATCACTTTTCCCCGAGGATGAGTGGTGCCTCGGTGAGCTAGGGCAGCCCCAGATGTGGAGCAGAGTGTAGGGGCTCTGTAGAGCCAGACTGTGGAGCCCCGCCCGCGGCCGCCTGCCACCCAGAGTGATGGATGTGCAGCGCTCCGCCGGTCAGCCGTGCGAAATGACGGGCCGCGCGGGCTGGCGCCTCGCCTCACCACTGCCGAGACAATCGCGGCCGTCACGGGCCCCGGCCCCAGGGCGTGCGGGGGCGGCGGGGGCGGCTCCGCCGGCAGCCCCGGGCCCGGCGCGGTGCCGGCAGTCCGCAGACAGACGGCCCCAGACATGTCCGCCTCCTCCTCGGAGTACGACGAGCCCTCCCCGGCGCCCGTGGTGGCGGTCTCCGCCTCCAGGTCCAGGGGCCACCGGGAGCCCGCCTCCAGCGGCAGGCTCCAGCAGCAGGTGCCGGGCCAGCGCAGGCACCACCAGCAGCTGCACCGCCAGCTGCAGGAGCAGCTCCAGCAACACCAACAGCACCAGCAGCAGTCCAGGTCCCGGCGCCGCAGAGGTAGGCCAGACACTGCCTGCCGCAGGCGACTCCTAGGCTGTAGGGTTCGTGGGCTGCAGTGTACACGGCAGCAACTGTAGGTATCCGAGGATATGCAGCACCAGCTTCATCTGACCAGCACATGAAGGCCCGATGTCCGGTATGTTATGCTCAGGCCACAGGCTTCACGAGATGCAGATACGGAGGGGCATGTCGTCAGCACACCACTCTCCCAGCCGTATGTCAGTTTCCGAGACCAGAGTCGCTACTTCTCAATTAAGTAGCTCCTCAGTTTGCCTCACAAGGACTGACTGCGCCCACTTGCCAACAGCGCTCGGCAGACCGGTTTGGGTTGTTTGGGGAAGGAGACCAGACAGCAAGGTCATCGGTCTCATCGGATTAGCGAAGAATGGGGAAGGAAGTCGGCCGTGCCCTTTCAAAGGAACCAGCCCGGCATTTGCCTGGAGCCATTTAGGGAAATCACGGAAAACCAGAATCAGGATGGCCAGACGCGGGACTGAACCGTCGTCCTCCCGAATGCGAGTCCAGTGTCTAACCACTGCGCCACCTCGGTCGCTCAGGACATGAAGGCCCAACGGCCGCCGTGTCATCCTCAGCCCAAAGGCGCCACGAGATTGCGGATATGGAGGGGCATTTGGTCAGCACACCGCTCTCCTGGCCGTATAGCAGTTTCTTACAAGGGAACCTCACCATCGCATCCCCCTCAGATGTAGTTATAAGTTGGCACAGTGGATAGGCCTTGAAAAACTGAACACAGATCAATCGAGGAAACAGAAAGAAGTTGTGTGGCACTATGAAAAAATAAGCAAAATATGCAAACTGAGTAGTCCATGTGCAAGATAGGCAACAACTAGGATAGTCTGAGCTCAGGAGCGCAGTGGTCCCGTGGTTAGCGTGAGCAGCTACGGAATGAGAGGTCCTTGGTTCAAGTCTTCCCTCGAGAACAAAATTCAATTTTTTATTTTCAGTTTATGTGACAAACTCTTATGTTTTCATCACTTATTTGGGAGTGATTATCACATCCACAAGAAAACCTAAATCGGGCAAGGTAGAAGAATCTTTTTACCCATTCGCCAAGTGTACAAGTTAGGTGGGTCGACAACATATTCCTGTAATGTGACGCACATGCCGTCAGCAGTGTCGTATAGAATATATCATACGTGTTTTCCTGTGGAGGAGTCGGTTGACCATTGGAGAGGCACGTCCTTTCGTCTGCTAATCGCACGGGTTTGCGGTGCGGCCGCAAAACACAGAGACTAAACTTATTACAGTGAACAGAGAGGTCAATGAACGAACGGACAGATCACAACTTTGCGAAAGTAAAGAAAGTAAACTTTTCACTCGAGAGAAGATTTGAACCAAGGACCTCTCGATCCGCAGCTGCTCACGCTACCCACGGGACCACGGCGGCCCTGAGCTCACTCTATCCTTGATTTTGCATATCTTGCGCATGGACTACTAAGTTTGTATACTTTGCTTATTTTTTTCATAGTTCCACACAACTTCTTCCTGTTTTCTCGATTGATCTGTGTTCAGTTTTTCGAGGCCTATCCACTGTGCCAACTTATAACTAAATCTGAGGGGGGTGCGATGGGGAGGTTCCCTTGTTAGACTGGAGCCGCTATTTCTCAATCAAGTGCTCCTCATGTAAGTCTGCAGTAGTGGACACCGAAAGATCCTGAGGAAGATCCCAGCAGAGGGGTCGAAACGTCGAACATTTTAGAAGAAACATGACGCGGCCTAATAACTCAGAAGATTTTAACTTCAAGTGCTCCTCAGTTTGCCTCACAAGGGCTGAGTGCAGCCCGCTTGCCAACGGCGGTCGGCAGACTGGATCTCTCTATCTATCTAGATCCATACTCCGCAAGCCACCTGACGGTGTGTGGCGGAGGGTAATTTGAGTACCTCTATCGGTTCTCCCTTCTATTCCAGTCTCATATTGTTCGTGGAAAGAAGGATTGTCGGTATGCCTCTGTGTGTGCTCTAATCTCTCTGATTTTATCCTCATGGTCTCTTCGCGAGATATACGTACGAGGGAACAATATAGTGCTCGTCTCCTTGGTAAAGGTATCTTCTAGAAACTTCAACAAAAGCGCGTACCGAGCTACTGAGCATCTCTCCTGCAGAGTTTTCCACTGGAGTTTATCTATCGTCCCCGTAACGCTTTCGCGATTACTAAATGATCCTGTTACAAAGCGCGCTTCTCTCCGTTGGATCTTCTCTATCCCTTCTATCAACCCTATCTGGCACGGATCCCACACCGGTGAACAGTGTTCCAGCAGTGTGCGAACAAGTGTACTGTAACCTACTTGCCGGCCGAAGTGGCCGTGCGGTTAAAGGCGCTGCAGTCTGGAACCGCAAGACCGCTACGGTCGCAGATTCGAATCCTGCTTCGGGCATGGATGTTTGTGATGTCCTTAGGTTAGTTAGGTTTAACTAGTTCTAAGTTCTAGGGGACTAATGACCTCAGCAGTTGAGTCCCATAGTGCTCAGAGCCATTTGAACCATTTGTAACCTACTTCCTTTGTTTTCGGACGGCATTTCCTTAGCATTATTCTAATGACTCAGTCTGGCATCTGCTTTACCGACGATTAATTTTATATGATCGTTCCATTTAAATCACTCCTAATGCCTACTTCCAGATAATTTTATGGAATTAACTGCTTCCAGTTGCTGATCTTCTATATTGATGCTAAATGATAGAGCATCTTTCTTTCTATGTTCAAATGGTTCAAATGGCTCTGAGTACTATGGGACTTAACATCTTAGGTCATCAGTCCCCTAGAACTTAGAACTACTTAAACCTAACTAACCTAAGGACATCACACACACCCATGCCCGAGGCAGGATTCGAACCTGCGACCGTAGCAGTCCCGCGGTTCCGGACTGCAGCGCCAGAACCGCTAGACCACCGCGGCCGGCTCTTTCTATGTATTAGCAGCACATTACACTTGTCTACACTGAGATTCAGTTGCCATTTCGTGCACCATGCGTCAATTCGTTGTAGATCCTCCTGCATTTCGGTCCAATCTTCCATTCTTACAACCTCTCGATATACCACAGCATCATCCGCAGAAAGCCTCAGTGAACTTCCGATGTTATCCACAAGGTCATTTATGTATATTGTGAATAACAACGGTCCTACGACACTCCCCTGCGGCACACCTGAAATCACTCTTACTTCGAAAGACTTCTCTCCATTGAGAATGACATGCTGCGTTCTGTTATCTAGGAACTCTTCAAGCCATTCACACAATTGGTCTGATAGTCCATATGCTCTTACTTTGTTCATTAAACGACTGTGGGGTACTGTATCGAACGCCTTGCGGAAGTCAAGAAACACGGCATCTACCTGTGAACCCGTGTCTGAGTTTCGTGGGCGAATAGCGCAAGCTGGGTTTCACACGATCGACTCTTTTGAAACCCATGCTGATAGCTACAGAGTAGCTTTCTAGTCTCCGGAAAAGTTATTATACTCGAACACAATACGTGTTCCATAATTCTACAACTGATCGACGTTAGAGATCCAAGTGCTAGCGAGGGCGACAGCGCTTCATATCGCTGATGTGACAGGAACCGGTGTTACCACTGCAGCAAGATCATTGGCCATGTCAGCAGCAAACGATGTGGAATTCCTATAAATTACAGTGAGGAGGTTTGTGGGCGTGGAGCTCTATCACATATTCAAAGCTTGTCAGTGGCGTTAACCTCATTTGGGCATTGAACGGAATCTGTGGTAAAAGGTGAAAATTTGTCAGGTTACCTTCCATTCGGAAGGGTGTTGCACTCAGAGACTGCTATATTGACTTGTAAATAATAGATTTCAGGTATCAGTTGTCCTTTTTTTTTATTCACAGATCTAGATTTTCAGCTAGAAACTAGTCATTGTCAATGCACTATCATTTTTGATCGATGTGCGTAATGCCTTTTGATCGGGCTTCATCCACAGTTCATTGAAAATTTGTGCCGCATAGGAACTCGAACCCAGGTCTCCCTTGTAATCCAAGTGACCTTAACCACCTCAGCGACTTGGGCACTCTTCTTATCGAACCAAAATCCCCAGCCTGTTGCGCACTGCTAGCATAGCCTACCCCAAAAGACTCGCCATTTCGGATTCCTGCAAGAGATCGGGCATGGTGTGCATCTGCACTGAAAGAATTCATCTCTACAATTGAAAGAAAACACCCCTCGGTCACTATTTTCAATGAATTAACCGGGTTTCAACTCTGCTACGAGTGTTTTGCTCACAATTTAAATCAAAGAATGGTCTATAACATGGTCACAGAATTATGACTAAAAACGTATGATACAGAGTATAAGCACGGAATCATCGTGAAAGGTTTGCAACCTGTAACCACGCAAGTAACGAGCAGCCCTTAGTGGCTCGCCATCAAAGGTTTTCTTTTATCTTAAATATCTTTGTGACTAATGCCCTTTTGGCATATTTATTATTTTATAAATGACATATAAGTACCGCCAGTCTTTCACGATGATTCCGTACTTATACTCTGTATCATACGTTTTTACTCATAATTCTGTGACCGTGTTGCAGACCATTCTTTGATTTAAATTCTGTGTGAGACACTCCTAGCAGTGTTGAAACCCAGTTAACTCATTAAAAATATTGACCGAGGGCTGTTTTCTTTCAATTGTAACTATTCACGGTCTCTAAACGTGCAGCCATGTGCAAAATTTTGCGAATGCATCTCTGGCTGTCACACTGTTCTCATGTGTGCATATACACTCCTGGAAATTGAAATAAGAACACCGTGAATTCATTGTCCCAGGAAGGGGAAACTTTATTGACACATTCCTGGGGTCAGATACATCACATGATCACACTGACAGAACCACAGGCACATAGACACAGGCAACAGAGCATGCACAATGTCGGCACTAGTACAGTGTATATCCACCTTTCGCAGCAATGCAGGCTGCTATTCTCCCATGGAGACGATCGTAGAGATGCTGGATGTAGTCCTGTGGAACGGCTTGCCGTACCATTTCCACCTGGCGCCTCAGTTGGACCAGCGTTCGTGCTGGACGTGCAGACCGCGTGAGACGACGCTTCATCCAGTCCCAAACATGCTCAATGGGGGACAGATCCGGAGATCTTGCTGGCCAGGGTAGTTGACTTACACCTTCTAGAGCACGTTCGGTAGCACGGGGTACATGCGGACGTGCATTGTCCTTTTGGAACAGCAAGTTCCCTTGCCGGTCTAGGAATGGTAGAACGATGGGTTCGATGACGGTTTGGATGTACCGTGCCCTATTCAGTGTCCCCTCGACGATCACCAGTGGTGTACGGCCAGTGTAGGAGGTCGCTCCCCACACCATGATGCCGAGTGTTGGCCCTGTGTGCCTCGGTCGTATGCAGTCCTGATTGTGGCGTTCACCTGCACGGCGCCAAACACGCATACGACCATCATTGGCACCAAGGCAGAAGCGACTCTCATCGCTGAAGACGACACGTCTCCATTCGTCCCTCCATTCACGCCTGTCGCGACACCACTAGAGGCGGGCTGCACGATGTTGGGGCGTGAGCGGAAGACGGCCTAACGGTGTGCGGGACCGTAGCCCAGCTTCATGGAGACGGTTGCGAATGGTCCTCGCCGATACCCCAGGAGCAACAGTGTCCCTAATTTGCTGGGAAGTGGCGGTGCGGTCCCCTACGGCACTGCGTAGGATCCTACGGTCTTGGCGTGCATCCGTGCGTCGCTGCGGTCCGGTCCCAGGTCGACGGGCACGTGCACCTTCCGCCGACCACTGGCGACAACATCGATGTACTGTGGAGACCTCACGCCCCACGTGTTGAGCAATTCGGCGGTACGTCCACCCGGCCTCCCGCATGCCCACTATACGCCCTCGCTCAAAGTCCGTCAACTGCACATACGGTTCACATCCATGCTGTCGCGGCATGCTACCAGTGTTAAAGACTGCGATGGAGCTCCGTATGCCACGGCAAACTGGCTGACACTGACGGCGGCGGTGCACAAATGCTGCGCAGCTAGCGCCATTCGACGGCCGACACCGCGGTTCCTGGTGTGTCCGCTGTGCCGTGCGTGTGATCATTGCTTGTACAGCCCTCTCGCAGTGTCCGGAGCAAGTATGGTGGGTCTGACACACCGGTGTCAATGTGTTCTTTTTTCCATTTCCAGGAGTGTATATCTGGTATCTGTTCTATTGGACATGTCTGTAAAACACGTCTATGCTTCATTGATCAGGTACAAATCAAACCAAGACATCAGCGTCAGCTCACAAGCATGCTACTGAAACCATTGTAACGCCATGCTGCCATTGTCAGATGGACAGTTATCGTACTGGAAGATGGGATCACTGTCAGGGAGGAGTCGGTCACGGGCAGCTCCTGGCAGTCCTCAATAACGCTGAGTACTCCACAGCTGTTGGGGCGCCCCCGGTTAATACCCTAGGCGTAATCCCAGGTGAATATCCCCCACTATGTGATACCACCTGACCCTGGCCTGTGTCTGTAGCACCCAGATCCGAGTGGGACTGTCGACCGCGTTATCAAGAAATGTGGTTCCGACAAGTGGACACTTTTGCATTTATCCAAGGCCCCATTTCAATGGTCCTTTACCCATTCCAATTGTAATTGATGATCTCCTTGGGTCTACGTGGGCTCACTTACAGATAGTCTGCTGCAGAGTCCCATGTCGAACAATTCGCGTCGAATGGTGTGCTCATAAACTTGCACCAGCAATCTACTTTCTCGTCAGATCTCCACCTTCTGTGGTAAGGCATGGACATCCAATGCTTTGTCGTCTAATCTTGATTTCGCCGTCCTTTTCTAGATGTTGACGACAGTGCTATATGAACAGCTCACCAACTCCGCCGTTTCCAAGGCGTTCCTTCCTAGGCCTCAGGCCAAAACAATCTGTTTTCCATCAAATACGTTCGTGTCAGTAGTTTTTCCCAGTTGCAGCCCATATCGTAGCTACAGTGACTCGGCGTACGGTAAAACTTCACAAGATGTCGTATGAAGTCTCACTCACATGAACATATTACTAAAAGGGTTCATCCGGTCCTAGCACACTTCTCTGTGGCACTCCTGACGATACCCTTGTTCTGATGAAGACTCGCAGTCTCGGACATATCCCAAAGATGATGGGCCTTCCTCTCTGTGGTGCCACATGGCTGTTCGGAGTCTGGTCTTCTTGCGACTGTTCAAAAAATCCTAGAACTTTGCCCTGAAAATTTTTCTGTGCTTACCATTTACTACTATGCATGACCACCTCCGAAATACTCTCCTCCATAATTGGTCCAGCCCTGCCAACGCTGTTGCCACTTCCAGGAGCAGTCTTGTTACGCCTCTTCCTACATCGCGCGAAGCGCCGTCTGCTGATTTCCTTTTTGTGGTGATCGTACTGTAAGACCTTCAGTACACACACCGTCAGATTATTTGACTTGTCGCTCTAACGAAGTAGGCGAGTGACAGCAATATGTCTCGTGGTCTTATTGTGGCGTGTTTATCTTCTGCCGTTAGGTCAGGCGATAGAAATGCCACTAGCATGCTTAGAGTAGCAGATTGACGGTGACCAACTTTAAACATAACTTGATTAATTTTCACACACATTTATTAAAATAATAATAAGCATAAAAATTACTTAACTTGATTCTGGATGCTACTTACAATTGACAATCTGAAGTTCCTTTGGTATTGGTACGTTAATCTTATTCTCACATATATCTCTGATACCTGACAAAAGTGTCTATACATTTATCTTCATGGCTATGTACAGGAGCATGGTAATCTTATTAGGCGCAGACTGAAACTTGACTATAGACTGGTACAGACAAATGTAGAACTCGTACAGACTGGTACAGACTAATGCAGACTGGTACAGACTGATGCAGACTAATGCAGACTGACTAATCGGAGGTCTGTACACTCGTTATAATACCTCGAGCGTTCATGTATCACTGCGCGAGTGTGACGCGCGGAGAAAAGGTTCTACGCTAGCAGCAATCTCATTGGCTGCATTACATACGAGGTGTGGCTAGAAAAAAACCGGACTAGTACTGGTGAAACAATAAAACGAATGCAATAAGGCTGAAAGTCGCGTGGCCTGTCACGTGACTCTCGCTCCGCCTACTGCTCGAGTTTCATCTGCCTCCTGCACTCAGTCTGCCCGTGGCGTCTGTTTTAAGTAGTTGACGTTTTGTCTGTGCGCCGGAAAATGTTGAGTGTACAGAAAGAACAGCGTGTTAACATCAAATTTTGTTTCAAACTAGGAAAATCTGCAAGTGAAACGTTTGTAATGTTACAACAAGTGTACGGCGATGATTGTTTATCGCGAACACAAGTGTTTGAGTGATTTAAACGATTTAAAGATGGCCGCGAAGACACCAGTGATGACACTCGCACTGGCAGACCATTGTCAGCAAAAACTGATGCAAACATTGAAAAAATCGGTAAACTTGTTCGACAAGATCGCCGTTTAACAATCAGAGCAGTGTCTGAGTTAACAGGAGTTGACAAGGAAAGTGTTGGGCAGATTCTTCATTAAAGTTTCAACATGAACAAAGTGTGTTCAAAAATGGTTCCAAAGTGTCTCACAATTGAACAGAAGGAACGCCGAAGAATGATTTGTTCTGACATCCTGGAAAACATTGAAAGTGATCCCACTTTCTTACAAAATGTTATTACTTGCGATGAATCGTGGTTTTTTACTTACGATCCCGAAACTAAACGCGAATCGATGCATTGGAAAACTCCTGGTTCTCCACGACAAAAAAAAGCACGAATGTCAAAATCGAAATTCAAGGCAATGATGATTGTTTTTTTTGACATCAAAGGGATTGTGCACATTGTTTGTGTACCAGAGGGACAAACAGTGAATCAGGATTACTACATTAGCGTCCTGGCTACCCTACGTGAGCGAGTACGGAGAAAACGGAACGATTTGTGGAGAAAAAAGTCATGGATCCTTCACCAAGACAATGCCCCAGCTCACAGTGCGTTGTCAGTGAAGACGTTTTTGGCAAAACACAACATTCTCATCTTAGATCATCCACCCTACTCACCTGATTTGGTCCCCGGTGACTTTTTTCTTTTCCCTAAAGTCAAGTCAGCTTTGAAAGGAACTAGATTTGAGACTGTTGAAGCAGTAAAAGAAAAAGCGACGGAAGTAATGTATGGACTTACCGAAAATGATCTGCAGCATTGCTATGAACAGTGGAAAATTCGTATGGAGCGGTGTAGAGACCGAGGAGGAGAGTACATTGAAGGAGATAACATGAAATTGTAAATAATTGTAAATAAATGTTTTTTCCAGCATCAGTCTGGTTTTTTTCTAGCCGCACCTCGTATTAATACGCGGATCAGCGGAAGCACAATTTGGTCCGTCTCTAAGGCAGCGCCATCTCGTAGTGCGGAGATGGACGAGCGCTGCGCCTGCGCTGTTGTGCTTAGCGGGGCGCGCTCTAGTGGGAAAGTTGTGTACGCGCTGACTACTGGTACTATGTACACACACTGGTCATCTTGCGACTGTTCAAAAAATTCTAGCACTTTGCCCAGAAAATTTTTCTGTGCTTACCATTTACTACTTATGCATGACCACCTCCGAAATACACTGCTCCACAATTGGTCCAGCCCTGCGAACGCTGTTGCCACTTCCAGGAGCAGTCTTGTTACGCCTCTTGCTACATCGCGTGAAGCACCGTCTGCTAATTTCCTTTTATCTCGTCTATCGTTGCAAATATTCGTCCTTCCAGCGGTGTTTTCAACTTGGGAAATAAAAGCAAAGTCGGTAGGCGTCACGTCTGGAGAGTGCGGACGATGAGGGACCAGAGTGATTTCGATTTCTGTGAAACAGCCACGCACCAACAGGGATGAATGTGCGGTTGCGTTATCGTGATGCAGGACTTGTGAATTGTTTCGGCCACATTTCAGGCCGTTTACTTTTCACATTTTCCTGCAGGCGACGCAACACATCCCGACAGTACCACCGATTAAGTTTGTCCGTGTTGCACAAATTCGTGATGAACTAATCCTTCGAAGCCAAAGAAAAGTATCACTATGGCTTTTACACTTGACCTGACCTGACGAGCTTTTTTTGGTCTCAGAGAAATAATGATTTTTGAATAATTATTTATTATTCCAAGAACCTGTTGTCGAACCTTTCCAAGTCCATCTTCAGATGTCTTCTGGAAGATACCTCATGCTAGAAAAGTTGATGTAACTTTCGGAAACAATCTGAAGATAAACCTGAAAAGGTTCGAAAACCTGTTCATGGAATAACAAATAATTATTCAAAAAAAGTGACTGCTTGCAGTTTTATAAATTTACATTTTCATTTTATATTATATTTTTTCGCAATTTTCGGCAGATCTTTGAAATTGTTCTTTTCAAATTCTAGTGGAACACAATTGTTATCGAACATTCATTGTCTGAATGAGTCTTACTACTTTTTAAGGTTTCATCGCGCCCAGTCTTTCTCTGTGAATTGTGTGAAGCAAGTATACGTGGCACAAAAGAAGAAGTCCGATTGCACTGGTGGCGTGGTGGTGTGAATGGAAGAACAAGATAACCGATATGAAGAAACAACACATCATTTGCATTAAAAAAAAAATTTTAACGCAACTAATCTTTTGTTTCTCCACATCGGCATTCTTCAAAAACAGTTGCTAAAAATGATGATCAAAAATCTAAATGGCAAGACTATTCTTTGCGGTGGTCGGACACGTGTGGGGGAAATTCTGATGTAATCGGCGCTCGGCGCTACCAACAGAAACTGCAACGTTTAACTTCGTCCGGCCGGAGTGGCCACGCGGTTCTAGGCGCTACAGTCTGAAACAGCGCGACCGCTACGGTCGCAGGTTCGAATCCTGCCTCGGGCATGGATGTGTGTGATGTCCTTAGGTTAGTTAGGTTTAAGTAGTTCTAAGTTCTAGGGGACTGATGACCACAGCTGTTAAGTACCATAGTGCTCAGAGCCATTTGTTTAACTTCGCCACGCAATTTTGACACTACAACTGCTAGGTCGCTAGCGTTTGGAAAAATGAAAAAAATCAGGGAAGTCGACACGAAGTGTTCCGAGAAAATCCGATATGTGACGAAACCGAACCACGGACCCATCGGACACCTTTTATTGTGCCACTTACGTGAAGTTACCATTGCTAGCAAAGTTGTGGCCAAGCGCGAACGTACATCGTTTTCCTTTCTGTTTTTGCTCTAAGGGGGATAAGCAGGCTGCTAGCTTGTTGACGTGTAGAATATCTAATAATAAATCAATACTTCATTGTTGTTGCTGTTGTGGTCTTCAGTCCAGAGACTCGTTTGATGCAGCTCTCCATGCTGCTCTATCCTGTGCAAGCTTTTTCATCCCCGAGTAGCTGCTAAAACCGGCATCCCTCTATATTTGCTTGGTATATTCATCTCTTGGACTCCCTCTACGATTTTTACCCTCCACGCTTCCGTTCAATACTAAACACGTACTTTGATGCCTCAGAATGTGTTCTATCAACAAATCGCTTCTTTTGGTCAAATTCTGCCACAAATTCCTATTCTCCGCAGTTCTATTCAGTACCTCCTCATTAGTTACGTGATCTACCCATCTAATCTTCAGCGTTCTTCTGTAGCACCACATCTCAAAACTTTCTATTCTCTTCTTGTCTAAAATATTTATCGTCCATGTCTCACTTCCACCCATGGCTACACCCCACACAAATACTTTCAGAAAAGACGTCCTGACCCTTACGTCTAGATGTTAACAAATTTCTTCTCTTCAGAAACGATTTCCTTGCCATTGCCAACCTAGATTTTATATCCTCTCTACTTCGAACGTCATCCGTTATTTTGCTCCCCAAATAGCAAAACTCATATATAGCTACGATAATGGTCGAAGCAGACGAAATGAATTAAAATTTGTGCTGCGACCGGAACTCGAACTCGGGTCTTCTTGGTTGCTAGGCAGAAATGCTAAGCATTATACCACCGCAGTACGATGGTCAACACTGCTGCACGAACAACCTAAGGTAAGTGCTCTCCCCAACACAAACTTTAATTCATTTTTCCCTTACATATTGTCACTACTGCCAGGGCTCTCCGATATTGGCAAGCATCCCAGCATTTGACGTAATGGGACGTCCTTGTACCATTGGTGATCTTATAGATCTCATAATTAAATGTCTCGGGGAAACATTCAATTAGAAGACCACATATAGCTGTAAAACCGGCAGTTCATTGGCCATGTACAATCTATATTTTTAGAGGCCGTGTAATGACACATTCCGACGCAGAGACATACAATACCTTAAAGGCTGCGCCAAAGATTAAATTGAGAGGGATGTAGAATATAATCTCTGTAATGTTCATATTAGATTCTCTTTTGTTTCATACTCCAAGAAGGAGTTAAGAGACACTTTCGATTGTTATCTTGTAGGGGATGGACGTAATCTTTGGTGTGTGCGGAAAGGCAGCCATCTTGTTAGTATTTATGGTTTGTGCGACAGGAAACGTTAGCGACAGCCCCGGACATTTGCACAAGCCCAGCCCATTTACCCCCTCCACACCAACCAAGAGCGCATCCATATGATCTTTGGTAGTTCTCGTCACTGTCGTGTTTTTGTTCGTCGTTTTTTGTTTCACCGCGGTTGTTCTGTTAGTATTTCTTATCAGTTTGTGTAATACTGTCAAAATGAAACATAGATATGCACTCTCAATAAAGTTATCATACACAACGTATCTAATCTTGACTGTTGTGCCCAACTGCTGTCAAAACTGATATCTAACAGACATTAAAGTACGATAAGATGTGTTGGAATGACACTGACGAAATTATCTACAGATGTTTAACAATAGGCAGCTCTAAAGCTCTCAAACACTGAAGAAGAACTCAAAGTAACCTCGTGTCTGCTACAAGCAAGTAGTCGTAAGAGTTCACAAGTAAAAATTCACCCATTACATAGGCAAATATTAATGAAGAATGTCACTGTATAAATATCTGACTGCTTGCATTACGCAATTCTACATTATCCCACTCTTACACTCCTGGAAATTGAAATAAGAACACCGTGAATTCATTGTCCCAGGAAGGGGAAACTTTATTGACACATTCCTGGGGTCAGATACATCACATGATCACACTGACAGAACCACAGGCACATAGACACAGGCAACAGAGCATGCACAATCTCGGCACTAGTACAGTGTATATCCACCTTTCGCAGCAATGCAGGCTGCTATTCTCCCATGGAGACGATCGTAGAGATGCTGGATGTAGTCCTGTGGAACGGCTTGACATGCCATTTCCACCTGGCGCCTCAGTTGGACCAGCGTTCGTGCTGGACGTGCAGACCGCGTGAGACGACGCTTCATCCAGGCCCAAACATGCTCAATGGGGGACAGATCCGGAGATCTTGCTGGCCAGGGTAGTTGACTTACACCTTCTAGAGCACGTTGGGTGGCACGGGATACATGCGGACGTGCATTGTCCTGTTGGAACAGCAAGTTCCCTTGCCGGTCTAGGAATGGTAGAACGATGGGTTCGATGACGGTTTGGATGTACCGTGCACTATTCAGTGTCCCCTCGACGATCACCAGTGGTGTACGGCCATTGTAGGAGATCGCTCCCCACACCATGATGCCGGGTGTTGGCCCTGTGTGCCTCGGTCGTATGCAGTCCTGATTGTGGCGCTCACCTGCACGGCGCCAAACACGCATACGACCATCATTGGCACCAAGGCAAAAGCGACTCTCATCGCTGAAGACGACACGTCTCCATTCGTCCCTCCATTCACGCCTGTCGCGACACCACTGGAGGCGGGCTGCACGATGTTGGGGCGTGAGCGGAAGACGGCCTAATGGTGTGCGGGACCGTAGCCCAGCTTCATGGAGACGGTTGCGAATGGTCCTCGCCGATACCCCAGGAGCAACAGTGTCCCTAATTTGCTGGGAAGTGGCGGTGCGGTCCCCTACGGCACTGCGTAGGATCCTACGGTCTTGGCGTGCATCCGTGCGTCGCTGCGGTCCGGTCCCAGGTCGACGGGCACGTGCACCTTCCACCGACCACTGGCGACAACATCGATGTACTGTGGAGACCTCACGCCCTACGTGTTGAGCAATTCGGCGGTACGTCCACCCGGCCTCCCGCATGCCCACTATACGCCCTCGCTCAAAGTCCGTCAACTGCACATACGGTTCACGTCCACGCTGTCGCGGCATGCTACTAGTGTTAAAGACTGCGATGGAGCTCCGTATGCCACGGCAAACTGGCTGACACTGACGGCGGCGGTGCACAAATGCTGCGCAGCTAGCGCCATTCGACGGCCAACACCGCGGTTCCTGGTGTGTCCGCTGTGCCGTGCGTGTGATCATTGCTTGTACAGCCCTCTCGCAGTGTCCGGAGCAAGTATGGTGGGTCTGACACACCGGTGTCAATGTGTTCTTTTTTCCATTTCCAGGAGTGTATATTCTTTAGTCTTAATGAGGTAATCAGAAACAAACCAAGACATCGACTTTGCCTTGTTTATGCACAACATTGACTTTAGACAATCGAGATAATGGACAGCATCTTTGGCGATACTACCAATTAATATTTCCCAACAGAATTTCTTACACTACGCGAGGTGATGGAAATTTGCGCACACTGCAGTTAACAAATATGATATTTTTGGATATAGTGCAGATGAAAGCTCATGAAACAAAAAAGACAGAGTGGATACCATTTTTATTTTTCTTTCTTATTGATGATTTTTCAACTCGCATATTCAATGAACATATTTCAAATTCTTTTCACAATGGTACCGGAAAAACTGTATTTCGTACTAACTACTGATTTTCTCCCTTGTTATGACTAGCATATCTGTGATACGAACAACCTTGATGTTGGAACATGCGGCACACCATGGGCGGAGCTTAGGATATGGATTGGTGTGGAGGGGGTGACTGGGCCGGACTTGTGCACCATCCTGAGCTGTCGCTAACGTTACGTTTGTGCGACGAGCAGAGCAAGTCTCATTTTCTTGTGAATAAAAAATAGTGAGAAGTATCTAAGTTTTACGAGAGTTATTTATAGCGACGTAGCATTGAATTCCTTGGTTTCCACCGTCTTTGTGAAGTGAACTGATGCCGACTCAGGAAGATACACTCGCTCAACAAAGAGAAGAACATCGATGGCGACTAATGAATTAATATTGTGGCAGAAGGACGAATTCTAAGTCTAAGGTGAGGACTCTGAATAAATCAACAATGACGTAGAATTCAAAAATGTAATTAATCGGAATGGTAAATTATATTACAGGTAAATTTCACACAGCACTGAATTTGTCCTCAGTCAAGCCGGTCAATACAGTCCGTAAAAAGCCTTTCAAAAATTCTAAATTTACAGTTCCATATCCATAATTTTTTCTCTTTTCAAAAAAATCAATAAATTTAATTTTTTTTATTTATTTCGCCGCAGCCGGTAGTCGATATTTTGCCCCCGATATACCGAACTTCATTCGATATACAGAATGTCGGCGACGATATCGCTTCTAAATATCGATATATCGGATTACCGATATTTTTAAAAGTATGAGCAGACCTAATAACCACTCGTTACTAATGCTCCTAACCCACTGCTGTTATGTGCCAGGAGACGGCTGATGGCGTGTAAGTACAGACCGGCGTGTGTAGGTTTCCTGTAGACGCAGTGGCCGAGGCATCCAGGTTTGGGATGTTTGAACACGCGCCTCGTTCATTGTCTATCAGAAGCGGAGCCAGCATTGCGCTATTAATAGCGGCAGGCTATTGTCCGAGCCTGTGATGGGCCTCCGCTGAGTAAGCGAACGCCTGTTGGCCCAGCGCAGAGCTGCTGCTCGGTGTGGGTTGGGTCCCCCTGGCTCGATCACGGCCACGCTTGGTCGGCGAAGCGGCGCGGAAAAGATCCATACGGCAAGTAGCTACTCTCTGTTCAGAACTCCGAGGTGCGTTCCACAACTGACGCAACACATTTTTTTTTCTTTCTGACAGCATTTTAGTTTCGTTCAGGATTCCAAAACACCACATTATTCCTCTCTCATTTGGCTACAAAATTTTATTATCAACGTAGTCTTCGTTCAGTGCGACGGCCTTACGTCGCCTTACTTTCAAGGTCTGTGTGCCCGAATGGTACCACCTTACTGGTCAAGCTCCGTAGGACCAAATTGAGGAGCAAATCTCCAAGGTCATGGAACGTGTCGGTACATGAAATTACAACATAAAAGTAATAACAGATAAAAATAAAATTTTTATCAACCCGAAAAATGTTTTGGGACACGCGCACCCTCCTCCAGTATTCATACAATTAAATATTATGAGTTTAGATTAACCAGTGCGAGGATAGGAAATCACTGGAACAACTGAAATAGCGCATCGCTTCACTGCAATTTGCATTTATTGTAACACTTGATAACAGACCAAGAAAATGTCGCGTGTTACACTTGACAAATAATAGCACTAGAACAATAATAAACACCTGATTCAGTTATCTGCACTTTAGATAAAGTTCAGCAGGGGAACACACTTTAAGTTCTCCCATAAATGTAAATATGCGCTTAGGCGCGTCAAAGAACTGGTTATGAAACAGTTACTTATAACGTCAAAGCAGGCACACTCCATGTAAAGAGAAAATAATTAGCAAGTTTACACATTGTCTAGAACATTAAGATGAATAACAGGAAAATGCACCGTCAAATGGTTCAAATGGCTCTGAGCACTATGCGACTTAACATCTGAGGTCATCAGTCCCCTAGAACTTAGAACTACTTAAACCTAACTAACCTAAGGACATCACACAACACCCAGTCATCACGAGGCAAGTGCACCGTCCACCACACCTTACGGCGACAGTTATCCTCCAATAAGTTTCCTTTCTTTACAATATGACATTAAGTACAGCTCAAAACTAATGAAAAACATTTAGATTACACACACATATATATATATATATATATATATATATATATATATATATATATATATCTCATTTAACACTGATTATGCTTTTCAGCGTTCAGTCTGGAGCATAGTACCCCTTATAAAATTCCTCCATGATCCCCTATTCAGTGCTAACATTGGTGCCTCTTCTGATGTTAAACCTATTACTTCAAAATCATTCTTAACCGAATCCAGGTACCTTCTCCTTGGTCTGCCCCGACTCCTCCTACCCTCTACTGCTGAACCCATGAGTCTCTTGGGTAACCTAGCTTCTCCCATGCGTGTAACATGAGCCCACCATCTAAGTCTGTTCGCCCTGACTGCTACATCTATAGAGTTCGTTCCCAGTTTTTCTTTGATTTCCTCATTGTGGACACCCTCCTGCCATTGTTCCCATCTACTAGTACCTGCAATCATCCTAGCTACTTTCATATCCGTAACCTCAACCTTGTTGATAAGGTAACCTGAATCCACCCAGCTTTCGCTCCCATACAACAAAGTTGGTCGAAAGATTGAACGGTGCACAGATAACTTAGTCTTGGTACTGACTTCCTTCTTGCAGAAGAGAGTAGATCGTAGCTGAGCTCTCACTGCATTAGCTTTGCTACACCTCGCTTCCAGTTCTTTCACTATGTTGCCATCATGTGAGAATAAGCATCCTAAGTACTTGAAACTGTCCACCTGTTCTAACTTTGTTCCTCCTATTTGGCACTCAATCCGTTTATATCTCTTTCCAACTGACATTACTTTTGTTTTGGAGATGCTGATCTTCATACCATAGTCCTTACATTTCTGATCTAGCTCTGAAATATTACTTTGCAAACTTTCAATCGAATCTGCCATCACAACTAAGTCATCCGCATATGTGTTCACATATCTTAAATATGATCCATAAATAATATGAACAACAGTGGAGATAGGTTGCAGCCTAGTCTTACCCCTGAAACTACTCTGAACCATGAACTCAATTTACCGTCAACTCTAACTGCAAAAGTTTGCCTCCTAGACTGCAACGTTGTTTAAAAATAATTCTTTGTGATACTTAATTGAATGCTTGAGCACATAAAAAGTAAATGAAATTGTCTCCAGAATGAGATTTTCACTCTGCAGCGGAGTGTGCGCTGTAAAACTTTCTGGCAGATTAAAACTGTGTACGGACAACGACAGTTGTCTCGCATCGTAGACTGCAATGACACATCGTAGACTACACAATGTTCTGGGTTTGTGATGGCAGGACAGGAGAGAGACACTGTTAGCGAGCTTGTGTATTCCTGCAACTCATATTCGTCCCATCGGTGCACTGCTGAGGTTGATAGACGAATCCAATGTTCCCAGGTATATACGGTCTTTTTTAATTCTGGTGGTAGTTTTAAATCAAACACCGGACTTTTTTATATTAATTTAGAAAATATGCGCACCTGAATTTTGTTGACAATTTTCGAAGAAAAAATTGCGTCTTAATACTGTAAAATACGTTAATAACAGATATTAACTCCGCACGTATAAGAAATGAAAACAATACAAAACCAGAACGAAAGGTTCCACGCGACAGCAAGCCTAATGAAGAGAACAATCGAATGACAACAATCGAATGAAAACAATCGATTCAGTCGATTGCAGGTTTACGTGTGATTTACGCTGTTCAATCATTCTTGTGAATGAAACCAGTCTGCGGGAGCGAGCCAACGGAAGCAGTGGACACATTCAGTTCTGAGCGCGAAACCTCGATCTTTCGGCCATTGCTACGTCATTATTGTTGAGTGCACTTTCTTATCGGTTATCGTTACTGTTGTAGCCGTTCCGATATTTACTTCGTGTTGGGTGTGCAATAAATCGTTTTGATGACAAAAAGTTCTCACAAAAGCCGGCCGCGGTGGCCGAGCGGTTGTAGGCGCTACAGTCTGGAACCGCGTGAACGCTACGGTCGCAGGTTCGAATCCTGTCTCGAGCATGAACGTGTGTGATGTCCTTCGGTTAGTTAGGTTTAAGCAGTTCTAAGTTGTAGGGGGTTGATGACCTCTGAAGTTAAGTCCCATAGTGCTTAGAGCCATCTGAACCATTTTTTTTCAGTGAAGTTGCTGAATTTCAGGCAAAATCTTTTGTTAGCTTTAACTCCGTAACTAAACATTTGCGGACCTATGGTTATATGAACTTTTATCTTTGGGTTTACTTGTGTAAAATATTTGCTTATCTTCGTGAATCACCCTGTGTATGTTAGTTAACCAACAAATAACACAATTATGAGTGGCGTTCAGTAAGTAATGCAATATTATCTGAAAACAGGTTGTTTTTATTCAGCGTTCACCATATTATTGCCCCCTCTTTTGGTTACAAAAATCTGTTTTTCAGCATGATCTCCGTTCAATGCGACGGTCTTATACCGCCTTGCTGGCAGGGCTTATAAGCCCGCATGGTACCGCTCTACTGGTGTACGTCATGCTGCGTCACTAACCTCCCTATCGTCCACGCATTGCTTCCCGCGGAGCTCATGCATCGTTCGGACAAACAGGTAGAAGTGTGAAACTTCCTGGCAGATTAAAACTGTGTGCCGGACCGAGACTCGAACTCGGGACCTTTGCCTTTCGCGGGCAAGTGCTCTACCAACTGAGCCACCCAAGCACGACTCACGCCCCGTCCTCACAGCTTTACTTCTGCCAGTACCTCGTCTCCTACCGTCCAAACTTCACAGAAGCTCTCCTGCGAACCTTGCAGAACTAGCACTCCTGGAAGAAAGGATATTGCGGAGACATGGCTTAGCCACAGCCTTGGGGATGTTTCCAGAATGAGATTTTAACTCTGCAGCGGAGTGTGCGCTGATATGAAAGTTCCTTGCACATTAAAACTGTGTGCCGGAGCGAGATTAGAACTCCGGACCTTTGCCTTTCGCGGGCAAGTGCTCTAGCAACTAAGCTACCCAAGCACGACTCACGCCCCCTCCTCACAGCTGTACTTTGCCAGTACCCGCCCGCGAAAAGCAAAGGTCCCGAGTTCGAGTCTCGGTCTGGCACATAGTTTTAATCTGCCAGAAAGTTTCATATCAGCGCACACTCCGCTGCAGAGTGAAAATCTCATTCTGGAAACATCCCCCAGGCTGTGGCTAAGCCATGTCTCCGCAATATCCTTTCTTTCAGGAGTGCTAGTTCTGCAAGGTTCGCAGGAGAGCTTCTGTAAAGTTTGGAAGGTAGGAGACGAAATACTGGTAGAAGTGAAGCTGTGAGGACGGGGCGTGAGTCGTGCTTGGGTAGCTGTTGGTAGAGCACTTGCCCGCGAAAGGAAAAGGTCCTGAGTTCGACTCGGTCCGGGACACAGTTTTAATCTGCCAGGAAGTTTCATATCAGCGCACACTCCGCTGCAGAGTGAAAATCTCATTCAGGTAGAAGTCTGATGTTTAATTTGGGGGACGCTCAACTGCGTGGTCATCAGCGCCCGCACACCTTCCTGATTTTTTTTTTCGCAGTCCAGTCTAGCCACTGTCTCGAATGATGATGATGATGAAATGATTTGACGACACAAACACCCAGTCCCCGGGCAGAGAAAATTCCCAACCCTGCTGCGAATCGAACCCGGGACCCCATGATCCAGAGGCAGGAACGCTAGCTGCCATCTAGAAGTCGGAAAATTCGAGATCCAGACTGTAGGGTGGATGAGGAAGAACAGTCCAGTGAAGTTCTGTGAGCTCCTCTCGGATGTGCAGAATTGTGTGTGGTCTTGTCTTGTCATGGAGAAACAGAAGTTCGTTTGTATTTTTATGGCGACGAAGATGTTTCTTCAGTTTCCTAGGCATAGCAAAGTACACTTTAGAGTTGATTGTTGCAACATGAAGGAGGACAAAATAACTTGTTCAGAGTCGCAGAAGAGCTTCGCCTTGACTGTACTGGCTGACGGTGCGGCTCTGAACTTTTTCTTCAGAGGAGAGATAGTGTGCAGCCACGCCGTGGATTGCTGTTTTGTTTCCAGTTCTAACTGATGAACCCATGTTTGATCGGCTGTGACAGCGTTCGACAAAAGGTTATCACGAGCATATATTATTACCACCAACTTTCAAATCGCGCAGTGATCGCCATTCAAAGATAAGGGAAATTACAGCTCGTACTGAGCCGTTCAGACAGTCGTTTTTCCCTCGCGCGATCCGCGAGCGGAACAGAGGACTTTCGCGCGATTCGTCCCCTCCGCCACACACTGCTTGGTGGCTAGTGGAGTATACAGGGTGGTCCATTGATCGTGACCGGGCCAGATATCTCACGAAATAAGCATCAAACGAAAAAAACTACAAAGAACGAAAGTCGTCTAGTTTAAGAGGGAAACCAGATGGCGCTATGACTGGCCCGCTAGATGGCGCTGCCATAGATCAAACGGATATCAACAGCGTTTTTTTAAATAGGAACCCCCATTTTCTATTACATATTCGTGTAGTACGTAAAGAAATATGAATGTTTTAGTTGGACCACTTTTTTCGCTTTGTGATAGATGGGGCTGTAATAGTCACAAACATGTGGCTCAGAATTTTAGGCGAACAGTTGGTAACAGGTAGATTTTTTAAATTAAAATCCAGAAAGTAGGTACGTTTGAACATTTTATTTCGATTGTTCCAACCTGATACATGTACCTTTGTGAACTTATCATTTCTGAGAACGCATGCTGTTACAGCGTGATCACCTGTAAATACCACATTAATGCAATAAATGCTCAAAATGATATCCTTCAACCTCAATGCATTTGGCAATACGTGTAACGACATTCCTCTCAACAGCGAGTAGTTCGCTTTCCGTAATGTTCGCACATGCATTGACAATGCGCTGACGCATGTTGTCAGGCGTTGTCGGTGGATCACGATAGCAAATATCCTTCAACTTTCCCCACAGAAAGAAATCCGGGGACGTCAGATCCGGTGAACGTGTGGGCCATGGTATGGTGCTTCGACGACCAATCCACCTGTCATGAAATATGCTATTCAATACCGCTTCAACCCCACGCGAGCTATGTGCCGGACATTCATCATGTTGGAAGTACATCGCCATTCTGTCATGCAGTGAAACATCTTGTAGTAACATCAGTAGAACATTACGTAGGAAATCAGATTACATTGCACCATTTAGATTGCCATCGATAAAATGTGGACCAATTATCCTTCCTCCCATAATGCCGCACCATACATTAACCCGCAAGGTCGCTGATGTTCCACTTGTCGCAGCCATCGTGGATTTTCCGTTGCCCAATAGTGCATATTATGCCGGTTTACGTTACCGCTGTTGGTGAATGACGCTTCGTTGCTAAATAGAACGCGTGCGAGAAATCTGTCATCGGCGCGTAATTTCTCTTGTGCCCAGTGGCAGAACTGTACACGACGTTCAAAGTCGTCGCCATGCAGTTCCTGGTGCATAGAAATATGGTACGTGTGAAATCGATGTTTATGTAGCATTCTCAACACCGACGATTTTGAGATTCCCGATTCTCGCGCAATTTGTCTGCCACTGATGTGCGGATTAGCCGCGACAGCAGCTAAAACACCTACTTAGGCATCATCATTTGTTGCAGGTCGTGGTTGACGTTTCACATGTAGCTGAACGCTTCCGTTTTCCTTAAATAACGTAACTATGCGGCGAACGGTCCGGACACATGGATGATGTCGTCCAGGATACCGAGCAGCATACATAGCACACGCCCGTTGGGCATTTTGAACACAATAGCCATACATCAACGCGATATCGAACTTTTCCGCAATTGGTAAACGGCCCATTTTAACACGGGTAATGTATCACGGAGCAATGTTACATGAGACCACGTACTTATACGTTTGTGACCATCTATCACTAAGCGACAATTTGGTCCAACTAAAACATTCATATTTCTTTACGTACTACACAAATATGTAATAAAAATAGGGGGTTCCTAGTTTAAAAAACGCTTTTGATATCCGTTTGAGCTGTGGCAGCGCCATCTAGCGGGCCAACCATAGCGCCATCTGGTTTGCCCCTTCAAGCTGGACGAGTTTCGTTCTTTGTAGTTTTTTCGTTTGACGCTTATTTCGTGAGATATTTGGCCCGGTCACTATCAATGGACCGCCCTGTATATGTAGAAGTAGATGTAGATCAACCTCGTGGCGCACAAGCAACACCGCACTGGTGGTCCTCTGTTGCCCTTCATGGCCTTCTGCTAGGCTGAACGCAGCGGCCACAGACCTTTCACTACCGCAATTGGTGAGCGAGTGTGTCAGCCTTCTCAACACAGACGTCCAGCTGAGCAGCGAGGTGTTTTACTGTGATGGGTCGACTACTTCGAATGAGAGTGTCCGCACGTTCCGACATCGCAGGAGTCACAGGTGTATGCGGCCTGCCGACACACGCGATATCGGACACGTTTGCGCAACCATGTTGCGACGTTGACAGGCGCCTCGCCCAACGAGTCTCCGTGCTTTTGTTCACTGACAGGCCTCCGTAGACAATCCGTAGGCGCCTGCGAATACCTGCGATTCTCTGCTTGTCCGCCAAAAGAAACTCAAATCGCAGCTCTCCGCTTGGAACGCACCTCCGGTAAGACACGTTTTTCATCGCTGTGTATAGCGCCGCCAGCTATCGGTACTTCGTGAAGCTGTAGGGGCTGAAGCGGGAATATTTCACGATGTTCCACAGTGAGAGTGGTCTTGTGACTAGGACCTCCCGTCGGGCAGACCGTTCACCAGGTGCAAGTCTTTCGATTGGACGCCACTTCGGCGACTTGCGCTTCGATGGGGATGAAATGATAATGATAGGACAACTCAACACCCTGTCCCAAATCTCCGACCCAGCAGGGAATCGAACCTGGGCCCTTAGGATTGACAGTCTGTCGCGCTGACGACTTTTTTTTTTTTTAACAGGAAGGCAAAGTAAACAAACAATCTTTATTCGTGCAATTGTGTATCCTAGGGCTAAGAAAAATATCGAGACAGAAAAAACAATTTGAAAACCATAAAATCAACTTAAAGGCCGGCCACTTTTTTTTTTTTTTTTTGCATGAATAAAGTAAATGACAATCCTAGTCACGGTTAGGTTAGGTTACGTTAGGTTGGGAGTGAAAAAGAAGTTATCATCTGCATCATAATCCCTGCAGCAAGCGGTGTCTCATCATCAATCTGGCAGGAAGCCATGTAATCTTCACCGTATCTGTCATGGTGGACGACATGTCTTTGTCCTGCGTCTACTATTCGAAGGACCATTATCTGAGGCGGTTTCGGTGTTTACAATCGTCCTTTGTTTTTTTTTTCACGTTAACATAATCCAGTCACAACTGGCGCCAGCAGGTAGTGGCTAGTTTTCTTCTCAGTGTGCAATATGCCAATATATTTGAACCGCGCAGTACTGTCTCTAGTCGTTCTGCTGCAGGAGTCTTCTCATTGCTGGAACACCCCAGTTGTCGGGCGGATTGTGGAAAACACTTCCTAAAAAATTGTAAAAGTAAGTCCTGTGTTTCGTATGACTCCGTATGAGCTCGTGTTGTTCTTGTAAGTACATCCAATAATCCATCACTGACTTGATGTCGTACGAATACAAATATTTCGTCGCATGTCCAGCGTTCCAATTGACCGCATACGTCTTTTGTTTGGGAAAAAAGGTCTTGTCCGGTAGAAAAAGTACATCCGATGTGATTTCTGTGTAGTCAGTGCGCCGAAGGCAGGCCAGTATTCGACGCGTCAGCATCCAGACGTCCCTCGCTGCGCCACACACTAAACCATGTTCTTCCGTTGCTAACAGTCCACAGTTTGTGCCAGGAGGAGAATCGACCATATGAATAGTATGTAATCGACTCCTGGTCACAAGTTTACGGTTCATAAGAATATACCACATCGATCTCGCTGCTGTTTGACAGTTCAAAATGGCGACCATTGCAGCAGCGTGGTTTCAGACTGGAGCGCCTAGAACCGCTCGGCCACACCGGCCGGCGCTGTTTGACAGTAATGGAGTACACACTGCACACCAAATGTGGTTCCACGTTCCCGACGGGTATTTGAATTCCATTATGTTGCGGCCATAGTGATCCATCAAGCACCTATAGATCCCCCGAGTCGTGGGTATTCTCGTCAAAGGTACTTTCAGACGAACATAACTATAATCAACAAGAAATGAGGCAATGTGTGGAAGAGAAGGCGAAATGTTGTCCACCGCTATCGGGGGTTCGTACGAAGGCAGAACAAGTACTTCTATCAGAGCTGACGTTATGGTATGCTTTCGTTGTTGCCAATTTCGTATCATCGCTCTCCTGTAAAGCGCCAAAACTTTGTTTCACACGTTTATGAGGTTGAGGCCACCGTTTCGGAACTGTAGGATTAACGTGTCATATGTGATCTTAAATAACATCCCAGTAGTAACATAATAACCGAAGGCAGCCATGAGGCGGTCTGCAGTACCCTTCGGTATTGGTAGGATCTGCGCTAAATGGGGCAGTCGTGACGCTGTGTGAACGTTGGTGTACGCCACACGTTGGATCATGCCAAAGGCTCGCAGTGAGTTGTTGCGATCCTCGGACGAACATTCTGCGACCCCTCAGCTACCGGGGGCGGACAGATGTTCCACAACAAATTCCCCATTTTTTTCCACCGAAATTGGCCGAAAAAAAAGACGTGTTGCGTTATTTATTGAACGTCGCAGGTGTACTTTAACTACAGCAAATGACGACCTGTCCTGTGTCAAACATTCATTTTTAAAACCGCCATGCCCAGTGTTAAAATTTTCATTATCGTGTGACTGAAGGACGGTGAACTATATCATCTCATAGGCCAACCCCGGTCTTATGAGGTAGGGATGCGACGGGGGATGAAAAACAAGAAAGGAAAATAAAAATAAACACACTGGAAGAGCATCGTTCTAGAGCGCTATAATACTGGCCATTAAAATTGCTACACCAAGAAGAAATGCAGATCATAAACGGGTATTCATTGGACAAATATATTATACTAGAACTGACATGTGATTACATTTTCACGCAATTTGGTTGCATAGATCCCAAGAAATCAAAAATGGTTCAAATGGCTCTGAGCACTATGGGACTTAACAGCTATGGTCATCAGTCCCCTAGAACTTAGAACTACTTAAACCTAACTAACCTAAGGACAGCACACAACACCCAGCCATCACGAGGCAGAGAAAATCCCTGACCCCGCCAGGAATCGAACCCGGGAACTCGGGCGTGGGAAGCGAGAACGCTACTGCACGACCACGAGATGCGGGCATGAAATCAGTACCCAGAACAACCACCTCTGGCCGTAATAACGGCCTTCATACGCCTGGGCATCGAGACAAACAGAGCTTGGATGGCGTGTACAGGTACATCTGACCATGACGTGTAACCAGTGGCACCCCATACCATCACGCCAGGTGATACGCCTGTATGACGATGGGTGACGAATACACGCTTCCAACGTGCGTTCACCGCGATATCCCCCAACAGGAATGCGACCGTCATGGTGCTGTAAACAGAACCTGGAATTATCCGCAAAAATGACGTTTTGCCATTCGTGTACCCAGGTTCGTCGTCGAGTACACCATCGCAGGCGCTCATGTCTGTGATACAGCGTCAAAGGTAACCGCAGCCACTGTCTCCGAGCTGATAGTCCATGCTGCTGCAAATGTCGTCGAACTGTTCGTGCAGATGGTTGTTGTCTTGCAAACGTCCCCATCTGTTGACTCAGGGATCGAGACGTGGCTGCACGATCCTTTAGAGGCATGCGGATAAGATGCCTGACATCTCGACTGCTAGTGATAGGAGGCCGTTGGGATCCAGCACGGCGTTCCGTATTACCCTCCTGAACCCACCGATTCCATATTCTGCTAACAGTCATTGGTTCTCGACCAACGCGAGCAGCGATGTCGCGATACGATAAACCACAATCGCGATTGGCTACAATCCGACCTCTATCGAAGTAGGAAACGTGATGGTACGCATTTCTCTCCTTACACGAGGCATCACAACAACGTTTCACCAGGCAACGCCGGTCAACTGCTGTTTGTGTATGAGAAATCGGTTGGAAACTTTCGTCATGTCTGCACCGGCGCCAACCTTGTGTGAATGCTCTGAAAAGCTAATCATTTGCATATCACAGGATCTTGTTTCTGTCGGTTAAATTTCGCTTCTGTAGCACGTCATCTTCGTGCTGTAGCAATTTTAATGGCCAGTAGTGTACTTGTCACTTGCGGACTAGAATGGTTCGTTACAGATTAGCAATAGCGGTGACGCGCTAGGTGCGGTATTCGCTCCTGATTAGGCCCCCTCCACGGCCGAGCGCGAGCCTGACATCTGTGTGGAGCGAGTCTGCTGCTTTATGCCGTACTGTCCTGGCGAAGTGTGTCGGCCGTGGAGACAGGGGGGAGCGGATGTCTGCCCGGGCAGACAATCGTCTCTGGCAGGAAATGTGACTTCATCAGCGGCGGCGGCATAGCCCTGGGGGCGGGGCGCGGCGGGGGCGGCGGCGGAGGCGGCGCCCGGGACACCTCCACAGTCTGCACGGCAGGCCGGCGCCGACCGCACGCCTCCGCAGCCGCCGTCCAGGGTTCGAACCCCGAGCGCCACCCGGGCCATGGCCTCCAGACTCGAGATGCGACGCATCGCCACGCTGCAGCTGCGCAGGCGCAGAGGTAACAAAAGCACCTGCCGTCTGGCCCTCTCTCTCTCTCTTTCTTAACACCCCCGCCAAAATTACCTTCAAGTACGAGGGTCACTCGAAAAGAAATGCACACTATTTTTTTTTAAATGCATCTTTAATTTTACACCTTTGAATGTTATACAGTGTGTAGATACATCCTTTTTGGAACAATATTTTCATTTCTCCACATAATTTCCATCCCTCTCAAATGCCTTACGCCATCTTGGAACCAGCGCCTGTATACCCGCACGGTAAAATTCTGGACCAACCTGTTGGAGCCACTGGCAGCGTGCACAAGGGAGTCATCATCTTCAAACCTTCTTCTACGAAGAGAGTCTTTCAGTTCCCGAAAGAGGTCATAGTCACATGGAGCCAGGTCAGGACTGTAAGGCGGGTGTTTCAGTGTTGTCCATCGAGTTTTGTGATCGCTTCCGTGGTTTTTTGACTGACATGTGGCCGTGCATTGTTGTGCAACAGCAGAACATCCTGCTTTTGTCTATGTGGTCGAACACGACACAGTCGAGCTTGAAGTTTCTTCAGTGTCGTCACATACGCACCAAAATTTCTGGTGGTTGCACTTGGCACGATGTCCACAAGCAAGAGTCCTTCGTAATCGAAAACCACAGTAGCCATTTCCAGCAGAAGGTTTGGTTCAAATGGCTCTGAGGATTATGGGACTTAACTTCTGAGGACATCAGTCCCCTAGAACTTATAACTACTTAAACCTAACTAACCTAAGGACATCACACACATCCATGCCCGAGGCAGGATTCGAACCTGCGACAGTAGGGGTCCCGCGGTACCAGACTGTAGCGCCTAGAACCGCTCGGCCACCCCGGACGGCTGAACGTGTGGTTTTGAATTTTTTTTTTATTCTTGGGTGAATTTGCACGATGCCACTCCATTGATTGCCTTTTCGTCTCTGGTGAAAAATTGTGGAGCCATGTTTCATCACCTGTCACAATTCTTCCAAGAAATTCATCTCCACCATTTTCGTACTGTTCCAAAAGTTCGCTGCATACTGTTTTTCTTGCTTCTTTGTGAGCCACTGTTAACATCCTGGGAACCCACCTGGCACAAACCTTATTTAACGCCAACAGTTTCAGTATTCTGCAAACACTTCCTTCCCCTATCCCAACGTAGCGTGCCAGTTCGTTCACTGTGATGCGTCTGCCAGCAGTCACCAATTCGTTAACTCTCTGCACATTGTCCGGAGTGTGTGCAGTACGAGGCCTGCCGCTGCGAGGACAATCCTCAATATTGCCGTGCCCGCTTTCATCACGTAACCTGCTTGCCCACCGACTAACTGTACTGCGATCGACAGCAGCATCTCCGTATACCTTTTTCAACCTCTTGTGGATGTTTTCCACTGTCAGCACAGGAATTCTATGACAGCACGTTGCTTCTGACGAACGTCAAGTGTAGCAGCCATCTTGAAGACCTGTTGTGACGGTACCACTCACGGGAACAGGTTGAACAAGTTTGAAAACAAGCGGGAAGGATGTATCTACACACTGTAAAATTTTGACACATGCAGAATGAAAATCGCATTTTTACAAAAATAGTGTGCATTTGTTTTGGAGTGACCCTCGTATATTCCACACAAACATCACGATCGCTACGAAAGAAATAAATTAGCGAAGATTTGTAACGGGCGGACTTTTGGCAGCGCTGTTGTGCAAATAACGCCAAGAGCCATGCCGTAGTGGGAACATCGGGTGTCGTCACATCGCTGAAGTTAAGCGCATTTGGGCTGGGCTAGCACTTGGATGGGTGACCATCCAGTCTGACGAACGCTGTTGGCAAGCGTGGTGGTCTCAGCCCTTGTGAGGCAAATTGAGGAGCTACTTGACTGAGAGGCAGTGGCTCCGGTCTCGTAAACTGACATACCGCCGGGAGAGCAGTGTGGCCGGCCGCTGTGGCCGAGCGGTTCTGGGCGCTTCAGTCCGGAACCGCGCTGCTGCTACGGTCGCAGGTTCGAATCCCGCCTCGGGCATGGATGTGTGTGATGTCCTCAGGTTAGTTAGGTTTAAGCAGTTCTAAGTCGAAGGGACTGATGACCTCAGATGTGAAGTCCCATAGTGCTTAGAGCCATTTGTACCAAGAGCAGCAGTATGGTGAGCACATGCCCCTCTGTATCCGCATCCAGTGACGCCTGTGGGCTTAGGAAGACACGGCGGTCGGTCGGTGCCGTAGTGCCATCATTGCCTCTTCGACCGGAGTTGTCTATTTTCTTGTATAGCACTAGGATGGGTGGGGGAGTGAAAAAACAAAATAGGAAAAAAATAGCGAGAACACTCTGGAAGAGCACCGTTCTAAAGCACTATTTGTCACGTATGAATGGCTCATTACAGATCAGCAAAAGCGGTGACGTGCTAGGTGTCTTTGAGAACTGGAAACGAACAGTACTGAACTATACAGATGTATCAAAAAGAATCACCCGATGTAAAAAAAAAATCATTACTGTTAAGTTATTTCAGATATGTGCGTGAACAACCTACTATTGGAAAGACAGGCTGTGCGCAATGCGTGTCAGTAATAACTCTCCAGCGTCACGTTCGTTTTAGGTATGGTGCGGATACTCCAAGAGCACAGAGCATTATACGATGGCGCGAACAATTCCGACGAACACGTTGTTTGTGTAGAGGCAAATCGCCGGGCCGTCCCCGAGTGTCTGACCGAACGCATCCGCCACAGTTTCACAAGGAGTCCGCAGAAATCCGTTCGCCATACAGCTCGATAGCTCATCATGCCCCCGATGTCCGTCTGGCGTGTATTGCGTCGATGCTTACACACAAAACCGTACAAAATTCAGCTACTGCGAGCACTTCGCGAATGTGACAAACAACAATGTGTGGAGTTCTGAATTTCGTCCTTGAGAAGATGGAGGAAGACAGTTTAGTTCCACGGTTAGTGTTTAGTGACGAGGCAACATTCCATTTCAATGGAAAGGCGAATCGTCATATTGTGAGAATATGGGATGGGGAACAGCCACATGAAGTTGTACAACATGAGAGGGACTCCAAAATTTAAAGCGTTTTGTGCAGTTTCACGGGAAAAGGTGTATGGTCCATTTTTCTTTGCCAAGAACACTGTTACAGGAAGTTCATTTAGCGACAGGATGGGGCACCGCCACACTGGCATTCGGAAGCGGGGAATGTTAAATGAAAGGATTACTGGACCGGTCGCACTGGTCCAAATGATACAGCCTTACATTAATGGCCTCCAAGGTCACCGCACCTGACTGTTGTTGTTGTTGTGGTCTTCAGTCCTGAGACTGGTTTGATGCAGCTCTCCATGCTACTTTATCCTGTGCAAGCTTCTTCATCTCCCAGTACCTACTGCAACCTACATCCTTCTGAATCTGCTTAGTGTATTCATCTCTTGGTCTCCCTCTACGATTTTTACCCTCCACGCTGCCATCCAATACCAATTTGGTGATCCCTTGATGCCTCAGAACATGTCCTACCAACCGATCCCTTCTTTTGGTCAAGTTGTGCCACAAACTTCTCTTCTCCCCAGTCCTATTCAATACTTCCTCATTAGTTATGTGATCTACCCATCTAATCTTCAGCATTCTTCTGTAGCACCACATTTCGAAAGCTTCTATTCTCTTCTTGTCCAAACTATTTATCGTCCATGTTTCACTTCCATACATGGATACACTCCATTCGAATACTTTCAGAAATGACTTCCTGACACTTAAATCAATACTGGATGTTAACAAATTTCTCTTCTTCAGAAACGCTTTCCTTTCCATTGCCAGCCTACATTTTATATCCTCTCTACTTCGACCATCATCAGTTATTTTGCTCCCCAAATAGCAAAACTCCTTTACTACTTTAAGTGCCTCATTTCCTAATCTAATTCCCTCAGCATCACCCGACTTAATTCGACTACATTCCATTATCCTTGTTTTGCTTTTGGTGATGTTCATCTTATATCCTCCTTTCAAGACACTGTCCATTCCATTCAACTGCTCTTCCAAGTCCTTTGCTGTCTCTGACAGAATTACAATGTCATCGGTGAACCTCATGACTGTATGTGATTATTTGTTGTGGGGGCTTATAAAATACTTTGTGTGCCTCCGTTACCAACAACAGTGAATGAACTGAGACATCGCATAACAGCAGCTGTGAAGCCGTAACTCGAGACATGCCGGCTGCAGTGTGGGAACAATTTGAGTACCGCACTGGCACATTCCGTGCACCTCAATGGGGGCATACTGAACACGTTTTTGAGTTTGCCATTCATCAGAAAACAAAATTCGTTGTATATGTTTATTAGTTTCAGGCACATAGACGTGCCAAATCGAATCATTTCTTTTGGTACACCCTGTATAGTGTTGCTCACAGCAATGACAACATCTGTGAGGTGCCGTCTGATCGGGGCCAGAGGTATATACGAGGCCTGTTCAGAAAGTAAGCTCCGATTGATTGCCAAATTGAAACCACAGTGAACATCAGAAATGTTTTACTTGTAACAATTAGCTACACCTTTCAGCTACTTCTCTACGTAGTCGCCGTTCTGACTTAGACTTTTGTCATAGCGTTGTACCAACTTTTCAATAGCCTCATCATAGAAGGCAGCCGCCAGTGCTTTCCGCCAATTCTCCACGCTGGCCTACACCTCGTTGTCTGTGTCAAAATGTTGTCTTCAAAGACAGCGGTTCATGTGACCAGAGATGAAACTCAGGGGGAGACAATTGCGGACTGTATTGTGGGTAATCTCACATTTCCATTTGAAAACGATGCAGGAGCATCTTCATTGCCCCTGCAGAATGCGGCTGAGAATTGTCGTGAAGACGAAACAGCACGACAGTTATGTAATGTTAGCTGCATAGCTTCAGGCGAAATTTCTCACCAGGCCCTCGTACTTGGCGGCAGACACTATTTTCTAGACATCTTTACGCACTCACTGCGAGCTCAGAAATGAGAAGAGCGACGTGATGCTAACTGGGGTTATACTAGAGACACTACCCAACACATCTGTGCAAAGCTTTATCGGATTTTCATAGTCGTTTCCATTTCGCGACCGATCGGAGCTTACTTTCTGAACGCCCCTCGTACATACCGCTCCTATCCTGCCCTTGCTTGCCTCTTTGCCCGGGAGGCAAGCTACAGCACGTTGTAGAATGAAGGCTTTCACGACCGGGTGACATGGCTGTTGATATACAGGGTGATTCAAAAAGAATACCACAACTTTAAAAATGTGTATTTAATGAAAGAAACATAATATAACCTTCTGTTATACATCATTACAAAGAGTATTTAAAAAGTTTTTTTTCACTCAAAAACAAGTTCAGAGATGTTCAATATGGCCCCCTCCAGACACTAGAGCAATATCAACCCAATACTCCAACTCGTTACACACTCTCTGTAGCATATCAGGCGTAACAGTTTGGATAGCTGCTGTTATTTCTCGTTTCAAATCATCAGTGGTGGCTGGGAGAGGTGGCCGAAACACCATATCCTTAACATACCCCCATAAGAAAAAATCGCAGGGGGTAAGAACAGGGCTTCTTGGAGGCCAGTGATGAAGTGCTCTGTCACGGGCTGCCTGGCGGCCGATCCATCGCCTCGGGTAGTTGACGTTTCATAACTAACCTTTTTCGTAGGACTCTCCATACAGTTGACTGTGGAATTTGCAGCTCTCTGCTAGCTCTGCGAGTCGATTTTCCTGGGCTGCGAACAAATGCTTGCTGGATGCGTGCTACATTTTCATCACTCGTTCTCGGCCGTCCAGAACTTTTCCCTTTGCACAAACACCCATTCTCTGTAAACTGTTTATACCAACGTTTAATACACCACCTATCAGGAGGTTTAACACCATACTTCGTTCGAAATGCACGCTGAACAACTGTCGTCGATTCACTTCTGCCGTACTCAATAACACAAAAAGCTTTCTGTTGAGCGGTCGCCATCTTAGCATCAACTGACGCTGACGCCTAGTCAACAGCGCCTCAAGCGAACAAATGTACCACTAAATGAAACTTTATAGCTCCCTTAATTCGCCGACAGATAGTGCTTAGCTCTGCCTTTTGTCGTTGCAGAGTTTTAAATTCCTAAAGTTGTGGTATTCTTTTTGAATCACCCTGTACTTTCCGGGATGTGAGGTCGTGGTCCAAGAACTTTTCTGCTCCTTACGTTTCGTCCAGCGCAGTCCTGGACGAAACGTAAGGAGCAGAAAAGTTCTTGGACCACGACCTCACATCCCGGAAAGTACACTCCTGGAAATGGAAAAAATAACACATTGACACCGGTGTGTCAGACCCACCATACTTGCTCCGGACACTGCGAGAGGGCTGTACAAGGAATGATCACACGCACGGCACAGCGGACACACCAGGAACAGCGGTGTTGGCCGTCGAATGGCGCTAGCTGCGCAACATTTGTGCACCGCCGCCGTCAGTGTCAGCCAGTTTGCCGTGGCATACGGAGCTCCATCGCAGTCTTTAACACTGGTAGCATGCCGCGACAGCGTGGACGTGAACCGTATGTGCAGTTGACGGACTTTGAGCGAGGGCGTATAGTGGGCATGCGGGAGGCCGGGTGGACGTACCGCCGAATTGCTCAACACGTGGGGCGTGAGGTCTCCACAGTACCTCGATGTTGTCGCCAGTGGTCGGTGGAAGGTGCACGTGCCCGTCGACCTGGGACCGGACCGCAGCGACGCACGGATGCACGCCAAGACCGTAGGATCCTACGCAGTGCCGTAGGGGACCGCAGCGCAACTTCCCAGCAAATTAGGGACACTGTTGCTCCTGGGGTATCGGCGAGGACCATTCGCAACCGTCTCCATGAAGCTGGGCTACGGTCCCGCACACCGTTAGGCCGTCTTCCGCTCACGCCCCAACATCGTGCAGCCCGCCTCCAGTGGTGTCGCGACAGGCGTGAATGGAGGGACGAATGGAGACGTGTCGTTTTCAGCGATGAGAGTCGCTTCTGCCTTGGTGCCAATGATGGTCGTATGCGTGTTTGGCGCCGTGCAGGTGAGCGCCACAATCAGGACTGCATACGACCGAGGCACACAGGGCCAACACCCGGCATCATGGTGTGGGGAGCGATCTCCTACACTGGCCGTACACCACTGGTGATCGTCGAGGGGACACTGAATAGTGCACGGTACATCCAAACCGTCATCGAACCCATCGTTCTACCATTCCTAGACCGGCAAGGGAATTTGCTGTTCCAACAGGACAATGCACGTCCGCATGTATCCTGTGCCACCCAACGTGCTCTAGAAGGTGTAAGTCAACTACCCTGCCCAGCAAGATGTCCGGATCTGTCCCCCATTGAGCATGTTTGGGACTGGATGAAGCGTCGTCTCACGCGGTCTGCACGTCCAGCACGAACGCTGGTCCAACTGAGGCGCCAGGTGGAAATGGCATGGCAAGCCGTTCCACAGGACTACATCCAGCATCTCTACGATCGTCTCCATGGGAGAATAGCAGCCTGCATTGCTGCGAAAGGTGGATATACACTGTACTAGTGCCGACATTGTGCATGCTCTGTTGCCTGTGTCTATGTGCCTGTGGTTCTGTCAGTGTGATCATGTGATGTATCTGACCCCAGGAATGTGTCAATAAAGTTTCCCCTTCCTGGGACAATGAATTCACGGTGTTCTTATTTCAATTTCCAGGAGTGTATATCAACAGCCCTACAGCACGTTGTCGGCAGAACGATGAGGTTGCTCTGCCCGCATCCAAACAAAGCTGTGCCCCACCCAAACACGCTACGGGAGGCCGCCTCCCCACTGCGCTACGCTAAGTAGCACTTTATTCTTTATGCTTTCGATGGAGTGTCACCAGTTGGGTTCAAAAGTTGATGAAACTGACAAACTGCCTACTGGCTTCTGTCTCGGGTTCTTCGGCCGAGTCCGCAGCTCGTGGTCGTGCGGTAGCGTTCTCGCTTCCCGCGCCCTGGTTCCCGGGTTCGATTCCCGGCGGGGTCAGGGATTTTCTCTGCCTCGTGATGACTGGGTATTGTGTGCTGTCCTTAGGTTAGTTAGGTTTAATTACTTCTCAGTTCTAGGCGACTGATGACCTCAGAAGTTAAGTCGCATAGAGCTCAGAGCCATTTGAACCATTTTCTTCGGCCGACGTTCATCTAATGATTTTACTGACGTTTCGCCAGCACGAGTGGCTGGCTTTGTCAAAGCTTGACCTCCCCATTGCCGGTGGTGAACTGGAGCCGAGCTCGCGGCCGCAGACTATATGTACCTGGCGCGCCAACGTCCGAGGGCTTCTCCGCGGTCATTTCCGGTGCGGTTCTCCTCTTGCTACCTGCGACGGTCGTTCGCTGCAGTACGGGAAGCCAGGATCCGTTTACCTTGAGGCTTTCCTCTTTCTTGTTGAAACTGTTCCCGTGTTTTTGTATTTCTACAGCTTCTCTGAACAAGCGTGTGTGATAGTGCTTCTCTACAGCCAGAACTTCCGTGTCGGCGAAGGAGAACCGCACCGGAAATGACCGCGGAGAAGCCCTCGGACGTTGGCGCGCCAGGTACATATAGTCTGCGCCCGCGAGCTCGGCTCGAGTTCACCATCGGCAATGGGGAGGTGAAGCTTTGACAATGCCAGCCACTCGTGCAGGCGAAACGTCAGTAAAATCATCAGACGAACGTCGGCCGAAAAACCCGAGACAGAAGCCAGTATGCAGTTTGTCAACAAGTGGCCACGAAAGCCTCAACAATTTTGTTGATGAAACTACCCGAATATCGTAAGACGAGGCCAAAAAAAAAAAAAAAAGGTTCAAAATGGCTCTAAGCATCTGAAGTCATCAGTCCCCTACACTAAGAACTACTTAAACCTAACTAACATCACACACATCCGTACCCGGTACGTTGTCCTCGATGGTGAGTGTTCATCGGAGGTGAGGGTATCATCTGGAGTGCCCCAGGGAAGTGTGGTAGGTCCGCTGTTGTTTTCTATCTACGTAAATGATCTTTTGGATAGGGTGGATAGCAATGTGCGGCTCTTTGCTGATCATGCTGTGGTGTACGGGAAGGTGTCGTCGTTGAGTGACTGTAGGAGGATACAAGATGACTTGGACAGTATTTGTGATTGGTGTAAAGAATGGCAGCTAACTCTAAATATAGATAAATGTAAATTAATGCAGATGAATAGGAAAAAGAATCCTGTAATGTTTGAATACTCCATTAGTAGCGTAGCGTTTGACACAGTCACGTAACATTGCAGAACGATATGAAGTGGGACAAGCATGTAATGGCATTTTTGGGGAAGGCGGGTAATCGTCTTCGGTTCATTGGTAGAATGTTGCGAAGATGTCGTTCATCTGTAAAGGAGACCGCTTATAAAACGCTAATACGACCTATTCTTGAGTACTGCTCGAGCGTTTGGGATCCCTATCAGGTTGGATTGAGGGAGGACATGAGGCAATTCAGAGGCGGGCTGCTAGATTTGTTACTGGTAGGTTCGATCATCACGCGAGTGTTACGGAAATGCTTCAGGAACTCGGGTGGGAGTCTCTGGAGGAAAGGAGGCGTTCTTTTCGTGAATCGCTACTGAGGAAATTTAGAGAACCAGAATTTGAGGCTGACTGCAGTACAATTTTACTGCCGCCAACTTATATTTCGCGGAAAGACCACAAAGATAAGATAAGAGAGATTAGGGGTCGTACAGAGGCATATAGGCCGTCATTTTCTTAGTTGTGGTACGAGGTACCCTCGGCCACGCACCGATTGGTGGATTGCGGAGTATGTATGTAGATGAAGATACAGATGTAGGATTCGAACCTGCGACCATAGCAGTAGCGTGGTTCCGTACTGAAGCGCCTAGGACCGCTCGGCCACAGCGGCCTGCTCAAGACGATGTTCAGTGAAATATATACAGGGTGATTCACGAAGATATCCAAATATTTTAATATGTTATTCTACAAGTAAAATTAAAGAAAAAGGTTCAAATAAACATAGGTCCACAAATGTTTAGTTACGGAGTTAAGGCTAATAAAAGATTCTGCCTGAAGTTTAGCAGCTTCGCTAATATGAAGCCATCGTAAAACTCTGTGAGGTTAAACTGAAGCACGATTTACATATATTTTGTTATTATTGGTCTGGTGAATCTAATAAAACATGTTCCAGACGTGTATCTGCAGTAGTTTTCGAGGACATCCAGAGACGCAAAGATTATTATACAAGTAAATTTGGCCGGCCGAAGTGGCCGTGCGGTTAAAGGCGCTGCAGTCTGGAACCGCAAGACCGCTACGGTCGCAGGTTCGAATCCTGCCTCGGGCATGGATGTTTGTGATGTCCTTAGGTTAGTTGGGTTTAACTAGTTCTAAGTTCTAGGGGACTAATGACCTCCGCAGTTGAGTCCCATAGTGCTCAGAGCCATTTGTAGAGCCAAGTAAATTTGTTTACTGTCCACTGTTGTTGTTGTTGTTGTTGTGGTCTTCAGTCCTGAGACTGGTTTGATGCAGTTCTCCATGCTACTCTATCCTGTGCAAGCTGCTTCATCTCCCAGTAACAACTGCAACCTAAATCCTTCTGAATCTGCTTAGTGCATTCATCTCTTGGTCTCCCTCTACGATTTTTACCCTTCACGCTGCCCTCCAGTACCAAATTCGTGATCCCTTGATGCCTCAGAACATGTCCTACCAACCGATCCCTTCTACTAGTCAAGTTGTGCCACAAATTTCTCTTCTCCCCAATCCTATTCAATACCTTCTCATTAGTTATGTGATCTACCCATCTAATCTTCAGCATTCTTCTGTAGCACCACATTTCAAAAGCTTCTATTCTCTTCTTGCCCAAACTATTTATCGTCCATGTTTCACTTCCATACGTGGCTACACTCCATACAAATACTTTCAGAAACGACTTCCCGACACTTAAATCTATACTCGATGTTAGCAAATTTCTCTTCTTCAGAAACGCTTTCCTTCCCATTGCCAGTCTACATTCTATATCCTCTCTACTTCGTACTGTCCACTAAGAATGTATAATGTTAATGTCGTTGTTGGCAACACTGAACAATTTCCTTAACACTGACTTTTTTTAACATGAATTCACGTGTGCCATCGCATTAATAAAAGCAGATTATCTGACACATTCATACAGTTTCAGTTAATGTCAATACCATCATTTTTCCAAACTTAAATTCTCTTCAGCTTACGTTGAAAACTTTGTGCAGTTGTCTGGAATTTAAAACAAAATATTGGGCCAAGTAGTTAATAAGTTAAAAATTTTACGAAAACATCTTTGCTTTTCTGGATGTTCTGGAAAAAGTACTGCAGATACGAGTCTGGGACATGTTTTATTAGATTCACCAGACTATAACAACAATATAAATGGAAATCGTGCTTTATTTTAACCTCGTACAGTTTTGCGATGGCTTCGTATTAGCGAAGTTGCTAAATTTCAGAAAAAATCTTTTACTAGCCGCAACTCTGTAACTAAACATTTTCGGGCGTATGTTTACATGAACTTTTTCTTTAGTTTTACTTGTAGAATAGCATATTAAAATTTTTGGATATCTTCGTGAATCACCATGTACTCATTTTGGTCCATTGTAGGCCGAAAAATGGTGGCTTTTATTTCTCCTTTTTTCATTTTTGTCGTATTTCGGGCTTGTTTATTTGCTTCGACATGAACGGTTCAAAATGGTTCAAATGGCTCTGAGCACTATGGGACTGAACTTCTCAGGTCATCAGTCCCCTAGAACTTAGAACTACCCAAACCTAACTAACCTAAGGACACCACGAACATCCATGCCCGAAGCAGGATTCGAACCTGCGACCGTAGCGGTCGCGTGGTTCCAGACTGCAGCGCCTAGAACCGCTCGGCCACTCCGGCCGGCACCTTAACGGTGTTCCCCATGAGTTAGACATCCTACAGTGTTTGAAAAACTTGTCCCGATTTGCCTTCAGTTTGCTGTGTAGAAGCACAAACCTTCTCCTGTGTTGATCTCTCGCTCAATATCGTATGAATCCAGTATTTTGGTCGTTCAGGCGGCTGTGGGCAACTATCACAGCACATAATGCAAGAACCGCATTCCTATTTAATGGGATTCCACTGATAGTTCTAACTGCACAAAGGAGATGTTGCCGCCGCTTATACGGACGCACTGCTGATGGGCTTTCTCTAGACTTCACGCTGCGTGAGGAAAGCGCTCCGCGTGGCCAATGCTGACCAGTGCCTTGCATGCTGCGTGAAATACGTCACAGAGACGCGTGAAAATCACGCTTGTGTAGCTGTAGCCAGCAGGGACATGGATCACGATGTCCCTGTCAAGAGCTTGTAGAGAATTATTAAGGGCCAAGGTGAAACAATAAAAAATATTGTCGGTTCGTAACTGAAAATCCGTATTAAACTGAAAAATTACAAAATAAAGGCAATTGACGTCCCATGAGACTCGTAAAAATGCTCGAAGAATTACAGAAAAAAACGTCAGATGAAAGCTCGTCTCGAAATGAAAAAAAAAAAAAAAAATTCGCAGAAGTTGGAAATACAGCGCGTACTTCAATGCGAGACGCATTTAATAATTCCCACAACGAAACTCCCTCTCGCAATCTGGCAGAAAACTCATAACGTACACCAGTGGCAAGACGCAATCAATACCTTCACTGTGCGATTATAACAGTGAAGTCACTGATGACAGTGCCACTAAAGCAGAGTTATTTTACGGTCGCAGGTTCGAATCCTGCCTCGGGCATGGATGTGTGTGATGTCCTTAGGTTAGTTAGGTGTAAGTAGTTCTAAGTCTATGGAACTGATGACCTCAGATGTTAAGTCCAATAGTACTTAGAGCCTTTTGAACCATTTTATTAAACACGGTTTTCCGAAACTCCATCACCAAAGAAGACGAAGTAAATATATCAGAATTCAAATCAAAAACAGCTGCCAAGACGAGAAACATAGAAGCAGATATCCTCGGTCAAGCAAAGCAGCTTAAATCAATAAAGACAAGGCCTGCAATCCAGATTGTATACCAGTCAGGTTCCTCTCAGAGTATACTGACACAATAGCTCCATATTTGGCAATTATATACAACTGCTCGCTCACAGAAAGGACCGTACCTAAAGACTGGAAAATTGCTCAAGTCACACCAATACCAAAAAAGGAAAATGGCAGTAATGCGCTGTATTACAGGCCCATATCACTAATGTTTTGCAGTAGGGTTTTACAACACGTATTTTGTTCCAACATTATGAAATACCTCGAAGAAAACGATTTACTGGAACATAGCACAGATTCAGAAAATATCGTTCTTGTGAAAAACAACTAGCTCTTTGTACTCATGAAGTAATGAGTGCTATCGACAGAGGACGTCAAATTGATGCCATATTTTTAGATTTCCAGAAGGCTTCCGACACCGTTCCTCACAAGCGTCTTCTAACCAAACTGAGTGCCTAAGGAATATCGCCTCAGTTGCGCGACTGGATTCCTGATTTGCTGTCAGAAAGGTCACAGTTCGTAGTAATCGACGGAAAGTCATCGAGTGAAACAGATGTAATATTCGGCGTTCCCCAAGGAAGTTTTATAGGCCCTCTATTGTTGCTGGTGGATATTAACGACATAGGAGACAATCTGAGTAGCCGTCTTATATTGTTTGCAGATGATGCTGTCATTTACCGTCTTGTAAAGTCATCAGATGATCAAAACGACTTGCAAAATGATGTAGATAAGATATATGTCTGGTGCGAAAAGTGGCAATTGACCTTGAATAAAGAAAATTGTGAAGTAATTCACACGAATACTAAAAGAAATCAGCTAAATTTCGATTACGCGATAGTCACACAAAACTGAGGCCTGTAAATTCAACTAAATACTTAGGGATTACAATTACAAATAACCTAAATTGGAACGATCACATAGATAATGTTGTGAGTAAAGCCATCCAAAGACTGCGATTCATTGGAAGAACACTTAGTAGGTGCAACAGGTCTACTGGTTACACCACGCTTGTCCGCCCTGTTCTGGAGTATTGCTGTGCGGTGTGGGACCCGCATCAGGTGGGACTGACGGATGACATGGAAAAAGTACAAAGAAGGGCAGCTCGTTTTGTATTATCGCGAAATAAGGGAGATAGTGCCACAGACATGATACGTGAATTGGAGTGGCAGTCGTTAAAACAATGGCGTTTTACATTGCGACGGGATCTTTACATGAAATTTCAATCACCAGTTTTCTCCTCCGATGGCGAAAACATTCTGTTCGCACCCACCTACATAGGGAGGAATGATGACCACGATAAAATAAGAGAAATCAGGGCTCGCACAAAAATATTTAAGTGCTCGTTTCTCCCGCGCGCTGTTCGAAAGTGGAACGGTAGAGAGACAGCATGAAGGTGGTTCATTGAACCCTCTGCCAGGCACTTTATTGTGAACAGGAGAGTAATCACGTAGGTGTTGATGTAGAAAAAGTCCAGCGCCGAGCGAAAGCGAGAGCTACAGCAACGTCGGAGAAGTAATAAAAAAAAAATAATAATAAAATAAAAAAACAAGACTTTGGTAACATTTTTAGGAACCAACGGTCTCGTAAGCTATACAAAATCAGTGAAAAAACACTCTAGACAGCGGTGGTGACTTAATTAAAATGACCAGTTTCGGCCTAGTCTAAAGTTTTACTTGATACAGTGAACACATAGTAAGAGATCTAGCGTCATCGCAAGGTTTCTGAGGTCACCAAACTATATTTTTAGTCAGCATTTTTTGACCAATAAAACTTCATGACTTGCTGGCACTGTATAATGCTCACCTCGTGCCTACACAAAGGTGCCAAAAGTGGTATTGGTGGTATTGCCGTGACCAAAAAAGGGCTCTTAGCATAACTGAAAATAACATAAAATTACTGCGAAAAATTGTATAAAATCAGAAAGGCTGCAAATTCAATAAAATATTTCTAATAGTATTTTTATCCTTTTTAGATTCAAATCGGTAGCCGAGCAGTTTAGATGAATTGCAGTGGATGAGCAAAGTAGCCAGAAAAAATGTGAAGCATACGATTTTTGTCAACCTTATAGTATGAGTACTTACTTGTCGTTTAGACACTGAAGCGCCAAAGAAACTGGTACAGGCATGCGTATATAAATACAGATATATGTAAGCAGGCAGAAAATGGCGCTGCAGTCGGCAACGCCTATATAAAAAAGTGTCTGGAGCAGTTGTTAGATCAGGTACTGATGCTCGAATGGCAGGTTGTTAAGATTTAAGTGTTTCAACGTGGTGTTATAGTCGGCTCACGAGCAGTGGGGACACAGTGTTGTGTTGGCAGGAGAGCCAACACCGTGTTACTAGAGGAGGCCGAAATGCACGCGTTTTAGCTCACGCAGGCTGGCGTGAGGAGGGAAGGACTATACTGACGTGAGGTCTGGAACATGACAAGGAATGAGAATTCAGAAAGCGGACGTAATTAGTTTGATACTTAACTGCAATCCATTAATGATGAACGTCGCTCTTGACGGTACATGATTCACAATTGTATCTGTTCAGAATAGTAACTGAATATGGCGCCTTGCTAGGTCGTAGCAAATGACGTAGCTGAAGGCTGTGCTAAACTGTCGTCTCTGCGAATGAGAGACTATGCAGACAGTGAACCATGGCTAGCAAAGTCGGCTGTACAACTGGGGCGAGTGCTAGGAAGTCTCTCTAGACTAGACCTGCCGTGTGGCGGCGCTCGGTCTGCAATCACTGATAGTGGCGACACGCGGGTCCGACGTATACTAACGGACCGCCGCCGGTTTAAAGGCTACCACCTAGCAAGTGTGGTGTCTGGCGGTGACACCACACTTAACATCTCCAAGGTAACGATGAAGTGGGGATTTTCCCGTACGATCATTTCACAAGTGTATTTTGAATATCAAGAATCCTGCAAAAGATCGAATCACCGATGTCGCTGCGGCAGGAAAGAGAGCCTGCAAGAACGGGACCAACGACGACTGAAGAGAATCGTTCACAGCAACGGAAGTGCAAGCCTTCCGCAAATTGCTGCAAATTTCAATACTGGGCCACCAACAAGTGTCAGCCTGCGAACCATTCAACTAAACATCATCGTGTACCCTTGATGACTGCACGATACAAACTTTACGCGTCGCTTGGGCCCGTCAGCACCGACATTGGACTGTTGATAACTGGAAACATGTCTGGTAGTGCAAGATTGTATCGAGCGGATGGACGTGTGTGGGTAGGGACACAACCTCATGAATCCATGGACCCTGCATGTAAGCAGGGGACTACCCAAGTTGGTGGAGGCTCTGTAGTGGTGTGGGACGTGTGCAGTTGGAGTGATATGGAACCAGTTCGTCTACCATGTACGTAAGCATCCTGTGTCATCACCTGCATCCATTCATGTCCACTGTGCAGTCTGACGAAATTGGGCAACTCCAACAGGACAATGCGACAACCCACACGTCCAGAATTGCTACAGAGGGACTCCAGGAACCCTCTTCTGAGTTTAACCATTTCTGCTGGCCAGCAAACCCCCCCATACATGAACATTATTGATTATATCTGGGATGCCTTGCAACGCTCTGTTTAGGAGAGATTTCCTTCCCTTCACGTATTTACGGACAGCCCTGAAGGATTCATGGTGTCAGTTCCCTCCAGCACTACTTCAGACATTAGTCGAGTCCACGCCACGTCGTGTTGCGGCACTTCTGCGTGTTCGCGGGGGCCCTACACGATATAGCCAGGCGTACCAGTTTCTCTGGCTCTTCAGTGTATGTGTCAAAGTATTTAAATATGTCGATCTTAGTAAAGAAACTGTGAAAACTTCATTGACGTATTGAAATCGTTTTATATAAGCTGCACATCCGGCTGTAGCAGGGAAAAAGAGGGGAACCAGTGGTAAAATGCTCCTGTCCCAGTACAAAAAGGGCGAATATGTTCCTCTTTAAGAGACTGACAGAAAAGTGGAGAACCAGCTCCCACTGTCTTCAAACCGCCTCCCTCACCAAAAATTTTGCCAAGCCAACATATTCCCTCTTTTTTTGTGCTGAAAAAGAGAAAAGTGAGAATGGGAGAGAAAGGTGCAGGAGATAAAGAAAGTGGCAGTGAAAGAGAAAGAGCGGTGGATGAAGGCAGTAACAGTGGGAACCGAAGAGAGTTGAGGTGTTGAGGTTGAGGGAGAGAGTGTGGCAGTAAAGGAGGAAGAGGAATGGGTGGAAATAGAAGTGGGAAGAAAAGAGAGAGGAGACAAGGAAAATGAAAAATATGAATAAGAGCAGAGGTAGGATTGGGTTGGGTGGGGTGGTGGTGGAGGGGGGGCGGGGGGGAGGTTCTCATGCAGGTATAGGGCAGAGCGTATTTCGGACCGAAATTTTAAACAGCTGGGTGTAGGGCAAAATAAGCCGTAGGCAGTGGCAAAGAGAGACAAATGTAGACAGTGTGCTTGAGAGAGAGGACAATGGCAGTAGGGTAAACTGTAAACCACTGGGAGAAAAAGCAGACAGTGAGAGAGAGAAATACAGACAGTGGCAGTGAGAGGGACATGCTCAGTATGAATGTTTCGTCACAAAGAGAGATTAGGTGGAATGATTTAGAATGTTCTGCGTTAAAAGAGCGCGAATATGTTCGCTGTCAAAATTTCAGGAAGTTTTGTTCACAAAGGCGGAAAGAGGGTTGAGTCAGTTGGGTTTCTTCTCTTCCGTCAGAGCGTTTTAAAGACGAACATATTCGTCAATTTTGTACTGCGACACGTGCATTTTTTCCGTTGGAAAATTTAAATTTGCAAATTTGAATTTGAAATTGCAGTAGATAAACATGCAACAATTACCTTCTTACGCAAATTTATTGAAGCTGCGTCTTTCTCCTCTCGCTGTGTTGCACCCATGGCTGTTAATTAGCCAACGTGACGTGAACAAGATTAGTATAAGGGACATCTTTCTATTTGTTTGGTGGCGTAATCACTTGCTTTTTCAGCATCTATTGTCACTTGTCGGGAGCACTTGTTCTGCTAGAAATATTTGATATCATTCATGAATTTCTTTGAATTTCTATAATTGATATAGTTTCAGAATACGAATCGCCCATGCAAATACTGTACATCTTGCAGACTTTATCTTGAGGATCACATTTTATCAAAAATATTCAGATGTGTGTGAAATCTTATGGGACTTAACTGCTAAGGTCATCAGTCACTAGGCTTACACACTATTTAACCTAAATCATCCTAAGGACGAACACACACACCCATGCCCGAGGGAGGACTCGAACCTCCCGCGGGACCAGCCGCACAGTCCATGACTGCAGCGAATAAGACCGCTCGGCTAATCCCGCGCGACCGCATTTTATCCAGTCATGTGAGTCCTTTAATTCTCACGCCACCGAACGTTTCGGTATTTTTATCCAGGCAGAAAGTTTATGACAGACATATACGTAAAGCTGAACTAATATGTACTTATCGATCCACAGTAAAAATCAGGCTAGTTGACCTTTACGAATTATTCACACTCTATCCTGATTAATCACCGGTAGGTAATACAGTAGTGGAGAAACAAGTAAATGCAAGTGTTAATTTAAAAAATGCATTTCATTTTGAATTGTGGTAACAAATATTAGTCTTCCCGTAAAAAAAATTTACGTCATTATATATAATATCGTTCATTGTAAAATAAAGCATACACTACAGGCCATTAAAATTGCTACAAGAAGAAATGCAGATGATAAACGGGTATTCATTGGACAAATATATTATACTAGAACCGACGTTATTACATTTTCACGCAATTTGGGAGCATAGATCCTGAGAAATCAGTACCCAAACCAACCACCTCTGGCCGTAATAACGGCCTTGATACGCCTGGGCATTAAGTCAAACAGAGCTTGGATGACGTGTACAGGTACAGCTACCCATGCAGCTTCAACACGATACCACACTACGGTCGCAGGTTCGAATCCTGCCTCGGGCATGGATGTGTGTGATGTCCTTAAGTTAGTTAGGTTTAAGTAGTTCTAAGTTCTAGGGGACTCATGACATCCCATAGTGCTCAGAGCCATTTTTGAACGATACCACAGTTCATCAAGAGTAGTGACTGGCGTATTATGACGAGCCAGTTGCTCGGCCACCATTGACCAGACATTTTCAGTTGGTGAGAGATCTGGAGATTGTGCTGGCCAGGGCAGCAGTCGAACATTTTCTATATCCAGAAAGGACCGTACAGGACCTGCATTATCCTGCTAAAATGTAGGGTTTCGCAGGGATCGAATGAAGGTTAGAGCCACGGAACACATCTGAAATGTAACGTCCACTGTTCAAAGGGGCGTCAATGCGAACAAGAGGTAACCGAGACGTGTAACCAATGGCACCTCATACCATCATGCCGGATGATACGCCAGTACGGCGTTGACGAATACACGCTTCCAATGTGCGTTCACCGCGATGACGACAAACACGGATGCGACTATCGTGATGCTGTAAACAGAACCTGGATTCATCCGAAAAAATGACGTTTTGCCATTCGTGCACCCAGGTTCGTCGTTGAGTACACCATCGCAGGCGCTGCTGTCTGTGATGCAGAGTCAGGGTTAATCGCAGCCACGGTCTCCGAGCTGATAGTCCATGATGCTGCAAACGTCGTCGAACTGTTCGTGCTGATGGTTGTTGTCTGGCAAATGTCCCCATCTGTTGACTCAGGGATCGAGACTTGGCTGCACGATCCGTTAGAGCCATACGGATAAGATGCCTGTCATCTCGACTGCTAGTGATAAGAGGCCGTTGGGATCCAGCACGGCGTTCCGTATTACCCTCCTGAACCCACCGATTCCATGTTCTGCTAACAGTCACTGGATGTGGACCAACGCGAGCAGCAATGTCGCGGTACGATAAACCGCAATCGCGATAGGCTACAATCCGACCTTTATCAAAGTCGGAAACGTGATGGTACGCATTTCTCCCCCTTACACGAGGCATCACAACAACGTTTCACCAGGCAACGCCGGTCAACTGCTGTTTGTGTATGAGAAATCGGTTGGAAATTTTCCTCATGTCAGCACGTTGTAGATGTCGCCACCGGCGCCAACCTTGTGTGAATGCTCTGAAAAGCTAATCATTTACATATCACAACATCTACCTTTCTGTTAAATTTCGCGTCTGTAGCACGTCATCTTTGTGGTGTAGCAATTTTAATGGCCAGTAGTGTATAATATGGTTAATTGTAAAATAAAACATATAAAAAGCAGATACTGTCTTTGTAAGATTTACATTTTTAATTTTTTTAAACTTCGGTATTTCGCAAAACTACTTTGAAAAAAGGATTATACTGTAGGAATCCCAAAAACCAGTGGCCATCACCTTGCCAACTGACAAAGCGGTCTTTGCCTCCTTCTGTGCGCTTTGAGCAGCCCTCGTCTAATGTTCTGACTGCCGTTTTGACTCTGTTGTGTAATGATTGGTACAGGTTTCATCAACAGTCACAAATCGCCGCTAAAACTCTTGCGGATTGTGATTAAATATCGGAAGATACTGTGGTGCAATGTTATGCCGGATGCACTTTTTGTCGACTGTGAGAAATCTCGGCCATCACAGCTTCTAAGTAGCCAATTCTCCGTGCAGGAAACTGTGCACTTCGCTGAGATGCCTACAGTCTCAGCAATCTCAGGAATTTTTTATTCGGAGTTTTGCTTTACCATATCGTGGATTTCGTCAATAGTTTCCGTGGACGGCCAGAGCGCGTTTCGTCTTTACTTGTCTGACCACGTTTAAATTCATTAATCCAAAAGTCAATGGTCTTCCGTGATGGTGCAGAGTTCGAGTGAACGTCTTCCAGTACTGTTTCAATTTGTGCGGCAGTCGAACCCTTCAAATGAAAATGTTTAATAACATCATGAAACTAGGTTTCCTCCATTTCGAATCGCATTCGACACACTGGCCAGTTCAGACTGCTGTCAACAATGAACTGTACGCTGTACACTGTTCAAATTCTGCATACCATCTCGGAATAATCAAGCTTACGAACCACGAAGACGCAGCAAAAATTATCCGTTGTTTCATGGACATTTACCAGACTTAACAAATCACCGTCGCAAATTGCGCAACAGAATTAAAGGAGCACTTGTACTAAATCCCGTTAAGCATGAGTCTGAAATTTTGCTCAGAGCTGCGTACTACCTTCCTGTGTAACGATTACTCAATAATTCGATGACGCTTCAAAACAGCAAAGTGTCTACACATGCGGAGAAAGGCTAGAGGTCGGAAGTTTACGTGAGTGGGTTAATGATGTCATGTTTGGGGCCAAATTTCTCCACAACTCTTCCGAACGCCGTCATGGACAGCGTGGGAAGGTCGTCTCAGTCTCCCCCCCCCCCCCCCCCCCCCTCACAGAATTCCAGAATTCAGCCTTTCTCTTAACGACTCTGCCGTGGAGGACAGAACCGAGAATTTCGGGGTTGAAATCATGCGGTTTCCTCATGGGTGGCCAAGGAAAAGATTGCAAACCCACCACCGCTCACAATCTACACGAAAAGGCCTCGGAGGGCTCTGTCGTAAAGGACGTCAATGATATCACCTGGGCCGGCCAGTGTGGCCGAGCGGTTCTAGGCGCTTCAATCATGAACCGCGCGACCGCTACGGTCGCAGGTTCGAATCCTGCCTCGGGCATGGTTGTGTGTGATGTCCTTAGGTTACTTAGGTTTAAGTAGTTCTAGTTCAAGGGGACTGATGACCTCAGATAATAAGTCCCAAAGTGCTCAGAGCCGTTTGACGCATTTGACATCACCCCCTCGCTATGGGGCGTCGATGTCTACCTATTTCACGATCGAAAATGGTAGTTCGCAGCGCGATTATCAAGAGGACGACACTCTTGAACACAAACTGCCTGTTGGATTTTGTCTCGCGTCCTACGGCCGACTTTTGTTTGATGATTTTTGTGACGATTCGCCAGCACCGGTGGCTGACATTATCAAACCTTCACCATCCACAGCTGGTGATGGACTGAAGCCGAGCTGTCGGCTGCAGATTATACAGTGAAGAGCCAAAGAAACTGGTACACCTGCCTAATATCGTGTAGGGCCCCAGCGGACACACAGAAGCGACGCAACACGACGTGGCATGGACACCGCTAATATATGAAGTAGTAAAGCACTCCGTCTTCAGGCCACGAGTGGCCTACCGGGACCATCCGACCGCCGTGTCTTCCTCAGTGGAGGATGCGGATAGGAGAAGCGTGGGGTCAGCACACCGCTCTCCCGGTCGTCATGATGGTATTCGTGACCGAAGCCGCTACTATTCGGTCGAGTAGCTCCTCAATTGGCATCATGAGGCTGAGTGCAACCCGAAAAATGGCAACAGCGCATGGCGGCCTGGATGGTCACCCATCCAAGTGCCGACCACGCCCGACAGCGCTTAACTTCGGTGATCTCACGGGAACCGGTGTACCCACTGCGGCAAGGCCGTTAATATATGATGTAGTGCTGGAGTGAATTGAGACCATATATCATGAAGGGCTGTCCATCAATTAGAGTATGAGGAGGTGGTGGTCTCTTGTTAACAGTACTTTGCTCAGTAATGTTACTCTCTACGGAGTTTGGTGGCCAGCGGAGGTGTTTAAAATCAGAAGAGTGTTCTTGGAGCCGTGGCAATTCTGGACGTGTGGGGTGTCGCATTGTCCCGCTGGAATTGCCCAAACGCGCCGGAATGCACAGTGGACATCAATGGATGGAGGTGATCAGACAGGATGCTTACGTACGTGTCACCTGTCAGAGTCCTATCTAGACGAATCAGGAGTCCCATATCACTCCAACTGCACACGTCCCACGCCGTTACAGAGCCTCCACCAGCTTGAAGTCCCCTGACTGCTATTGATGAGAATTTCAAATTGATTTCGTGTTTCTACACTCATGCTCATAAATTAAGGAAAATGCTGATACATAGTGAAACAACGCTCTGGTGGGCGGTTTGCGGGTTTAAATCACCTAGGGGAATGACCATGCGGTGCATCTGACCTGCGGTCGTCGCACGGTGGCGCTGGCAGCAGTCCACATACACAGAGGTGTGTTGGTGCATGTCAGAGTACGGTGTAGCGAGTAAGTGTGCAGACGTTTTCAGACGTGCTAATGGTGACTGTGTGTTGGAAATAGCTCAAATAACACATATTGATGGCGTTATGAGGCGTAGAATACTAGGGCGACTAGAGGCTCGTCAAACACAGCAGGTCGTAGCACGGGCCTTCCGTGTGCCACAAAGTGTGATCTCAAGATTATGGCAGCGATGCCAGCAGACAGGAAACGTGTCCAGGCGCTACAGTACGGGACGTCCACGGTGTCCAACACCACAAGAAGACCCATATCTCGCCATCAGTGCCCGCAGACGGCCACGGAGTACTGCAGGTAGCCTTGCTCCGGACCTTACCGCAGCCAATGGAACAGTTACCTCCAGACACACAGTCTACACACGACTCAACAGACATGGTTTATTCGCTCGGAGACCTGCAAGGTGTATTCCACTGACCCCTAGCCACAGGAGAGCCCGTAAAGCCTGGTGTCAAGAACACAGTACATGGTCATTGGAGCAGTGGTCCCAGGCTACGTTCACGAACGAGTTCAGGTATAGTCTGAACAGTGATTTTCCCCGGGTTTTCATCGTGCGTGAACCCGGAACCAGATACCAACCCCTTACTGTCCTTGAAAGGGACCTGTATGGAGGTCGTGGTTTGATGGTGTGGAGTGGTATTATGATTGGTGCACGTACACCCCTGCATGCCTTTCACAGAGGAACTGTAGCAGGTCAGGTGTATCGGGACATCATTTTGCCCCAGTATATCCACCTTTTCATGGGTGCAGTGGGTCCCACCTTCGTCCTGCTTGATGATAACGCATGGACCCACCGATCTGCCATCGTGGAGGAGTACCTTGAAACAGAAGATATCAGGCGAATGGCCTGCCTGTTCTCCTAAACCCCATGGAGCACGTCTGGGATGCTCTCGGTCGACGTATCGCTGCACGTCTTCAAACCCCTACGACACTTCAGGAGCTCCGATAAGCACTGGTGCAAAGATGGGAGGCTGTACCCCAGCAACTGCTCGACCACTTATCCAGAGTATGCCGACCCGCTGTGCGTCGTGTGTACGTGTGCATGGTGATCATATCCCGTATTGATGTCGAGGTACATGCGCAGGAAACACTGGCGTTTTGTAGCACATGTGTTTCGGGACGGTTTTCTCAACTTATCACCAATACCGTGGACTTACAGATCTGTGTCGTGTGTGTTCCCTATGTGCCTATGCTATTAGCTCCAGTTTTGTGTAGTGCCACGTTGTGTGGCACCACATTCTGTAATTATTCCTAATTTATGAGCATGAGTGTAGATTTCCAGAAGTCTCTGGAGACCGTATGCAAGAAGGGGCTTGCAATCAAATTGCATGCGTATGGAATATCGTCTCAGTTATGCGACTGAATTCGTGATTTTCTGTCAGAGATTTCACAGTTCGTGATAACTGACTGAAAGTCATCAAGTTTCTGGCGTTCCACAAGGTAGGCCCTCAGTTATTGCTTATCTATACAAACGATTTAGGAGAAAATCTCAGCAGCCGTCTTAGGTTGTTTGCAGATGGGGCCGTGGTTTACCGTGTAGTAGAGTCATCTGAAGATCAAAAGATAGTATTACATCCGTATAGTGCGAAAATTTGCAATTGCCCCTAAATAATGGTTCAAATGGTTCAAATGGCTCTGAACACAATGGGACTTAACTGCTGTGGTCATCAGTCCCCTAGAACTAGAACTACTTAAACCTAACTAACCTAAGGACATCACACACATCCATGCTCGAGGCAGGATTCGAACCTGCGACCGTAGCGGTCGCGCGGTTCCAGACTGAAGCGCCTAGAACCACTCGGCCACTCCGGCCGGCCCTAAATAATGAAAAGTGTGAGGTCATCCAGATGAGTGCTAAAAGGAATTCGTTCAACTTCGGTTACACGATAAATTAGTCAAATGTAAAGGTCATAAATTCAATTAAGCACTTGGGAATTACGATTACGAACAAATAAAATTGAAAAGAACACATATAGAATGTTGCGGGGAAGGCGAATCAAAGACTGCGCTTTATTGGCGGAACTCTTAGAAAATGTAACAGATCTACTAAGGAGACTCTCCCTACATTACGCTTGTCCGCCCTCTTTTAGAATACTGCTGCGCAGTGTGGGAGCCTTACCAGATGTGATTAACGGACTACATCGAAAAATTTGAAAGAAGAGCAGCACGTTTAGTGTTATAGGGGAGAGTGTGTCGCTGACATGATATGCGATTTAGGGTGGATATCAATAAAACAAAGAGGTTTCTTGTTGCGGCGGGACCTTCTCGCGAAATTTTAATCACCAATTTTCTCCTGCAAATGCGAAAATAGTTTGTTGACCCCCACCCATGTAGGGAGAAACAATCACAAAAAAAAAGAAAAAGGGAAATCAGACCTCGAAGGGAAAGATTTATTTGTTCGTTTTTTCTGCGCGCTGCGCGAGGGTGGAATAATAGAGGATTAGTGTCAAGGTGGTTCGATGAAACCTCTCTCAGTTAAGTATGATTTGCAGGGTAGCCATGTAGACGTAGATGTAGATCAAGAGGACACGTTAGTACGGCGCAGTGTGAAGCCGCCGTGGACACGACAAACTGCGACGTCACAAAGCTGCCAAAAGTAGATCGCCTCCAATAGGCAGCACATTGCTCTGTCCATCTGAGCCACCGACGGCACAGGGTATAGTGCGACTGCAGGGACTTATCCTGTGCGGGGCTCAGATGGATAGAGCATCTGCCATGTAAGCAGGAGATCCCAGGTTCGAGTCCCGGTCGGGGCACACATTTTCACCTGTCCCCGTTGATACATATCAACGCCCGTCAGCAGTTGGAGGTACTGATTTCATTCTAATTTCCTTCGAAATACTCTCCTCCACAATTGACACACCGTTCCTAACGCCGTTTTCCACTTCCTGAAACAGTCTTGGTACGCCTCTTGTCGGATCGCGTAAAGCGCCGTTTGCGAATTTTCTGTTATCTCGTCCACCGTTGCAAATCTTTGTCCTTTCATCGGTGTTTTCAAGTTTGGACATAAAAAAAGTTCACAGAGGCCAGATCTGGAGATTATGTAGGATGAGGCAGCACAGTGAATTCGAAAGTAAAATTCTATGTACCGACTTGACAGAAAATCCTAGGAAGTTCTGGTCTTACGTTAAATCAGTAAGTGGCTCGAAACAGCATATCCAGACACTCCGGGATGATGATGGCATTGAAACAGAGGATGACACGCGTAAAGCTGAAATACTAAACACCTTTTTCCAAAGCTGTTTCACAGAGGAAGACCGCACTGCAATTCCTTCTCTAAATCCTCGCACAAACGAAAAAATGGCTGACATCGAAATAAGTGTCCAAGGAATAGAAAAGCAACTGGAATCACTCAATAGAGGAAAGTCCACTGGACCTGACGGGATACCCATTCGATTCTACACAGAGTACGCGAAAGTACTTGCCCCCCTTCTAACAGCCGTGTACCGCAAGTCTCTAGAGGAACGGAGGGTTCCAAATGATTGGAAAACAGCACAGGTAGTCCCAGTCTTCAAGAACGGTCGTCGAGCAGTTGCGCAAAACTATAGACCTATATCTCTGACGTCGATCTGTTGTAGAATTTTAGAACATGTTTTTTGCTCGAGTATCATGTCGTTTTTGGAAACCCAGAATCTACTATGTAGGAATCAACATGGATTCCGGAAACAGCGATCGTGTGAGACCCAACTCGCTTTATTTTTTTCATGAGACCCAGAAAATATTAGATACAGGCTCCCAGGTAGATGCTATTTTTCTTGACTTCCGGAAGGCGTTCGATACAGTTCCGCACTGTCGCCTGATAAACAAAGTAAGAGCCTACGGAATATCAGACCAGCTGTGTGGCTGGATTGAAGAGTTTTTAACAAACAGAACACAGCATGTTGTTATCAATGGAGAGACGTCTACAGACGTTAAAGTAACCTCTGGCGTGCCACAGGGGAGTGTTATGGGACCATTGCTTTTCACAATATATATAAATGACCTAGTAGATAGTGTCGGAAGTTCCATGCGGCTTTTCGCGGATGATGCTGTAGTATACAGAGAAGTTGCAGCATTAGAAAATTGTAGGGAAATGCAGGAAGATCTGCAGCGGATAAGCACTTGGTGCAGGGAGTGGCAACTGTCCCTTAACATGGACAAATGCAATGTATTGCGAATACATAGAAAGAAGGATCCTTTATTTTATGATTATATGATAGCGGAACAAACACTGGTAGCAGTTACTTCTGTAAAATATCTGGGAGTATGCGTGCGGAACGATTTGAAGTGGAATGATCATATAAAATTAATTGTTGGTAAGGCGCGTACCAGGTTGAGATTCATTGGGAGAGTGCTTAGAAAATGTAGTCCATCAACAAAGGAGGTGGTTTACAAAACTCTCGTTCGACCTATACTTGAGTATTGCTCGTCAGTGTGGGATCCGTACCAGATCGGGTTGACGGAGGAGATAGAGAAGATCCAAAGAAGAGCGGCGCGTTTCGTCACAGGGTTATTTGGTAACCGTGATAGCGTTACGGAGATGTTTAATAAACTCAAGTGGCAGACTCTGCAAGAGAGGCGCTCTGCATCGCGGTGTAGATTGCTCGCCAGGTTTCGAGAGGGTGCGTTTCTGGATGAGGTATCGAATATATTGCTTCCCCCTACTTATACCTCCCGAGGAGATCACGAATGTAAAATCAGAGAGATTCGAGCACGCACGGAGGCTTTCCGGCAGTCGTTCTTCCCGCGAACCATACGCGACTGGAACAGGAAAGGGAGGTAATGACAGTGGCACGTAAAATGCCCTCCGCCACACACCTTTGGGAGGCTTGCGGAGTGTAAATGTAGATGTAGATGTAGATGTAGCGATTTCGTTTTTTGTGTTATAGCCACGCACCAACAGGGATGAATGAGCGGGTGCGCTATCGCCATGCGAGAGCCACGAATTGTCTCGCCACATTTCAGGCCGTTTTCTTCTCACATTTTCTTCCAGGCGTCGCATCACGTCCCGACAGTACCACCGATTAACAGTTCGTCCATGTGGTAAGAATCCATGGTGCACTAATCCTTCGAAGTCAAAGAATGTCAGCATGACTTTGGCAATTGACCTGACCTGGCAAGCTTTTTATGGGTCTTGGAGAACCTTCCCCGACCCATTGTGAAGACTGAACCATGGTCTCAACGTCATAACATGGGCTTCCAGCCGTAATTCGGTGTGTCTGTGTAAACATTTCTTTGAGTTTCACGCAAAATGTAATGCAAATGCGTTGCCCCTCTAACTTTGCCATCTCCAAATTCGCTAACAGTAAGATACAACGTCCTACTCAATACAGCACTGAACATCAACTAACTGACATACACTACTGGCCATTAAAATTGCTACACCACCAAGATGACGTGCTACAGACGCGAAATTTAACCGACAGGAAGAAGATGCTGTCATATGCAAATGATTATCTTTTCAGAGCATTCACACAAGGGTGGCGCCGGTGCCGACACCTACAACGTGCTGACATGAGGAAAGTTTCCAACCGATTTTTCACACACAAACAGCAGTTGACCGGCGTTGCCTGGTGAAACGTTGTTGTGATGCCTCGTGTAAGGAGGAGAAATGCGTACCATCACGGTTCCGACTTTGATAACGGTCGGATTGTAGCCTATCGCGATTGCAGTTTATCGTATCGCGACATTGCTGCTCTCGTTGGTCGAGATCCAATGACTGTTAGCAGAATATGGAATCGGTGGGTTCAGGAGGGTAATACGGAACGCCGTGCTGGATCTCAACGGCCTCGTATCACTAGCAGTCGAGATGACAGGCATCTTATCCGCATGGCTCTAACGGATCGTGCAGCCACGTCTCGATCCCTGAGTCAACAGATGGGGATGTTTGCAAGACAACAAACATCTGCACGAACAATTCGACGACACGACGTTTGCAGCAGCACGGACTATCAGCTCGGAGACCATGACTGCGTTTTCCCTTGATGCTGCATCACAGACAGGACCGCCTGCGATGGTGTACTCGACGACGAACCTGGGTGCACGAATGGCAAAACTCATTTTTTCGGATGAATCCAGGTTCTGTTTACAGCATCGTGATGGTCGAATCCGTGTTTGGCGACATCGCGGTGAACGCACATTGGAAGCGTGTATTCGTCGTCACCATACTGGCGTATCACCCGGCATGATGGTATGGGGTGCCATTGGTTACACGTGTCGGTTACCTCTTGTTCGCATTGACGGCACTTTGAACAGTGGACGTTACATTTCGGATGTGTTCCGTGGCTCTAACCTTCATTCGATCCCTGGAAACCCTACATTTCAGCATGATAATGCTCGACCGCATGTTGCAGGTCCTGTACGGGCCTTTCTGGATACAGAACATGTTCGACTGCCGCCCTGGCCAGCACAATCTCCACATCTCTGACCAATTGAAAACGTCTGGTCAATGGTGGTCGAGCAACTGGCTCGCCACAATACGCCTGTCACTGCTCTTGATGAACTGTAGTATCGTGTTGAAGCTGCAAGGGCAGCTGTACCTGTACACGCCATCCAAGCTCTGTTTGACTCAATGCCCAGGCATATGAGGGCCGTTATTATGGCCAGAGGTGGTTTTCTGGGTACTGATTTCTCCGGATCTATGCAGCCAAATTGCGTGAAAATGTAATCACATGTCACTTCTAGTATAATATATTTGTGCAATGAATACCCGTTTATCATCTGCATTTCTTCTTGGTGTAGCAATTTTAATGAATAGTAGTGTATGTTAGCTAAGACCGAGAGAATGTTATTTTTTCTACGAGATCACTAAGAAGAGTATCGCCTGAGTTTTACCATTATTTCCTTCTGTTCAAAAATTAAATGTCATTCAATGCTATATTGTTCTCTGCTCGTCTCTGTTTGCTTTATTACAATTGTTCACATCACTGCAGGTTAGCTGTCCCATGTGGCTGGCCAGTGCTTTCCCAGTTAAATACGCCGGGAAAACTGTCGTCCCGTATTGTCGCTGAATTGATGTACGCGTAACGCACAGCATAAAACGTATCCTCATTACCGTGCTTGACTGTACTCTGCACGGCTTGGCTACCGCTCCACGTGAAACGAAATCCAATGAGGTTCCAGAAAACGCGGAAGAACGCATAGTGAAACGTTTACTTGAGGTTTATTCTTATGATGTACAGAGTACAGCACGCGAGTCTAATACAGCTGTATCAGTTGGTGATTGTTACGTCTGAACACTGCGATAAGGGCACAACGGCAGTAGCTACTATTAACCTCATCGTATTGTTAAGTTCCAAGTACACGACTGCCTAGTCGGACTAATTGGTAGCGAGTGGTTATGCCTACCCACCAGTGTTCCTGTTTTACTCCACCGTTTTGATAAATATAACTCACTCACAGACTATTTGAGGGGCACCGGAAGCCAAATTTGACTTATGAGTTGCCGAGTTGTTAATTTTCAGGTGGTATCAGTCTGTGTCTTAGTCGTAGCTTCATGTTTTAATTTCCGCGCAGACGTTCATTTCTACAATATATTTTCATTATTGCTCTCATGTGTATTTTATCTCACTATCCTACTACCACTATTGTACATACTGATGTGTTGGCAAATGTGCCAACACCTTCTAGATAGAGGAGGCCGAAATGCACGCTATCTAACGCAGACGGGCGTTGAATTCTGGAACAGGATAAGTAGTGAATGCTAATAAGAAAAGTATGCAGCTCCTCGAATACTTAACTTTTATCTATCCTTGTTGTATACAGCGTTCTTGATGAGACATTTCATACGATAACTATCAAACTATGTAAGGCTAATGACGCCTTGCTAGGTCGTAGCCATTTACTTAGCTGAAGGCTATTCTAACTATCTGCTCGGCTAATGAGCGATGCTTCGTCCGTGTAGTCGCTAGCAATGTCGTCCGTACAACTGGGGCGAGTGCTATATCGTATCTCGAGACCTGCCTTGTGGTGGTGCTCGGTCTGCGATCACACAGTGGCGACACGCGGGTCCGACATGTACTAATGGACCGCGACCGATTTAAAGCTACCACCTAGCAAGTGTGGTGTCTGGCGGTGACACCACACATACCATTGGCTGTATTGTGTTTGTCATGTTCAGTTTCTCCTTTACTTTTTGCATGTACGTCTGTGTGTATGCCACACTTCCCACATTGTTGTATGATGTTATTTGCACTTTTGTTCTTTACCTATTGTTGCACTTATTGTACGATGTATACGGTTTTCGCCCTTTCACGTTTTGTCTTTTTCTGTAAGAGCATACGCATGTTTGTAATAATGCTGCTGTATAGTGCTGTTTGTAATTCCAGTTTCATTGTCATCACTTCCGCCGGGTGTCTGGTGTTTGTCTAATTCTACATCTACATCGATATCAATACTCCGCAAGCCACCTGACAGTGTGTGGCAGAGAGTACTTTGAGTACCTCTATCGGTTCTCCCTTCTATTCCAGTCTCGTATTGTTCGTGGAAAGAGGGATTGTCGGTATGCCTCTGTGTGGGCTCTAATCTCTCTGATTTTATCCTCATGGTCTCTTCGTGAGATATACGTAGGAGGGAGCAATGTACTGCTTGACTCTTCGGTGAAGGTATGTTCTCGAAACTTCAACAAAAGGCCGTACCGAGCTACTGATCGTCTCTCCTCCAGAATCTTCCATTGGACTTTATCTATCATCTCCGTAACGCTTTCGCGATTACTAAATGATCCTGTAACGAAGAGCGCTGCTCTCCGTTGGATCTTCTCTATCTCTTCTATCAACCCTATCTGGTACAGATCCCACACTCCTGAGCACTATTCAAGCAGTGGGCGAACAAGTGTACTGTAACCTACTTCCTTTGTTTTCGGACTGCATTTCCTTAGGATTCTTCCAATGAATCTCAGTCTGGCATCTGCTTTACCGACGATCACCTTTATATGATCATTCCATTTTAAATCACTCCTATTGCCTACTCCCAGATAATTTATGGAATTAACTGTTTCCAGTTGCTGACCTGCTATATTGTAGCTAAATGATCTTTCTTTCTATGTATTCGTAGCACATTACATTTGTCTACATTGAAATTCAATTGCCATTCCCTGCACCATGCGTCAATTCGTTGCAGATCCTCCTGCATTTCAGTACAATTTTCCATTGTTACACCCTCTCGATATACTACAGCATCATCCGCAAAAAGCCTCAGTGAACTTCCGATGTTATCCACAAGGTCATTTGTGTATATTGTGAATAGCAACGGTCCTACGACACTCCCCTGCGGCACACCTGAAATCACTCTTACTTCGGAAGACTTCTCTCCGTTGAGAATGACATGCTGCGTTCTGTTATCTAGGAACTCTTCAATCCAATCACACAATTGGTCTGATAGTCTACATGCTCTTACTTTGTTCATTAAACGACTGTGGGGAACTTTATCGAACGCCTTGCGGAAGTCAAGAAACACGGCATCTACCTGTGAACCCGTGTCTATGGCCCTCTAAGTCTCGTGGACGAATAGCGCTAGCTGGTTTTCACACGATCGTTTTTTTCGAAACCCATGCTGATTCATACAAAGTAGATTTCTAGTCTCCAGAAAAGTCATTATACTCTAACATAATACGTGTTCTAAAATTCTACAACTGATCGACGTTAGAGATATAGGTCTATAGTTCTGCACATCTGTTCGACGTCCCTTCTTGAAAACGGGGATGACCTGTGCCCTTTTCCAATCCTTTGGAACGCTACGCTCTTCTAGAGACCTTCGGTACACCGCTGCAAGGAGGGGGGCAAGTTCCTTCGCGTACTCTGTGCGAAATTGAACTGGTATCCCATCAGGTCCAGCGGCCTTTCCTCTTTTCACCGATTTTAATTGTTCTTCCTACTCATTCGCATTAACTTACATTTTTCCACATTTAGGTCTAGGTGCCATTCATGACACCGACTTGTTCAAAAATAGTTCAAATGGCTCTGACCACTATGGGACTTAACTTCTGAGGTCATCAGTTCCCTAGAACTTAGAACTACTTAAACCTAACTAACCTGAAATCACACACATTCATGCCCGAGGCAGGATTCGAACCTGCGACCGTAGCAGTCGCGCGGATCCGGACTGAAGCGCCTAGAACTGCTCGTCCACCGCGGCCGGCTCGATGCCTCTAGATAAAGCTTAACCCAAATCTCTATTTTTGTTCGTGTAGGACTATGGCGTTGTGAAACCGCCCGAACCTTTCCGGACCACCCAGTGTCATATGTATACATGTGCTCGGCTCCCTGAGGCCGTCCCGGAATACAATGGGAGACGCGGCGGCCCGGAACCCGACACGGGACGCCATATTTGCCGCTCCAGTGAGCCCCGTATAATTGCAGCTCCGCCCAGGAGACGGTTGTCAAGATTCCAGCCACGCGGCTGACCTGTTCTCCAGGGCGCAGTGTAAGATAAAAAGAAATAATAAATACGAAATCGTTCCCCGCATCCTTTGGTCAGAGTTCACAAAAGGGGCACAGTAACTCAGCAGTCAGTGACATAGGATATGTAAACCCTCGTTACACGTCTGGTCTCTTTTGAAACTAAAATGTTTTCGAGCTGGCCGTGAACAGTCCCCATAAATCATATACACTGAAGCGCCAAATAATATCGTATGATGCCTATACAGGGTGTTACAAAAGGTACGGCCAAACTTTCAGGAAACATTCCTCATACACAAATAAAGAAAAGATGTTACGTGGACATGTGTCCGGAAACGCTTAATTTCCATGTTAGAGCTTATTTTAGTTTCTTCCACCTACGCTCAATGGAGCACGTTATCTTGATTTCATACGCAATACTCTACCTGTGCTGCTAGAACATGTGACTTTACAAGTACGACACAACATGTGGTTCATGCACGATGGAGCTCCTGCACATTTCGGTCGAGGCGGTCGTACGCTTCTCAACAACAGATTCGGTGACCGATGGATTGGTAGAGGCGGACCAATTCCGTGGCCTCCACGCTCTCCTGACCTCAACCCTCTTGACTTTCATTTATGGGGGCATTTGAATGCTCTTGTCTACGCAAGCCCGGTACCAAATGTAGAGACTCTTCGTTTTTGTATTGTGGACGGCTGTGATACAATACGCCATTCTCCAGGGCTGCATCAGCGCATCAGGGATTCCGTGCGACGGAGGGTGGATGCATGTATCCTCGCTAACGGTGGACATTTTGAACATTTCCTGTAACAAAGTGTTTGAAGTCACGCTGGTACGTTCTGTTGCTGTGTGTTTTCATTCCATGATTAATGTGATTTGAAGGGAAGTAATAAAATGAGCTCTAACATGGAAAGTAAGCGTTTCCGGACACATGCCCACATAACATATTTTCTGTCTCTGTGTGTGAGGAATGTTTCCTGAAAGTTTGGCCGTACCTTTTTGTAACACCCTGTATAAGCGAGAAACCGTAGCAGCCTCGGCAGTCAGTGCACTCCTGACGACGATGGCCATCGAAAGCTGGAGGATTTTGTTTGAATTGACGGGGCTGGAAAACCGAGAACGTTTTATTCAGAACTACGTCTTTAGTCAACGAATTCAGTGCTATCGACGAGGGATTTCATACTGATTCGGTATTTCTAGATTCCCAGAAGGCTTTTGACACTGTACCACACAAGCGGTTTGTAGTGAAATTGAGTGCTTATGGAATATCGTCTTAGCTTTGCGGCTGGATTCGTAATTTTCTGATGTGTTGCTTGAGGCTTTCTCGACGGATATGTTGTATATATGGTTCTAGGGCGAGACGTCGGATGTCATAGTGAAAACTCCGCAATATTTCGTCAGCACAACTGGCCGACATCTTCAGGTGCGACGAACACACTGCTAAGGCAGGACCAGGGCTCCCCATTTATGCCAGTTTTAGGCAGGAAGTGCGCATCCGTGGAGGCGCCAAATTCGATGGCCAATAGCGACGATATCAACAGATAGCTGGAAGGACAGTAACGCCACCTTCAGGATGAAGAACCAAATACTTCGGCGCACGCGCGGAGGCTGCCGCCGCTGCTCTGCGCTGCCATCGGCAGCCCCAGCGACCTCTGTCGGAAGCCGCAAGCAGTACTGCGCGTCCACGTAGGCGCCTTGATTATCCTCCCGTTGTCAACAGAATGTTTATGTTGCTGGCGAATCGTCGTCCGTCTTATGACCAATAGTATTCCTCTCTGCTCGAAGCGACTTCAATATGGCCAGTGCTGGATCCCATGCTGAACTAACGAGGGGAGGCCGCCAATTGTGAAATTCAGATTCGATTCATACTGCGCATAATAAAAGCTCATGGCCAGAGGTGTAATGTGGCAAAGCACCAAGATGCAGTTCTCAGCCGTTGTCGAGAAAATCGAGTTAAAAGAAACCGTTGCGGTGAGATACTCTCTACGATTAACAGTTTTCTACAGCGTCGTGGCGCAGCGGTCAGCGCTCGGGTTCGTAAGCCAAAGGTCCCCAGATCGAATCTCGCGCCATGCAACCTTTTTTTTTTTTTCTTAGTATTTGTTTTTTGTAATTCAAATATATATATATATATATATATATATATATATATATATATATCACAAATGTTATTAATTGTCTTCATAATGTTAGCCACGTATAGTTAACGGAAGACGTAGAAACGATATTCCGAAACGAATACGTATAGCGTAAATCAAACGTTCGAATTAGAATAGAGAGCCCACGAACACAAACTTGCTGTGGCAGGTATGAAATATAAAGTCCGTTACTCGCTCGTTACACTTGAATGACAGATGTTGAATGGGCCGAAACGAGCCGCCGCATAACAGCGTAGTTGCCTGCTAACTTCGAAAGAAGGTAGGTGCGGTCCCTAGCGCAACTTATAACATTGTCGAAAATCAGTGCGGACGGGAGAGCTTTGGTACACCCTGTTAAAAAAACGGAAAAATGGAAGCGGTACAATTGGAGAGCGATCCGCCTTCACCAACATGCATAAGCAATTCATTAATATATATATATATATATATATATATATATATATATATATATATATATTTGAATTACGAAAAACTAATAATAAAAAAAATTGCATGGCGCGAGATTCGATCCGGCGACCTTTGGATTACGAACCTGAGAGCGTACCGCTGCGCCACGACGCTATAGAAAAATATTAATCGTGGAGAGTATTTCACCGCAACGGTTTCTTTTAACTGTCGATTTTCTCGACAACGGCTCAGAAGTGCATCTTGGTGCTTTGCCACATTACACCTCTGGCCATGAGCTTTTATTATGGGCTGTATGAATCGAATCTGAATTTCACAATTGGCGGCCTCCCCTTGTAAGCTGAAAGCCCGTGTGTCTGTTTCCAAGATTCGTCGAGCTACGTATTTCCACTGCTTCCTTAATAACACTGTCCCAGTACGAACTCGTCGATGCGAGAATTTTTGTATGTAGGTAATTCATAGAATGGCCTGTACTGAGACAATGCTCGGCCACTGCAGACTTTTCTGGTTGCTCCAGACGAGTGTAGCGTCGGTGTTCAGTGCATCTCTCTTCTACAGTGCGACAAGTTTGTCCGATGTACGACATGCCGCAGCTACAAGGAATCTCGTAAACACCCGGTCTTCTTAGGCCAAGGCTGTCCTTAGATGAGCCCAAGAGAGCTCTGAGTAATTTTCTGTCACAGAGATTGCAGTTCTTAGTAACTGAAGCAAAGTCATCGAGTGAAACAGAAGTGATTTCTGGCGTTCACAGAGGAAATGTTATAGGTCCTCTGCTGTTCATTATCAATATAAACGATGAAGGAGAGAATCTGAGCTCTTAGGTTGTTTGCAGATGACGCTGTCGTTTATCGTCTAATGAAGTCATCAGAAGAGCAAACAAATCGCAAAACGAGTTAGAAAATATATCTGAATGGTGCGAAAATTGGCAATTGACCCTAAATAAGGAAAGTGTGAGGTCATCCACATGAGTGCTAAAAGCAATCCGTTTAACTTCGGTTACACGATAAATCAGTCAAATCTAAAGGCCGTAAATTCAACTAAATACCGATGAATTACTATTACGGACAATTTCAATTGGAAGGAACACGTATAAAATGTTGTGGGGAAGGCTAACAAAAGGCTGCGTTTTATTGGCAGGACACTTGGAAAATGTAACAGACCTACTAAGGAGACTGCCTACACTACGCTTGTCCGTCCACTTTTAGAATACTGCTGCGCGGTGTGGGATCCTTACCAGATAGGACTGACGGAGTACATCGATAAAGTTCAAAGAATGGCAACACGTTTCGTATTATCGCGGAAGAAGGGGGAGAGGGTCGACACCATTCAAACAAAGTCGCTTCTCGTTGCGGCAGGGTCTCCACGCAAAATTTCAGTCATCAAGTTTCTCTACCTAGTGCAATTTTTTTTTTTTTTTTTTTTTGCACCAGCCTGCATAGAGGGAAACGATTATCATAATTAAGTAAGGAAATCAGAGCTCGCACGGAAAGTGGTAGGTGTTGTTTTTCCCCGCGCGCTCTTCGACAGTGGCGTAAAATAGAATTAAACGAAATTAGAATCATATTAATAACGTCAGCTGCTCACGGGCGTTGATATATATCAACGGGGACAGATGAAAATGTCTGCCTCGACCGGGACTCGAACCCGGGATCTCCTGCTTACCTGGCAGACACTCTATCCATCTCAGCCACCGAGGACACAGAGGATAGTGCGATTGCGGGGATTTATCGCTTGCACGCCTCCCACGACACACATTCTCTCCATATATGTCCATACATTACATTCGTAGTGTCCCTACCCAACACACTCATTACTCGTGGAAGACATTCTTATCAAGTCCCGTAAGAGTTCGGGGAATTGTGCATCCGCACAGACGAAGAAGGTCATGGCCGGTACTGCCAGAACTATGTAGTCATACACTATATCCATATACGTACACTACTGGCCATTAAAATTGCTACACCAAGAAGAAATGAAGATGATAAACGCGTATTCATTGGACAAATATATTATACTAGAACTGGCATGTGATTACATTTTCACACAATTTAGGTGCGTAGATCCTGAGAAATCAGTACCCAGAATAACCACCTCTGGCCGTAATAACGGCCTTCATACGCCTGGGCATTGAGTCTAACACAGCTTGGATGGCGTGTACAGGTACAGCTGCTCATGCAGCTTCAACACGATACCATAGTTCATCGAGAGCAGTGACTGGCGTGTTGTGACGACCCAGTTGCTCGGCTACCATTCACCAGATGTTTTCAATTGGTGAGAGATCTGGAGAATGTGTTGGCCAGGGCAGCAGTCGAACATTTTCTATCCGGAAAGGCCGGTACAGGACCTGCAGCATGCGGTCGTGCATTATCCTGCTGAAATGTGGGGTTTCGCAGGGATCGAATAAAGGTTAGAGCCACGGAACACATCTGAAATGTAACGTCCACTGTTCAAAGTGCCGTCAGTGCGAACGAGAGGTGACCGAGACGTGTAACCAATGGCACCCCATACCATGACGCCGTATGATACGCCAGTATGGCGATGACGAATACACGCTTCCAATGTGCGTTCACCGCGATGTCACCATACACGGATGCGACCATCATGATGCTGTAAACAGAACCTCCATTCATCCGAAAAAATGATGTTTTGCCATTCGTGCACCCAGGTTCGTCGTCGAGTACATCACCGCAGGCGCTCGTATCTGTAATGCAGCGTCAAGGGTAAGCGCAGAGATGGTGTCCGAGCTGATAGTCCGTGCTGCTGCAAACGTCGTCGAACTGTTCGTGCAGATGGTGGTTGTCTTGCAAACGTCCCCATCTGTTGACTCAGGGATCGAGACGTGGCTGCACGATCCGTTGCAGCCATGCGGATAAGATGCCTGTCATCTCGACTGCTAGTGACACGAGGCCGTTGGGATGCAGCATGGCGTTTCGTATTACGCTCCTGAAACCACCGATTCCATATTCTGCTAACAGTCATTGGATCTCGACCAACGCGAGCAGCAGTGTCGCGATACGATAAACCGCAATCGCGATAGGCTACACTCCGACCTTTATCAAAGTCGGAAACGTGATGGTACGCATTTCTCCTCATTACACGAGGCATCACAACATTGTTTCACGAGGCAACGCCGGTCAACTGCTGTTTGTGTATGAGAAATCGGCTGGTAACTTTCCTCATGTAAGTGTCGCCACCGGCGCCAACCTTGTGTGAATGCTCTGAAAAGCTAATCGTTTGTGTATCGCAGCATCTTCTTCCTGTCGGTTAGATTTCGCGTCTGTAGCACGCCATCTTGGTGCTGAAGCAATTTTAATGGCCAGTGGTGTATATAATTGAAAGTGTCAAGGTGGTTCGAGTAACTCTCAGAGCAGGAGCAACTACGTCGTTCTCGTTCATGGTCTCCTGAAATCGGCACAAAGACCGCCTGGATGCTGAAAGCCGGTGGAACAAAAGCCTACAGCCTCATGATTGTAGATCATCCACAACACGAACGAATGGCGGTATTGTGTCAGGCCAATCCGTACGCTGGCGCTAGCAGGGTGACGCAAGCCGCCTTTTAATTGCTCCGGCGCCAGCGGCTAATCCAATTACCGGACATCTCTGCCAATTAAGTGACCCATTAGCTGCAAACGGGCCACTCGGCGACACGGCTGTAATCGCTATTCGAAGAGGGCGTTTTGTAATTAAGCGATCGAAGATGTATCCGGCACTGTTGACAGTCTGCTCTACTACCAGGCAATCTTGGGAAGTATTACTGAACGGCCAAACAGGGCAATAAGGGCCTTGTAACGCGTTTTCTTTCGAAATTTAAAATGGATACAGTGCATTGAACTTGCCTGACTTGTCATCTTTAGCAACTGAGGTCGCACGCTGCGCGGCAATATACAGACACAAGCAAGCTACACGCAGCCACAACGTTTTTATAGAAAACAAACAGCGGAAATAAACAAGTGTGTAATTAATAGTGCTTTCAGTGCGTTACAATTTATCAGGTGAGCATAAAATACAGACACAGCAAATAATATTTTAAAAACAACCCAATTTGATCCCAATTAGAATTTTAAGGCAAGTAACCACAGTCACAGCTGAAGGCCTTTAATGCTAACAACAGCAATTACTAAAAATTTAACAAGCATACTGTAAAACAGTAATGGAATAGCAAGGTTAATTTAAAAAGGCAGGCAACTGATCACCAAACGGGTGAGACAAAAGATGATAATCTTGGTAGCACAACCGTTTAAACCTGCAGTAACGCCAAGAATGGCAATTATATAAAAAATTTAGAAACATACAATGAAACAGCAAATACAATAATAAAATACTAGGGCCAGTCACAGACGGTGCACAAGGAATCGACCTCTGAGTAGGTCCGGCAAAAACCACTTTCGCGAGCGATGAGATAGGCGACCAAGGGTTGTATTCACTTCGCAAGAAGGTAACTCAGATTAGTGGCAGTCTAAGAAATGACTAATGATAATCTTGCTAAGGCTACCTCACGTCCAATCAACCAAATGCAAAGAAAATTAGAACGAAGGTCAGCATTGGCCGTAATTTTGATGACTTATTAACAGCAAAATCGATTTTCGATAACATAATGATCATTTTCAGTACGTTAGCGTAGAAATTGAAGCTTGTAGGCACTGATGTCTAGTTATCAGCAGTAACAGAAGCTATGAAACGATCAACAAATGTGTTGTGTACATAGTTCCGCGTAGTCAGCGCGTACACAACTTTCCCACTAGAGCGCGCCCCGCTAAGCACAACAGCGCAGGCACAGTGCTCGTCCGTCTCCGCACTACGAGATGGCGCTGCCTTAGAGACGGACCAAATTCTGCTTCCGCCGATCCGCGTATTAATATGTAACGCAGCCAATGAGATTGCTGCTAACGTAGAACCTTTTCTCCTCACGGATCACACTCGCACAGTGATACCTGAATGCGCGAGATATTATAACGAGTGTACAGACCTCCGATCAGTCTGCATTTGTCTGCACCTGTCTGTACCAGTCTGGATTAGTGTGTACCACTCTATAGTCAAGTTTTAGTCTGCACCTAAGAAGATTACCATATTCCTGTACATAGCCATGAAGATAAATGTATAGACACTTTGTCAAGCATCAGAGATATGTGAGAAATAGGAGGGGCATGGGGTCAGCACACCGCTCTCCCGGTCGTTATGATGGTATTTTTGACCGAAGCCGGTACTATTCGCTCGAGTAGCTCCTCAGTTGTCATTCCGAGGCTGAGTGCACCCCGAAAAATTGCGGACTCCCTCTGCGAGGCTGCAGTTTTCTCAGGTGAGTGCATAAGGGCTGAAGTCGTGTTGCCAGCTTAAGACAGGAGCTGACAGCGTGTGTACTGGTGCACGTATTGATGGCAGCTGGCGCGGTAGCCCCGCCTGTTCTGCATTCTCACCACGCGCGACCTGTTTGCGAAAAAGCCCGAGCATGAATTATGGATGTCTCCCGTCTGTATCCGCCAGGCGACGCGAAGACGGCCCCTGCCACGTGGGCAGCCTGCAACACAGCAGGTTAAAGCTGGCCCAAGAGGCAATACTCCAGCGTTTCTCAACGGGCGCGAGATTAGCTATTGTTGTCGTTGTTGTTGTGGTCTTCAGTCCTGAGACTGGTTTGATGCAGCTCTCCATGCTACTCTATCCTGTGCAAGCTTCTTCAACTCCCAGTACCTACTGCAACCTACATCCTTCTGAATCTGCTTAGTGTATTCATCTCTTGGTCTCCCTCTATGATTTTTGCCCTCCACGCTGCCCTCCAATGCTAAATTTGTGATCCCTTGATGCCTCAAAACATGTCCTACCAACCGATCCCTTCTTCTAGTCAAGTTGTGCCACAAACTTCTCTTCTCCCCAATCCTGTTCAATACCTCCTCATTAGTTACGTGATCTACCCACCTTATCTTCAGCATTCTTCTGTAGCACCACATTTCGAAAGCTTCTATTGTCTTCTTGTCCAAACTAGTTATCGTCCATGTTTCACTTCCATACATGGCTACACTCCATACAAATACTTTCAGAAACGACTTCCTGACACTTAAATCTATACTCGATGTTAACAAATTTCTCTTCTTCAGAAACGATTTCCTTGCCATTCCCAGTCTACATTTTATATCCTCTCTACTTCAACCATCATCAGTTATTTTACTCCCTAAATAGCAAAACTCCTTTACTACTTTAAGTGTCTCATTTCCAAATCTAATTCCCTCAGCATCACCCGATTTAATTTGACTACATTCCATTATCCTCGTTTTGCTTTTGTTGATGTTATCTTATACCCTCCTTTCAAGACACTGTCCATTCCGTTCAACTGCTCTTCCAAGTCCTTTGCTGTCTCTGAAAGAATTACAATGTCATCGGCGAACCTCAAAGTTTTTACTTCTTCTCCATGAATTTTAATACCTACTCCGAATTTTTCTTTTGTTTCCTTTACTGCTTGCTCAATATACAGATTGAATAACATCGGGGAGAGGCTACAACCCTGTCTCACTCCCTTCCCAACCACTGCTTCCCTTTCATGCCCCTCGACTCTTATAACTGCCATCTCGTTTCTGTACAAATTGTAAATAGCCTTTCGCTCCCTGTATTTTACCCCTGCCACCTCCAGAATTTGAAAGAGAGTATTCCAACCAACATTGTCAAAAGCTTTCTCTAAGTCTACAAATGCTAGAAACGTAGGTTTGCCTTTTCTTAATCTTTCTTCTAAGATAAGTCGTAGGGTTAGTATTGCCTCACGTGTTCCAACATTTCTACGGAATCCAAACTGATCTTCCCCGAGGTCCGCTTCTACCAGTTTTTCCATTCGTCTGTAAAGAATTCGCGTTAGTATTTTGCAGCTGTGACTTATTAAATTGATAGTTCTGTAATTTTCACATCTGTCAACACCTGCTTTCTTTGGGATTGGAATTATTCTATTCTTCTTGAAGTCTGAGGGTATTTCGCCTGTCTCATACATCTTGCTCACCAGACCTAAGAATGTTCCCATGACTGATTCTCCCAAGGCTGTCAGTAGTTCTAATGGAATGTTGTCTACTCCCGGGGCCTTGTTTCGACTCAGGTCTTTCAGTGCTCTGTCAAACTCTTCACGCAGTATCTTATCTCCCATTTCGTCTTCATCTGCATCCTCTTCCATTTCCATAATATTGTCCTCAAGTACATTGCCCTTGTATAAGCCCTCTATATACTCCTTCCACCTTTCTGCCTTCCCTTCTTTGCTTAGAACTGGGTTGCCATCTGAGCTCTTGATGTTCATACAAGTGGTTCTCTTCTCTCAAAAGGTCTCTTTAATTTTCCTGTAGGCAGTATCTATTTACCCCTAGTGAGACATTTTTCCTCTAGCCATCCCTGCTTAGCCATTTTGCACTTCCTGTCGATCTCATTTTTGAGACGTTTGTAAGGACTGTTGAAATTTTTAATAATGTCGCGTATCCGATGTATTGATATCAAAGCGATCGATACAGTAGAAGTATCGATACATCGACGGCAGTAATATTCACTTACCAGCCTGTACAAATATCGTTGCACACTGTAAATATATTGTCGGTTTTAGAGTTTTATATTTAAGCTCGTGGTCTCGTAGTGCGTTCTCGCTTCCCGAGCACGGGGTCCCCGGTTAGATCTCCGATGGGGTCATGGATTTTCACAAGAGGCAATACACATTACACCAGCGTTTCTCAATGGGCACGAGATTTGTTGTGTACATAGTTCCGCGTAGTCAGCGCGTACACAACTTTCCCACTAGAGCGCGCCCCGCTAAGCACAACAGCGCAGGCGCAGCGCTCGTCCATCTCCGCACTACGAGATGGCGCTGCTATAGGGACGGACAAAATTCTGCTTCCGCCGATCCGAGTATTAATATGTAACGCAGCCAATGAGATCGCTGCTAACGTAGAACCTTTTCTCCTAGCGGTTCACACCCGCGCAGTGATACATGAACTCGCGTTGTATTATAAGGAGTGTAGAGACCTCCGATTAGTCAGTCTACATTTGTCTGCACCAGTCTGCATAAGTCTGTACCAGTCTATAGTCAAGTTTCAGTCTGGACCTAAGAAGATTATCATATTCCTGTACATAGTCATGAAGATAAATGTATAGACACTTTGTCAAGTATCAGACATATGTGAGAATAAGATTAACGTACCAAGACCAAAGGAACATCAGATTGTCAATTGTAAACAGCATCCAGAATCAAGTTGCGTAATGTTTATGCCTGTTATTATTTTAATAAATGTATGTGAAAATTAATCTAGTTCCGTTTAAAGTTGGTCACCGTCAATCTGCTACTCTAAGCGTGCAAGTGGCATTTCTATCGTCTGACCTAACGGCAGAAGATAAACACGCCACCATAAGACCACGAGACATATTCCTGACACTCGCCTACTTCGTTAGAGTGACGAGTCAAATAATCTGATGGTGTGTGTACCGAGGGTCTTACAGTACGCACACCACAAGATTAGTTATTAGGACTGTTGAAATTTTTAATATTATCTGGTATCCAATGCATAGATATCGTTAAAGGCCATCGATATATCGAGATAGTATCGATACATCGACGGTTGTAACATTCACGTACCGGCCTGTACAAATTTGGTTGCACACTGTAAATATGCTGTTCGTTTTATAGCTGTATATTTAGGCTGTGGTCTCGCGGTAGCGTTCCCGCTTCCCGAGCACGAGGTTCCGGGTTCCATTCCCGATGGAGTCAGGGATTTTCACCTGCCTCGAGATGACTGGGTGTTGTTGTGTCGTCTTCATGGTCACCATTCATCGTTATTACGGTCGGAAGAAGGCAATGGCAAACCACCTCCACTAGAACCTTGCCTAGTACGGCGGCGCGGGTCTCCCGTATCGTTGCCCTACGCTTTGTGAAGGAATATGGGACGTGATCATCGTCTTATCTAAGTATTGATTTATTATTAGATATTGTCTAAATCAACAAACTAGCAGCCTGCCTATTCGCCTTAGAACAAGAGTTGAGAGGAAAATGTACGTTCAGGCTTGGCGATAATGACTTTCCTAACAATGGTAACTGCTTGTAAGTGGCGCAATAAATGGTGCCCGAGCGGGCCGTCGTTCGGTTTTGTCACACATTGGATTTGTGTGGAACACTTACAAGGGAACCTCCCCATCGGACCCCCCTCAGATTTAGTTATAAGTGGGCACAGTGGATAGGCCTTGAAAAACTGAACACAGATGAATCGAGGATACAGGAAGAAGTTGTGTGGAACTATGAAAAAATAAGCAAAATATACACTCCTGGAAATGGAAAAAAGAACACATTGACACCGGTGTGTCAGACCATGCTCCGGACACTGCGAGAGGGGTGTACATGCAATGATCACACCCACGGCACAGCGGACACACCAGGAACCGCGGTGTTGGCCGTCGAATGGCGCTAGCTGCGCAGCATTTGTGCACCGCCGCCGTCAGTGTCAGCCAGTTTGCCGTGGCATACGGAGCTCCATCGCAGTCTTTAACACTGGTAGCATGCCGCGACAGCGTGGACGTGAACCGTATGTACAGTTGACGGACTTTGAACGAGGGCATATAGTGGGCATGCGGGAGGCCGTGTGGACGTACCGCCGAATTGCTCAACACGTGGGGCGTGAGGTCTCCACAGTACATCGATGTTGTCGCCAGTGGTCGGCGGAAGGTGCACGTGCCCGTCGACCTGGGACCGGACCGCAGCGACGCACGGATGCACGCCAAGACTGTAGGATCTTACGCAGTGCCGTAGGGGACCGCACCGCCACTTCCCAGCAAATTAGGGACACTGTTGCTCCTGGGGTATCGGCGAGGACCATTCGCAACCGTCTCCATGAAGCTGGGCTACGGTCCCGCACACCGTTAGGCCGTCTTCCGCTCATGCCCCAACATCGTGCAGCCCGCCTCCAGTGGTGTCGCGACAGGCGTGAATGGAGGGACGAATGGAGACGTGTCGTTTTCAGCGATGAGAGTCGCTTCTGCCTTGGTGCCAATGATGGTCGTATGCGTGTTTGGCGCCGTGCAGGTGAGCGCCACAATCAGGACTGCATACGACCGAGGCACACAGGGCCAACACCCGGCATCATGGTGTGGGGAGCGATCTCCTACACTGGCCGTACACCACTGGTGATCGTCGAGGGGACACTGAATAGTGCACGGTACATCCAAACCGTCATCGAACCCATCGTTCTACCATTCCTAGACCGGCAAGGGAACTTGCTGTTCCAACAGGACAATGCACGTCCGCATGTATCCCGTGCCACCCAACGTGCTCTAGAAGGTGTAAGTCAACTACCCTGGCCAGCAAGATCTCCGGATCTGTCCCCCATTGAGCATGTTTGGGACTGGATGAAGCGTCGTCTCACGCGGTCTGCACGTCCAGCACGAACGCTGGTCCAACTGAGGCGCCAGGTGGAAATGGCATGGCAAGCCGTTCCACAGGACTACATCCAGCATCTCTACGATCGTCTCCATGGGAGAATAGCAGCCTGCATTGCTGCGAAAGGTGGATATACACTGTACTAGTGCCGACATTGTGCATGCTCTGTTGCCTGTGTCTATGTGCCTGTGGTTCTGTCAGTGTGATCATGTGATGTATCTGACCCCAGGAATGTGTCAATAAAGTTTCCCCTTCCTGGGACAATGAATTCACGGTGTTCTTATTTCAATTTCCAGCAGTGTAGAAACTGAGTAGTCCATGCAGATGATAGGCAACAACAAGGATGATGTGACCTCAGGAGCACCGTGGTCTCGTGGTTACCGTGAGCACCTGTGGAACGAGAGGTCCGCGGTTCAACTCTACCCTCGAGTGAAGAGTTTAATCTTTTTTTTTCAGACAATTATCAAAGTTCAGGCACTCACACATAATCAACTTCGCTCTCCAAAATTCCAGGACATGTTCAGATTTGCTTGGACATAAGCAGGATTTGACGGTCTACACAAGGAAAAATTTGAAAACGTTAAAAACGTATGTATTGACAGAGCACAGGGAAAACTATATGACTGTGAAACTGTTGCATTCATTTGTTGCAGTTTCTGTGACAAACTCTTATGTTTTCATCACTTTTTTGGGAGTGACTATCACAACCACAAGAAAACCTAAATCGGGCAAGACAGAAGAATCTTTTTGCCCATTCGCCAAGTGTGCAAGTTAGGTGGGTCGACAACATATTCCTGTCATGTGACGCACATGCCGTCACCAGTGTCGTATAGAATATATCAGACGTGTTTTCCTGTGGAGGAATCGGTTGACCTAAGACCTTGCGATCAAATGTTTTCGGTTCCCATTGGAGAGGCATGTCCTTTCGTCTACTAATCACACGGTTATGCGGTGCGGTCGCAAAACACAGACACAAAACTTATTACGGTGAACAGAGACGTCAATAAACGAACGGACAGATCATAACTTTGCGAAAATAAAGAAATTAAAATTTTCACTCGAGGGAAGACTTGAACCACGCACCTCTCGTTCCGCAGCTACTCATGCTGATCACGGGACCACGGCGCTGCCGAGCTAAGAGTGTCCTTGATGTTACCTATCTTGCGCATGGACTATTCAGTTGGTATACAGGGTGATTCAAAAAGAATATCACAGCTTTAGGAATTTAAAACTCTGCAACGACAAAAGGCAGAGCTAAGCACTATCTGTCGGCGAATTAAGGGAGCTATAAAGAGGTACATTTGTTCGCTTGAGGCGCTGTTGACTAGGCGTCAGCGTCAGTTGATGCTAAGATGGCGACCGCTCAACAGAAAGCTTTTTGTGTTATTGAGTACGGCAGAAGTGAATCGACGACAGTTGTTCAGCGTGCATTTCGAACGAAGTATGGTGTTAAACCTCCTGATAGGTGATGTATTAAACGTTGGTATAAACAGTTTACAGAGAATGGGTGTTTGTGCAAAGGGGGAAAAGTTCTGGACGGCCGAGAACGAGTGATGAAATTGCAGCACGCACCCAGCAAGCATTTGTTCGCAGCCCAGGAAAATCGACTCGCAGAGCTAGCAGAGAGCTGCAAATTCCACAATCAACCACATTGGCACTTATCTGTCCGTAACTACCTGAACGACAACTACCCGAGGCGATGGATCGGCCGCCAGGCAGCCCGTGACAGAGCACTTCATCACTGGCCTCCAAGAAGCCCTGATCTTACCCCCTGCGAATTTTTCTTATGGGGGTATGTTAAGGATATGGTGTTTCGGCCACCTCTCCCAGCCACCATTGATGATTTGAGACGAGAAATGACAGCAGCTATCCACACTGTTACGCCTGACATGCAACAGAGAGTGTGGAACGAGTTGGAGTATCGGGTTGATATTGCTCGAGTGTCTGGAGGGGGCCATATTGAACATCTCTGAACTTGTTTTTGAGTGAAAAAAAACCTTTTTAAATACTCTTTGTAATGATGTATAACAGAAGGTTATATTATGTTTCTTTCATTAAATACACATTTTTAAAGTTGTGGTATTCTTTTTGAGTCACCCTGTATTTTGCTTTTTTTTATAGTTCCACACAACTTCTTCCTGTTTTCTCAATTGATCTGTGCTCAGTTTTTCAAGGCCTATCCACTGTGCCAACTTATAACTAAATCTGAGGGTGGTGCGATGGGGGGGTTCCCTTGTTAGTGTCGACCTCCCCCTTTTTTTCATCTCTGCAAACGGCAGCGACCTAACAAATCTCGTGTCAAAATTGGGTGGCGAAGCTAAACGTTGCAGTTTCTGTTGGTAGCGTTGAGCGCCGATTACTTCAGCATTTCCCCCCACACGTCTCCACCCACCGCAAAGACCAATCTTGTCATTTCGATTATGATCAGCTTACCTTCCATTCAGAAGGCTGTTGCACACAGTGACTGTTATACTCCCTTCTAAATAATAGATTTCAGCTATCAATCGTCCTTTTTAAATTGCATTAGCACATCTAGATTTCAGCTAGGAACTAGCCATTCTCAATGCTCTGTCATTTTTGATCAATGCATGTAATCCCTGTTTGTCGGGCTTCGTCCACAGTTCATTGAACGTATTGAATGAACTGTGGACGGAGTCCGACCAACACATCTTTTGACATCAAGAAGGGAATGTTAAATCTGCAAATGAAGGGAAATGTGTGACAGGGGGGAGGGGGGGGGCCAAAATTGCTACTGGATTTAGGCTGCAGTAGTTGTTCACAGATGAAGAGGTTTGCACGGGATGGAGCAGCATGGGGAGCTGCATCAGCCCAGTCCACGCACTGAGGACCACTAAAACAGTAATATGAGCTACAAATAAAACGTTCTGTTTCATGCGTATCCAATAATGAAAATAGTAATTCATTTCATCAGATATCACCCATTTTATATATATATATATATATATATATATATATATATATTAGGGTGTAAATTTTGTGTTGACAAACCAGAATAAATCGAAAAATAACCTTCACACGAAAAAATGTGTAGAATGCAAAGTTCATTATTTTCTAGGGGGACATATTAGGGTGTAATAACCTTCACACGAAAAAATGTTTTGCTCTTGCGTGCGCGCACACACACACACACACACACACACACACACACACACACACACACTAATATATATATATATATATATATATATATATATATATATATATATTAGGGTGTAAATTTTATGTTGACAAACCAGAATAAATCGATATATATATATATATATATGTGTGTGTGTGTGTGTGTGTGTGTGTGTGTGTGTGTGTGTGTGTGTGCGCGCGCAAGAGCAAAACATTTTTTCGTGTGAAGGTTATTTTTCGATTTATTCTGGTTTGTCAACATAAAATTTACACCCTAATATATATATATATATATATATATATATATGTGTGTGTGTGTGTGTGTGTGTGTGTGTGTGTGTGTGTGTGTGTGTGTGTGTGCGTGTGTGTGTGTGTGCGCCAGAGCAAAATTATATTTGTTTCTGAATGTTCTAAAAGTAAGAAAAGGCCATTCATAGTAAAGTAAACCATTATGTAACAAACCATAGAACTTTCTACAATATCTGAGCACACTTGTAGTTTACTTATTCTTGGTTTGGTTGTGGCTGGTGAAGTAATACGACACTTTTGTTTTGCAGGTAAGGCACGCTGGGCTCTGATGAAGGTGCCGACCTCCTGAGAGTATGTACAAGACTGTGTTTGCTTATTCTGGGTTGTAGTAACTTAAGTTTAACTTAGTTTAGTTAACTGCTTCGTCCATAACATACAGAAAAATCATAATGTGGAACACATCACTTAAACGCAAGTTGCACATATTTCTTAAAAATACAAATAATACGTATACGTAATTTGCTATTTATCTGTATTCGAGATTTCGTTCAAGAAGAAAGAATTCAGTCTCAACTGGTAATACTGTTGACCTGTCTAAGCATTATTCTCTTCAGTGGTCAGACTGACGAAAACTATATCTGTCTACGTCACATGTTTCCACGACGAAGCTTTATTCACAGTAGCGTAGCACGGAACACCATTTCCTACGACATCGTAATTTTCTGTATAAACGGAAATGGGTTTCATCATTGAATAAATGTAACCAGAGCATTTGTGTAATATCCCCAACTGGTACCACATTACACGGAGGTGACAAAACTCATAGGATACCTCCTAATATCGTGTAGGTCCTCCATCTTCCCGACTTGGCATGGCTTCAACGAGTTGTTGGAATGTGAATCCAGAAATATTGAGCCACGATGGCTCTATAACCCTCCATAGTTGCTAAAAGTTGCCTGTGCAGGATTTTGTGCAGGAATTGACCCCTCGATTACGCCCAGTTTTCGACGGGATTCATACTCCGCAAGCCACCTGTGTGTGGCGGAGTGCACTTTGAGTACCTCTATCCGTTCTCCCTTCTATTCCAGTCTCGTATTGTTCGTGGAAAGAAAGGTTGTCGGTATGCCTCTGTGTGGGCTCTAATTTCTTTGATTTTATCCTCATGGTCTCTTCGCGAGATATACGTAGGACGGAGCAATATACTGCTTCACTCCTCGGTGAAGGTATCTTCTCGAAACTACAACAAAAGCCCGTACCGAGCTACTGAGCGTCTCTCATGCAGAGTCTTCCACTGGAGTTTATCTATCCGTAACGCTTTCGCGATTACTAAATGATCCTGTAACGAAGCGCGCTGCTCTCCGTTGGATCTTCTCTATCTCTTCTATCAACCCTATCTGGTACAGATCCCACACTCCTGAGCACTATTCAAGCAGTGGGCGAACAAGTGTACTGTAACCTACTGCCGGCCGAAGTGGCCGTGCGGTTAAAGGCGCAGCAGTCTGGAACCGCAAGACCGCTACGGTCGCAGGTTCGAATCCTGCCTCGGGCATGGATGTTTGTGATGTCCTTAGGTTAGTTAGGTTTAGCTAGTTCTAAGTTCTAGGGGACTAATGACCTCAGCAGTTGAGTCCCATAGTGCTCAGAGCCATTTGAACCATTTGTAACCTACTTCCTTTGTTTTCGGACTGCATTTCCTTAGGATTCTTCCAATGAATCTCAGTCTGGCATCTGCTTTACCGACGATCAACATTATATGATCATTCCATTTTAAATCACTCCTAATGCGTACTCCTAGATAATTTATGGAATTAACTGCTTCCAGTTGCTGACCGCTATTTTGTAGCTAAATGATAAGGGATCTTTCTTTCTATGTATTCGCTGCACATTGCTCTTGTCTACATTGAGATTCAATTGCCATTCCCTGCACCATACGTCAATTCGATGCAGATCCTCCTGCATTTCAGTACAATTTTCCATTGTTACAACCTCTCGATGTACCACAGCATCATCCGCAAAAAGCCTCAGTGAACTTCCGATGTCATCCACAAGGTCATTTACGTATATTGTGAATAGCAACGGTCCTACGACACTCGCCTGCGGCACACCTGAAAATCACTCTTACTTCGGAAGACTTCTGTCCATTGAGAATGACATGCTGCGTTCTGTTATCTAGGAACTCTTCGAAAACGGGCTAAAGAATTCGCTCGTCCAAAATGTTCTTCATTCCAATTGCGGGTGGCCCTGTGACACGGGGCGTTGTCATACATAAAAATTGCATCGTTGTTTGGGAACAAATGGTGTCCAAGTAGACAAACATAAGAGTTTCCAGTCAATGATCGGTTCAGTTGGACCAGAGAATCCAATCCATTCCATGTGAACACAGCCCACACCATTATGGAGCCATCATCGGCTTGCACAGTGCATTTTTGACAACTACACAAATACCAGAAGATAATTGATAATCCCTACCTCTTTTTATTGAATGATGTATTCTCTGTGGAGTGAAAAAGGTTAAGATGAAGACCACCAACTTATCACAGACAGGATTCTTACTGAAAATGAATTCAATGCCATCTGTGAATGAAAATGCTGTTGGCAACAATACCGTCGTCTACGTTGTCAGGAACTCCACCACATCCAGGAGAAACCCTCTGGATTTGGCCAGCATCAGGAAATTTGTACAACTCTGAACCGCATCTGAAAGGGCCATGGAAAATGTGCAGTCACTCTCCACAGGCGAGGCAAATATTCATTGCCACCTTGTGACTATGATGTGAAATGACAAGACAGTTGCTCATGTTGTATGAGCATGCCCTACATGTGCCCAAAAGGGCACGTTTCAAAATTTTGCTGACAGTGATGAGTGGTGTAGTAAATTGTAGAAAGACTGACAGTATTAAAAAAAGCAAATTGCTACTCACTGTAAAAATGGGATGATGAATTGCAGCTTCAGAAAAGAAACATCACCCACACATTCACACAAGAAGCACACCTCAGACACACACACACACACACACACACACACATACCCATGCGGTTTTAGACGCTGCAGTCCGGAACCGCGGAACTGTTACGGTCGCAGGTTCGAATCCTGCCTCGGGCATGGATGTGTGTGATGTTCTTAGGTTAGTTAGGTTTAAGTAGTTCTAAGTTCTAGGGGACTGATGACCTCAGATGTTAAGTCCCATAGTGCTCAGAGCCATTTGAACCACACACACACACACACACACACACACGTGACCACTGTCTCTGGCAGCTGCAGCCAGAATATACGAGGGCAGTTCAATAAGTAATGCAACACATTTTTTTTTCTGAAACAGGGGTTGTTTTATTCAGCATTGAAATACACCAAGTTATTCACCAATCTTTTAGCTACACAACACTATTTTTCAACGTAATCTCCATTCAATGCTACGGCCTTACGCCACCTTGAAATGAGGGCCTGTATGCCTGCACGGTACCATTCCACTGGTCGATGTCGGAGCCAACGTCGTACTGCATTAATAACTTCATCATCTGCGTAGAGCCTCCCACAGATTGCGTCCTTCATTGGGCCAAACATATGGAAATCCGACGGTGCGAGATCGGGGCTGTAGGGTGCATGAGGAAGAACAGTCCACTGAAGTTTTGTGAGCTCCTCTCAGGTGCGAAGACTTGTGTGAAGTCTTGCGTTGTCATGAAGAAGGAGAAGTTCGTTCAGATTTTTGTGCCTACGAACACGCTGAAGTCGTTTCTTCAATTTCTGAAGAGTAGCACAATACACTTCAGAGTTGATCGTTTGACCGTGGGGAAGGACATCGAACAGAATAACCCCTTCAGCGTCCCAGAAGACTGTAACCATGACTTTACCGGCTGAGGGTAAGGCTTTAAACTTTTTCTTGGTAGGGGAGTGGGTGTGGCGCCACTCCATTGATTGCCGTTTTGTTTCAGGTTCGAAGTGATGAACCCATGTTTCATCGCCTGTAACAATCTTTGACAAGAAATTGTCACCCTCAGCCACATGACGAGCAAGCAATTCCGCACAGATGGTTCTCCTTTGCTCTTTATGGTGTTCGGTTAGACAACGAGGGACCCAGCGGGAACAAACCTTTGAATATCCCAACTGGTGAACAATTGTGACAGCACTACCAACAGAGATGTCAAGTTGAGCACTGAGTTGTTTGATGGTGATCCGTCGATCATCTCGAACGAGTGTGTTCGCACGCTCCGCCATTGCAGGAGTCACAGCTGTGCACGGCCGGCCCGCACGCGGGAGATCAGACAGTCTTGCTTGACCTTGCGGCGATGATGACACACGCTTTGCCCAACGACTCACCGTGCTTTTGTGCACTGCCAGATCACCGTAGACGTTCTGCAAGCGCCTATGAATATCTGAGATGCCCTGGTTTTCCGCCAAAAGAAAACGCACATCCGTTACAGACGCCATTTTAACAGCTCCGTACAGCGCTGCCACCTGTCGGAAGTCAATGAAACTATACGAGACGAAGCGGGAATGTTTGAAAATATTCCACAAGAAATTTCCGGTTTTTTCAACCAAAATTGGCCGAGAAAAAAAATGTGTTGCATTACTTATTGAACTGCCCTCGTAGCTGTAATGCATTGAATGGGAACAGGTGGGGGAGTGCTGTCTGGTGGGATCTGCGTCACACTGGAACTCTACCATCAGCTCTTTCAAGCTGAAATCGGGTTTCATCTGACCAGGTCACGGTTTTCCAGTCATCCAGGGTCCAACCGATATGGTCACAGACCCAGGAGAGGAGCTGCAGGCGATGTCGTACTCTTAGCAAAGGCTCTCGCGTCGGTCTTATGCTGCGATAGCCCATTAACGCCGAATTTCGCCGCACTGCCCCAAGACCGGTATACACTATCATATTCCTTTGCCTCCTTTGACAAAGAAATACGATAAAATATTCGTCAAGTTTCTTTGACAAAGATCTTTGATGTGGCGCTAACAACGTGTATTACAATATCGTCATATTTTTCGTCAGGTTTCAAGATGGCGGATAACAACTTGTTATTATGCAGTGCAGTTGCTAGTGCCGCAGCTGCATTGTGTGTGTGTGTGTGTGTGTGTGTGTGTGTGTGTGTGTGTGTGTGTGTGTGTGTCTGCGTGTAGCCGGCCGCTGTGGCCGAGCGTTTCTAGGCGCTTCAGTCCGGAACCACACTGCTGCTACGGTCGCAGGTTCGAATCCTGCCTCGGGTATGGACGTGTGTGATATCCTTAGATTAGTCAGGTTTAAGTAGTTCTAAGTCTAGGGGACTGATGAGCTGAGATGTTAAGTCCCATAGCGCTCGGAACCATTTTGCATTTGTGTGTGTATTTTGGAGAAAAGCGGCAGAAGAAAAGGAAACATTCTTGGATGAAGCCATAGGTATCACGTCGAGATAGTAAAAGCATTCAGTAAAATGTGTTGCGAGAGCTGCTAGTGGAGGGCGTCAAGTCTTATACATATTACGTACGAATGGATGAAAGTGTATTTCAGTATTTGCTCAGTAATGTGTCTTCTCATGTTTCAAAACAGAATACTCCCTTGAGAAATGCTATATGTGCAGAAGACAGGCAAACTGTGTCACCGGAATTTCTTGAGCTACTCTAATTTACAACACAGCACTCTAACATCACATTGCACAGTAACCAAAATAGTTCCAGAAACATGTGAAGCACTGGACGGGGAATATGAAAAAGGTAAATAAATGTTTAGTACACTATATGGGCAGTAAGAACTATTTCTATTTTGAATAATTAATGGAATTAGTGTTCTCATAATTACAAAATTAATAGAAAGCATGAAACAGGTGAGGCGCTTTTTAACTTGTGGCATCCAGAATTCAAGAATAGATAAAGTAGAATGGAAAGCTAGAAAAGAATTTTTTATTTTGGAGTGTGACCACATCCTCCACTCTGGCTTGCTGAAAAGCTGCCTGGATGTTTCCAGATGTAGAGGTGGCTGTCTGTAACTGGACATATGTCGCCTGTAGCATATTTCCACCTGCCCATCAACACACAATTAATAGCGTGTACTGTGCCACTTTCTCAACCCCCACCCTAGTGGAAGCAAGTATATTAAAAAAAGAAAAGAAAAGAAAAGGGTCGAAGGAATACACTAACTTTGAAGCCACGTTTACGAGCACGCTACAGAGACTTCAAATAGCTGTAGCGACGCCAGCGCTTTAAGCGGTTACACTTCGTATTTTAGTGAAGTGAACAGAAGACGAACGACTTTAATGATCAAATCTACGGCGAGGCCCTAGATTTGCTCATGTCTTTTTCGACGACATGCGAGATTAGACGAAGTTCCGTACTACACCATCAAATTTCTTTGACGTAAATATTGGACGTATCAACTGTGTCGAGGAAATATGATAATGTAATATTGGCGTAAGAATATGTGCGATTATTTCACGTAGCGTTGCTTGTCTGTTAGCACTGACGCAAAAGCCGCTGCTCCCGGTTGTTAAGTGAAGGTCGTAGGCTAGTGTGTTGTCCCTCGTGAAACGTAATGCCTCAGTACACTCTTGACGCTGTCGATCTCGGAATACTGAATTTCGTAATGCTTTACGAAATTGAATGTCCCATGCATCTAGCTCCAACCACCATTCCGCCTTCAAAATCTGTTGATTCCTATCGTGCGGCCGTGATCGCGTCGGGAAATTTATCACACGATTCACCTGAGCACCAATGACAGCTTCACCAATGCACTGCCCTTTTACACCTTGTCTACGTTATCCCATGACTTTTTTCATCTCAGTGTATGTGTTCTGGCAGATAAAAACTGTTAGAGGGAAAGAGAGGGAGAGAGAGAGGGAGGCGAGAGAGAGAGAGAGAGAGAGAGAGAGAGAGAGAGAGAGAGAGAGTGAGAGAGAAGCGTAATGGTTCAAAATGGTTCAAATGTCTCTGAGCACTATGGGACTTAACATCTGTGGTCATCTTAGAACTACTTACGGGGCTCCGGAACGCCCTATAATTGCAATGTTAAAATAACGCTTATAAATTACATCTTTCCTCACAAAGTATTTGAGGTAGGAAGTTGAACTTTTTACAGATTATTTATTGGAATATGGGCTACAACTTAACTCAGGGATTTTACAAAATTTTAGTTCAGTTATTAAAGATGATTTTTTTCAATTGTAATGAAAATTCACAACATTTTTTTGCAATTTTTTATTTATATATTCAAAAATATACAATTTTTTTCGAAAAAGGCTGTGTTAAATTATGCAGAAGGTACTGTGTAACATTTACTGAAAGTTTGAAACAAATATGTTTGGAAGATCCTTAGAAAACGTGTAATAAGTATGAGAAAATAAAAGTTTTGGGAATCGAGCGACAAAGATTGGATTAACTTTTTAGTGCATTCCAGGTCCATAGGATGGATTATCTTCATCCTCTGCAAACTCCTCCTCCAGCTTCCTCTTGTTCCTCCTCCTGTTTACTCTTGCTTGTATTTCTAGACTCTTTACAGCCCTGTCTGTAGCCCGAAGGCGTTCCTTGTCTAAAGCAAGCATCGCTCGTTGTTGTGTTCGTAGATTTTGCTACCATTTTCTTCAGTTGCAGTTACTGCAACACTGTTCCAAAAGGTGGTCATGTATGAACACTTATCACATTTCAGTTATATTTCACTAGCAAGTCCTACGTGCTTTATTATGGAGAGTCCCAGACCAACTTCACTACAATGAATACATCTTACACAGTTTGAAAAAATTCCTTTGAGAACCGACATATGAAATATTTCATTCACATCCGATTCGCCCATAAAACATTCATAGTTTTCACTCATTGAACCAAGCTTCCTCTGTGAAGTATTTTCTTCCCCACTTTGACTGCTATGGGCAGGTGTACTTGAGAGGTTAGGTTCACTCACTTGGTTATCGTCTTTATTGTTTACAGTAATAACACATACCTTTGGGTTTCCAACATTTCTCCTTTTCTTAAAAGCCTTCAGAGGATTTCTAATAACTTTACTTTTACTCATTATTATACTTCAACAAAACAGAGACTCAAGAAACAGAATTAATTACGATTATTTTCGAGACAACGACAGAGAAAATAAACATGAAACAATCGACAATCACACCAGCGATATATATTGAACCATCACAGGTTAGCCACAACACATACTTTATCTCACATCACTAAAATGTATCTGATGAACACGGACGTTAATAATAACACCATTTGACAGCAGTTTAACAGCGCCACAGTGGGTCACGCCCATGTAGAACACATTTCAAAAAAAATTTAAAAATAGTTGTAGTCTTCGGAATTGAATAAATTATATATCTATTAAAAGGTAATAGTCTGCAGATTCAGAAAACGCAAAAAAGTAAAAATTGAACTTTTCATGATTTTGAGCCTTTCCGGAGCGCCTTAAACCTAACTAACCTGAGCACATCACACACATCCATGCCCGAGGCAGGATTCGAACCTGCGACCGTAGCAGTCGCGCGGCTCCTGACTGAGCGCCTAGAACCGCTAGACCACCGCGACCGGCGAAGCGTAATGGAACACAGTACGTCGTCAGATAATTACTGGGTTTTTGTGAGCCATAAAATTAGGAACACTATACACATTGCGCAGCCGCGCGGGATTAGCCGAGCGGTCTTGGGCGCTGCAGTCATGGACTGTGCGGCTGGTCCCGGCTGAGGTTCGAGTCCTCCCTCGAGCATGTGTGTGTGTGTTTGTCCTTAGGATAATTTAGGTTAAGTAGTGAGTAAGCTTAGGGACTGATGACCTTATCAGTTAAGTCCCATAAGATTTCACACTCATTTTTGAACACTTAGCGCAGATGCTACACGAGACATGTAGTTATTCTGTTAAATCAGGTAAATTAAAATTTTCAGTTTACTTTCATCTTATTTAAGATTACTTACACACACGCACACACACACACACACACACACAGAGAGAGAGAGAGAGAGAGAGAGAGAGAGAGAGAGAGAGAGAGAGAGACTCTGTTCTAACGTAAAGGCAAACAATATGTAACGTAGATACAACAGATATTCCTATGTTCGTCTATGAAAATGGACTAGATAAGCAACCTGAGCTATAAGTAAACTGAATCTAACCTGCATAACACTGTGTCCGTGTTGTATGAGTGTCAGTTTCACTGTCATTTAAGCCCTCAACAGATCGTCATATGAAAAACGTAAAACTTAACATTTGGACAAGCTGTCTGACCGTATTCGAATACGAAAAACTACAGCAACAAATGAACCTGTGACAATGAATACCTAAGCTAACTGACTGCCTTTTTGAATAAGAATGGACAAGTGATACAGAATCTGGCTTGTGCAACGGATTTCACTGGGTTCATGGCATGTTGTGGTGTGCCAATGTCTCTGTTTAGGCCATAAGTTCTGCACTCACCTCTTTACATGACTGCCTTTTTCCATGTGGTTTGCAGCAATTCTCAGCAGCAGCGGCTAAAGCTTATTGTTACTAAGAATTAATTTAATAAAAAGGAGTGTGTTTGGGTCCTGTTAACTACTAAATAACTTGTAAGATGGGATTTCATAAATTAACTCTATTTAAAAATTTCAGAAATCATCACGTTCAAGTATTAATAATGGCGACATGCCTCACAGTGGCCGTACAATTATCAATCAGTGTTGCCAACTCTAAAAAACCCGAGTCGCTAGATTCAATATCAAAAGTCGCTAGAAAGTCGCAAAAACTGATTTTACTAGGGGTGTACTGAAAATTTCGTGCTGTGAATGGTGCAATAAGCCAGTGGGGGAGGGGGGGGGGAATAAAATATTAATAAAAACTCTCATACGTAATTGCTATATTGTCTTAATTAAATGACGCATCGCTTGCAACAACATATATATAAAATACGCTAACGTTTAATTAAACTTGTTATCATAATTGACGCAACACATAAATTGTTGTTTCAATCACAGTAGTCAAATATACTAGAAATATACAACTATATTTCTAACAAAAGAAAGCAAGAAAACAAATTAAGTTACAAAATATATAAATACCGGTATGTCAGCTATGCATCGTCGTGACTCAGAAGATCGAATAACTCTTCTGTTTCATGCTCTGACAGAACTGTAGTTGATGTAGAGGGTTGAACGTCGCTCAACAGATGATGCAGTTCGACTGGTTTTGTCGCAAAAAGGTAACTTTTGTTCGTTCCAACAAGCTCCAATACGTCTGACGGTATGTCAAAAGATGCACAATCTTTATTTTGTTTCTTCAGCTGGTCTCTCAATATGATCAAAGCATTAATTGTCTTTAACTATAATCTGTTACGTTGTTCAGTTTTTATAATGTTCATAGAACTGAATATTCTTTCCACTTCTGCATTTGAATGCGGTAGGCATAGAACAGTCATTGCTAGCTGTGAAATCAAAGAAAAAGGATTCTCCCCTGCGGCATTTTTATACTGCAAAACCTCACTCCAAAATCGAACAGTGTTAGTAGTGTTATTCCACCTAATGAAGTTGATATTATGCCATTCTTGCAGCATACCGTCCATGAAATAGCCACTAAAGCCCAATTCTTTGGCTACATCCGCTACAGCATTATTTTTATTCACTTTTAGTGTTTCTTCAACATTCAGCACTGACATTTTTTTCAGGATCGTAACTTTACTTGGCAGTCTTTGTTGAATTTCTTTTATGAGTTTCAGGCTAAACTGAATGCATCTCTTCTTCAAATAAACTTTATTTTCTTCAGACAAACTTGACTCTGACGATTTCTATAGTTAAAATCTTAGTTTTGTTAATGAAAATACTGGCCCAAAATAGTTTTGAGTCGTCAGTACTCCAAAAGTCGCCAGATAAGTCGCTAAATAATTTTTGTCGCTAAAATGTTTTTTTTGTCGCTAAGACGAAGGCAAAAGTCGCCATTTCTAGCGACAAAGTCGCTAAATTGACAACGCTGTTATCAATAATGGCTGAGTGCCACATTAACAATTATTTCAATTCCAAAGTTACATTAACATTTAATAACCTCAACATATTTATGAATGGGATGTGGAGAAAAATTATTATTATTTGGAGGATAAGACGGCTTCTTTAACTGACAAGTAAAACATCATTGTCAGGCATTTCGTCATTATGAATACTTGGTCATGATGAAGTTTTTAAATAGAATTAATTTATGAAATCCCATCTTACAAGTTATTTAGTAGTTAACCACACCCAAACAAACTCATTTTCATTAAATTCATTCTAACAATGAGCTTTATCCGCTGCTGCTGCGAATTGTTGTAAACCACATGGATAAACGCGGACAACTAAAGAGGTGAGTGCAAAACGTGGGACCAAAACAGAGACACTGACACACCACAACATGTCATATCCTCTCATCCAGTAAGTTCCGTTGCACAAGCCAGATTCTGTATCACTTGTAAATTCTTATATTGTCAGAGGCTCATTTGTTGCTGTAGTTTTTCGTATTCAAATACGCAGTCACACAGCTTATCCAAGCCGGCCGCGGTGGCCGAGCGGTTCTAGGCGCTTCAGTCCGGAACCGCGCGACTGCTAAGGTCGCAGGTTCGAATCCTGCCTCGGGCATGAATGTGTGTGATGTCCTTAGGTTAGTTAGGCTTAAGTAGTTCTACGTTCTAGGCGATTGATGACCTCAGATGTTAAGTCCCATAGTGCTCAGAGCCATTTGAACCACTAGCGCCCGCATCTCGTGGTCGTGCGGTAGCGTGCTCGCTTCCCACGCCCGGGTTCCCGGGTTCGATTCCCGGCGGGGTCAGGGATTTTCTCTGCCTCGTGATGGCTGGGTGTTGTGTGCTGTCCTTAGGTTAGTTAGGTTTAAGTAGTTCTAAGTTCTAGGGGACTGATGACCATAGATGTTAAGTCCCATAGTGCTCAGAGCCATTTGAACCATTTTTTGAACCACTAGCTTATCCAAAAGTTAGATTTACCTTTTTCATGTAGCGATCTGCTGAGGGCTTAAATGACAGTGAAACTGACACTCATACAACACGCACGTCGTGTTATGCAGGTTAGACTCAGATTGCTGAGAGCTCAGGTTGCTTATCGAATCCATTTTCACAGACGAACATAGGGATACTTGTTGTAGCTATGTTACATATCGGTTGCATATACGTTACACACACACACACACACACACACACACACACACACACACACACTTAATGTGAATGATGCGTGTCTGCCTTAAATTTTACATGGTTCATTTTATTGTTGACTAAGCCTTATGACTTCGTTTCTTCGTTTATGACTTCACACATATCTACACATGTTATTACGTCTTCTGAGGAAAAGACTTTTATATCTGTGGAAACTTAGGTAAAGATTTGAGTAAACTTTTGGCGTGCGACTCATTGGCTGTATAAATCCCGTTATACCCATCATTCTACAGTTGCTGATAGCTGCCATGTTCAAGATTTTAAGCGTAAAATGCCCATGAAGAAACCGTGACAGGTGCACCCAACATGGGTACCGAAAGTCCCATAGTGCTCAGAACCATTTGAACACCCGTGTAACGTTTGAGCAACACTATCAGCCGTCAGACAAAAGTTTATGTTTGTCGACCACAGTGCCATCTACCACAAATGGAAACAATGGATTGGGTAAAACGTACACTACTGGCCATTAAAATTCTACACCACGAAGATGACGTGCTACAGACACGAAATTTAACCGACAGAAAGAAGATTTTGTGATATGCAAATGATTAGATTTTCAGAGCATTCACACAAGGTTGGTCCCGGTGGCGACACCTACAACGTGCTGACATGAGGAAAGTTTAAAACCGATTTCTCATACACAAACAGCAGTTGACCGGCGTTGCCTGGTGAAACGTTGTTGTGATGCCTCGTGTAAGGAAGACAAATGCGTACCATCACGTTTCCGACTTTGATAAAGATCGTATTGTAGCCTATCGTGATTCCCGTTTATCGCATCGCGACATTGCTGCTCCCGTTTGTCGAGACCCAATGACTGTTACCAGAATATGGAATCGGTGGGTTCAGGAGGGTAATATGGAACGCCGTGCTGGATCCCAACGTCCTCGTATCACTAGCAGTCGAGATGACAGGCATCTTATCCGCATGGCTCTAACGGATCGTGCAGTCACGTCTTGATCCCTGAGTCAACAGATGGGGACGTTTACAAGACAACAACCATCTGCACGAACAGTTCGACGACATTTGCAGCAGCATGGACTATAAGCTCGGAGACCAATGCTGCGGTTACCGTTGACGCTGCATCACAGACAGGAGCGCCTGCGAAGGTGTACTCAACGACGAACCTGGGTGCACGAATGGCAAAACGTCATTTTTTGGGATGAATCCAGGTTCTGTTGACAGCATCGTGATGGTGGCATCCGTGTTTGGCGACATCGCTGTGAACGCACATTGGAAGAGTGTATTCGTCATCGCCATACTGGCGTATCACCCGGCGTAATGGTATGGGATGCCATGGGTTACACGTCTCGGTCATCTCTTGTTCGCATTGACGGCACTTTGAACACTGGACGTTACATTTCAGATGTGTTACGACCCGTGGCTCTACCCTTCATTCGATCCCTGTGAAACCCTACATTTCAGCAGGATAATGTACGACCGCATATTGCAGGTCCTTACGGGCCTTTGTGGATACAGAAAATGTTCGACTGCTGCCCTGGCCAACACATTCTCCAGATCTCTCACCAATTGAAAACGTCTGGTCAACGGTGGCCGAGCAACTGGCTCGTCACAATACGCCAGTCACTACTCTTGATGAACTGTGGTATCGTGTTGAAGCTGCGTGGGCAGCTGTACCTGTACACGCCATCCAAGCTCTGTTTGACTCAATGCCCAGGAGTATCGAGGCCGTTATTACGGCCAGAGGTGGTTGTTCTGGGTACTGATTTCTCAGGATCTATGCATCCAAATTGCGTGAAAATGTAATCACATATCAGTTCTAGTATATTATATTTGTCCAATGAATACCCGTTTATCATCTGCATTTCTTCTTTGTGTAGCAGTTTTAATGGCCAGTAGTGTACTTACGTTTTTCACATAGAATCTGAATGTGCATTAAAAATTTGGTTTTTGCTATTGAATATATGAAGTTGATCCTCATGACACAGAGGGGATGTTTAGATGAGCGGTTGTTGCTCAGACAGATGTCTCCTTTGTTGATATCAACCTATGACCTAGAACATTTGTTTCGTAGGATGCGTTGTTTCTGATATGCTGAATTGTCTCAAGTGCAAACAAACACCTCATATAGCCTTAATGATGATGAAGTCCCACATTCCTTGACAGAGCGTAGGGGACGATCCGGGAGACCCGCATCGCCGTACTAGGCAAGGTCCTAGCGGAGGTGGTTTTCCATTGCCTTCCTCCGATCGTAATGGGGATGATGAAGACGACACTACAACACCCCGTCATCTCGAGGCGGGTGAAAATCCCTGACCACGCCGGGAATCGAACCCGGGACCCCGTGCTCGGGAAGCGGGGTCGCTACCACGAGACCACGAGCTGCGTATAACCTTAAGCTTCCTGTATTTTATACCTTCTACGTTTCAAAGATTGTATTCCAGTCAGTTAAAGCGTTTCTCTACATCCACAAATGCTATAAAGCTTGTTGCTGATTGCATTTACTGAAACTTATGGACTGACTTTTTTCGGTTTCATAAACATTTATTTTTATCTGTTATTACTTTTATGCTGTAGTTTCATGTACTGACACGTTCCATGACCTTGGACACTTGCTCCTCAATTTGGTTCTACGGAACTTGACCTTAAGAATGATCTTAGGATCATTCTTAAGGTCAATATTACTTCTCGTGTCCCTAGATTACTTCGGAACCCAAACTGGTACTCTCTGAGGCTGGCTTCTACAAGTTTTCCATTCTTCTAAAAAGTAATTGCTTAGAGGGTTTTGCAACCAAGACTTAATGAACTGATGGTTCGCTAACATTCACAGCTGTCAGTATCTGTCTTGTCTGTAGTGGATTTATTACGATTTTCTTCAAGTCTGAAGGTGTTTCCCCCGTCTCATACGTCTACTCCAGGGCCTTTGTTCCTGCTTTTATCTTTCAGTGCCCTGCGAATTTCGTCTTGCAGTATCACATAGATCCTAAACAGTTTCTTTTTTTGTGGAAAAAAAAACTACGCTATTCCACTAAAGGCTACAGAATTTTTTTCTGTTTTTGTTTTCGCAAGGATGCTTTACGAGCTGATCTTCAATCCCAAGCGATCAATAAACACGGAGCACCCAAAGAAGTTTTTATTTTGCCGTGCGACCTGCACCATTAATAATAAGTTCAGCTGCGTGATGTTCCGCTTGCCTGCGAAAAGCGTTCGACACTTTTTTCAGAAACTTGCCGCCTATGAAAAATTAACATCACTTTTTCCCCTCATACCATCCACTCCCCTGTGGACTTTTCTCGTTACGTAATTAATGAACGGCGCGAAAGAGCCACGAGGATAAGTTTTAGCAAAAAGGAAACAATCGGCTCTCATCGAAAGCCGTGTATTATATAACTTAGATTCTTCGCTGATGGACTTCTTTTTCCGTACACTAGACAGCAAGTCATGCTGATTTTTTAATTCACTAACGCGTCATTAATGGAGAAACGATTAGTGTCTAGGTATAAATGTGTGTGTAGCTGGTGTGGAAAAGGGGAGGGGGCGGGCAGATTGTACCGTAGAGATATTCTGCGAGGCAATTAACCTCCCACCGAGCACCGCTGACGTTTCGATAGGCGTTATACAATTATCTTCAGTGACACGCTCTTTCTCCACCAACGATTGTGCGCAAAAAAAAAGAAAAAAATTAATTCTCTATAGAATGACTTCCGGGTTCAGAAGTCAGCGAAGGCTTGGCTCATAAAGGGTCCACACAGTGGTAATCATTTTGGTCCTAACGAAGTGGTTTTTTTCTCGATCTACCGTTTCCAGAAAACACGTCAGCAAAAGGGGAAGACTCGTATGAAAACGAAGTTATCAGAAAAGTTTGACTTACTCAAATGCATACAGTGAAAGTTATGTAAATAAATAAAAATAAGACTTAAGTACATCTACATCTACATACATACTTCACAGTCCACCATACGGTGCGTGGCGGAGGATACCTCGTACCACAACTAGTATCTTCTCTCCCCGTTCCACTCCCAAATAGAACGAGGGAAAAATGACTGCCTATATGCCTCTGTACGAGCCCTAATGTCTCTTATCTTATCTTTGTGGTCCTTCCGCGAAATGTAAGTTGGCGGCAGTAAAATTTGTACTGCAGTCAGCCTCAAATACTGGTTCTCTAAATTTCCTCAGTAGCGATTCACGAAAAGAACGCCTCCTTTCCTCCGGAGACTCCCACCCGAGTTCCTGAAGCATTTCCGTAACACTCGCGTGATGATCAAATCTACCAGTAACAAATCTAGCAGCCCGCCTCTGAATTGCTTCTATGTCCTCCCTCAATCCGACATGATAGGGATTCCAAACGCTCGAGCAGTACTGTTTCTGATTGTAAGATCTGAGCTGTAATAATAATTAACTGTTGTAATGTTGAAATCTGTGTGAATTCCTGAGGGGTCAAGCTACTGAGGTCATCGCTCCATAGACTTACCCATTACTTAAACTAACTTAAACTTGCGCCTCGAACCGCGCGCCCACTCCGCGTGTCTCGTAATGTAAATTAAAGGGAAGTCTTTCGTACTATAAAAATTAACGATATGAGTGCACAAAGTTTGAACAGTATAAGCTGCCCGAATAACGAACTTTGATATAAAACCTACGATAATTAGTTTTGCAAAACTGGTCAGAGATCCCAGAATAAAACTGATACACAACACAGACAAATCTGTCTCCGAATACCGTACGTTGGCCCTGAGAGGATTAAAAAAAGATCAAAATATTTAGTCCTTACGTCTATTATGCTTTATTCACATGAAGTGTTGAGTGCTATTGACAAGGGATTTCAGATCGATTCCGCGTATCTGGATTTCCGGAAGGCTTTTGACACTGTACCACACAAGCGGCTCGTAGTGAAATTGCGCGCTTATGGAATATCGTCTCAGTTATGTGACTGGATTTCTGATCTCCTGTCAGAGAGGTCACAGTTCGCAGTAACTGACGGAAAGTCATCGAGTAAAACAGAAGTGATGTCTGGCGTTCCCCAAGGTTGTGTCATAGGCCCTTTGCTGTTCCTTATCTATATGAACGATTTGGGAGACAATCTGAGCAGCTGTCTTCGGTTGTCTGCACATGACGCTGTCGTTTATCGACTAATGAAATCATCGGAAGATCAGAATAAACTGCAAAACGATTTAGAAAAGATATCTGAATGGTGCGAAAAGTGGCAGTTGACCCTAAATAACGAAAAGCGTGAGGTCATCCACATAAGTGCTAAAAGGAATTCGTTGAACTTCGGTTACGCGATAAATCAATCTAATTTAAAAGTCGTAAATTCAACTAATTACCTAGGTATTACAATAACGAACAACTTAAATTGGAAGGAACACACAGAAAATGTTGTGGGGAAGGCTAACCAAAGACTGCGTTTTATTCGCAGGAAACTTAGAAAATGTGACAGACCTACTAAGGAGACTGCCTACACTACGCTTGTCCGTCCTCGTTTAGCATACTGCTGCGCGGTGTGGGATGCTTACCATATAGGACTGACGGAGAACATCGAAAAAGTTCAAAGGAAGGCAGCACGTGTTGTATTATCGCGAAATATGGGAGAGAGTGTCAAAGAAATGATACAGGATTTGGGCTGGACATAACTGAAACCAAGGCGTTTTTCGTTGCGACGGAATGTTCTCACGCAATTGCAGTCATCAACTATCTCCGCCGAACGCGAAAATGTTTTGTTGACACCGACATACACAGGAAGGAACGATCGCCACGATAAAATAAGGGAAATCAGAGCTCGTACGGAAAGATATAGGTGTTCATTCTTTCCGCGCGCTATGCGAGACTGGAATAATGGAGAATTGTGAAGGTGGTTCGATGTGCGCCCTGCCAGGGACTTGAATGCAATTTGCAGAGTATCCATGTAGATGTAGATGTAGAAATCTGGATAACGTTTGCAGTAATGCTCTGTCTGGCAAGCCGCTATGCTAAAGCTGCAAATTACTGTATCTACACAGAGACACTCGTGAGGTGCCAATGAGATTTCTGGTAGTTGCAAATCGAAGTATTTTCGGAACACACTTGGTTCCTTTTCTACTTTCGAAAAACCATAATCAGTTAAAAAATGGTACTAGGTGAAAAATGGCGCTGCAATAATAAAAGAGTGACTTCAAAAAAATTACCTTATAATTCGTCTTCATGTAAATAAAAGATTCCATTACACTGCCTCCTTCTCAGATCAGTTACCATTACACAATCATCTTAATTAAACACATCGATAAACTGAGACTCTACATTTGAAACATTACATTACAGCTGCTTCCTCACTTTAACTCAGCTAACCACTATCTGATACTGTGACTACGCGCACACCAAAGATAATAACTTTTGTGATACACCTTTACGACATCGCTGCTCCCTCACAATCGATTCACATACCAAAATTATACGTGACACCTATCAACGTGTTATTAAAATCAATTTATGCATGTGTGTGTGTGTGTGTGTGTGTGTGTGTGTGTGTATATTCCACATCTTCTCCTAACCAATGGACCGATTTCAATCTAAACTTGGTAGACATATCCCCTACTGTCAGGTAACAAACGCAGTGGGAGTAAATCCACCTACATAACATAATTCTGGAGATACGACGTCATAGACGCTGAGAAAAAAAAATGTTCAAATGTGTGTGAAATCTTATGGGAGTTAACTGCTAAGGTCATCAGTCCCTAAGCTTACGCACTACTTAATCTAAAATTATGCTAAGGATAAACACACACACCCATGCCCAAGGGAGGACTCGAACCTGCGCCGGGACCAGCCGCACAGTCCATGACTGCAGCGCCTTAGCCGGCCGGAGCGGCCGAGCGGTTCTAGGCGCTACAGTCTGGAACCGCACGACCGCTACGGTCGCAGTTTCGAATCCTGCCTCGTTCGTGGATGTGTGTGATGTCCTTAGGTTAGTTAGGTTTGAGTAGTTCTAAGTTCCAGGGGACTGATGACCTCAGCAGTTAAGTCCCATAATGCTCAGAGCCATTTGAACCATTTTTTCCAGCGCCTCAGACCGCTCGGCTAATCCCTCGCGGCCACTGACGCTGAGAAGCACGAAATATTGCCGCATTCTGCATGACGTTTAGATTTATTGTTTCTTTTCTCTTTAATATATTCGCATCATATTTTTGCAGACAGCATCCACATATGCCGCTGAACGTACCTACAAAATTGTATCATTGTTTGGTATGGCGTCATAAATAATGAGATGCGCTTATGCAAATGTGTGATTGTACGGCGCGTAGTTCAAGAGATATTACGTCATAAACGCTGAGCTACGCAAAAAATACCGCATCGTGCTTGAAGTTTTAATACATTTTATTTATTTATTTATTTAACCTGGCAACATTAGGGCCATCAGGCCCTCTCTTACATCTAACCAGGCATTCTACTTATTTTACATTCATACGTTTTAGTAGGCATGTTAAACTACATCTAGTACAAAAAGTGAAATAAACAATTAGAAAGGTACACCTGGAAAAATACATACATATAGAGTTTATATTCGTAGATCATAAGTACTGTTATAATTAGACATTATTGAAGAGACAAATTTTAGATAGGAGTGCTGGCAGCAGGGAGTATGAGGGAGACTCATGGTGAAGGGAGGAGAAGAATAGACATGATGAAACATAATTAAGGAAATATAAAGGAAAAGAAGATTGCCTGGCTAATAGAGATAGATGAAGGGGAAGGCATCTCAGGAGCAAGACAGAAGACGCTAGCTTTGCTATTTGACAGATGAGAGGATTGGCCTGGTACATTAATTTTGTGGAGAACTTTATGAGGATGATAGTAGGAAATGCTTCAACTTCTTCTTAAAAGCAGCAGGAGATTGAATTTTGCGCAAGGTAAGGGGCAGTTTGTTCCAGAGGCGGACAGCGGCAACTGAGAAGGAGTTTGCAAAAGTTTTTGTTTTGTGAGTGGGCACAGTTAGGATACCAAATAAGAGTGACCTCGTGTTTCGATTATGATGGCATGACAGGTTTTTAATCTCTGAAGCAAGGTACTGGGGTGCTTGCGCGACGAGGAGTCGGTGAAGTAGACATAGAGTGTGGTAGTCACGCAATTTGTCCGGCCGCAGCCACCCTAGCTCGGAGTACGAAGCACTAACATGATCATATCGGCGAATGTTGCAGGTGTAACGCACACAGGCATTCATGGTTAGCTCTAGCCGTCTTTTGTTTTCACTACTCGTGCCTTGTTGAATCACATCACAAATCACATTTGTTCTTTACTACTAAGATACTGCCACAGTCGACTCAATGTAATTCCTGACACCTGGCAGAAATTTTGACAGCATTCAACTGAGAAAACGCGAACGGCTGTAGGCGAAAACAGTAGCCGTGTATAGAGCTGTGAAGAGGCGTTGCCAGGGAGACGTGTAGAAGCAGTTGTGTCCAGCGTGCGGAAAATCTGCGCATGTTTATTAACTCCCATAACTGTCCTTATACATTTTTACATTATATACATTTCTTTGCACCACTGTTTCGTAATTTTAGTGGTGTTGTCACGAATACGTAGAAATAAAATTTTTGTCGAGACTTCACTACAAACGCAGTTCAATTTTTTGCTTTCGTTTCAGACAGAAAATTAGCAAAATGAATATCCGGGCAATTTCTGGTTCGTCCGCCAGTTATTTAATAAGGTACCTACTTTATCTTTGGGCTAGATTGGCACTGCAAAAAATATTTACCAGAAGTACACATAGATTTTAAAGTCGTTTTGCCTAATAATTATAATTGTGCAACACTTACTTGTACCCTACTAGAAAAAATTATAACGATAGTGCAATCTACAGAAAAATATTTTTAAAAGATACGCCAAAGAACCAATGAAATTGCTACACCCGTCTAATATCGTGTAGGTCCCCTGCGAGAACGCAGATGTGCCGCAACACGACGTGGCATGGACTCGACTAATGACTGAAGTAGTGCTGCAGGGATTACACACGATGAATCCTGCAATGCTGTTCATAAATGAGGGGGTAGGAATCTCTTCTGAACATCACGTTGCAAGGCATCTCAGAAATGCTCAATGGTGTTCATGTCTAGGAAATTTGGTGGCCAGCGGAAGTGTTTCAACTCGGAAGAGCGTTGCTGTAGCCATTCTATAGCAATTCTGGACGTGTGGGGTGTCGCATTGTCATACTGGAATTGCCCAAATCCGTCGGAATGCACAATGGACATGAATGGATGCAGGTGATCAGACAGGATGCTTACGTACGTGTCACCTGACAGAGCCGTATATAGATGTATCAAGGGTCCCATATCACTCCAACTGCACACGCCTCACACCGTTACAGAGCCTCCACCAGCTTGAACAGTCCTCTGCTGACATGCTGGGTGCATGGATTGGTGAGGTTGTCTCCATACCTATACACGTCCATCTGCTCCATACAATCTGAAACGAGACTCGTCCGACCAGGCAACATGTTTCCGGACATCAACACAGTCCAATGTCGGTGTTGATGGTCCCAGACGAGGCATAAAGATATGTTTCGTGCAGTAATCAAGGGCACATGAGTGAGGCTTCGGTTCCGAAAGCCCACATCGATGATGTTTCGCTGAATGGTTTCGCATACTGACACTTGTTGATGACCCAGCAATGGTTCGCATACTGACACTTGTTGATGACCCAGCAATGGTTCGCATACTGACACTTGTTGATGGCGCAGCAATGAAAACTGCAGCAATTAGCGGAAGGGTTGCACTTCTGTCACGGTGAACTGTTCTCTTCAGTCGTCGTTGGCCCCGTTCTTGCAGAATGTTTTTCCGACTCCAGGTATGTCGGAGATTTGATATTTTACCGGATTCCTCATATTCACGGTACACTCGTCAAATGGTCGTACGGGAAAATCGCTATCTCGGAGATGCTGTGTCCCATCGGCCGTGCGCAGACTGTAATACCACGTTGAAACTCACTTAAATCTTTATAACATGGCACAGTAGCAGCAGTAACCGATCTAAAAACTGCGCCAGACACTTGGTGTCTTATACAGGGACCGAGCGAGGTGGCGCAGTGGTAGCACACTGGAGTCGCATTCGGCAGGACGACGGTTCGATCCCGCGTCCGGCCATCCTGATTTAGGTTTTCCGTGATTTCCCTAAATCGCTCCGGGCAAATGCCGGGATGCTTCCTTCCCTAATCCGATGAGACCGATGACCTCGCTGTCTGGTCTCTTCCCCCCAAAACAATCCAATCCAATCTTATACAGGCGTTGCTGACCGCAACGTCGTATTCTGCCTCTTTAAATTCGCATGCCTATACCAGTTTCTTTAGCGCTTCAGTGTAATATGAGTTGGTTGTTCATACTTTCAAAATATTTTTGGCAGGCCAATCTTTGACTTTCAGCGGTCCGGAGGTGAACCGCGGTTCGCTTGTTGCCGACCGCTGCTATAAAGGATCCGTTTTTACCGTGTGAGGTACGGAATCGTAAAGAATGACGCAAACTAACCTAGAGGAGACCGCTAATGAATCACTAATACGACCTATTCTTGAGTACTGCTCGACCGTTTGGGATCCCTATCAGGTTGCATTGAGGGAGGACATAGAAGCAATTCAGAGGCGGGCTGCTAGATTTGTTACTGGTAGGTTTGATCATCACGCGAGTGTTACGGAAATGCTTCAGGAACTCGGGTGGGAGTCTCTGGAGGAAAGGAGGCGTTCTTTTCGTGAATCGCTACTGAGTCTCAGTTGTGCGACTGGATTCGTGATTTCCTGTCAGGAAGGTCGCAGTTCGTAGTAATAGACGGCAAATCATCGAGTAAAACTGAAGTGATATCAGGTGTTCCCCAGGGAAACGTCCTGGGACCTCTGCTGTTCCTGATCTATATAAATGACCTGGGTGACAATCTGAGCAGTTCTCTTAGGTTGTTCGCAGATGATGCTGTAATTTACCGTCTTATAAGGTCATCCGAAGACCAGTATCAGTTGCAAAGCGATTTAGAAAAGATTGCTGTATGGTGTGGCAGGTGGCAGTTGACGCTAAATAACGAAAAGTGTGAGGTGATCCACATGAGTTCCAAAAGAAATTCGTTGGAATTCGATTACTCGATAAATAGTACAATTCTCAGGGCTGTTAATTCAACTAAGTACCTGGGTGTTAAAATTACGAACAACTTCAGCTGGAAAGACCACATTGATAATATTGTGGGGAAGGCGAGCCAAAGGTTGCGTTTCATTGGCAGGACACTTAGAAGATGCAACAAGTCCACTAAAGAGACAGCTTACACTACACTCGTTCGTCCTCTGTTACAATATTGGTGCGTGGTGTGGGATCCTTACCAGGTGGGATTGACGGAGGACATCGAAAGGGTGCAAAAAAGGGCAGCTCGTTTTGTGTTATCACGTAATAGGGGAGAGAGTGTGGCAGATATGATACGCGAGTTGGGATGGAAGTGATTAAAGCAAAGACGTTTTTCGTCGCGGCGAGATCTATTTACGAAATTTCAGTCACCGACTTTCTCCTCCGAATGTGAAAATATTTTGTTGAGCCCAACCTACATAGGTAGATGAAGTGTTGGCAGAAGAGCCAACACTGTGTTGCTAGAGGAGGCCGAAATGCACGCATTTAATTGCATGCTGACTGGCGTGAGATCTGGAACAGTTAAGGGAATTAATAGTAGCAAATAAAGTACGTAGTTGATATAATACTTAACTTTAATCCACAATTGGTGTACATCGCTCTTGACGGTACATGTTGTAATCTCAATATCAAATGCTATGGCGCCTTGCTAGGTCGTAGCAAATGACGTAGCTGAAGGCTATGCTAACTACCGTCTCGGCAAATGAGAGCGTAGTTGTCAGTGATCCATCTCTGACTAAGTCGGCTGTACAACTGGGGCGAGTGCTAGTAAGTCTCTCTAGACCTGCCGTGTGGTGGCGCTCGGTCTGCAATCACTGACAGTGGCGACACGCGGGTCCGACGTATACTAACGGACCGCGGCCGATTCAAAGGCCACCACCTAGCAAGTGTGGTGTCTGGCGGTGACACCACAGTAGGAATGAACATCAAAATAACATAAGAGAAATCAGAGCTCGAACAGAAAGGTTTAGGTGTTCGTTTTTCCCGCGCGCTGTTCGGGAGTGGAATGGTAGAGAGATAGTGTGATTGTCGTTTGATGAACCCTCTGCCAAGCACTTAAGTGTGAATTGCAGAGTAGTCATGTAGATGTAGATGTAGATGTAGGAAATTTAGAGAACCAGCATTTGAGGCTGACTGCTGTACAATTTTACTGCCGCCAATTTACATTTCGCGGAAAGACCACAAAGATAAGGTAGGAGAGATTAGGGCTCGTACAGAGGCATATAGGCAGTCATTTTTCCCTCGTTCTGCTTGGGAGTGGAACAGGGAGAGAAGATGCTAGTCGTGGTACGAGGTACCCTCCGCCACGCACCGTATGGTGGATTACGGAGTATGTATGTAGATGTAGATACAGATGTACAGTCAGTCAGCTCTGCTACATGACGCACTTTTGGCACTTTCGCCGCACGCAAATAGGTGTCACTGCACAGGGGACCAGATGGACCGGTTACAAGAGACAGATACGGTGGAGGATGCGTCAGTCAGGGTGCGTGTTCAGACTTATTTGCGAGTCTGCTCTGCTGTCGCACTGAGTCACCCGCCAAGCGCAGTGCACGCGGTCTATTCGTAGCGTCGCAGCCGGGAAGCGAGCCAGCGGCCGCCAGGTGGGAGGGTGGGGGGTCTCGAACCTCCGACCTCTAGACACGTGCGCCAGCAAACTTCAGTGCATATAGGTCTCACGGCCTTTCTGACCGAGCGGTTCTAGACGCTTCAGTCCGGAACCGCGCTGCTGCTACGGACGCAGGCTCGAATCCTGTTTCGGGCATCGATGTGTGTGATGTCCTTAGGTTAGTTAGGTTTAAGTAGTTCTATGTTCTAGGCGATTGATGACCTCAGATGTTAAGTCCCATAGTGCTCAGAGCCATATGGCTCGCAGGGTGTGTCCTCACTACACATCACAGCTTCACTTACGTCGATAAATCGCAACTGACGATATTCATTCCTTGATATTTCGGGATTGAAAAATTTCATACTCGCCCGACTAGAAATCAGAAAATACACTACTGGCCATTAAAACTGCTACACCAAGAAGCAGATGATAAACGGGTATTCATTGGACAAATATATTATACTACAACTGACATATGATTACATTTTCAGGCAATTTGGGTGCATAGGTCCTGAGAAATCAGTACCCAGAACAACCACCTCTGGCTGTAATAACGGCCTTGATACGCCTGGGCATTGAGTCAAACAGAGCTTGGATGGCGTGTACAGGTACAGCTGCTCGTGCAGCTTCAACACGATACCACAGTTCGTCAAGAGTAGTGACTGGCGTATTGTGACGAGCCAGTTGCTCCGCCACCATTGACCAGACGTTTTCAGTTGGTGGGAAAACGAGAATGTGCTGGCCAGACCAGCAGTCGAACATTTTCTATATCCACAAAGGCCCGTACAGGACCTGCAACATGCGGTCGTGCATTATCCTCCTGAAATGTAGGGTTTCGCAAGGATCGAATGAAGGGTAGACCCGCGGGTCGAAACACATCTGAAATGTAACGTGCACTGTTCAAAGTGCCGTCAGTGCGAACAAGAGGTGACCGAGACGTGTAACCGATGGCATCCCATACTATCACACCAGGTCATATGCCAGTATGGCGATGACGAATACACGCTTCATTTGTGCATTCACTGCGATGTCGCCAAACACGGATGAGACCATCACGATGCTGTAAACAGGACTTTGATTCATCCGAAAAAATGACGTTTTGCCATTCGTGCACCCAGGTTCGTCGTCGAGTACATCATCGCAGGCGCTCCTGTCTGTGATGCAGTGTCAAGGGTAACCGCAGCCACGGTTCCGAGCTGATAGTCCAAGCTGCTGCAAACGTCGTCGAACTGTTCGTGCAGATGGTTGTTGTCTTGCAAACGTCCCCATCTGTTGACTCAGGGATCGAGACGTGGCTGCACGATCCGTTACAGCAGTGCGGATAAGATGCCTGTCATCTCGACTGCTAGTGATACGAGGCCGTTAGGATCCAGCACGGCGTTCCGTATTACCCTCCTGAACCCACCGATTCCATATTCTGCTAACAGTCATTGGATCTCGACCAACGCGAGCAGCAATGCCGCGATACAATAAACCGCATAGGCTACAATCCGACCTTTATCAAAGTCGGAAACGTGATGGTACGCATTTGTCCTCCTTACACGAGGCCTCACAACAACGTCTCACGAGCCAACGCCGGTCAACTGCTGTTTGTGTATGAGAAATCGGTTGAAACTTTCCTCATGTCAGCACGTTGTAGGTGTCGCCACCGGCGCCAACCTTGTGTGAATAAAACGTTTTTAAAATAGAGTAAAAAGAAGAAAATAACTTCTCCTAGATGCATATGGATTCGTAATCCCATCCAGATCGTACCGAAAATTTGTGCTTCCGGATTATTAATTGCTATGACAAGACTTGTAAAATTTATAACATAAAACGTGAGGGCCGACCGTGGTGGTCTAGCGGTTCTAGGCGCTCAGTCCGGAACCGCGCTACTGCTACGGTCGCAGGTTCGAATCCTGCCTCGGGCATGGATGTGTGTGATGTCCTTAGGTTAGTTAGGTTTTTAAGTATTTCTAAGATCTAGGGGACTGATGACCACAGATGTTAAGTCCCATAGTGCTCAGAGCCATTTGAACCTTTTTAAAACGTGAGGCACATCAGAGAGATAGTAATACTGATTCTACAGGGTAGCTGTCGTTGAGAAAAGTAACACAGCAGCTCATAACATTTGCAGTGCAATAAACTTGTTAGCGGCTTAGGTAAACTGTTCGTGTATGTGTTATACATTGCGTGCACCCCACGGTTTTAGTTTTAAATCAAATGGTTCAAATGGCTCTGAGCACTATGGGACTTAACTTCTGAGGACATCAGTCCACTTGACTTAGAACTACTTAAACCTGACTAACGTAAGGAGAGCATACACATCCATGCCCGAGGCAGGATTCGAAATTGCGACCGTAGCGGTAGCTTGGTTCCGGACTGAAGCGCCTAGAACCGCTCGGCCACAACAGTCGGCTCGTTTTAAATTTTACAGGTACTGTCATAGCTATTAGAAAATTCATAAGCAAAAATTTTCGGTACTATCTGTAAGGAGGCTACAAGTCTGTGTCGGATTAGGTGTGATTGTTTTATGCTTTTTACTCCGTTTTCAAAACGTGTTATATTAAAAAGTTTTTTATTGAAATAATTATTTTAAAGTGACGTTAAGTATAGTGTTTGTGATACAATTTTGGAACTTCGTAGGACACATTTTCGTGTTATATGGCCACATCACAAATATTTCTTGAAAGACATCATAGTCCCCTTTGGCTGTATGAAATATACTGGGTGATAAAAAAGTCAGTATAAATTTGAAAACTGAATGAACCACGGAATAATGTAGATAGAGAGGTACAAATTGACACACATGCTTGGAATGACATGTGGTTTTATTAGAACGGAAACACACAAACGTTCAAAAAATATCCGACAGATGGCGCTTCATGTGTAATGTGCTGCGAATACACAGAAAGATAGATCCTTTATCATTTAGCTACAAAATAACAGGTCAGCAACTGGAAGCAGTTAATACCATAAATTATCTGGGAGTACGCATTAGAAGTGATTTAAAATGGAATGATCATATAATGTTGATCGTCGGTAAAGCAGATGCCAGACTGAGATTCATTGGAAGGAAATGCAATCCGAAAACAAAGGAAGTAGGTTACAGTACGCTTGTTCGCCCACTGCTTGAATACTGCTCAGGAGTGTGGGATCCGTACCAGGTAGGGTTGATAGAAGATATAGAGAAGATCCAACGCAGAGCAGCACGCTTCGTTACAGGATCATTTAGTAATCGCGAAAGCGTTACGGAGATGATAGATAAACTCCAGTGGAAGACTCTGCAGGAGAGACGCTCAGTAGCTCGGTGCGGGCTTTTGTCAAAGTTTCGAGAACATACCTTCACCGAGGAGTCAAGCTGTATATTGCTCCCTCCTACGTATATCTCGCGAAGAGACCATGAGGATAAAATCAGAGAGATTAGAGCCCACACAGAGGCATACCGACAATCCTTCTTTCCACGAACAATATGAGAGTGGAATAGAAGGGAGAACCGATAGAGATACTCAAGGTACCCTCCGCCACACACCGTCAGGTGGCTTGCGGAGTATGGATGTAGATGTAGATGTAGATCTGATCAGAATAGTAATAATTAGCATAACAAAGTAATACAAAGCAAAGATGATGTTCTTTACAGGAAATGCTCAATATGTCGACCATCATTCCTCAACTAAAACTGTAGTCGAGGAATAATGTTGTGAACAGCACTGTAAAGCATGTCCGGAGTTATGGTGGGGCATTGGCGTCGGATGTTGTCTTTCAGCATCCCTAGAGATGTCGGTCGATCACGACACACTTGCGACTTCAGGTAACCCCAAAGCCAATAGCCGCACGGACTTAGGTCTGGGGACCTGGGAGACCAAGCATTACGAAAGTGGCGGCTGAGCACACGATCATCACCAAACGACGTTCGCACGAGATCTTTCACGCGTCTAGCAATATGGGGTGGAGCGCCATCCCGCATAAACAAATTACATTCCAACAGGTGCTTATCAGCCAGACTGGGGATGATGCGATTCTCTAACATATCGGCGTACTTCTCACCCGTCACGGGAGCAGTTACAAAACCAGAATCACGCATTTCCTCGAAGAAAAAAGGCCCGATAATGGTAGATATGGTAAATCCAACCAATACTGTGATTTCTCGTCGTGCAATGGAGTTTCCACGACAGTTCTAGGATTTTCGGTCACCAAAATTCTGCAGTTGTGGGCGTTGACAGACCCTCGGAGAGTGAAATGAGCTTCGTCGGTTCACATGTTACTCAACCAATCGTCATCTTTACACCAATCACAGTCTCCATTTCGTCCTGAACTGTCTCAGCAGCATTACGCCATGTGCTCGGTCGGCCACTACGGGGTCTATCGTCTAAACAACCCGTGGCTGCATTTGTCAACGGACCTTTACCCGTGCACACTGGGCTCGCATTCGGAAGGACGACGGTTCAATCCCGCGTCCGGCCATCCTGATTTAGGTTTTCCGTGATTTCCCTAAATCGCTCCAGGCAAATGCCGGGATGGTTCCTTTCAAAGGGCACGGCCGACTTCCTTCCCTAATCCGATGAGACCGATGACCTCGCTGTCTGGTCTCCTTCCCCCCAAAAACAACCAACCAACCAACCTTTACCCGTTCGAATCCCCTTCCTATGGCGATAGGATCGTAACGCTGAACCAGCAAATTCCCAATTATAATACAGTGTTACTTAAAATCCGTCTTGATTGCAAATTTTTTTTTTTTTTATTATTCGTATGACCGGTTTAGGTTCATACAGAACCATCTTCAGATCTGATATTTCAGTTACAGGAGTAACCCGTCCAAATCCAGCAACTTTCACATGCTACATCACATAAAAAGATAATACAGCTTCACTAAAAGCGCCCTTTCAGGTAACGTCAACATGCTGCGACTGCTGGCGCATCTGATTCTCTTTCTGATTACAGCTCCTTTTACACACGATTGTCATGCGCAGTCACTGACATTTTGGTCCCCAGCGCCATCTCTCGGACATTTTGTGAACTTCGGTTTTTTTTGTTTTTTTTTTGTTTTTTTTTTTGTTCTAATAAAACCGCATGTCATTCCAAGCATGTGTGTCAATTTTTACCTCTCTATCTACATTATTCCGTGGTTTATTAACTTATCAAATTTATACTTAGTTTTTGAATACCCTGTATATTTTTGCGATTGCAATTTCGGCCTTAGGGCCATTTTCAAGTAACACTGCAAAAGTTACATTCTGTCAGAATATAAGACTATCTGACATGAGTACATACTGTCGTCAAAATGCAGCCCTTTGATTGCCAGAGTCCCTCAACATCCGATGAGTACGACATGTATTACATCGTAAAATGTTGTAAAATATATGCTGTATTGTCAATGTTACCAACGTTCTCAATGGTAACATTGACAATACAGCATTCATGTACTCTTGTCAGATAGTCTTATATTCTGACAGAATATAACTTTTGCAGTGTTACTTGAAAATGGCTCTAAGGCGGAAATTGCTATCGTAATATATTTCATACAGTCAACGGCGACTATGACGTCTTTTAAGACATATTTTATGGCTGTGAAACCCATCCATGAGTAGTTAATCACATCACAAATGGCCCGTCTTGAACAAAATCGAGAAAGTGAGAGCGCATTTGTGCTGTGCCGGTAATATTGCCTCAGCAGAAATCTCAATCAACTTGTTAACACGTTTAGTTGTCGGTTCCAGAGTGAGTCCTTTGCAGATGTGGTAAAATCTGAAAAATATAATCTCGACACTCATTTTTTTTCTTTTTTCAAGACAGTTGTTCTGCTAACTCCTTTCATTGTGAGGTGCTAACGCAGCACAGCCGCGCCCAATGGCCACGGCAATATTGCCGAATATATTGCTATCGCTGCCATGCGTCTGGGCAGCTATAATTGTCTGGCTGCATCTTCGCATATATGCCTTGTTTATGGTCCCTGTAGACGTACCTTCAAAAGGCTGCCCGTTGTAGATGGCTGGTGCTTTTCAGTGGTCGTAACAGAGAGAATGGCCAAAGAGAGAGAGAGAGAGAGAGAGAGAGAGAGAGAGAGAGAGAGAGAGAGAGAGAATTGCAACCGTAACGGCGCCCATGAATGGAGACTCTGGTCTACCAGGTTGCATCTAGGGCTGTCGGTAAAATGTCGATATAACCATATTTTTCAAAAAATATCGATACACGTTGGTGACATTCCTCGCCTATGTTTCGATATACAGGGTGTTACAAAAAGGTACGGCCAAACTCAGGAAACATTCCTCACACACAAATAAAGAAAAGATGTTATGTAGACATGTGGTGTCACCGCCAGACACCACACTTGCTAGGTGGTAGCCTTTAAATCGGCAGCGGTCCGTTGGTATACGTCGGACCCGTGTGTCGCCACTATCAGTGATTGCAGACCGAGCGCCGCCACACGGCAGGTCTAGTCTAGATAGACTCCCTAGCACTCGCCCCAGTTGTACAGCCGACTTTGCTAGCGATGGTTCACTGACAAATTACGCTCTCATTTGCCGAGACGATAGTTAGCATAGCCTTCAGCTACGTCATTTGCTACGACCTAGCAAGGCGCCATTATCATTTGCTATTTATCTGGAGATGCATGTACTGTCAGACCGATGTTCACCAATTATGGATTAAAGTTAAGTATTCCAGCAGCTACGTACTTTTCTTGATAGTATAATTACTTTACCTGTTCCAGACCTCACGCCAGCCTGCGTGAGCTTAAACGCGTGCATTTCAGCCTCCTCTAGCAACACGGTGTTGGCTTTTCTGCCAACACTACAGGACATATGTCCGGAAACGCTTAATTTCCATGTTAGAGCTCATTTTAGTTTCGTCAGTATGTACTGTACGTCCTCGATTCATCGCCAGTTGGCCCAATTGAAGGAAGGTAATGTTGACTTCGGTGCTTGTGTTGACATGCGACTCATTACTTTAGAGTACTGTGAACGTTTGGGCAGGCATTTTCTTTGTGATGTCTTGATTGGGCCCCATGTTCTTCCACCTACGCTCAATGGAGCACGTTATCATGATTTCATACGGGATACTCTACCTGTGATGCTAGAACATGTGCCTTTACATATACGACACAACATGTGGTTCATGCACGATGGAGCTCCTGCACATTTCAGTCGAAGTGTTCGTACGCTTCTCAACAACAGATTCGGTGACCGATGGATTGGTAGAGGCGGACCAATTCCATGGCCTCCACGCTCTCCTGACCTCAACCCTCTTCATTTATGGGGGCATTTGAAAGCTCTTGTCTACGCAACCCCGGTACCAAATGTAGAGACTCTTCGTGCTCGTATTGTGGACGGCTGTGATACAATTCGCCATTCTCCAGGGCTGCATCGGCGCATCAGGGATTCCATGCGACGGAGGGTGGATGCATGTATCCTCGCTAACGGAGGACATTTTGAACATTTACTGTAACAAAGTGTTTGAAGTCACGCTGTTACGTTCTGTTGCTGTGTGTTTCCACTCCATGACTAATGTGATTTGAAGAGAAGTAATAAAATGGCCTCTAACATGGAAAGTAAGCGTTTCCGGACACGCGTCCACATAACATATTTTCTTTCGTTGTGTGTGAGGAATGTGTGGTGTCACCGCCAGACACAACACTTGCTAGATGGTAGCCTTTAAATCGGCCGCGGTCCGTTAGTATACGTCGGACCCGCGTGTCGCCACTATCAGTGATTGCAGACCGAGCGCCGCCACACGGCAGGTCTAGAGAGACGTACTGGCACTCGCCCCAGTTGTACAGCCGACTTTGCAAGGAACGGTTCACTGAGAAATACGCTCTCATTTGCCGAGACGATAGTTAGCATAGCCTTCAGCTACATTTGCTACGATCTAGCAAGGCGCCGTATTCAATTGATATTGAGATTAATGTATCATCAAGAGCGATGTTCTACAAATGTGGATTAAAGTTAAGTATTCCAGAAGCTACGTACTTTTCTTTATAGCATTCATTACGTATCCTGTTTCAGACCTCACGCCAGCCTGCGTGAGTTTAAGCGCGTGCCTTTCGGCTTCCTCTCATTGTGTCTAGGCTGTCTTGTCTAGACACAACAGAATGTTTCCTGAAAGTTTGGCCGTACCTTTTTGTAACACCCTGTATAGGTATGGAAATGCCAATACCGAGTGCCGTTATTTTTATTTTATATTATATTTTTATCGCGATAATCGATAAACATTGTAAGTCATTCTTTTCAAACAGTAGTCGGACGTAAGTTTACTTTCACTGTGTGAAGGAGTCCTACTACTTTTAGAGCTTTCATGGCGTCCAGTCTTTCTCTTTGACTGTGCGAAGCAAGTATAGGTGGCAAAAGGTGGCAAGGTGGGGATCCGTGGCATGAATAGAATAATAAGATAGCTGTTATGAAGAAATAGCACATCAGTTGCGTTAAAAAAACTAGTGTGCTATTTCATTTCCTCACGTCGGCATTCTTCAAAAACAGTTGTGAGAACGATGATGAAAAATCTAAATGACGAGATTGGCATCTACGGTTGGCGGAGAACTGCAAGGGGAAATGCTGACACAATCGGCGCCCGGCGCTGCCAACAGAAAGTATGACGTTCAGCGTCATCACGCAATTTTGACACTGCACCTGCTAGGTCGCTGCCGTTGGCAGCAATGAAATAAGCAGGTAGATGAAGTGTTCAAGACAAAACCGAACGACGGTCTCAACGGACGCCTTTCACTGTGCCACTTACATCTTAGCAAATTGGTTATGGCCAAACGTGAACGTGCACCGTTTTCCCTTGAATTCTTGCTCACAGGAGGATAACTGGTTCAAAATGGTTCAAATGGCTCTGAGCACTATGGGACTTAACATCTATGGTCATCAGTCCCCTAGAACTTAGAACTACTTAAACCTAACTAGCCTAAGGACATCACACAACACCCAGTCATCACGAGGCAGAGAAAATCCCTGACCCCGCCGGGAATCGAACCCGGGAACCCGGGGAGGATAACTGGGCTGCTAGCTTGTTGATGTACAGAGTATACGATACGATGGTCACTCCAAAAGAAATTCACACTATTTTTTTTTAATCCATCTTTTATTCTACATGTTTGAAAGATTTTCAGTGTGGAGATACATCCTTTAGGAACATTATTTTCATTTCTCCACGTAATTTTTCATCCCTCTCAACTGCCTTACGCCATCTTGGCATCTCTAAAACTGGCAGTATATTTACAATGTGCAGCCGATTTATTTTTTTTGCCTATTGTTTTCGCGTCGATTTATCGATAGTTCTGGATATACCGAGAGCCGATAAAGTTATTTTTTAAATGTTATGTATGTTTAAAGACATCGACGGTACTAGTTGTGTCTCGTCTACTCTGTAGCGCACGACACCTTACATGCAGAGCTGCCTGGAGCTGGAGTTGTTCCGGACGACTTGGCACGTCGAACAATGGACGATCTACTTGCGACGCCCCACTCGGTCGAGGGTCACGATTCACTTGCTCCGCACAGTAGTCGTCGATTCGATCGGAGTTTTCATCAACTGGAGACGTAAGTTAACGTTTCCAGCCGCTGCAGTCTACCATTCACGCTAGTAAGACTCCGTCCGCCCATGCCATTCTGTTCTTGTTTACGTTCTCCCTTCCACACTCCTCGGGCAAAACTCCGCTAACAAAGTAGTCTCTGTTACTTAAACCCCATAGCTGAGCGGTCAGCGCATCTTGCCAGTACCGCTTACAGTACTCGCAAACTGCAGTACACTGACGTTAAAACATTCTGGATTATTAGGCCGCGTCATGTTTCTTGTAAAATGTTCGACGTTTCGACCCTTATGCTGGGATCTTCCTCAGGATCTTTTGGTGTCCACTACTGCTAGAACACTGTCTGAGACGAGTCCACTTACAAAGGGAGAGTTTTCTGGCGTTCGTGCTGGATAGTATTGGTTAAAATTCATATGCCTACCATTGGTGCGCCATAGTCATAGGCAAATATTCCCGCTCTGATGCAGAAGAAGGGGCGTTGGTAGCTCATCTCCTGTGGATACCATGCGGTCCATCGTCATTGGATAGAAAGGCACTGTTCCACACTTATGCTGGAGAAGGGTTATTGGTTGGAATGCCTGCTGCCACTATTGGTTGGTCGTCATCAGTGGCTAGATTCGAAACGGACAGAGCAAGAGAGGGGGAACGTTTACCCAAAATATCGTTGTCCGCCGAGGTGACTTTATAAGTGGACGCGACGCTCGTCTCAGTGTTCTAGCAGTAGTGGACACCAAAAGATCCTGAGGATGATCCCAGCAGAGGGGTCGAAACGTCGAACATTTTCTACCTAATAACCCGAAGGTTTTAACTTCAGTAACAACGGGCACGAAAGCCTGCAGACTTACATAAAACTGCAGTACAGATTCTGCAGTAAGCAGCAGTATGTTGACTACACTGATCAGCCAGAACATTATGACTGCCGACCTACCATCGAAATAACCACTCTACGCGACATCAACGTCACCTGGCGAGGAATGATCCTAGTCGGAGATACGCACGGTGCATGTATTGCCAGCGAGCTGTCCGTGTGTAGAATGGGAAAGGCGCTCCATATATCTGATATTGACCGAGAACAGATTGTGATGCCCCGGAGGCTCGCCACGAACATTTCAGAAACCGCACAACTTGTGGACTGCTGTGGTGAGTGTCTTCAACCCGTGACGAAACCAAGGTGAAACCATTAACACTACTGGCCATTAAAATTGCTACACCAAGAAAAAATGCAGATGATATTCGGGTATTCACTGGACAAATATATTATACTACAACTGACATGTCATTACATTTTCACGTAGTTTGGGTGCATAGACCCTGAGAAATCACTACCCAGAACAACCACCTCTGGCCGTAATAACGGCCTTTATACACTGGGCATTGAGTTAAACAGAGCTTGGATGGCGTGTAGAGGTACAGCTGCCCATGCAGCTTCAACAGGGTACCACAGTTCATCAAGAGTAGTGACTGGCGTATTGTGACGAGCCAGTTTCTCGGCCACCATTGACCAGACGTCTTCAGTTGGTGAGAGCTGGAGAATGTGCTGGCCAGGGCAGCGTTCGAACATTTTCTGTACCAGAATTCTGTTGTGCATTATCCTGCTGAAATGTACGGTTTCGCAGCGATCGAATGAAGGGTAGAGCCACGGGTCGTAACACATCTGAAATTTGACGTCCACTGTTCAAAGTGCCGACAGTGCGAACAAGAGGTGACCGAGACGTGTAACCAATGGCACCCCATACCATCACACCAGGTGATACGCCAGTATGGCGATGACGAATACACGCTTCCAATGTGCGTTCACCGCGATGTCGCCAAACACGGATGCGACCGTCATGATGCTGTAAACAGAACCTGGATTCATCCGAAAAAATGACATTTTCCCATTCGTGCACCCAGGTTCGTCATTGAGTACACCATCGCAGGTGCTCCTGTCTGTGATGCAGCGTCAAGGGTAACCGCAGCCATGGTCTCCGAGCTGATAGTCCATGCTGCTGCAAACGTCGTCCAACTGTTCGTGCAGATGGTTGTTGTCTTGCAAACGTCCCCATATGTTGACTCAGGGATCGAGACGTGGCTGCACGATCCGTTACAGCCATGGGGATACGATGCTAGTGATACGAGGCCGTTGGGATCCAGCACGGTGTTCCGTATTACCCTCCTGAACCCACCGATTCCATATTCTGCTAACAGTCATTGGCTCTCGACCAACGCGAGCAGCAATGTCGCGATACGATAAACCGTAATCGCTATAGGCTACAATCCGTTATCAAAGTCGGAAACGTGATGGTACGCATTTCTGCTCCTTACATGAGGCATCCCAACAACGGTTCACTAGACAACGCCGGTCAACTGCATGTTTCCACATGTTAGCACGTTGTAGGTGTCGCCACCGGCGCCAACCTTTTGTGAATGCTCTGAAAAGCTAATCGTATGCATATCACAGCATCTTCTTCCTGTCGGTTAAATTTCGCGTCTGTAGCACGTCATGTTCGTGGTGTAGCAATTTTAATGGCCAGTAATGTATATATTCTAAAATCCGACATGCAAATCGACGTTACTGATGTGGGTCTGTCATTGAGCAGATTGCCCTCATTTCTTGGGTACTGGTGTGATCTGTGCGACCAGTCTTTAGGTACGGATCATTCGACGAGCCACCGGTTGTACCAGTATAAGACTGCTAAGTGTGGAGCTACTGTATGAGCGTACTCGGAAAGGAACCTTACTGTTATATCTTCTGGACCAGAGACACTGCCTGTAGTATGTGGTACGCCTATACGACACTTCGCTACACAATATCTGCGGCTAAGTTACTCATGTTGGCAGCTGTTCTTGATGCTAATTCTGGAATATTTACTGCACATTCCTTAGGGAAGGAACTACAGAATACTATGTGTAGCAACTCTACATTAGTTCTGCTGCCATCGGTAAAATTACTATTGCTATCTCGCTTTGATGATATTGATCTTGTCATCAGACAGATGTACATAACAGTAAATATACTGCTGTGAAATGAGACAGATAACTTCAAGCAGTTGTATGTTTTAGCGGAAAGTGTCTGACGTATTATTGCGTGTTACTACGTGAAAATGTACGTAGGAATGGCGGAGAAAGAGTCTTTTGTCTGAAGGCATCGACTGGACGTCCAGCGAGTCCTCGCAAGCGACCTTAGACTGATAAAAAGTGCGGAGAATTCAGCGAAATTGCGTCACCGTGCATCCAGTTTTGAGCTACGTCATAAAATTGCTCCGTCTAGAATAGGGTATTTGAGTGTTATCTGGAATTTGTCTTAAATGATTAATTATTTCATTTTATGCTCCCAACATTCTTTTTTTTCTTCTTGAATGTCAGTATTCTTTTATGGAAACGGAAATGAAATTTACATAATTTAGAGGTCCGCTAAAACACTCCATTCGAGTCTTGTGATGCCTGTGACGTCACAGACTAGCTCGCCGCTCCAGCTGCCATGACGCTAACGCACAGTGATGTTTTGGAATTTACGTTTCGTAAAATGGGTTACAAATGGCGTGTAGTACGATACTGTACAAATACATCGACAAAAACTCCTGAAAAGTTGTTTTTGAGAGTTCCAGAAAATTAGAAGATACATAAAATGTATTTGCAGTGAACAAGCAAATTGCCACCACGTCAACGCAGATGTGCACTAACTTAATTAAAAATGTCTTGCATTGTGAAGTTAACTTTAATTCACCCCTGATATATGCTCTCTCACTGTTACAACAAAGGACAGCGCCATTTAACGAAATTAAACTCCTAGTGAAAATTGTCCTTATACCTAACCACACCCTAATTATTCAGTAGCTCGGTTGTTAGAGCGGTAAACCGTCTAATTTTATAAGACGGTGGTCGTAGACTGCTGGTTCAAATCTAACCCGAAAGATCATTTTAACTTATTTGTAAAACGACTCGACAGTCCTCTCACATGAAAACGAAATCACAATAACAAAACTTCTCCACACTGGTCAGAAAGAGAATATTATTGTGTTTTCCTTGCTGTTTACATGCGCTTATATTTGCAATAGCTGTTCACACACATCACGTTGAAAAAGATATTTTGCAGTTACTTTACCACACACTTTTTGCTGTATTGGAAATAATGTTTTCATCTTCGTACTGTCTAGAAATGGAAGAGAATGTAGATGAAGATGAAATTGGAGATACGATACTGCGTAAAGAGTCTGACAGAGCACTTGAAAGACCTGAGTCGAACAAGGCCCCAGGAGTAGACAACATTCCATTAGAGCTTCTGACGGCCTTGGGAGAGCCAGTCCTGACAAAACTCTACCATCTGATGAGCAAGATGTATGAGACAGACGAAATACCCTCAGGCTTCAAGAAGAATATAATAATTCTAATCCCAAAGAAAGCAGGTGTTGACAGATGTGAAAATTACCGAACTATCAGTTTCATAAGTCACGGCTGCAAAATACTAACACGAATTCTTTACAGACGAATGGAAAAACTGGTAGAAGCCGACCAGGGGAAGATCAGTTTGGATTCCGCAGTAATGTTGGAGCACATGAAGCAACACTGACCCTACGACTTATCTTAGAAGAAAGATTACGGAAAGGCAAACCTACGTTTCTAGCATTTGTAGACTTAGAGAAAGCTTTTGACAATGTTGACTGCAATACTCTCTTTCAAATTCCGAAGGTGGCAGGGGTGAAATACAGGGAGCGAAAGGCTATTTACAATTTGTACAGAAACCAGATGGCAGTTATAAGAGTCGAGGGGCATGAAAGGGAAGCAGTGTTTGGGAAGGGAGTGAGACAGGGTTGTAGCCTCTCCCCGATGATATTCAATCTGTATAATGAGCAAGCAGTGAAGTAAACAAAAGAAAAATTCGGAGTAGGTATTAAAATCCATGGAGAAGAAATAATAACTTTGAGGTTCGCCGATGATATTGTAATTCTGTCAGAGACAGCAAAGGACTTGGAAGAGCAGTTGAATGGAATGGACAGTGTCTTGAAAGGAGGGTATAAGATGAACATCAACAAAAGGAAAACGAGGATAATGGAATGTAGTCGAATTAAGTCGGGTGATGCTGAGGGAATTAGATTAGGAAATGAGACACTTAAAGTAGTAAAGGAGTTTCGCTATTTGGGGAGCAAAATAACTGATGATAGTCGAAGTAGAGAGGATATAAAATGTAGACTGGCAATGGCAAGGAAAGCGTTTCTGAAGAAGAGAAATTTGTTAACATCGAGTATAGATTTAAGTGTCAGGAAGTCGTTTCTGAAAGTATTTGTATGGGGTGTAGCCATGTATGGAAGTGAAACATGGACAATAAATAGTTTGGACAGGAAGAGAATAGAAGTTTTCGAAATGCGGTGCTACAGAAGAATGCTGAAGATTAGATGGGTAGATCACATAACTAAGGAGGAGGTATTGAATAGAATTGGGGAGGAGTTTGTGGCACAACTTGACGAGAAGAAGGGATCGGTTGGTAGGACATGTACTGAGACATCAAGGGATCACAAATTTAGCATTGGAGGGCAGCGTGGAGGGTGAAAATCGTAGAGGGAGACCAAGAGATGAATACACTAAGCAGATTCAGAAGGATGTAGGCTGCAGTAGGTACTGGGAGATGAAGAAACTTGCACAGGATAGGGTAGCATGGGAAGCTGCATCAAACCAGTCTCAGGACTGAAGACCACAACAACAACAACTGTCTAGCTACAGGGTGTTTCAAAAATGACCGGTATATTTGAAACGGCAATAAAAACTAAACGAGCAGCGATAGAAATACACCGTTTGTTGCAATATGCTTGGGACAACAGTACATTTTCAGGCGGACAAACTTTCGAAATTACAGTAGTTATAATTTTCAACAACAGATGGTGCTGCAAGTGATGTGAAAGATATAGAAGACAACGCTCTGTGGGTGCGCCATTCTGTACGTCGTCTTTCTGCTGTAAGCGTGTGCTGTTCACAACGTGCAAGTGTGCTGTAGACAACATGGTTTATTCCTTAGAACAGAGGATTTTTCTGGTGTTGGAATTCCACCGCCTAGAACACAGTGTTGTTGCAACAAGACGAAGTTTTCAACGGAGGTTTAATGTAACCAAAGGACCGAAAAGCGATACAGTAAAGGATCTGTTTGAAAAATTTCAACGGACTTGGAACGTGACGGATGAACGTGCTGCAAAGGTAGGGCGACCACGTACGGCAACCACAGAGGGCAACGCGCAGCTAGTGCAGCAGGTGATCCAACAGCGGCCTCGGGTTTCCGTTCGCCGTGTTGCAGCTGCGGTCCAAATGACGCCAACGTCCACGTATCGTCTCATGCGCCAGAGTTTACACCTCTATCCATACAAAATTCAAACGCGGCAGCCCCTCAGCGCCGCTACCATTGCTGCACGAGAGACATTCGCTAACGATATAGCGCACAGGATTGATGACGGCGATATGCATGTGGGCAGCATTTGGTTTACTGACGAAGCTTATTTTTACTTGGACGGCTTCGTCTATAAACAGAACTGGCGCATATGGGGAACCGAAAAGCCCCATGTTGCAGTCCCATCGTCCCTGCATCCTCAAAAAGTACTGGTCTGGGCCGCCATTTCTTCCAAAGGAATCATTGGCCCATTTTTCAGATCCGAAACGATTACTGCATCACGCTATGTGGACATTCTTCGTGAATTTGTGGCGGTACAAACTGCCTTAGACGACACTGCGAACACCTCGTGGTTTATGCAAGATGGTGCCCGACCACATCGCACGGCCGACGTCTTTAATTTCCTGAATGAATATTTCGATGATCGTGTGATTGCTTTGGGCTATCCGAAACATACAGGAGGCGGCGTGGATTGGCCTCCCTATCCGCCAGACATGAACCCCTGTGACTTCTTTCTGTGGGGACACTTGAAAGACCAGGTGTACCGCCAGAATCCAGAAACAATTGAACAGCTAAAGCAGTACATCTCATCTGCATGTGAAGCCATTCCGCCAGACACGTTGTCAAAGGTTTCGGGTAATTTCATTCAGAGACTACGCCATATTATTGCTACACATGGTGGATATGTGGAAAATATCGTACTATAGAGTTTCCCAGACCGCAGCGCCATCTGTTGTTGAAAATTGTAACTACTGTAATTTCGAAAGTTTGTCTGCCTGAAAATGTACTGTTGTCCCAAGCATATTGCAACAAACGGTGTATTTCTATCGCTGCTTGTTTAGTTTTTATTGCCGTCTCAAATATACCGGTCATTTTTGAAACACCCTGTAGGATCCTTATAGTTCAAATTTTTGCAGTTCCGTTATCTTATGAATTACGTCTACTTCAGCCGTTAACGTTAGTTTACACTTACAAACATCACACGCCTTACGTTTTTGTCACCTGCGTATTATACACGCTTTGTAGCTCTCCGTATAACCTCATTGTCCTACACCTCGTTGTACTGTGGACGTATAACGATACCTTCACTACTAGCAATGCTTTTCAAAAAAGTGTATTGTTGATAATATTCTTCTCGGGTATGCAGCCGGATCATAACGTCTTCATGACACAATATTTCCGCGGTCCATCTGGCTGCCATCTTCAGGTGAGAGTGCTGGTGCACGAACTCGCCGGAACTGGCTTCCTAGCGCAAGCTGCGGCCCCTATATAGGCCAGCAGAAGACCCACAATGCGTGCGCGAGAAGGTGCCGTAACTGCCCTCTAGCGCAGTAAACATACCGCGCCGCCAGTGGTGGAAATAGGCGAAATCGAGATATCGCTACGCACACGGACCGTTACCTGCATGCTTCTAGCTATCATCCATCGTTCCAGCGTACGGGGGTCCTGCGGACGTTGGCGAGAAGAGCTTATGCCATTTCAGATGGAGAAAGCTTGACACAAGAATTGGACCATCTTAAGGTTGTGTTCAAGCAGAATGGCTATACAGATAAACAGATCCGTCGTGCTTTCCAGTATGGACCTTCGCCTGAACCACCAGAAGATACCTGCAAATCGGTGGTCTTTCTGCCGTTTGCTGGGAGCATTTCCTCGAAGATAGGAAGAATTCTGAAAAGATACCATATCAAAAGTATTTTTCGTCCGCCAGCCAAGATTAGAGCGCTCCTTGGCTCTGTAAAGGATGACTTGGGTTTGAGGAAGCCCGGTGTGTACAAGATCCCTTGCCACTGTGGGAAGGCTTATATTGGGCAGACAATCCGGACCATTCGGGACCGATGTGTTGAGCATCAGCGGCACACACGGCTGCTTCAACCTGAGAAGTCTGCAGTGGCGGAGCACTGTCTCACCGAAGGACGCAGAATGCTCTATGACAAGACACAAATGGTTGCCCCTGCATCTCGCTATTGGGACTGTGTTTTAAAAGAATCCATAGAGATTCGTTTATCTGACAATCTTCTTAATAGAGACAAGGGCTATCTTTTAAGTAAGACTTGGGACCCGGTGTTATCTGACATCAAAAAACAACGGTCTGTGTTTCGATCGTCGGAATAAAAAATTTTTTAATTTTTGACAGCGATATCTCGATTTCGCCTATTTCCACCACTGGCGGCGCGGTATGTTTACTGCGCTAGAGGGCAGTTACGGCACCTTCTCTCGCACGCGTTGTGGGTCTCTGCTGGCCTATATAGGGGCCGCAGCTTGCGCTAGGAAGTCAGTTCCGGCGAGTTCGTGCACCAGCACTCTCACCTGAAGATGGCGGCCAGATGGACCGCGGAAATATTCTGTCATGAAGACGTTATGATCCGGCTGCATACCCGAGAAGAATATTATCAATTATTACGCCGGGAAAGCCTTTGTAGACTAAAGTGTATTGTTCGTTCGCAAACTAAATGCGTTTACCCTCTGTTGTCATTTCTCCAACTAAGACTAAAATGAAACTATATATAATACACCCCACAATCGAAACAACTACTAAAACCAGTTCTTGCTAACGCTATTTTCGCATTACGTGTAAAACTTTTGTAAATATATGACGCCACCAGGATTCGAACACGGATCGCAAGTCACTGTGGTCGAATGCTCTTCGCTTTGCACCACGGATCGCTTTGACCTATGCAGTATCTATGCTGAGTGCCCTTCACACAGGAAATCACCAATAAGGTCTACCAAGAATAATTTTGTTGTGCTTTGGGTCGTATGTCATGACTGATTGTCGACAATCTAGTTATAATATACAGACCAATTCGCAAAAAGATTCTACAATTACTTAGTTTTGAGCGAGTTTAATTATGTTGCATGGAGCAGATAAAAGAATGTCCGTCGTTGCTCATATCGCCGCCATAAGTGGGTGGGGCATAAACGCATCAACTTTTGCAAGGTTTCCACTATGACCGTTCACAAAATTCTTATTGTTACGTAAAAGCTATAATTGCGTTTCCATCCACTAAACAGCTATACTGTTCGCAGTAAAAGTACATAAAAAGTTCGTAACTTCGGCTAATGGTCCTATAACACACGTATAGATCCGTTTTACTCCTAGCCTGTGACGTCACCACAGCGGCAGCCAATAACAGAGCTTTTACGACCACGTGACCAGATCGTGATATTTAATGATTTTTTTACCTTTAATTACATAAAAAACAGGTTTTTCTGAGAATATCGATCGTAAATACCATTTGAACATTATAGTCAATCAGAATAACAACAATCCGAACCATATTTCTGACAAAGGAAGATGGCCTATTCGTTATCCTCGGGGACGGTTAAAACTAAAGTAGCCTGCAACCTAACAGTCAGCACGCTGAAAAAATTGGCCAACTTTGTGACACTCTTAGCACGTTTTGTGACTTAACCTCACACAAATATACAGAACAGCATTTAATTTCCACATATACTGAATCCTGTAACCGTTATCCTTTACTTTTGACAGCTTTTTTATGTGCAATGAGGTGTTCGGAATATCGAATGTCAATTGTAGCAAAGTTTAACTATCTCACCTCCGATTGGCGCGAAGCGATTTTCCTCTAAAAACATTTCTGTTTCGCGGAAGTACTCGGTTTTGTAGGCGAAGTGAACCCCAATCCCGTGCTCCAAAAAGAGATCAGATCGGGTCTTAATAGTACAAAAAAAAGTTAATAGGCGAGTTTAATAAAAAATGCCTTATAAACATGAATCCGAAACCACCTACTTTGAGAAGCCAGTTTAAGGTTCACAAACGTTCCTATCCTATCCGTCCGATCGTCGATAGTACCAAAAGTGCACATCACAAACTTCCTGGCCGATTAAAACTGTGTGCCGGACCGAGACTCGAACTCGGCACCTTTGCCTTTCGCGGGCAACTGCTCTACCAACTGAGCACACTCCGCTACAGAGTGAAAATCTCATTCTGGAAACATCCCCCAGGCTGTGGCTAAGCCATGTCTCCGTAATATCCTTTCCTTCAGGAGTGCTAGTTCTGCAAGGTTCGCAGGAGAGCTTCTGTAAAGTTTGGAAGGTAGGAGACGAGATACTGGCGGAAGTAAAGCTGTGAGGACGAGGCGTGAGTCGTGCTTGGGGAGCTCAGTTGGTAGAGCACTTGCCCGCGAAAGGCAAAGGTTCCGAGTTCGAGTCTCGGACCGGCACACAGTTTTAATCTGCCAGGAAGTTTCATATCAGCGCACACTCCACTGCAGTGTGAAAATCTCATTCTGCACATCACAAATTATCCAGGTTCCTACACTGTAGTGCGGTAGCGTTCTCGCTTCCCGCGCCCGGGTTCACGGGTTCGATTCCCGGTGGGGTCAGGGATTTTCTCTGCCTCGTGATGACTGGGTGTTGTGTGATGTCCTTAGGTTAGTTAAGTTTAAGCAGTTCTAAGTTCTAGGGGACTGGTGACCTCAGAAGTTAAGTCCCATAGTGCTCAGAGCCATTTGAACCATTTAGCCTACACGGGACAGAGAATTTTCTGTTAGAAATAAATTTTTGTCAAAAGTTCGGCAGACCTGGCCAACAAACTCAAAACTCCCCTCCCTGTTTCATTTCACTTCTTGTTCCTCACCTTCTCCCCCAACTCACACTCCATCACAATGTTGTTGTTGTTGTTGTTGTGGTCTTCAGTCCTGAGACTGGTTTGATGCAGCTCTCCATGCTACTCTATCCTGTGCAAGCTTCTTCATCTCCCAGTACCTACGGCAACCTACATCCTTCTGAATCTGCTTAGTGTATTCATCTCCTGGTCTCCCTCTACAATTTTTACCCTCCACACTGCCCTCCAATGCTAAATTGGTGATCCCTTGATGCCTCAGAACATGTGCTACCAACCGATCCCTTCTTCTGGACAAGTTGTGCCACAAACTTCTCTTCTCCCCAATCCTATTCAATACTTCCTCATTAGTTATGTGATCTACCCATCTAATCTTCAGCATTCTTCTGTAGCACCACATTTCGAAAGCTTCTATTCTCTTCTTGTCCAAACTATTTATCGTCCATGTTTCACTTCCATACATGGCTACACTCCATACAAATACTTTCAGAAATGACTTCCTGACACTTAAATCTATACTCGATGTTAACAAATTTCTCTTTTCAGAAACGCTTTCCTTGCCATTGCCAGTCTACATTTTATATCCTCCCCAAATAGCAAAACCCATTTACTACTTTAAGTGTCTCATTTCGTAATCTAATTCCCTCACAATCGCCCGATTTAATTCGACTAAATTCCATTATCCTCGTTTTGCTTTCGTTGATGTTCATCTTATACTCTCCTTTCAAGACACTGTCCATTCCGTTCAGCTGCTCTTCCAAGTCCTTTGCTGTCTCTGACAGAATTACAATGTCATCGGCGAACCTCAAAGTTTTTATTTCTTCTCCATGAATTTTAATACCTACTCCGAATTTTTCTTTTGTTTCCTTTACTGCTTGCTCAATATACAGATTGAACAACATCGGGGAGAGGCTACAACCCTGTCTCACTCTCTTCCCAACCACTGCTTCCCTTTCATGTCCCTCGACTCTTATAACTGCCATCTGGTTTCTGTACAAATTGTAAATAGCCTTTCGCTCCCTGTATTTTACCCCTGCCACCTTTAGAATTTGAAAGAGAGTATTGAGTGGCAAGGTTATGTTGGCAACACTGCAGAACACAAACCACAACACGTACCTAGAAGTTTACAAACAAACGGAAAACAGAGGTGTGCGACGTGTGGTGTAAGAACTGCACAGTGCTGCAGAGCAACTAAGTATTAGACCACAAGTACCAGTGTCTAAACAAGGAAAACTTGTACGATGTGCTAGCAGATGGCATTTCCCTCATGTAAGCTAGATATCAAACGAAAATCACCATGAGTACAAACCAACACATATTAACGAACTGTTTTTCTATTTAAAGGAAACCAAAATGTAAATAACGTAATTACAGACCGTTGATGATTATTTACCACAATAATGCGAAACCCGTCCGGTGGAAAAAATCGCGCATTTTTGTAGTTGCAACGACGGAACAAAAATAACCTCAAGAATTGTAAAGCAACTACGGACAACATGGCCACAAAAAAGATTCATTACCAAACTCACGATTTCCACCACCCACTCCCCCTCCCCCCTCTCAACCACGAAAATCTTAAGTTTCAACTTTTGAAAACTCGTGATGAAACTTACAGTGACAAATCACTTTTTTTACAAAATACTTCTCTGAAGTTCAAGCCTTTAAAACGTAATTTGTTATAATCAAAACAATAAACCCACAAGATTCGATGTAAATAAAACTTCGGAACGAAGTTTGACTTGTTTTGGGAGTACTGAACACACACACACACACACACACACACACACACACACACACACACACGCACGCACACGCACAGACACACACCCGCGCGCGCACACACGGTATCTCGTTCCACACCCCTGCCCATCGCATCTCGTTCACAGCTGCCGCTGAAGCGGAAAATTATAGTTACTTTGCGATCCGATACACGTGTACTATTTTACACCTCCGGTACCGACCTGCTCCAGTGATACTACACTACTGGCCATTAAAATTGCAACACCAAGAAGAAATGCAGATGATAAATCGGTATTCTTTGGACAAATATATTACACTAGAACTGACATGTGATCACATTTTCACGCAGTTTGGGTGCATAGATCCCGAGAAATCAGTACCCACAACAACCACCTCTGGCCGTAATAACGGCCTTGATACGCCTGGGCATTGAGTCAAACGCAGCTTGGACGGCGTGTACAGGTACAGCTGCCCATGGAGGTTCAACACGATACCACAGTTCATCAGGAGTAGTGACTGGCGTATTGTGACGAGCCAGTTGCTCAGCCACCATTGGCCAGACGTTTTCAGTTGGTGACAGATCTGCAAAATGTGCTGGCCAGGGCAGCAGTCGAACATTTTCTGTATCCAGAAAGGCCCGTACAGGACCTGCAATATGCGGTCGTGCATTATCCTGCTGAAATGTAGGGTTTCGCAAGGATCGAGTATAGGGTATAGCCACGGGTCGTAACACATCTGAAATCTAACGTCCACTGTTCAAAGAGGTGACCGAGACGTGTAACCAATGCCATCCCATTCCATTACGCCGGGTGATACGCCAATATGGCGATGACGAATACACGCTTCCAATGTGCGTTCACCGCGATGTCGCCAAATTCGGATGCGACCATCATGATGCTGTAAACAGAACTTGGTGTCATCTGACGTTTTGCCATTCGTGCACGCAGGTTCGTCGTTGAGTACACCATCGCAGGCGCTCCTGTCTGTGATGCAGCGTCAAGGGTAACCGCAGCCATGGTCTCCGAGCTGATAGTCCATGCTGCTGCAAACGTTGTGGAACTGTTCGTGCAGATGGTTGTTTTCTTGCAAACGCCCCCATCTGTTGACTCAGGGATCCAAACGTGGCTGCACGATCCGTTACAGCCGTGCGGATAAGATTCCTGTCATCTGGACTGCCAGTGATACGAGGCCGTTGGGATGCAGCACGGCGTTCCGTATTACCCTCCTGAACCCACCGATTCCATATTCTGCTAACAGTCATTGGATCTCGACCAACGCGAGCAGCAATGTCGTGATACGATAAACCGCAATCGCGACAAGCTACAATCCGACCTTTATCGAAGTCGGAAACGTGATGGTACGCATTTCTCCTCCTTCAACGAGGCATCACAACAACATTTCACCAGGCAACGCCGGTCAACTGCTGTTTGTGTATGATAAATCGGCTGGAAACTTACCTCATGTCAGCACGTTGTAGGTGTCGCCACCGGCGCCAACCTTGTGTGAATGCTGTGAAAAGCTAATCATTTGCATATCACAGCATCTTCTTCCTGTCGGTTAAATTTCGCGTGTGTAGCACGTCGTCTTCGTGGTGTAGCAATTTTAATGGCCAGTAGTGTATATTCTCACATAATTGTGGGAACTAGTGTGACCAAAACATAACTTAAATGTTTATTTGACACTGCAATAGTGAAGCCATAGTCGCAGTACATATTTTTTAAAATTTTTTTTTAATCTAGTGAATAGGATTTTAATTTGTTTTTGTAACTTTGTGTGAGAAAGACTGAAACAAACGACATCTTAATGGGAAGCATTGGAGTGGCATTTTGTAACATCTGTACAACAATATTTTGGTTGTTATAATGTTGTATTGAGATGAAACTTCGTTTCTTTATCATGTCTTGTCGACTATGCTGTGCTAGCTAATTTTAAAGCTGTAATGTATACCAATGTTTTGGGTTATGTACCAGTGTTCAGTTTGTGTTTATATTTCAACTAGAGACTAGTTTCGTTAAGACTCGACAGTGGCGCCATCTAGCGCCTGTTATTGTACATTATGTAGGTCCTGTTTTGTTTCTTGTGTTTCTACACTACATTCATGCCCTCTGGTGACAGAATGGGCTAGCAGGCAATTGGAGCAATGTTATGGTAGCAGTAGTGTGTCAGTCCTACATGAAAGTGCATTGTGTTTTGAGATTCTTTTTTCGGAAGATAGTAAAATTGTGTTGCATTCCATATGGAAGCTTGCTGTGCTTGATACACTTACGGTGAGGTTGTTACATGTGTATATATCATGAGAGTTTGCGCCATGACAATGATTAAATATACATACATATATGCGATTAATTTTCAGACTTCTGAATTTACATCAGCCATACCGTCGTTGTGGCACAGAAGGGAACATTGCAAGAACTCTTGGCAATTTTCACCAATATGTAGTTCTTATCTATTCTGCATTAGGACATGTAATGAATGTTTGGGCACGGATGGGCAAAGTTGTAGTGACTTGGTTGTGCCACTATTGCCTCGGTTTCCTGGTCTCATTATTTCTTGTAATTTTTGTTATATGTATGGTCATAATTCCCATTATACTGGATAATTCACGAAGATATGAAAATATTTTAGTATATTATTCTACAAGTAAAACTAAAGAAAAAAGTTCATATAAACATAGGTCAGCAAATGTTTTGTTACGGAGTTACGGCTAATAATAATTTTGCCCGAAATTTTGCCACTTCGCTCATATGAAGCCATCGCAAAACGGTACGAGGTTAAAGTAAAGCACGATTTCCATTTATTTTGTTGTTATTGGTCTGGTGAATCTAACAAAATATGTCCCAGACGTGTATCTGCAGTAGCTCACCAGAACATCCAGAGAAGCAAAGAAGAAATTTCGTAAAATTTTTAATTTATTAATTACTTGGCCCAACTTGTTTTTTTTAAATTTCAGACAATTGCACAAAGGTTTCAAGAGAAGTTATAGAGAATTTAATTTTGGAAAAATGATGGTAACGACGTTAACTGAAACTGCATGAAATGTGTCAGTCTGCTTTTAAAAATGTCATAGCACGCGTAGTGAGTATGAACGATAGGTAGAGAGCCTGTCTCCCGTAACATTCGAAATACTCCGCTAATGATTCGTGCATTCGGAATCCGTGTTGGATAACGTACGCTGCAGCCGTAGCATTGCCATCACATTTGCCATAAATAAACACCATATCGGCGTATTCCTCTGTCGTGAATTTGAAAGGCATCCCTATTTCATAAGTAATCTACAGACTACAACAGTTACTATCTGGTTTCACTTAAATACGCTGTTATTATATTCTTTCACTGAACAATATAGGAAACCATTGAAACAATTCACTAATGGTTGCCAACAATGACATAAACGTTTCTACGTTGTTAATAGAAAGTCAACAAACTTGCTTGTATAATAATCTTTGCTTCTCTGGATGTTCTGGAAAACTACTGCAGATACACGTCTGCGACGTGTTTTATTAGACTTATCAGACCAATAACAACAAAATAAATGGAAATTGTGCATTACTTTATCCTCGTACAGTTTTGCGATGGCTTCATGTAAGCGAAGTTGCTAAATTATAGACAAAATTTTTTATTAGCCGTAACTCCCTAACTAAACTTTCGCGGGTGTATGTTTATATGAACATTTTTCTTTAGTTTTACTTGTAGAATAAGATATTAAAATGAAACTTCCTGGCAGATTAAAACTCTGTGCCGGACCGAGACTCGAACTCGGGACCTTTGCCTTTCGCGGGCAAGTGCTCTACCAACTGAGCTACCCAAGCGCGACTCACGCCCCGTCCTTAGAGCTTCAATTCTGCCAGTTCCTCGTCTCCTGCCTTCCAAACTTCACAGAAGCTCTTCTGCGAAAGGCAAAGGTCCTGAGTTCAAGTCTCGGTCCGGCACACAGTTTTAATCTGTCAGGAAGTTTCATATCAACGCACACTCCGCTGCAGAGTGAAAATCTCATTCTGGAAACATCCCCGAGGCTGTGGCTAAGCCATGTCTCCGTAATATCCTTTCTTCCAGGAGTGCTAGTTCTGCAAGGTTCGCAGGAGAGCTTCTGTGAAGTTTGGAAGGTAGGAGACGAGGTACTGGCGGAAATAAACCTGTGAGGACGGGTCGTGAGTCGTGCTTGGGTAGCTCAGATGGCGCCGGCGCGGTGTTCGGTCAGAGGGCTGCGTGCTGTCTAATAAAAAAACTGAGTCAAGGAATCAACGATCAACTCAAACGGATGTCTTGTGACGTCCACCCAGACATAACGCAATGAACAATATCGAACAGAATGGAAAAAAAGAAGATCGCAGAGCACTTGCCCGTGAAGGCAAAGGTCCAGAGTTCGAGTCTCGGTCCGGCACACAGTTTCAATCTGCCAGGAAGTTTCATATCAGCGCACAGTCGGGTGTAGAGTGAAAATCTCATTCTGGAAACAAATTAAAATATTTGCATATCTTCGTGAATCGCACTGTATATTCTCCAACTGAGGTTTTCCATTTGAAAATGACATCGTTGAAACAGGTAAAATATAACCCTTGTAAGTAGGCTGTTTAGTTTTTTTTTTTATTGGTAACGCCACGTAGCGATCTGTATGAAAATCACTGGCTGTGCTGTGTGCAGTCTGTGGCTGGTTTGCATTGTTGTTGGCTATTGTAGTGTTGGGCAGTTGGCTGTTAACAGCGCGTAGCGTTGCGCAGTTGGAGGTGAGCCGCCAGCAGTGGTGGATGTGGGGAGAGAGATGGCGGATTTTTGAAAGCGGATGATCTGGACGTGTGTCCATAAGAAACAGTACATTTGTAAGAATGGGTGTCATGAACTGCTATATATATTATGACTTTTGAACACTATTAAGGTAAATACATTGTTTGTTCTCTATCAAACGCTTTCATTTGCTAACTATGCCTATCAGTATTTAGTGCCTTCAGTAGTTAGAATCTTTTATTTAGCTGGCAGTATTGTCGATCGCTGTATTGCAGTAGTTCGAGTAACAAAGATTTTGTGAGGTAAGTGATTTGTGAAAGATATAGGTTAATGTTAGTCAAGGCCATTCTTTTGTAGGGATTTTTGAAAGTCAGGTTGCGTTCCGCTAAAAATATTGTGTGTCAGTTTAGTGTTGATCAGAATAGGTAAAGAGCGAAATGTCTGAGTACGTTCAGTTCTGCTCAGCTGTTTGAAAATCAAATAATGTAAGAGGTTTATCAGCACAGTAATTCAATAATTTTTCAAAGGGGACGTTTCACCCTTTCTTCTTAAAGATAAAATTTTATGTACTGTGAGTTGTCCCAGTGAGTTGTAAAAAAGTTCCTGAGAGGTATCGGAACGCCAGCGTTTTTCGATCATAATCAAGCCCTTTCTATGTACAACTACTGCCTCCTACTCAAAACATACTCACGTTACGCGATTGTGATTGAAAATAAAATTCCTCGGTGGTAACAGAGAAACGGTGATGATGTCCATCCATACGGAGACTGTGGTGTCACCGCCAGACACCACACTTGCTAGGTGGTCGCTTTAAATCGGCCGCGGTCCATTAGTACATGTCGGACCCGCGTGTCGCCACTGTCAGGGATCGCAAACCGAGCGCCACCACAAGGCAGGTCTCGAGATACGGACTAGCACTCGCCCCAGTTGTACGGACGACGAGCAGATAGTTAGAATAGCCTTCAGCTAAGTCAATGGCTACGACCTAGCAAGGCGCCATTAGTAACATTGCATGTATCTAAAGAGTCTCACTTGTATAGCCACAATCTCCAGATGTACCAAAAGGATGGATTAAAGTTAAGTATTCCAGAAGCTACGTACTTTTCTTTATAACATTCATTACGTATCCTGTTACAGACCTATAACTTGCCTGCTAAACGCGTGCCTTTCGGCTACTTCCGTGGCGTGGCTGTCTTGCTACGCCACAACAGAGACTACGAACAAATTGTCCAGGAAGGTCACGAGAAATTCGTGACGAACGTGGCGTCGGAGCATTCCGTCCCCCCCCCCCCCCCCCTCCAGTACCACAGTCGTCTGTCTGCACGGGAATGCGGCGACCCCAGAGTCACGAAAGCGCAACCACCCCCGCCTCCCTTATTTCGCCTTACCCCCGTGGACAGGAATAACTTTGCCCCCGGGATGCACCCGTAAACTCGGTCTGACTACCGGAATCACGACGCTCTGTCGTTGTTCCTCTTTCTAGACTCATTTCGTGTGCCTATAAACCCCCGGTAGCCTTGTTGGCACTCGTTAGTTTTATTTTCAGTTATGTTCCGTAGATTATTTTCCCGATTATTTTATGGGTATGATGGTTCAAATGGCTCTGAGCACTATGGGACTTAACATCTGTGGTCATCAGTCCCCTAGAACTAAGAACTACTTAAACCTAACTAATCTAAGGACATCACACACATCCATGCCCGAGGCAGGATTCGAACCGGCGACCGGAGCAGTCGCGCGGTTCCGGACTGAGCGCCTAGAACCGCGAGACCACCGCGGCCGGCTCGGTATGATGTGGAATAAGTCATATTACAAGATATACACTACTGGCCATTATAATTGCTACACCACGAAGATGGAGTGCTACAGACGCGAAATTTAACCGACAGGAAGAAGATGCTGTGATATGCATATGATTAGCTTTTCAGAGCGTTCACACAAGGTTGGCGCCGGTGGCGACACCTACAACGTGCTTACATGAGGAAAGTTTCCAGCCGATTTCTCATACACAAACAGCAGTTGACCGGCATTGCCACCTTGTTATGATGCCTCGTGGAAGGAGGAGAAATGCGTACCATCACGTTTCCGACTTTGATAAAGGTCGGATTGTAGCCTATCGCGATTGCGGTTTGTCGTATCGCGACATTGCTGCTCGCGTTGGTCGAGATCCAGTGACTGTTAGCAGAATATGGAATCGGTGGGTTCAGGAGGCTAATACGGAACGCCGTGCTGGATCCCAACGGCCTGGTATCACTAGCAGTCGAGATGACAGGCATCTTATCCGTACGGCTGTAACGGATCGTGCAGCCACGTCTCGATCCCTGAGTCAACATATGGGGACATTTGCAAGACAACAACCAACTGCACCGAAAGTTCGACGACGTTTGCAGCAGCATGGACTGTCAGCTGGGAGACCGTGGCTGCGGTTACCCTTGACGCTGCTTCACAGACAGGGTTCACGAATGGCAAAACGTAATTTTTTCGGATGAATCCATGTTCTGTTTACAGCATCATAATGGTCGTATCCGTGTTTGGCGAAATCGGGGTGAACGCACAAATGAAGCGTGTATTTGTCATCGCCATACTGGCGTATCACCCGGCGTGATGGTATGGGGTGCCATTGGTTACACGTCTCGGTCACCTCTTTTTCGTACTGACGGCACTTTGAACAGTGGACGTTAGGTTTCAGATGTGTTACGACCCGTGGCTCTACCCTTCATTCGATCCCTGCGAAACCCTACATTTTAGCAGGATAATGCCCGACCGCATGTTGCAGGTCCTGTACGGCCCTTTCTGGATACAGAAAATGTTCGACTGCTGCCCTGACCAACACATTCTCCAGATCTCTCACCAATTGAAACGTCTGGTCAATGGTGGCCGAGCAACTGGCTCGTCACAATACGCCATCACTACTCTTGATGGACTGTGGTATCGTGTTGAAGCTGCATGGGCAGCTGCACCTGTACACGCCATCCAAGCTCTTTTTGACTCAATGCCCAGGAGTATCAAGGCCGTTATTACCGCCAGAGGTGGTTGTTCTGGGTACTGATTTCTCGGGATCTATGCACCCAAATTGCGTGAAAATGTAACCACATGTCAGTTCTAGTATAATATATTTGTCCAAAGAATACCCGTTTTTCATCTGCATTTCTTCATTTCGTGTAGCAATTTTAATGGCTAGTAGTGTATATACAAACATGAATAGTGCTAATATTAATATTACCGAAATTTTTGGGTCTACACATGCAACTGCATTTAGAGGTACACTTTTTTTTGCTATTTCTGAAACAGAAACTCGTCCATGGAGTAGAAGATTTGTCCAAAAGAAATTATTTTAAGCTAGATGTAAAACTTGATCTGCTACTTGCCAGACACTTTATGTTGTTGGGCAAATGATCAAAGATTTTTGTTGCTGAGTAATGTACTCCTTTTTGAGCAACTGACAGCTTCAATGACGGATATGAGAGGTCATTTTTCCCTTTAGTGTTGTACGTATGAACATCACTGTTTTTCGTGAATTGAGAATTACTTGTAACGAACTTCATTAGCAAATATATGTACTCTGATGGTACACACTGCGAGTTATTGGCACAATACTTAGAAAATGTAACTGAGCTACTAAGGAGACTGCCTACACGACGCCTGTCCGTCCTCTTTTAGAATACTGCTGCGCGGTGTGGAATCAAATGGCTCTGAGCACTATGGGACTTAACTTCTGAGGTCATCAGTCCCCTAGACTTAGAACTACTTAAACGTAACTAACATAAGGACATCACACACATCCATGCCCGAGGCAGGATTCGAACGTGCGACCGTATGGGTCGCGCGGTTCCAGACTGCAGCGCCTAGAACCGCTCGGCCACCCCGGCCGGCCCAAGTGTTTCCTCCGAAAGCGAAGAAATTTTGTTGACGTCGACCTACATCGGGAGAAAGGGTCATCATAATGAAATAAAGGAAATCAAACCTCGCACTGAAAGTTATATGGGGAGTTCAAAAAGTCTCTTCTCAGTGTCGTATGATTGTTAGCCGCGCGTGCCGTATGATTTTTCGCCTGCCTGGGTTACTTCCTTTCAGGTGGACTCTCCCAACATTTCACTGTTTCGTTTATCTCAGCCAGCGTCAGTAGCATCGTTGGTGTGTGTCGTTACGAGTTGAGGTGAACGTTTAAGTTTAGTTCCTTCATTCGCTTGTATCGTTTTTGTCACTGTTAAAATGCTAACCATTGAAGAACGTGTGTTTTAGTCGAACAAGTGTTCAAAGCTGGCGGTAAAGACACAGTTTCAGGTCGTCAAACATTTATTTCAGTTTTCCCGGAGACAACACCCTCACATCGCGATACTGTTCGAGATTTGACTAACAAATTTCGAAGAACAGGTTCAGTGACAGGTGCACCGAGAAGTGGTCGTCCTAGCGTTTTGTCTGAGGATAAACTACTCGATATTTTCGATAAAATGTCCATGCGTCCAAACAAGTCAGTAAGAAAACTCGCCCAGGAAATCGATGTTAGTGTCGGAACGGCCCACACAGCTGTAAGGAAAATATTAGAACTTTTCCCATACAAAGTGACAGTCGTGAAAGAACTGAAAAATACTGATCACGGCAAGAGACTGCATTATTGTCAATGGTTCAAAAATTTCGTTCAACAAAATGGAACGGATATTCTTAATGAAACGTTTTCCACTGATGAGGCGTGGTTTCATTTATCCGGGTACATGGACTCGCCAAATTCCAGTATATGGAGTACCGCAAATCCATTGTGTATTCGTGAGGAACCAGTTCATTGCGTGAAAATAGGAGTTTGGATTGCAATTTCTACACGTCGGATTGTGGATGCGCTGTTTTTCAACGAAACAATAAACGCGCAACGATACTGCAGTGATATTCTGTACCCATTCATAGGAGAACTTGTGTTAAGCGAAATACTGAACGGTTATTTTCAACAAGATGGTGCAACCGCGCATACAACTCGCGTTTCAATGTCACTGCTTGCTGATGTTTTTGGTGATCGCATTATTTCACAGGGACTTTGGCCTCCACGACGGCGTGACCTAACACAATCTGAGTTTTTCTTCTGGGCTGTAGCGAAAGCAACTGTCTATAAAAACAGCCCAAAATCCATCGATAAATTGAAAACTGCAATATCCGCTTTCACTGCTTCTGTTACAGAAGAAATGTTACAGCTTGTGTTTCGAAACATGATTAGACGAATTGAATTGTATATTCAACAATAGGGGGGACACTTTCAACATTTAATGCGAAAATTTGTAAGTAAAATTGAATAAATTAATAATTTGTATTTCACTAAGTTTCATTACGGTATATTGATAATTTTTACTTATGGACCGTCTGACAGCAACTGAATAAAACACAATTTTAGTGCCATACGCGTTTCGCCTTTATTTTCTGCATCATCAGTGGCCTGGAATTTGTACATATGTTAGGTATTTAATTTACATTTTTGTCACAGTGCCTATAGGTTATAAACAGTTATCGTGGTTGATATTTCCTATTAAATAGTAATGTTTTGAACTGTACTTACAGGTTGCGTGGACAATTTCTTACATATTACGCTCCTGTTGCGTTTTTGGTGTTGTTCTTCTTCTTATGAATGCCAATTTGCGGTTTTCCCCCCACATTCCACAACACTATGAACTGAACGCTTGTTTCAATGCAATGTTTTGGTTTCTGTTGCTGACTTCAAATGTTTTTGCCAAAGATCGAATGTTATTGACAAACTTTCGAGTATAATTATTGAAGTATCTGTGATCTGTTCGTGTATGCATTTGCGTGTGTGTGTATTTTGGTATATATATATTGTGGTGTCACCGCCAGACACCACACTTGCTATGTGGTACCCTTTAAATCGGCCGCGGTCCGTTAGTATACGTCGGACCCGCATGTCGCCACTGTCAGTGATTGCAGACCGAGCGCCGCCACACGGCAGGTCTAGTCTAGACTCCCTAGCACTCGCCCCAGTTGTACAGCCGACTTTGCTAGCGATGCTTCACTGACTACATACGCTCTCCTTTGCAGAGACGACAGTTTAGCGTAGCCTTCAGCTACGTCATTTGCTACGACCTAGCAAGGCGCCATATTCAGTTACTATATGTCTTCTGAACAGATAAGATTGTGAATCATGTACCTCATTAATGGATTAAAGTTAAGTATCAAATTAACTATGTCCGCTTTCTGAACTATCATTCCTTGTCATGTTCCAGACCTCACGTCAGTATAGTTCTTCCCTCCGCACGCCAGCTTGCGTGAGCTAAAACGCCTGCATTTCGGCCTTCAGTTGTAACACGTTGTTGGCTCTTTTGCCATATATATATATATATATATATATATATATATATATATATATATATATATATATATAAGTCCATAAGTAAAAATTATCAATATACCGTCATATTACACGCAATTGAGGAAGAAAGGACTACAAAAGTTGATGTCATTTCGGTATATTGACTGCGGCATACGGCACGCGCGGCTAGCAATCATACGGCACTGCGGAGAGACTTTTTGAACACCCCGTAGCTGTTCACTTCTTCCGCGCTCTGTTCGACATCGGAATAATAGAGAATTATTGTGAAGTCGGTTCGATGGACCCTCTGCCAAGCACTTAAATGTGATATGCAGAGTATCCGTGCAGATGTAGATGTAGATATAGGTTGGCTAGTAAGTTGCGTCGAAGTACATGTGGCAACAGCAAGCCATTAATGTTTATTTTCCGCTGGGCAGCAGCTCAGATGTTGAAGTGTGGGCACATGGACGCAAGACGAGTAGTCTATGCTGACTGGCATAGTCACTTACGGCGGAGCGAGAAACAGCAGGCAGTAAAATTATGCAATGTTTTTGTGGGAAGACTGTCAGACGCAGGGAAAAAATAACCAACTCACTGAAGTGGGTACATACTGAGGTACCAGTGATCACTATATTAGCAATTATGTCACTAACACCCCTTAGATCTCTGTCAGATTTCAAGGGTGGTGCAAAGTTCCGTTACTTATGTAAACGTTAAAAACGTTCAGGGTGTGGGCAGAAATATGAACCAGCAAAAATTCAATACATTACTACTCCTGATACGGTGTAGGGAAGCCGTTGGCGATCAAAACAGCTTCTAACCGTCTCATAACGGACAAATACAGGTCCTGTACCATTTTCAAGAGAATCTCATGCCATTCGTCCTGGAAAATACCAGCTCGATCAGGTGACGAAGATGGAGGATGCAGCGATGACACATTCTTCTCTCCGCAGTAGACCACAAAGGATAAATCAAATCGAGAGACCTGGCGACTGTGGTGGCCAGGTTCAAAAAATGGTTCAAATGGCTCTGAGCACTATGGGACTTAACATCTGAGGTCATCAGTCCCCTAGACTTAGAACTACTTAAACCTAACTAACCTAAGGACATCACACACATCCATGCACCAGATGTCGAACCTGCGACCATAGCAGCAGCTCGGTTCCGGACTGTAGTGCCTAGAACCGCTCGGCCACCCCGGCCGGCAATACAAGGGTCGTTCAATAAGTAACGTCCCACTATTTTTTTCTCAGAACATATGTATTGTTAAGAGTCAGAATTTGGTGACAATATACATCAACATGACTTGTCCCTGCCTTACTTTTCTGCGTAGTCTCCATCACGTTCTATGGTCTTACGCCAACGTAGTGGAAGAGCATGTATTCCCTGCTGGTATAAGCTCTTGTCCTGTAGGCGTAGCCATGTCTTCACTGCATGACTGAAACCCTCGTCATCCTCAGGCTGTCTCCATACCCGTACACTTCCACCCGCTCGATACAATTTGAAACGAGGCTCGTCCGACCAGGCTACATGTTTCCCAGTCATCCAATGTCGCATAACAATAATCTGCAGACAGCTAAAAATTTTCTTGGAACGGTATGATACGCTTTTTCTAGATTTATGAAAATTAATCCTATAATTTTTTGATTTTTCCCTACATTTCTCCAAAATCTGTCGTAATGTGAAAATATGGTCTAACATGATCTCCCAGCCGTGAAACCACATTGTTCGTCTTGGGCACTAATTTTTTTCCATCTTGTTTTTAATTACTTTCGCAAAAATTCTCATTGATGTGTTTGAAACACAAATTCCTCGATAGTTTGAACAAATTTTGCGATCTCCTTTCTTAAATATGGTATTAATATAACCTAGCTTTATCTTGTTGGGTATTGAATATCCATGTATCATTTTGTTGAAGAGCTGTGTTATCAGTACGGATGAAGCATACTTTCCCAAAATTCTCCCAATAAACCGACGTCGACCATTTGCCTTCTGTACCACAGCTCGTTCCACATCACATCGTTTAGCAACGATACGACTAGATAGATAACTGTTGTGTACATAGTTCCGCGTAGTCAGCGCGTACACAGCTTTCCCGATAGAGCGCACCCCGCTAAGCACAACAGCGCAGGCGCAGCGCTCGTCCGTCTCCGCACTACGAGATGGCGCTGCCATAGAGACGGACCAAATTCTGCTTCCGCCGATCCGCGTATTAATATGTAACGCAGCCAATGAGATTGCTGCTAATGTAGAACCTTTTCTCCTTGCGGATCACACTCGCGCAGTGATACATGAACACGCAAGGTATTGCAAGGTATTATGACGAGTGTACAGACCTCCGATTAGTCAGTCTGCAATTGTCTGCACCAGTCTCTATCAGTGTGCATTAGTCTGTACCAGTCTGTATGAGTTCTACATTAGTCTGTACCAGTCTGTAGTCAAGTTTCAGTCTGCACCTAATAAGATTACATATTCTTGTACATAGCCATGAAGATAAATGTATAGACACTTTTGTCAAGTATCAGAGATATACGTATGTGAGAATAAGATTAACGTACCAATACCAAAGGAACTTCAGATTGTCAATTGTAAATAGCATCCAGAACCAAGTTAAGTAATTTTTATGCCTGTTATTATTTTAATAAATGTGTGCGAGAATTAATAAAGTTATGTTTAAAGTTGGTCATCGTCAATCTGCTACTCTAAGCGTGCAAGTGCCATTTCTATCGTCTGACCTATCGGCACAAGACCACGAGACATATTGCTGACGCTCGCCTACTTCATTAGAGTGACAACTCAAATAATCTGAACGTGTGTGTACCGAAGGTCTTACAGTACGCACACCACAATAATCGACGTGACTGTGTGAAGCAGCTGTATTCAAACACTACAGATTTGTTCTTACTCAATCGGATCAACTGCCATTCATCACACCAACCAGAAATTTTGTCAAAGTCATCTTGTATCCTCCCAGAGTTCCTCAGCTTTGACACCTTCCTCTGCACAGCAGCATCCCCCCTCACCCCCAAAGTCGTACCACGATCCAAAAAGATCCAGTGCAATAACTTTAAGCATAAAATACGCCTTCTGTGTCGCTTGAACAAATGGAAATGGAAATGCCGTGTGACTAGGGCCTTCCGTCGGGTAGACCGTTCGCCTGGTGCAAGTCTACCGAGTTGACGCCATTTCGGCGACTCGTGCGTCGATGGGGATGAAATGATGAATAGGACAACACAACACCCAGTCCCTGAGCGGAGAAAATTTCCGACCGAGCCGGGAATCGAATCCGGGCGAAAGTAATTAAAAACAAAATGGAAAAAAAATTAGTGCCCAAGACGAACAATGTGGATTCACGGCTGGTAGATCATGTTAGACCATATTTTCACATTACGACAGATTTTGGAGAAATGTAGGGAAAATTCAAAAAATTATAGGATTAATTTTCATAAATCTAGAAAAAGCGTATCATACTGTTCCAAGAAAATTACTTTGGAGAGCACTACATATGGCAAACATAAACCCTTCCTTGATTAAAATAATACAACAGATGTATAAAGATAACATTTGCCAAGTGGAAGTTGGTAATAAACGTTCACAGAAATTTAGAACAAGCAAAGGCCTTTTACGGGGCTGTCTCACGTCACCATCATTATTTAAAACCTATATAGATATTAGCTTCCTAGGCAGGCAATTTCTACCAAACAATAAAACACCTGATTTGGAATAATGAAGTTTCAGATAGAGCAAAACTCCTTATGTATAAGAATTATTACATCGCTATTGTCACCTATGGTGGAGAAACATGGACAATGACAGAAAGGGACGGGAGCAGACTGCAAGCAGGGGAAATGAAATTTCTCAGAGCAGTTAAGGGAAAAGCAAGAATGGACAGAGTAAGGAATGTAGAAAAGGACCTCAAACAAGAAAGTATGAAAGAAGAAATTGAAATAAAGAGATTAAGATGGTATGGGCATGTTAAGTGGATGCATGGGCAGAGACTCCCCAAAATTCCGGAAGACCTAAAGATGGATGGGAAAAGACCTAGAGGGCGCCCAAGAACACGGTGGAAAGCGGGAGTGAGAATGTCTGTGGAAAGGAGAGGTGTGACCTGGCAGCAAGCGGAGGAAGAAAAGTGGTGGGAGGAACGAGCCAAATGGAGGGGACCCGGCAGTAGCTGGAGCGGGATTCGGATATAGATAGATAGATATTAGCCTTAGAACATGGTCTCGGAAATGTAATATTATGGCCTTAGAAATAAGAGATGGAGTTTACCTACATTATTTATTGTTTGCTGATGATCAAGTAGTCGTAGCACAAGATGGGGAGGATGCTAACTACATGTGCAATCAACGAGCAGTAGCATACAAGACATTGCGTTTGAAGATTAATTACCAAAAAACAGAATACTTGAGTAATGATTCAGATGAGCCACACATTGAAGGAAAGAAAATCAGAAAGATAAACACCTTCTGTTATTTGGGATCCATTTTAGAGATCGAGGAAATATCAGTCAGAAATGAATAAAAGAATTAGTAGCGGTCGGAAGGTCATTGGGATGCTTAACTCAGTCTTATGGAGCAGGAATGTAATGAGCAGAACTAAAAAATTGATACACAAGTCCATATTAGAGAGTGCGGTTCTGTATGGAACGGAGACCTGAACAGTTAACCTAAAGCACATTGAAAAGATTACAAGCTCTAGAGATGGACTTCTGGAGAAGATCTGCAAGAATGTCCAGGAAAGAGAAGATAAGGAACACCGAAATAATAAGGAGAATGGAAATAAAAGACAGAATATATGACGTAATGGATAGGAAGAAATTACAGTGGTACGGGCATGTACAACGAACGGAGGAAGCCAGAATACCAAAATTGATACTGAGGGGAGAAAAAGAAGAGGACGATCTATGACCACCTGACTCCAAAATGTACAGCACACAATGAGGAGAATGGGCAGCAGAGGAAGAGGACACACAAGATCTAAACACCTGGAGGAATATTTTGAAGATGTAGTTTAAGAACGTTTATTCTTTGTATAGTAACTTCCGAGTAAATTATTATGTAATGAGGAAAAGCTCAAAATAATAATAATAAAAGTAATAAAATGTTTCATCCGTACAGGAGACTGCCTATAGGAGGTGCGACCTATTCTTGAGTACTGCTCGAGTGTTCGGGATCCGAACTAGGTCGGATTGAAAGAAGACATCGAAGCAGATTAGACGCGGGCTGATAGACTTACTATCGGTATCTTTGATCTGCATGCAAGTGTTACAGAGATGCTTCATGATCTCAAGTGCGAATGTCTAGAGGCAAGACGATATTCTTTTTCGCGAAACTCTACGGGCAAGCGAAACTCCCCGTTGGAACCCCCTCAGATTTAGTGATAAGAGGACCCACTGCATAGCCCATGAAAACCTCGACACAGATCAGTCGTGAAAACAGGAAGAAGATGTGCTGAACTGTGAAAAAAAAAAAGCAAAATAGAAACAGTGAACTACCAAAAGAGCAATATATAGCGGCTGTGTAGTGAAATGTTGTCGCAGTTATGTGGTCACGGTGTTCAAACTAATTTCTTTTTTCGCTGTTCACGTTATTCAAATCTGTGTGTGTGTCCTGGTTCAAAATGGCTCTGAGACTATGGGACTTAACATCTGAGGTCATCAGTCCCCTAGAACTTAGAACTACGTAAACCTAACTAACCTAAGGACCTCACACACATCCATGCCCGAAGCAGGATTCGAACCTGCAACCGTAGCAGCCGCGTGTCTCCGGACTGAAGCGCCTAGAACCGCTCGGCCACCGCCGGCGGCTCTGTGTCCTGGTGTAACGTCCGCTTGCAACAGAGAGGTGTAAAGAAGGGACCTATAATGACAGCTGATTCTGCACAACTACTCTACTGGCACCCAAAAGGAAGTGGCTTTCGAATGGGAACCGTGAAAATTTGATGACAGCGCAAATCAACCGAATCTTCCACCGAAAAACACGTCTGGTGTGTCATACACGGCGTTAGTGACAGTACGTGTCATATGACAGGCATCTCTTATCGGCGCACCTAATTTGTACTCCTGGTGAGTAGAGATGGGCAAACTCCTTCATCCTTGGGAACTAGTTCACTGGTGGTCGCCCTTTTTTGGGAACCGTTCATTTTCACTCGTTCACCGTTCACTGTCCTTGGTATATGGTTCTTATGAAAAAATTGAAAATTAGTAGCGAAGGTGACTGAAGATGGAACGCGCAAAGAAGGGGCGCTTGCCTTCCCCCTGAAGTATGGAGTTTTTGTTCATAACAGAATTCTCACGCACTTGTAACTTTCTGCAAAACATGTCGTTTAGCCAACTGTAGCGTTATGTGGCTGATCGTAGTGAAATAATATAAGATGGCGCACTAAAAACCGGCCCCGAGTACAGACTGCTCGCCAGTTACGCACGATTTGTTGACGGCTGTCGGCCGGGGTGGCCGAGCGGTTCTAGGCGCTACAGTCTCGAACCGCGCGACCGCTACGGTCGCAGGTTCGAATCCTGCATAGGACATGGATGTGTGTGATGTCCTTAGGTTTAAGTAGTTCTAAGTTCTAGGTGAGTGATGACCTCAGAAGTTAAGTCCCATACTGCCTTTTTTTTTTTTTTTTTGAGCGCTACGAGCAGAACAGATAAACATGTAATAATTAGGCTGTGAAGAAATAACAAATGAGCTAATGCAAACAACTTCGAAACAATAGATGACGATTGGTAAGCGACAATGAGCAGTCTAGTACCAGGGGCCGGTTTTTCCTGCGCCACCCTGCACTGCTGAAATATTGCAGAAGTTATCACATTCTCTTTACAAAATGTGACACCAGACACTCGATTACGAAGCGCGGGCTTCATTCGGTTGTAAATCGGTCTGCCTTCCGTAACAATGAACATGCTGTTTTACCTTAGATCATGCCGGCCGGGGTGGCCGACCGGTTCTAGGCGCTACAGTCTGGAACCGCGCGACCGCTACGGTCGCAGGTTCGACTCCTGCCTCGGGCATGGATGTCCTTAGGTTAGTTAGGTTTAAGTAGTTCTAAGTTCTAGGGGACTGATGACCTCAGAAGCTAAGTCCCATAGTGCTCAGAGGCATTTGAACCTTAGATCAAAAAAAGACGGAAAATGGACACTCGTGTCTGCCGTGCATGTCTAATAACAAAAGAATCTTGCCTTTTGACAAGTAATTCTTCTGCTATTTATCGAAATAGTGAATTAAGCCGATATGCCGTTTTGATGCCTGAAAAGACGTATGTGTTACATACCAGGTAATTTTTATTTAATTTATGTAATTATAAAATACATTTGAATCACCGGTCGTGGACGCTGAATAGAATATGAAAGGAACCAAAAGTTGAGAGTTGAAAAAAGGTTTGAAACACATCACGAATGGGCCTGCGAAGCGAACGAAATGAACAACAACTCGATACTGAACAAACTATGAGCAGTCGGCAGTGGAACTGCGACGAGCGGCCACGCGAAGAAGGACGAGTCCGGCCGAGCGAGACCGAGACAGAGACCGAGACCGAGCATGGAACGAGGCCGGCCGACGTGCCGTTGCGGGAGCGAGACCGACCGGTTCCTGTTCCCGGGAACTGTAAGTAGAAAGCCGCGACCTAAGTGAACTGTGAAAGACCGTTCCTTAGAATTCGTTCCTCACTCGTTCGGTTCATCTTGGTGAACCGTTCCTTTGGACCCGTTAGTTCGTGAACGACGCATCTCTACTGAGTGACTGAGTGACATATGCCACCTTGCACGATTTAGGTCTTCATATGAATGTGAATGTGACAAACCTCCTGGCAGATTAAAACTGTGTACCAGATCGAGACTCGAACTCGGGACCTTTGCCTTTCGCGGGCAAATGCTCTACAAACTGAGCTACCCAAGCACGACTCACGCCCCGTCCTCACAGCTTTACTTCTGCCAGTACCTCGTCTCCTACCTTCCAAACTTTACAGAAGCTCTCCTGCGAACCTTGTAGAACTGGCACTCCTTAATCTGCCAGGAAGTTTCATATCAGCACACACTCCACTGCAGAGTGAAAATCTCATTCTGGAAACACCCCGCAGGCTGTGGCTAAGCCATGTCTCAGCAATATCCTTTCTTTCAGGAGTGCTAGTTCTGCAAGGTTCGCAGGAGAGCTTCTGTAAAGTTTGGAAGGTAGGGGACGAGATATTGGCAGAAGTAAAGCTGTGAGGACCGGGCGTGAGTCGTGCTTCGGTAGCACAGATGGTAGAACACTTGCTGGCAAAAGGCAAAGGTCCCGAGTTCGAGTCTCAGACCGGCACACAGTTTTAATCTGCCAGGAAGTTACATATCAGCGCACACTCCGCTGCAGAGTGAAAATCTCATTCTGGAAACACCCCGCAGGCTGTGGCTAAGCCATGTCTCAGCAATATCCTTTCTTTCAGGAGTGCTAGTTCTGCAAGGTTCGCAGGAGAGCTTCTGTAAAGTTTGGAAGGTAGGAGACGAGATATTGGCAGAAGTAAAGCTGTGAGGACCGCGCGTGAGTCGTGCTTCGGTAGCTCAGATGGTCTTTGTTGTTGTAAGACTTACTTGTAACACTTAGTTACTAGAATTCTCATTTGTACACACTCCCTAAATGTAATCATATGACAAGTGGCGGTGGCACTTAGGTTTTTTATTTTTTTTATTTATTTATTATTTTTTTTTAGTTCCATTTTCCTAAGGGGCTTTTTAAGGGAAAAAAGTGGTCCAAAAAGGGGGTAGCGTCTAAAAAAAAAAAAAAAAGATGGTAGAGCAGTTGCCCGCGAAAGGCAAAGGTCCCGAGTTCGAGTCTCGGTCGGGCACATAGTTTTAATCTGCCAGAAAGTTTCATATCAGCGCACACTCTGCTGCAGAGTGAAAATCTCATTCTGGAAACATCCACCAGGCTGTGGCTAAGCCATGTCTCCGCAATATACTTTCTTTCAGGAGTGCCAGTTCTGCAAGGTTCGCAGGAGAGCTTCTGTGAAGTTTGGAAGGTAGGAGACGAGGTACTGGTAGATGTGAAGGTGTGAGTACCGGGCGTGAGTCGTGCTTCGGTAGCTCAGATGGTAGAGCACTTACTCGCGAAAGGCAAAGGTCACCAGTTCGAATCTCGGTCGGGCACACAATTTTAATCTGCCAGTAAGTTTCATTTACAGAAGCTCTACTGCGTACCTTGCAGAACCAGCACTCCTGAAAGTTGTTAGAGCACTTTCCCGCGAATTGCAAAGATCCCGGATTCGAATCTCGGTCCGGCAGACAGTTTTAATCTGCCAGGAAGATTCATATCAGCGCAAACTCCGCTGCAGAGTGAAAATCTCGTTCTGTGAATGTGATTACTCCCAAGGAAATTATGAAAACATGATAGTTTGCCACATAAGCTGCAACAAATGAACGCAACAGTTTTACAATCAGTTTCTCAGCGCTCTGACAAATCAGCGTTCCGTTTCGGACGTTTTTACTCTTGAGTTCCTTTCCTGTAACACAGTTCACACACGTTTACTTGTTGTTTTCATTTCTCTGAGACGTCTACGTGGTACCTCGCCTGTTCTCACTATTCATCACATTTGCGACGATAACGTATTCTTACCACATGGCTCATATTCTATAACCTATGTATTGTATGGCGACTGCCAAGACTACAGAAAGAGAACAAACAGTTCAATGACCGGACTGAAAGTTCACAATTTTGTGAAAGAAAAAGGTAAATAATATGAATGAGTTTTGAACCTGAATTGTCCGCGTAGCAGTTCAACACCGAGACCTCTTAACCACGACGCCATACTTTTTCCAGTGCGCTCGATGTTACACAATGTTTCCATTTTACTTCTTTTTTCACACTTCAGCACACCTTCCTGTTTTCATGCTTCATCTACGTTCAGTTTTGGCAAGCTATCCACTGGGCCATTTACCACTAACTCTGATGAGAGTGCGACGGGGAGTTTCCCGTATGAGGAAATTTACAGAACCGGCGTTTGAAGCTGACTGCAGACCGATCCTACTACCACCAACATACATTTCGCATAGGAACCACAAAGATAAGATACGAGAAATGAAATGAAATGACGCCCCATGCGGGGATGTTCGGCCGCCGTATTGCAAGTCCTATTTAGTTGACCCCACTTCGGCGACTTGCGAGTTAATAATGACAAAATAACGAGGAAGAACACCCAGTCAACATCAGGCAGTAAAAATCCCTACTCCCGCCAGGTATCGAACCCGGGACCCCTTGCGCGGGAAGCGAGAACGCTACCGCAAGACCACAAGCTGCAGACAAGATAGGAGAAATTAGGTATCGTACGAATGCATACAGACAATCATTTCCCCCTCACTCTATTTGTGAGTGGAACAGCAAAGGAAATGATTAGTACGGGGTACCTCCTGCCACACATAGTACTGTAGCTTGTGGAGTAATGATGTTGCTGTAGATGTAGAAAATGGAGTCATTTACGAAGCCACTTTCGCGAATCAGGTTTCACGAAACGTGTCTCGCAGTCTAACGTCACGTAAACGCACGTTTAGAGCGCGGGACTGGACACAGAGTTTCCTCTATGCTACCGCGTTTGTCGCACTCAGGCGCCGCGGAGTCTAATTTCTGTCGCGATGTCCGTTCTCGTTAAATTATCTCGCGCTTTCTGCGCGCCCTTACCCCTCCGCAGCATCCACCGGTCCTGCGCAGTCATCTGGAGCTGGCGGTCGATTCGAGTTGTCCGCGCACGCGGACATGCGCAACAATCGGCGCCGCAGTGCGCATGCGCGGCGGTGTAGCTATGCGGGAGAGCTGTCGGAAGCGAGTCGCTTGCCGCGTAGACGTTCCTTGAACTGCTGGTAGATGGCAGCAGCGTACCGCGTCCTTCGCTACGTATTAGACAAACATTTCTTCGCACTCTTCTGCATTCCTGTGGTGTCACATTTTTTCATGTTGTCACTTGATATATACGAGGTAAATGATGTATGCAACGGAATATCACACGTACCAGAGAGGTAAACAAATGTTATTCAGTGAAATACATGCCCTACATCTTACGACACTAGCGCCATAAGGTGGCCGTGATGATAACTTGTTGCTACGGTCTGATATGTATCAACGTTGCAAATCATGCAGTGGGGGTGTAACTCAGTGGTAGAGTGTCTGCTTCGCATGCAGAAAGTCCTGGGTTCAAATCCCAGCTCCTCCAAATTATTTTTATGTGTTTACTATTATTTGCAGCAATTGACAGAAACATATGATTACTCGTTTTTGAATCTTACTCGCAGACAATGGCTTATTATCACTGTATAAGTCACAATCATAAGTTCGATCAGAAGGCTTTTTTTTTTGAATTAGCAATAGTGATTACTGGTTATTCCACCTCCAGCCGCAGCCATATGAATCTCATGCACTTTCCCATACCGGGTGAAAGTTGCAATTTTTGGCGTAGAGTCACTATAATTTCCTAGCGTAACATTAATTCAACCGTCATTTTCGGTGTCTAATGTAAGATTTGTTTCTGTTGGAGATTGCGTACAAATCAAGTGACAGTTGAATTTTTGTTACGTTGCGCAGTTGCAGTGATTCTACGTCAAAAAGTGCAACTTTCACCAGGTTTTCTACACAGGGGAAAACTGCATGATATTCAAGTACTGAAGTCGACATTTTACTCTAAGTACTTTTTTCATTTTTCATTATTTCATTTTCATTTTTCATTGTTGAAGTGACACGACAGTAGATTAGATACATAGAGAAATACGATTTTTCCAGGTTCCAGAATTGGCAACAGTCGGCTGTAAGAAAATAAGCTATTTTTGAAAACACATGGTACACTTTAAGTAGAAAATAAAAAATACAACCGAGTAAGGAAAAATTTACTTTGAAATAGACAAAATTAACGCCTGAAATCATCGACATAACGAAAACTGTCACTGCAGTAGCTTTAACAGTGTTACTGTATCATTGTTCCACAATTGTATTGGGTATACAGGCCAGCATGATTGCAGAAGAAACTATTTTGTATGAGATTTACTTCATTTGAGGAGAAAAGTCAACAAAAAAATCCATGTTACAACATAGAAAGACGTGTTAGTGAAGCCTGTAACCTAAGCAGCTGTGTTTGACTTTGTCGCATGAGACAAATGAAACTGTGCGCGACGGAATGTCATACCTAACGGCCCGGGTTCGATTCCCGGCTGGGTTCGGAGATTTTCTCCGCTCAGAGACTGGGTGTTGTGTTGTCCTTATCATCGTCATTTCATCCACACCGACACGCAAGTCGGCGAAGTAGCGTCAACTCGAAAGACTTGCACCAGGCGAACGGTCTACCCGACCGGAGTCCCTAGCCATGCGGCATTTCCAATGAATCTGTAACGCGAATGTGTGTGTTGGTCATTAGATCCCAACTTTGGGCGTAATTACCCCTTGAGGGATAAAATGGTCTTTCCTTAAGGGTAAAAACAAAGTGTTTCAACTGTATTTCAGTCACTAAACTAAATTATATTTAATATATCGTTGCTATCATCACTATTTCGTAGGACTGTAATGCTGATTATAAAAGCTACCAATAATTACGTTTCTTTTCACATATTGTGCTGGTGGGGTTTACAGTTTCTGTAACAAATGTATGAACAGCATCTGCCTCACATAGTACCCGCCCTACGCACATATTTTGTACTGTGCACCAGCAACTATAACAGTAAGATGGAGACATATGCGTAATACGGGGTGTTCAAAAAGTCCCTCCGCAGTGCCGTATGATTGTTCACCTGCCTGGGTTACTTCCCTTCAAGTGGACTCTCCCAACACTCCACTGTTTCGTTTATCTCAGCCAGCGTCAGTAGTATCGTTGCTGTGTGTCGTTACGTGTTGACGAGAACGTTCAAGTTTAGTTCCTATGTTCGTTTGTTTCGTTTTTGTCACTGTTAAAATGCTAACGATTAAAGAACGTGTGTTTTTAGTCGAACAAGTGCTCAAGGCTGGCGGTAAAGACACAGTTTCAGTTCGTCAAACAATTAGTTCAGTTTTCCCGGAGACAACACCCTCACATCGCGATACTCTGCGAGATTTGATTAACAAATTTCGAAGTACGGGTTCAGTGACAGATGCGTCGAGAAGTGGTAGTCCTAGCGTTTTGTCTGAGGATAAACTACTCGATATTTCCGATAAAATGTCCATTCGTCCAAACAAGGCAGTAAGAAAACTCGCCCAGGAAATCGATGTTAGTGTCGGAACGGCCCACACAGCTGTAAGGAAAAAATCAGAACTTTTCCCATACAAAAATACAGTCGTGCAAGAACTGAGAAATACTGATCATGGCAAGAGACTGCATTATTGTCAATGGTTCAAAAATTTCGTTCAACAGAATGGAAGGGATATTCTTAATGAAACGTTTTTCACTAATGAGGCGTGGTTTCATTTATCCGGGTACATGGACTCGCAAAATTCTCGTATGTGAAGTACTGCAAATTGTGTATTCACGAGGAACCACTTCATTCTGTGAAAATAGGAGTTTGGATTGCAATTTCTCGACGTCGGATTGTGGGTCCCATATTTTTCAACGAAGCAATAAACGCCTAACGATACTGCAGTGAGTTTCATTTCGGTATATTGACTGCGGCATACGGCACGCGCGGCTAACAATCATACGGCACTGCGCAGAGACTTTTTGAACACCCCGTATATTCTTAAATATCTCAAGAAATGCCTTCTGCAGGTTATGCGTAGAGTTCCCACAACTGATATTATATGAATTGTGCATGTTGCTGATCTGATCTTAAGTGTAAATAAGAATATTTGCAGCTATGATCGCGTGTTGAAATACACTACTGGCCAATAAAATTGCTACACTACAAAGATGACGTGCTACAGTCACGAAATTTAACCGACAGGAAGAAGATGCTGTGATATGCAAATGATTAGCTTTTCAGAGCATTCACACAAGGTTGCTGCCGGTGGCTACACCTACAACGTGGGACATGAGGAAAGTTTCCGACCGATTTCTCATATACAAACAGCAGTTGACCGGCGTTGCCTGGTGAAATGTTGTTGTGATGCCTCGTGTAAGGAGGAGAAATGCGTTCCATCACGTTTCCGCCTTTGATAAAGGTCGTATTGTAGCTCATCGCGATTGCGGTTTATCGTATCGTGACATTGAGTTCCAATCGTGACAATGATCCAATGAGAGAATATGGAATCGGTGGGTTCAGGAGGGTAATACGTAACGCCGTGCTGGATCTCAACGGCCTCGTGTCACTAGCAGTCGAGATGACACGCATCTTATCCGCATGGCTGTAACGGATCGTGCAGCCACGTCTCGATCTCTGAGTCAACGGATGGGGACGTTTGCAAGACAACAACGATCTGCACGAACAGTTCGACGACGTTTGCAGCAGCACGCACTATCAGCTCGGAGACCATGGCTGCGGTTACTCTTGACGCTGCATCACAGACAGGAGCGCCTGCGATGGTGTACTCGACGACGAACCTGGGTGCACGAATGGCAAAACGTCATTTTTTCGGATGACTGGAGGTTCTGTTTACAGCATCGTGATGGTCGCATCCGTGTTTGGTGACATCGCGGTGAACGCACATTGGAAGCGTGTATTCGTCATCACCATACTGGCGTATCACCCGCGTGATGGTATGGGGTGCCGTTGGTTACACGTCTCGGTCACCTCTTGTTTGCATTGACGGCACTTTGAACAGTGGACGTTACATTTCAGATATGTGACGACCCGTGGCTCTACCCTTCATTCGATACCTGCGAAACCGTATATTTCAGCAGGATAATGCACGACCGCATGTTGCAGCTCCTGTACGGGGCTTTCTGGATACAGAAAATGTTCGACTGTTCTCCTGGCCTGCACATTCTCCAGATCTCTCCCCTACTGAAAACGTCTGGTCTGTGGTGGCCGAGCAACTGGCTCGTTACAGTACGCCAGTCACTACTCTTGACGAACGGTGATATCGTGTTGTAGGTGCATGGGCAGCTGTACCTGTACTCGTCATCCGAGCTCTGTTTGACTCAATGCCCCGGCGTATCAAGGCCGTTATTACGGCAAGAGGTGGTTGTTCTGGGTACTGATTTCTCAGGACTGTGCACCCAAATTGTGTGAAAATATAATCACATGTCAGTTCTAGTATAATATATTTGCCCAATGAATACGCGTTTATCATCTGCATTGCTTCTTGGTGTAGCAATTTTAATGGCCGGTTGTGTATTTCTTCGGCATTCGTTCCATAAGAAAAAACGAACTAATTCACAGCTGAACACAACAGCAACATTGGAATAGGCGCGCTATACTGCTGCAGAGTCTACACAGCATAATAATAATAATAATAATACTGATAATAATAGGATGTATCTACTCCAGTGGCCTGGCCCTTAGCATGAGCAGTCAATTCTTTAAATTTCTGCCAGTTCAGAATCTGGGGATCAAGGCTTTTACAGACAATAGGCCTAATATTGGGCATACATTTTAATATGGTTGATTTTAAGTAGGGTGCAGGGTGTGGATGAAGCAGGTCGGCAGGGAAAGAAGTGGTGTTTTTGTTAGATATGTCTGCCCTCAGTGTGGATAGCTCTGTTTCTTGGCAAGGAGTTGTTGGTAGATTTCTTGCTGCACTGATAACTGCATTATTATGTAAAAAATGAGCTTATTACAAATGAACAGTACCTGTTGTCTCTTTAGTTCGTTCATTACTGAAACATCTACAAAAACACCATTTATCATTTGTCATTTCAAAAATGAAAGTGTGCAAATAAAATAATTTTCTATTCTAAAGATTAGCTGCGATGTATGGGATAGTGTAGCACGGCTGGAGGGGGATAGGGGGATGGGGGGGGGGGGGGGGGGGGAGAAGGCAGGGTTAGTAGCTAATATGGGTAATGATCTCAGAAATGTTGAGAACCGCTAATGTGAACGAATAGTCCACTCTGAGGCGTTTTTGGATGGCTCAGCTGCCGAAACACAAAAGACTTGCTTTCGGCTCCCAGTCTGGAACAACGTTAAGTTGCTTCATTACAAGCTGCGTCTACACAGTTCTGACATTTGCAAAGCCGTTGAACAGTACATGGTGCCGGATAGTTGTTCACCAGTATAGCTGAATTTGGTGAACTGTTCCAATCGCGATTTGAGCGAGGCAAAAATGAGTGAATCCCTTCGTTCACACCCTGCCCTCTCTTGCCTAGTAATGGGAACAAACGAATGAAATAATTGATTCTGTGAGTTATTGGAAACCAGTTGACTTATTCGGTCGGTTCAACTATTCATTCATTATTTTGAATGGAACTAATCTGTGTAAACAACGGAACGAAAACACTCGATACGGTACAGTGTAGTTTTACATACTGACTGAATTATTCATTCCTTGATTTCATGTGTAACCAGTCTACAGGTTTATTTTTTTTTCTGTTGAGCCACGTAATAATGCGTCCTTTCAACTGAAATCACTCTGAAGTGTTTTGGCTGAGTGGGCTGTCCATTCCGTCTTCTGAGTGAAACCAGTCTTTTAGTAGTTGAACTACAGCTGGGGTACTGAATACAAATACTCGCAGAGTGTAACCACAACGCCGAGGGTACGTGAAGACATCTCAGGGGCTACTTCAAAGTTAAAATGAGCGTTATACACGTTCGTTTAATTCTGCACTCTATAGACTAATACCTTATTTCAGCATTTAAAACTGAATAATATACTTCCACATGCAATTAATATGTAACTTCTTAAGCCGACGTGTCATTTGGAGTACAGAGTTGAACGTAAAAGTTGCCTTAGGTGGTACGTGAAGAAGAAAAAAAAAAAAAAAAAACAAGAAGAAAATTTTATCTAGAGTTAGCATTCTGCTGAAAAGATGTCATAATCTCCATAAATTAAATCATTTTGGAACGCTTATGCAGCTATTTATTTGTATATAAGCTAAAAATATTATGCAGACAGTTACATCGCCGGCTACTGCGTATATTGAAATCAAACCACGTATATTGAAATCAAACCAGTGTGCACAAACCTGTTTACATTTCACAGGCTCTGGAATAGAACTGCTGATGTTTTGAAAAATATCGGGAATTGGATAGATCGAAATTTAAAAATACCATCACTTCTGGCCCTAGATACAGAGAAAGAAATTATCGATACATCGACGGAAAATATATCGACGTACTGGTTAAAACAACATTAGCTGCACATTGAAAATTACTGCCAGTTTTAGAGCTGTATATTTATACACTGATCTATTATTAGTTATTCTGCACATCAACAAGCTAGCAGCGTGCCTATCCTATTTAAAGCAAGAACTGAAAGGAAAATGATGCACGTTCACGGTTGGCGATAGGCCCTAACCACTTTGATAACAATGGTAACCGCATGTAAGTGGCGGTTTCGTCACATAATCGAATTTGTCCGAATCACTTCATGTTGACTTGCCAGTTTTTTTGTTTCATTTCTGTAAACGCCAGCGATCTAGCAGTTGCAGTGTCAAAATTACGTTGCAGTTTCCGTTGGTAGAACCGAGCGCCGATTACGTCAGCGTTTCCCCTCGCACGTCTCCGCCCACCACAAAGACCAGTCTTGTCACTTCAGATTTTTGTTCATCAGTTTTGAAGAATGCCGATGTGAAGAAGTAGAAAGCTGTTTGCGTTAAAAAGTCTTTTTTAACACAACTGGTGTGATATTCCTGCACACTGGATGTCTTGTTATTCCATTCGCCCCCCCCCCCCCCCCCCAGTGCAATCTGACTACAACTTTGAGCCAACCTATACTTGCTTCTCACAGTCAAAGAGAAAGACTGGACGTGATGGAAGCTCAAAAAGTAATAAGACTTCTTCACACTTCACACATTGAAAGTAAAATTTTGCTCTACTACACTTTCAAAAGAACAACTTCAAATATTTATCGAAAATTGCGAAAAAAGTATAATATAAAGTAAAAATGTCGGTACTGTACATTGCGATTTCGACATCGATATTTCGATTATACGATCAACAATGCCGGCAACAGGTATAGAAAATTTGGGAAGACTATCGATACATCGATTTTAGAGAGGCCCTACCCTGGAACGCAACAAGTACAGTATTTCAAGGGCAAGAAGCGGTATTATTCACATTCATACAGTGATGCTTCAGTTTTACAGTTTAGCCTGTCTCTAGTCATCATTGTAAACAAGTCTGTAACCACTCTCGCTCACCTGTACACCTCTCGAAGCGACAATAGACTATCTTCTTACGTTAAAAACAAGATTCGAAGTATGTTATTTTGAGGGATAATAACATTCAAATAGTACTTTTGTTCAATATTCTCACGAAATACCTGTTGTTTTTATGTAATAATAGCTTTAAGAAAAACATTAAATTTCGAGATTTGGTCACATGCTACGAAACATTCTTTTGATCACTGTAGCTCTGGTGACGTCACAGGCTAGGTGTTCAAATGTGTGTGAAATCTTACGGCACTCAACTGCTAAGGTCATCAGTCCCTAAGCTTACACACTACTTAACCTAAATTATCCTAAGGGCAAACACACACACCCATGCCCGGGGCTGTTAAGTGAAAACTTCCCGAAAATTAATTGGTTTTGGGTCTCTTTGTTCTTCAAAAACAACCCAGATTTTTATGTTCTGGCAATAATAAACATGGAAAGTGTATTACATGCCGACTGGGACACAGCAAAAAGTTGGATAACTGTCTTAAAAACTCGCTCATATGACACAGAATAGCTTTTCCAGCCCAATTTATGAGAGCCTGCTCAATAAAACACATTGGTAAGTTTTTCATTTACAAGATAATTCTGATTGGCAATGGCTGTTATTGTTGCCAGAACCACAACTGTTTTCCAGGTAACTCTTTTCTGCATTTTCAAAATTCCTGACAGTATAAAAACAGTGGCTTGCTTTCAACCGCTTTACACACTAGAATTTTTCTGTTCCTCCGCGTAATTAATTTAAACCATAAACCACCGGAGCACAAAAATGGCGAATATGTTATGTGTTTAAAAGATTCTTGAGTTAAAAGTGGGGTACCAGCTGCATCATTTTACCTTCCTCAAAACGTTTCCCAGAGAAATTTGACATGCGGGCCTATTCATGCTTTTTTATGCTGAGAGTGGAGGAGATGGTGGCCATGGGAAAGAGACAGAAAATTAATAAATGGTAGAAGACAGTAGACATTGGTTGTGGTATAGAAAGAGTGAAGGAGACAATAGCAGTGTGAGAGAAAAAGAGGGTCATAATGCCAGTGAAAGATAGTGAAACGTAGTAGACAGAGAGATAACAGTGATAGGAAGAGAGTGAAGGAGACAATACCAGTGTGAGAGAAAAACAGAGTCATAGTGGCAGTGAAAAAATAGTGAAACATAGTAAAACAGAGGGAGAAAGTGATAGGACAAGAGTTAAGGAGACAATAGCAGTGTGAGAGAAAAAGAGGGTCATAGTAGCAGTGAAAAATAGTGGAATATAGAAGACAGAGAGAGAACAGTGATACGAAGAAGGTGAAGGGGACAGTAAAAGTGGGAGAAGAATAAAGAGAAGGAGAAAGTGGAAGTGGGTGAGAGGCAGTGATAATGAGGGACAGAGTATATAACATTGTCATCAAGGAGAAAGTGATGATGAGAAGAGACAGTAGCAATGGGAAGGAATGAATGACACAGTAGCAGTAGTAGAGAGCAAAAGAGAGACAGTGATGGCAAGAGAAGAGAGTAGCAGTTGGACAGAATGAAGGAGATTGTGGCTGTAAGACAGGAGGCAGAGAGACAATGATGATGAAAAAAAAAATGGTTCAAATGCTTCTAAGCACTATGGACTTAACATCTGTCATCAGTCCCCTAGACTTAAAACTACTTAAACCTAACTAACCTAAGGACATCACACACATCCATGCCCGAGGCAGGATTCGAACCTGCGACCATAGAAGCAGCCGCACCGTTCCGGACTGAAGCGCCTAGAGTGGCTCGGCCACAGCGGCGGGCTAATGACAATGAGTTGGCCTGAATTCACAATCAAGGTGTCGATGGTAATAACATTAAAGAAAACTCAAGGAAAGAGAAAGGGGCGAAGGGAAGACTAACAGGGAGGGGCGAGGAAATGGAATGAGGGGCGGGAGGAGGTGATGAGGGGGCAGCAGATGACAACAGACAGACAGAAGAGGAGATAGACACAGAGAGGGGAGATGAGGAGATTAGAATGTACATCCGCTTCCCATAGGTGTTTAGTAATTGAAGCATTGCCGAGGTTGGTAGTGTTGAAAATGTGGCACTTTCATTCAATGCATGGAGTTTCAATTGTTAGATTGTGGACGCTAAGTTATCATTCATCTACTGACTAACGTCGCACACATTTGCCTCGGTGAGAACATTTGGCTTGAGAGAAACATCTTTATTTTGCGTCCTCCGAACGGCGTACTAAATCTAGTTCCTCGCATGCTGTTCCTCGGCGCGTAGGATTTCTAGAGTGTTGTGAGAACAGAGTCGGCTCGCCGTCTGATAGACAGCCGATACATCTTCGTACCGCCACCCAGGCCGTCCCAGATCGCCTAATGGCTGCCAACGGCTCCCATCCGGAGCAGCCCGGCGAAATCGAACCATGACAAATGACTGCCGCCGCCGTGAAAAATTGCCCTCGCAGCCAATGGGATGCGGCCTTCTTCCGCGCGGCCGATCGAAGCGCCGCTGTTCGGCGCTTGTGACAACTATGAGTCGCCTGGGACGGACTGTCTCTGCGCATAACTGCGTTGTGTGCGGGAGAGCAACAAGCTAAAGATAACGCTGTTGTTATTGCATCTACATCTACATCTATACTCTGCAGACTACTATGAAGTGCATGGCGGAGCGTACTTCCCAGCATGGCGGTCATTACAAGTTTCCATTAATTTACGTGTATGGTCACAAACTTTTTGTTAACAGATTACCGGTTTCGGTCTTTAATGACCATCATCAGATCTGCAGCAAAAATGGGAAAAACATAAGTACTCTCGCAAACTGTCTACAGCTTAAGAACAATACATAGACCATAATGAAAAGTGGTACTGACAAAATATACATTTGTGCGCTTTAAATATGAAGAGGCATACCTGTATCATAAAAACAAAATCTTAATGTACTGCAGCCATAGTGGCAATGTCAAATGTTAAGTGCGTAATCAGCACCAGCATCGTCAAATACATACAAATAACATCACATGCAGGAGTCATGTTGTCAGTATACTACTGTTTCAAACAAGCTGTCGTACAGTAGACACAAGATGTTTGTTTTGTAAGTTCACCAAATGTCGCTAATGTCAGCATACACTAGTTTTCAATAATTAATTGAAAAAGCGAAAATAAAGGTTATACAATAGTTGAAGTCTGTAATAAGCTTATAACGTATAAAAGGCATTACAGTATTAAAAAGCAATAAAAAGAAGAAGATGACAAATGTAAGAGGGCGCTGATTATGTGCAGCACTATGTTTTCTTTCGTTTGTGGCTCCATTAGTGATTGTTTTAGGGTTGTTTAATATTACCTGGTGCACTATTAACGGTGTTTAATATTTATGTCATTGTCTAGAATATTGGCACTTGAACACATGTCAACCACTGTTTCATCTACATCCACATCCATACTCCGCAAGCCACCTGACGGTGTGTGGTGGAGAGTACCTTGAGTACCTCTATCGGTTCTCCCTTCTATTCCACTCTCATATTGTTCGTGGAAAGAAGGATTGTCGGTATGCCTCTGTGTGGGTTCTAATCTCTCTGATTTTATCCTCATGGTGTCTTCGCGAGATGTACGTAGGATGGAGCAATGTACTGCTTGACTCCTCAGTGAAGGTATGTTCTCGAAACTTCAACAAAAGCCCGTACCGAGCTACTGAGCGTCTCTCCTGCAGAGTCTTCCTCTGGAGTTTATCTATCATCTCCGTAACGCTTTCGCGATTACTAAATAATCCTGTAACGAAGCGCGCTGCTCTCCATTGGATCTTCTCTATCTATTCTATCAAACGTATCTGGTACGGATCCCACACCGCTGAGCACTATTCAAGCAGTGGGCGAACAAGCGTACTGTAACCTACTTCCTTTGTTTTCGGACTGCATTTCCTTAGGATTCTTGCAATGAATCTCAGTCTGGCATCTGCTTTACCGACGATTAACTTTATATGATCATTCCATTTTAAATCACTCCTAATGCATACTCCCAGATAATTTATGGAATTAACTGCTTCCACTACAGAAGAATGCTGAAGATAAGGTGGGTAGATCACGTAACTAATGAGGAGGTATTGAATAGGATTGGGGAGAAGAGAAGTTTGTGGCACAGCTTGACTAGAAGAAGGGATGGGTTGGTAGGACACGTTTTGAGGCATCAAGGGATCACAAATTTAGCATTGGAGGGCAGCGTGGAGGGTAAAAATCGTAGAGGGAGACCAAGAGATGAATACACTAAGCAGATTCAGAAGGATGTAGGGTGCAGTAGGTACTGGGAGATGAAGAAGCTTGCACAGGATAGAGTAGCATGGAGAGCTGCATCAAACCGGTCTCAGGACTGAAGACCACAACAACAACAACTGCTTCCAGTTGCTGACCTGCTATATTGTAGGTAAATGATAAGGGACCTTTCTTTCTATGTATTCGGAGCACATTACACTTGTCTACATTGAGATTCAATTGTCATTCCCTGCACCATGCGTCAATTCGCTGCAGATCCTCATGCACTTCGGTGCAATTTTCCATTGTTACAACCTCCCGATATACCACACCATCATCCGAAAAAAGCCTCAGTGAACTTCCGATGTCATCCACAAGGTCATTTATGTATATTGTGAATAGCAACGGTCTTCATATTTTTAACAATATTACTTTTGTCGCGTTCTTCTTTTTATTACTTTTTATTGCTGTAATGCCTTTTATACGTTATAAGCTTATTTCAGACGTCAACTATTGTATCCCCTTTATTTTCGCTTTTTCAATTAATTACTGATAACTAGTGTATGCCGACATTAGCGACATCTGGTGAACTTACAACACAAACGTCTTGTGGCTACTGTACGGCAGCTTGTTACGAACAGTAGTGCTACTGATAACATGACTCGTGCATATTATGTTATTTATATGTATTTTGGTGATGCTGGTGCTGATTCCGCATTTAACATTTGACGATACCACTATGGCTGCAGTATATTAGGACTTTGTTTTTATGAAACAGGTATGCCTCTTCATATTTAAAGCGCACAAATATATATTTTGTCAGTACCACTTTTCATTATAGCCTATGTATTGTTCTTAAGCTGTATACAGTTTGCGAGTGTATTTATGTTTTTCCCATTTTTGCTGCAGATCTGATGATGATAAATACCGAAACCGGCAATCTGTTAACAAAAAGTTTGTGACCATAGACGTAAATTAAAGGAAACTTATTACATATACAGGTCGCTGTGTTTTTCGCGACGATGTCGCAGCTTGTGAAAACACAGCTTCTGCCTGTCCCATTTGTGGATGGAGTGCAGGACGGATCGCTGCTCAAACGTATCTGGCGACAGTGTAACTAATCTAACATCGACTAAATGTGTCTAATAGTGTATTTTAATACGACAGTATGCCATCCCAGGCAATTTATAACACTTAAAACACTTGATAATGACACTTTGAAATCATGATTGTGTGTGTAAATGTAACACTGTAAATAAACGAGTCTAATGGCGGTTCTGACTGTCAAGAAACATATTATGACATTATGAAAAAAAATTATGCTTACTACCTGAGCCCCCATCTTACTCGCTCCTGTGAACGGGAACGCGTTATGCAGATCTTGGTGCCTCTCGCGTCCATCTGGAAAGGGTAATGATTTTACTATATTATATATCTAGTTTTTACTGAGTTTAACGAAAAAGGCGGTGTTGCCCTCATATATTCTACGATGGCCTTTGGCTACACTGACTAAAGGATTCTTCTAAGAAATACAAATTAAGGTATTTGCTCTTTCAAGTAGTTGATCTGTTTATACATGCTTATAGGTTATCCAAGTCTGCACAACGCGATCGCGGTTCTTAAATAGATGTATTTGTTCTCTGTTTTATATGTAGATAACCTGAAGATGCCTAAGTAAGGCGAAACGCGTCGTTGAAAAATAAAAAAACTAAAATTGCAACCAAGGCTGTTTTTAACCAATACTAAAAAAATCATTAGCCTAACATTGTTTTTGATTTTTAAATCGCAAACACGAAAAGATATCAAGAGGAGCTTGCAGTCTGAGCAAGGGTGTTGTAGTATATCGTAGTAAGACCCCTCCACGATTCTCAATCAAACTCTCACGTACAAAACAGCTTGAAACGTCTGACTGCTGTAAAAAATTAGTGAATGTGTTAACTGTATGGCTCATAAAGAAAGGAAACCACCCAAAAGACATGGCCAAATGTCGTTGGTGCACCAGTGTACATTAGCGTCTAGGGTAACCACAGCCACGGTCTCAGAGCTGATTGTCCATGCTGCTGCAAACGTCGTCGAACTGTTCGTGCAGATGGTTGTTGTCTTGCAAACGTCCCCATCTTTTGACTCAGGGATCGAGGCGTGGCTGCACGATCCGTTACAGCCATGCGGATAAGATGTCTATCATCTCGACTGCTAGTGACACGAGGCCGTTGGGATGCAGCACGGCGTTTCGTATTACCCTCCTGAACCCACCGATTCCATTATTCTGCTAACAGTCATCGGATCTCGACGAACGCGAGCTGCAATGTCGCGATACGATAAACCGCATTCGCGATTTGCTACAATCAGACTTTGATAAAAGTCGGAAACGTGATGGCACGCATTTCTCCTCCTTACACGAAGCATCACAACAACGTTTCACCAGGCAACGCCGGTCAACTGCTGTTTGTGTATGAGGAATCGGTTGGAAACTTTCCTCATGTCAGTACGTCGGCGCCAACCTTGTGTGAATGCTCTGAAAAGCTGATCATTTGCATATCACAGCATCTTCTTCCTGTCGGTTAAATTTCGCGTCTCTAGCACGTCCTCTTCGTGGTGTAGCAATTTTAATGGCCAGTAGTGTATTTATTTACACAGCACCGTTATCTGTTTCGAACCGATATGTTCATCTTCAGACGGGTAATTCACGTTTTACATCCATTCGCCTTTTGTCTGCCCCTTTGATGAAATTTTCTTGGGGTGGTGGTGTCCTACGACCGAAACAAGATGTGTGACAACGACTTTTTAACTGTAATTGTGCCTCGCAGCGATTTTTTAAGCGCAGTACCAGTCAGCAGGTATATGAGGCGTCCCAGTGGGGCGTGGCGGTGACGTAGCGTCGTTTTCCCGTGCTGTGACTAATAAGGCGAGCGATTTCCCGTGCTGTGACTAATAAGGCGAGCGATACACGCTAGGCGTAGGCAGGTGCAACACGTCACCGAGCCAGTCGCTTACAGCTTCACTCAGTTATTGCTGGTGTCTACCAGATGTGTTAAAAAAGTATCGGGAATGTTCATCTTCTGGCCAATAATTTTATTTATTCGTCTACATTTACACTTCCTCCTTTCAATGTAGTCCCCCTTACGTGTTATACACTTACGCCAGCGCTTCTTCCTAACACCGAAACACTTCTGGAACTCGATCTCTGCGATGATTATTATGAACATCAGCCGTCTACACTGCTGTATAAATGGTTTTTATTTTCTATTACGGCATATTGGCGTCATCAGGTGCTCTGTAAATACCTATGTACCAGATGGTCTTAATATAACGGTCTGTAACTATGATCAGAAAAGTTTATAGAACATCTTTAGGAGTTTGCTACTCTCTGTCCTTACATATACGGTCGAGATGTATATCTGATTTTAGTTGGAAGTCATGCATGCTACTTTTCTGTTGACAGCTTCGATGACAGTGGATCAGCGATATTACATGTTTACATAGCTACCATTATAAATAAGCGATGTGTGGAAATTTAGTTCTTCTTTATTATGTTTATAGGTTTAGTTCTGATTATGTTTTTGTCTTGAATTTGTTTTAGTTTTATTTGAGATTTTTATTTCATATTTCTGTTTTTTTTCGTAATAATTTTCAAGTTCAAGTGGCTCTAAGCACTATGGTTATCAGTCGCCTAGACTTAGAACTACTTAAACCTAACTAACCTAAGGACATCACACACATTCATGCCCGAGGCAGGATTCGAACCTGCGACCGTAGCAGCAGTGCGTTTCCAGACTGAAGCGTATAGAACCGCTCGGCCACAGCGGCCGGCGCAATAATTTTGTTATTGTATATGATTGATGTTGGTGTTACGTCTTTGCCTTATACTCTTGATCTTGTTATCGCTGTTACATTGAATATGTGTTATTTAGTGGCTCTAATTTATTACTTTACCCCTCTTCTTGATTTAGAATGTGAATAAAGTTTTCTTTGTGCATTTTGTCGGATTGTTCGTTCAGTAATTTTGTATGGTTGCTGTATGCTTGTGAGTATTCCCTTCTGCGTAATATGAAGGATTTCTTGTGCTTCGCTGTAGGTTTTCCGTACAAAGCACAAACCGGTAGAAACTACAAAATTAGACATAAAGAGCACGCCAGAGAGAGAGAAAACAACCCGTTCACATTTTTCCAACATCTACAAACTGAAAAACACAACGTAAAACCTATAAACAACGCACTAGAAATCCTCCATATTACGCAGAGGGGAACACTCATGAACGGGAATACATATCTATTCACAGGCATACTTCGACTCTACAAATTTACTGAACGAACGAAATCGACCTAAAGCTCAAAAAGTACATAGAAAACTTTATTCACATTATAAATCAAGAAAACTGGCAAAGTAAAAAATCAGAGATGCTAAATAACACACAGCCCAATAACAACGATAACAAGGTGGAGAGTATAAAACAAAGACATAACACCAACATAAATGTTACAGTGACACAATTATGACAAAAAATAGAAATCTCAAATAAAACTAAAATAAATTCAACACAAAACATAATTAGAACTAAACCTATAAAAATAATAGAAACAATTTAACTTCGACACATGACTTATTTATTTTTGCAGGACTAGCACTCCTGAAAGAAAGGATATCCCCCCAGGCTGTGGCTAAGCCATGTCTCTGCAATATCCTTTCTTTCAGGAGTGCTAGTCCTGTAAGATTCGCAGGAGAGCTTCTGTAAAGTTTGGAAGGTAGGAGACGAGGTGCTGGCAGAAGAAAAGCTGTGAGGACGGGGCTTGAGTCGTGCTTGGGTATCTCAGATGGTAGAGCACTTGCCCACGAAAGGCAAAGGTCCCGAGTTCGAGTCTCAGTCTGGCACACAGTGTTAATCTGCCAGGAAGTTTCATATCAGCGGACACTCCGCTGCAGAGTGAAAATCCCATTCTGAATACAGCCTGCATAATTTGCGCGCTGAGTGGTACGCTGACTCAACAAATGTACACCGTCTCCAACTTTTGTACTTGTGCTATCGTATTAAACCTCTGACGTAAGATTATAGCTCTTAGTGAGTAGATTAGGACAGCATTTTAAACTCGGTGGAAGACCCTGCGAATTGCTGAAGAATAAATTTTTTGTTGCCCCTCTAGGCCGTTAGACGGGGAACCAGCAAGTGGGATTGCCGATCATGATCAGGGTTAGCCGTTTGGTAATGTAGGCTACATTCATGGAGTATCACCTGATTTAATTCGGCGACTCCCCATCGCTTGCACTGAAGAAAAGGAAAGCCACATTTCTAGGGAAAAAAAACACTCGATACTGTTGACTGGAACACACTATTTGGAGTTCAGAAGTCGTCAGGCACAAAATGCAGAGAGTGAAATGTTCGTTGGTGCAGACAGCTCTTACGAAGTTAGAGTGGTACGACCTCCACCCCCCCCCCCCCCTCCCTCCACTCTTGACGCGGCCGCCGATGTAGAGTGCTTAATGCCAAAAAATTTGCAGGTGGCCTAACTAAAGCTCCCAGTAGCAACAGAAAGTTTGGTCTTCACTATTACTCGACGAATTCAAAATTCTGTCACAATATACTCATTAAGAGCTATAAACCTTACACCAGATGTTTAACACAATAGGTCTACTATTACAGTTAAAACGTGCACGTATGTCATGTTGCAGCGTAACTCACACAGTACATGTCACCCACACTATATTCATTCTGTATCTGACAGTGAGGATACCGGGTGATCAAAAAGTCAGTATCAATTTGAAAACTGAATAAATCACGGAATAATGTAGATAGAGAGGTACAAATTGACACACCTGCTTGGATTGACGTGGGGTTTTGTTAAAACAAAAAAAAAAAAAATTACAAAAGTTCAAAAAATGTCCGACAGATGGCGCTTCATCTGATCAGAATAGCAATAATTAGCATAACAAAGTAAGACAAAGCAAAGATGATGTTCTTTACAGGAAATGTTCATATGTCCATCATCATTCCTCAACAATAGCTGTAGTCGAGGAATAATGTTGTGAACAGCACTGTAAAGCATGTCCGGAGGTGTGGTGAGGCATTGGCGTCGGATGTTGTCTTTCAGCATCCCTAGAGATGTCGGTCAATCACGATACACTTGCGACTTCAGGTAACCCCAAAGCCAATAATCGCACGGACTGAGGTCTGGGGACCTGGGAGGCCAAGCATGACGAATGTGGCGGCTGAGCACACGATCATCACCAAACGACGCGCGCAAGAGATCTTTCACGCGTCTAGCAATATGGGGTGGAGCGCCATCCTGCATAAACATCGTACGTTCCAGCAGGTGTTTATCACCCAGGCTGGGGATGATGCGATTCTGAAACATATCGACGTACCTCTCACCCGTCACGGTAGCAGTTACAAAACCAGAATCACGCACTTCCTCGAAGAAAAAAGGCCCGATAACGGTAGATGTGGTAAATCCAACCCATACCGTGACTTTCTCGTCGTGCAATGGAGTTTCCACGACAGTTCTAGGATTTTCGGTAGCCCAAATTCTGCACTTGTGGGCGTTGACAGACCCTCGGAGCGTGAAATGAGCTTCGTCGGTCCACAACACGTTACTCAACCAATCGTCATCTTCCGCCATCTTTTGAAACGCCCACACCGCAAATGCCCTCTGCTTCACTAAATCTCCAGGTAACAGTTCACGATGCCGATGGATTTTGTACGGATAGCATCGGAGGGTACGCCTAAGTGCCAACCAAACAGTAGTGTATGGAATGCCGGTGCGACGTACGACTGCACGAGCGCTGACTTCCCCGTGCATAGACGAACCCGCTAGTCTCCAATTCTTCCAGAACTGTTTCAGCAGCATTACGCCTTGCGCTCGGTCGGCCACTACGGGGTCTATCGTCTAAACAACCCGTGGCTTCGAACTTCGAAATCATTCTCGCCACAGCTGCATTTGTCAACGGACCTTTACCTGTGGTAGCACATTGGCGAACGTGCAGGGGCGCTCAGACAAGCAAAGCAAAATTCTCCCCCAAGAGTGCACAAATACAATGAAGTGGGCGGTCGTAAACTCAAACTTTTACTGTAAACTGTACAACAGCTGTAATGTGACGTACACGGTGATGCTCAGAGCCGAATGAGTTGAAAACTGGAACTTTTTAATTTATAATTTGTATGTTGACTGGAATACTCTCTTTCAAATTCTAAAGGTGGCAGGGGTAAAATACAGGGAGCGAAAGGCTATTTATAATTTGTACAGAAACCAGATGGCAGTTATAAGAGTCGAGGGACACGAAAGGGAAGCAGTTGTTGGGAAGGGAGTAAGACAGGGTTGTAGCCTCTCCCCGATGTTATTCAATCTGTATATTGAGCAAGCAGTGAAGGAAACAAAAGAAAAATTAGGAGTAGGTATTAAAATTCATGGAGAAGAAATAAAAACTTTGAGGTTCGCCGATGACATTGTAATTCTGTCAGAGACAGCAAAGGACTTGGAAGAGCAGTTGAGCGGAATGAACAGTGTCTTGAAAGGAGGATATAAGATGAACATCAACAAAAGCAAAACGAGGATAATGGGATGTAGTCGAATTAAGTCGGGTGATGCTGAGGGAATTTAATTAGGAAATGAGACACTTAAAGTAATAAAGGAGTTTTGCTATTTGGGGAGCAAAATAACTCGGTCGAAGTAGAGAGGATATAATGTAGACTAGCAATGACAAGGAAAGCGTTTCTGAAGAAGAGAAATTTGTTAACATCGAGTATAGATTTAAGTGTCAGGAAGTCGTTTCTGAAAGTATTTGTATGGAGTGTAGCCATGTAGGGAAGTGAAACGTGGACAATGAATAGTTTAGACAAGAAGAGAATAGAAGCTTTTGAAATGTGGTGCTACAGAAGAACGCTGAAGATTAGATGGGTAGATTACATAAGTAATGAGGAGGTATTGAATAGGATTGGGGAGAGGAGGAGTTTGTGGTACAACTTGACAAGAAGAAGGGACCGGTTGGTAGGACATGTTCTGAGGCATCAAGGGATCACAAATTTATCATTGGAGGGCAGCGTGGAGGGTAAAACTCGTAGAGGAAGACCAAGAGATGAATACACTAAGCAGATTCAGAATGATGTAGGTTGCAGTAGGTACTGGGAGATGAAGGAGCTTGCACAGGATAGAGTAGCATGGAGAGCTGCATCAAACCAGTCTCAGGACTGAGGACCACAACAACAACATGAAGTGACTTCCCCAGTCAGCTATAGGCGACCTACAATTTAGCGGTTGCTCCAAACTACAGTGCAGCTCGACATTTTTCATATCAGCAGACGTTACCAGAGGTGAAATAAATTATTAGTAACAAACAAAAATTCTAGTATTGATCTGGGATCGAACCCAAAAGCTTTGGACTTATAGTCTGGCTCTTTGCCACTGAGCCACTATATATTCATAGCCAGTGTAATTAGCCAAATTACCTTGTAGATGTAGTGCCTACTTTTGCCCTGATTACGGTTGAGTACATTGATTCAGTGAAAAATTAGAGGCATTGGGGAGCCACCCACATATGTGATGTTCAACTGCCGTTCACAATTCACTGAGGTTGTTTGGAGCTGGGTCAATGGTGAATGTGTCGCATTCTGTGCTGTTCTGGAAATGTAGTAATAAAAAAAGTTTTCTCTACTTTTCCGCTGTTCACGTGTAAAACGTACGTCTTCGCTATTAACCCTATTCGCGATACATTTTGCAGGCAGTATCCACGTATGCCACAGAATGTACCGGCAAAATTATATCATTGAGCGACGTACATATGATGTCATAAGCATTGAGAGTCACAAACCACTAGTTTTTCTTATAAACGAGCGGACAGAAGAAGAATGAATTAGAAGAATCACACTTGGGAGAGAAGGGGATAATCTGAGTTTTGATTCTCTGTCTTTTGCAGATAATCTTGCCATTTTTGGTGAATCTATAGTAGATGCAACAATAAACATAAACCTGCTACAAGAGACAGCTTCAATGACAAGCCTTCATATATCTTTTTTTTAAAAAAAAAAAAAGAAAAGAAGAGTTCATGTCAGATGTGAAACACTCACCGAAATATATGGAAACTGATTACAGCAGAATAAAAAAGGCTACAAAATTTAAATATGCATAGAAAATAATATAACCAAATGCTTTAGACAAAGAAGCTAACTAGCAAGGGCGAGAAAAATGGAGGTGGCTTTTTAACTAACAAAAAACCGATATAACAAGAAAGCTGTTTGCCTAAATGCAAAACTTCGGCACTATGATACTATCATTAAACCATATTGCCTTTATGCGTTAGAATGTCTTCGGTAAATAGAGCCAAACAGGTGAAATAGAAAAGAAGGAAAGGCGAATAATCAGGAAAAATCTTGGAACCAAAATTTGAGAATGCCAAAAGGAAAGAGAGAAGTAATAAAGAAGTTTATGAAAAAAAATAGACGGAAGATCATACACGATGAGGAAGAGATCAGCTGCGTTCCATGGACACCTAAAAATGCTAGATGAAACCAGGTTAACAAAAAGAATTTTCCAAGTTCTTTGATAGAAACGCCAAATCATCACTGTCGTGGATAAAAGAAGTTACAGCAGTCCTGAGGGAAATGGAAATAATGGAGGAAGAAATAGGAGAAAGAGAACGGAACAGAGCAAAAGTAAATGATTTCAAGGGCTTCCACGAGAAAACAAAGAAAGAGACACATGCAATATGGACAGAGCAAGGAAGAGAAAAAACAGGGAAAGAATGAAAAATTTCCGGAAAGAAAGAAAGGAGAAAAGGAAGAATATGTAAGTTATTTCATGTCGTCCCTAGTAGGCCAGACCAATAAAATGCACATTATCCATTCATTTTCGTGGATGAATAAATCGAAACTAATAACAACGAACATGATTAGGGCTATGAGCCTTCGGCCATAAATAACGGTTTTATGCGCTGCACATCAAATATTTATTTCCTCAGCTCATTACCAAAGTAATCAGACGTCTGAAGCCCTTATATACATGCAAGTTCGATTGTTTAAGCAACCTGCTGTGGGATTAGTGGTTTGGTGCTAAGCAACTCAATCTCCTGAGCGTATGTCTGTCCGTTGCGGTCCAGACGGAACAAGATGGAAGAAGCAGCATCTCCTATCGACCAGCACGCCCTACCATGTGGGCTCTGCATGGTGCTGCAATCTTGTGGCAGTCCCCAGAACTACGTCGGGCGCTTGCACACCGTCGTTCCGTTTGCCTCTTCGTTCACGGCTTTCGCTTCCAAACGGCAAGACTTCATCTGAAAGTTCGTTCCAGTAGTAAACGATCTGAAACCGAGCAGGGACCCTAGTTCAGAGTCCATGCGACCCGTCGACGACGGTGTCGTTAGAATCGGCCAACTGTCTTCCAATTTGGCTTCCATCAGATATGCTGATATTTTTCGCTATACACTGCTGTTTCGGTCGCTGGAGAAAAATTTTTGTCATATGATGTTCAGCGATTTTACTTAATTGACGCGTTTCAACTAATCTTAAGAATCTCAAAGAAGGTAGGAGGCAGCTGCATACACACGATATGGCGTCGTGTGTAAATACCAATATCAGTGTGGCGGGAGACGTCAACCGGTAAAAACGGAACCTTGATAATATCGTTTTGCTGTCCGCCTGTCTGTCTCTTCAAATGTTAAGACCCGATTTTCTCAGGAACCTGTAGACGCATAAAATTTGAAATTTACGTCGCTTACTGATCCCAAAGAAAGCAGGTGTTGACAGATGTGAAAATTACCGAAGAATCAGTTTAATAAGTCACAGCTGCAAAATACTAACACGAATTGTTTACAGACGAATGGAAAAACTAGTAGAAGCCGAACTCGGGGAAGATCAGTTTCGATTCTGTAGAAATGTTGGAACACGTGAGGCAATACTGACCATTTGCAGACTTAGAGAAAGCTTTTGACAATGTTGACTGGAATCCCCTCTTTCAAATTCTAAAGTTGGCAGGGGTAAAATACAGGGAGCGAAAGGCTATTTACAATTTGTAAAGAAACCAGATGGCAGTTATCAGAGTCGAGGGGCACGAAAGGGAAGCAGTGGTTGGGAAGGGAGTGAGACAGGGTTGTAGCCACTCCCCGATGTTATTCAATCTGTATATTGAGCAAGCAGTGAAGGAATCAAAAGAAAGATTCGGAGAAGGTATTAAAATCCATGGAAAAGAAATAAAAACTTTGAGGTTCGCCGATGACATTGTAATTCTATCAGAGACAGCAAAGGACCTGGAAGAGCAGCTGAACGGAATGGACAGTGTCTTGAAGGGAGGATATAAGATGAAAATCAACAAAAGCAAAACGAGGATAATGGAATGTAGACGAATTAGGTTGGGTGATTCTGAGGGAATTAGATTAGGAAATGAGACGCATAAAGTAGTAAAGGAGTTGTGCTATTTGGGGAGCAAAATAACTGATGATGGTCGAAGTAGAGAGGATATAAAATATAGACTGGCAATGGCAAGGAAAGCGTTTCTGAGGAAGAGAAATTTGTTGCCATCGAGCATAGATTTAAGTGTAAGGAAGTCGTTTCTGAAAGTATTTGTATGGAGTGTACCTATGTATGGAAGTGAAACGTGGACGATAAATAGTTTAGACAAGAAGAGAATAGAAACTTTCGAAATGTGGTGCTACAGAAGAATGTTGAAGATTAGATGGGTAGATGACATAACTAATGAGGAGGTACTGAATAGGATTTGGGAGAAGAGGAGTTTGTGGCACAACTTGACTAGACGAAGGGATCGGTTGGTAGGACATGTTCTGAGGCATCAAGTAATCACCAATTTAATATTGGAGGGCAGCGTGGAGGGTAAAAATCGTAGTGGGAGACCAAGAGATGAATACACTAAGCAGATTCAGAAGGATGTAGGCTGCAGTAGGTACTGGGAGATGAAGAAGCTTGCACAGGATAGAGTAGCACGGAGAGCTGCATCAAACCAGTCTCAGGACTGAAGGCAACAACAACAACAACAACAACACTGTGGTCTACGATCCCTTGGCACTGTAAAAAAATTGCAGCTTCTTAGTCAGCACAGTCAAAAAAAACGGCTATTTACGTCGCATATTTTGATACTCGCAAACTTACTCATCATAATGATAGGGTAATTCCCCTTGACATAGAAGCATGAAATATGGCAAGGATCATGATTTTGCAGTACAAGTTAGGGAAAAATCAGAAAACTGTCATTTTGTAGTTACACCACACGAAAAAAATTCTCTTTTGTCATTTCTTACCCGACTTCAAATTAAAATTAAACTATTCGCTTAAAGTCTTGAAATTGCTGGTACAGACATTGCCAGAACCAATGTCGATAACAGGCAAATGAACTGCCTGTATAGAGTCCAACTCAATAATGAAATCCAACAATGAATTCAAGCAAACTTTAAACATAATTTCAAACGATTTCTAAACTTGTTTCTCGCTTACAGGCCCACAAAATAATGAAAGAAGAACAGTTTATCGCTCACCACATTTGACTCTTTCGGTAATCTGAGGGTGAATAATCCGAAACTAATGAAACCAGCATAAGCTAAATTGGGTTCTGCGTCTTCAAGCATAAACATTTCACTTACAACTTTAAACACAGCTGTGTGTAGCAACCGTGAAAATATGTTTTGTAGTAAAGACAGCCCACTGTTTGCAATGGATTTCATAGTCGAATTGACCATGTTTTCGACTCCTAAACTAAGGGAGTCTTCATCAGACTTGATATTACATACGTAAAAAGTTGATCTTTACAGTTCTCGTCATACAATTTTAACACCAAAACGGTCATGTCACATAATAAAACATCCTGCGTAAAAGTTTTACTGTCATTTCTACTTAAAAATTAAAAGATTGCCGCTAAGGGCTGCTTGTGTATACTGAAACAGATGGCATCAGACTGGCTCTTTGCTTATTGCTTATTGTCCAGTGGCGGCTGCAATGTAAGTGCACCTGAACACCCTGACTTTCGACACCTTGCGGATTTATTGGTCATTTTTCATGGAATGCTGTTAAACGCAACACAGATGCGCCTCTTAACCAGTAACTACTATGGTCCATAAGTTGCTCCCATAATCGGTAAGGCGGGGTTACAAGGATCCCCAGTATTTTTTAATTCAAAATGTTCCCTGTTAATGTTCAATTAAAAAAAAATTTTTTTTACAGCCACACATCGAAAGGTATCTAAATCGGATGGAACACAGTAAATGTTAATTTTTATTTTATACGAAAAGTGTATATAACAAAACGCAAAACTGTAAACATGAAAATTAGAAAATATTTAACATTAAAATTAAGACATGAGTACATGAAAAATCATAAAAACTAGTGATTGATTTCTATTATTTACTGTACAAGGAACATTAAAATATTGGCCAAAAGATAATTTTAAAAAATTTTATACAATTCACTAACACTATTACATGCAGTCTCCACAGACACTCTTGGTATGATCTGTGCATGTCAGTGTACAGTACAGTAAACCTTTCTTTTTTATCCATCCTCCTTGGGCACTTACCACGTCTTGTTCTTTTACCAGGTACAGCTGAGGGCTTTGGGATCTGGTAATTTACCAACCTAGCAAGATCACATAGAATGTGCAAATTGATGACTCTCCTCTGAAGTTGCGGTTCATCCAGCTGTCTCGCCAAATTATAAATAAAGTCAAACCTTGATAATTGTCTATTTTCCGGTGATGATGAATAAATCACATATGAATTTACAGAAGAAATATTCAACATTGCGTAAAAAAAACAGCAAGGGGCCACCTTCTGCTTCTTCTGTTTGTAGAATATACTGCGCACTTCTCGTCAAGATCAATGATTCCTCCTTTCGTGGATTATAATAATGTATTATTTCAGGCTTTCCAGTTTCGTCATTAACAGTAGCACTGTGGTGCATCGAGGAAACTAAAACCACTGCCTTTCTTGGTTTGGGGACATAGGATACTAAAGTCATATTTTCTCCAAAGCCAAAAAACTGATGTTCCTGATTTCCTTGCTTTTGACGGCAGATATTCCTTTGGGATTTCTTTTTCGTTTTTCTTCAAAGTTCCAACATGAGTAACACTCCTTTTCCTCAACTCCCTCACGACTTCAATGGATGAGAATCGATTTTCAGCCGTGATATTGCCGTTGGTTCCTTCGATTGATTTTGTCAACGTAAGGACGGCCTGCATTGGGATTGACAATTGTTTCTCTTCTTCTAACAAAGTATTACTATCACTTCGTTTGCCAGCATGAATGCATCCACCGAAAAAATAATAAGGTTTTGCATCATAGATTGCAAGAATTTTTATACTGTATTTTCTTGGCTTATTTGGAATATACATTCTAAATTTACACCTATATCGAAAGCCAATTAGCATTTCATCGATGCATGCTTGGGCACTAATAGAATAATTTTCTTTACAATTTTTTAGAAATAGATTAAGTATATGAAAAATTTCCGCGGTTAGGTCTGTTTTTGTGCACTCTTGTCTAATAATTGAGTCGTCAAAACGGAGAGTAGCTAAAATTGCAAATCTTTTTTCTGACGTAGTGCACCTGAAAATTTCTCTGCCAGTCCCATCAGTTGCAAACATTGAGTTCCAATGTTCGTCATTTGATTTGAAAATAGCCGTGAAAATGAGAAGGCCAACGAATGCTTTCAGCTCCACAATCAAAGTCTGCAACGAAATATTTGTTATCTGTGAAGTTATTTCTTATAGCCTCAATTTTTTTATTTGGGCATAATATTACTTCATCTAAAATACCATTTGTAAAAATAGAAGACCAAGCAGCTAGCTCAGAGCAGCTTTTTCCAAGTAGTTTAGCATGGCCTATAACTCCTGGTAAATGGGCAATTATACTGTGGGAACGGGTTCGTACATTTATGGCAGGTGGAATGGAACACCACTTGAACCTGTTTTTTACAAAATAATTCTGAACTGCCATGCCCTGAGATGGATCATTTTCCTGCACACTGCATCCTTGTTCTAAATTTTCCAAGGAAATACATGATTCAGCTTCGTATCCCTGATTGTCATTCGTCCCATAATGTAACTCCAAATTCGAATCATGGTCACTTTCCAAATCTGGATCAAAGTCTTGGTTACTTTGACAACCACTCATAGCACCTTCCAGCCATTCCAGAAAATCCGGATGATTAAGATTGATCGACTGTCGCTGTGAATATGCCATTTTTGACTAAAACAGTATCAATTGGTTTTAATAAAAAAGTTTCACTAATGGTATCGAGGGGTCACACGGACCCCACACTCCACTAACAATTGAAAAAAAAAACAACATAAATCACCACAGACTGAGTGAGGTGGCGCATTCGTTAGCACACTGGACTCGCATTCGGAAGGACGACGGTTCAGTCCCACGTCCGGTCATCCTGATTTAGGTTTTCCCTGATTTCCCTAAATTGCTTCAGGCAAATGCCGGGATGGTTCCTTTGAAAGGACACGGCCGACTTCCTTCTCCATCCTTCTCTAACCCGATGGGACCAATGACCATGTGGTTTGGTCTCCTTCCCCAAAACAAACCAACTGCAGAACAACCACTTCGTTCAGGAGCTACTGCCTAAAAGGTACTGCGAACCACAGCTCCTAATAGAGGCCCCTATGGGAATTACAGCCGGCCGATGTGGCCGTGCGGTTCTAGGAGATTCAGTCTGGAACCGAACGACCGCTACGGTCGCAGGTTCGAATCCTGCCTCGGGCATGGATGTGTGTGCTGTCCTTAGGTTAGTTAGGTTTAAGTAGTTCTAGGTGACTGATGACCTCAGATGTTAAGTACCATAGTGCTCAGAGCCATTTAGGAATTACAGAATGAACAAAACTGGTTGGGTCTCCCAGGACGCCACCATACTGTTTACGGATTAAATGTACCGTACTATTGCTCCTGTAGACTTTGTGAAACTTGGCATGAGGGTTGCGAGCACACCTTCAGTTGTGCAGATGTGCAACTCGCTTGACTTAATTGCTTTATGGGTCAAATACGTTGGCATTTGAAAAACAAAGTGCACAGTTCATGATGTGGAGATCTACTTGCCACTCAACTAGAAGTTCACGTCAGCGCCACCAGGTGGTAGCACATGCAGCAGACTTTTATCCCCATTCGTTTGGCATAAATCCCGCTAGACGGCAGCACACTCATCAGATATACTAATTCACTCACTATATGCAGTAGCACAATTGACCCGCCAGGGTAGCCGAGAGCGCTAACGCGCTGCTTCCTAGACTCGGGTAGGCGTGCCGGCCCCAGATCTAATCCGCCTGGCGGATTAACGACGGCGGCCGGTGTGCCGACCAGCCTGGATGTGGTGTTTAGGCGGTTTTCCACATCCTCCTAGGTGAATACCGGGCTGGTCCCGAAGTCCTGCCTCAGTTACACGATTCGCAGACATTTGAAACACATTCACACTCTTTCACGATTTACACTAGATGCAGACAGGTGGGATACACTAATTCCGTCCTGGGGGGTATGGGGTGGCGGCAGGAAGGGTATCCGGCCACCCCTTAACTTAACCATGCCAAATCCGTACTTAACCCTGCCGACACTGCGCGGGATAAAGGCAGTAGTCAAAGAAAGAAAGAATGCAGTAGCACAATTAGATCGGACGTCGGTATATGTTAAGGCATACTGACAGTAAATCTATTTTGTAGGTTTCTGAATGGGTTATATTGATTAAGCTATGAATTTTATCAATACGCATTTGAGGCACTCTGAATCATAAGGGCTTAAAGCACATCATCGTCGATTATCAGATTGTAGCATTTATTCATGCTTCTGAAATATGTTGATCTTATAGTGGGTCAGGTGTATCTGTGCTGTAGGCCCACATTGCATATATGAAAATTCACTAATATACCACTGGTTTGTCTGGTATTCACTTAAATGTGAGATCGACAGCGGTGTGCTTTAGGCCCTTATGAATCTCAGCGCCTCATTTGTATTCTATTCAAGTGACCACGTTGGTTGACATTACTACTTGAGCTTAATCATTTCCACAAATGGCGTTTTGTGTTTGAAGTTGCTTATTTACTGTGCGGGAATTGGCTTTCGTATGCAATGTAAACATGAACTATGTTGAATCTGTTTTACATGCTAGCAAAAAAGTTAAGCTTTGAGCACAGGGAGTGAGTTGTGCTTGGGTAGCTCAGTCAGTATAGGACTAGCCTGCGAAAGGCAAAGGTCCCAAGTTTGAATCTTGGTCCCGCCCATAGTTTTAATCTGCCAGGAAGTTTCACATCAGCGGACACACCGCTGCAGATTTAAAATCTCATTCCGGCAACAGAAAAGTACATTAACAGGGAAAGTTAGTCGTAAAGCACAGATCCTTTGAGAGCGTTACTACGAGTACAAGAGAACATTTAACGAAGAAGTGTTACGGTTAGCGCAAGCTGTTCTGTGGTTGCAGAGTAAGAATATGTGATTTTTCAGCCCGGAAGTTATTTCGTGAATTAATACATCTTTTAGGGATCTTGTACATTTGTTCGAAAAAATGGAAACGCCCGAAAACTCCCACTTACAAAAAAAAGCGAAATTCGTTATTTCCCTAAATCATGTACAAAACCACAAAATTCTTGCTTTTGTCAGATAAGTTATGCATCTTATTATTATTATTATTATTAACGTTCTTATTACTGGCAGTGGCTGTAGTTGTATAAATTTATTGATAAGCATAACTGTTATACAGCAGGTGGTATTAATTTCATACTCTCAAATTGGTCTGAATTTAAAAATTTGCGAGCGTTCAGACTGTATACTCACGAGCCGCCACTGCATGCTATTATACAGGGTGGAGCACATAAAACCGGATACTGCACTGAAAGGAATATGAATGAAGAAAATCAACGTACATAATCGATTTCTTACATTTTTATTCTACAGTTTCATTATTAACTATGTAATTAACAGTTTAAGTAATAGATTTACTTTTATTAGTTTAATAAGCATATTTTAGAAAGGAATTTAATGTGTATGTTCAAAAAGTTCTCCGCCAATATCCAACCAAAGTTGAGCACGTCGAAGCATGTTAAGGAAAACACTTTTTACTACTCTTTGAGGAATGTTCGAAATTTCTTCCACATGTTGCTTTTTAATGCGTGAACTGTTCTGGGATTGTTGCGGTAGAGTCTAGCCTGTAGAAATCCCCAGAGGTAAAAGTGACATGGTGACATGTCGGGAGAGTGGGGTGGCCACAAGCCCTAATTAATGGTCCTCTCTTCTGTAAAATCAGTGTTATGTATACGAGCTAAGGAAAACTCCGACGTAGGAGAAGTTACCTCGAATTGCTGCAAATATGCGCAACATTTTTCATTTGGAGTTAACAGAGCTGAAATTTCATTGTAGAGTTGCAAAGAAACATGTGTGTTGACAGTTTCGTTGATGGAAAATGGCCCGATAATTCTGTTACCAGATACAGCACACCGTACACCAAATTTTAAATCATGTAACGGCTTTTGTAGTATGCGGCTGGGTTCTCTGTAGCCCAGTGTCTTCTGTCTATTGTGAATTAGCGTAACCCGACAGATGAAACCGAGCTTCATCCGTCGAAAAAAGGAGGAACGGATCAAGATGTGCCCCAGCGACATATTCCAGCAACCAATTACAGTAATGTGTACGCTTACCCTTGTCCGCTTCATATATTTGCTGAACAACACTCACACGGTGAGGTTCCATTTTTATGCCGCGAAGGATGCGTTGACGTGACCTGCGAGATATTCCACACTGCTGTGATAATCATCGTGTTGACTTGTAGGGACCTCTTTCAGTGTGTACCGTCACGTTTGCCACAACGTCAGGTGTACGTAGAGGTGGTGCATTATTTCTCTTTGAATTAACAACACTGCCTATCGAACGCCACTTTCTCACTAGATCGTGAATCGTTGACTTTGCAGGAATAATACTTTCAGGAAACTTTTCACGAAAAGTGTCATGAACAACTTCAATGGATTCACACTGCATATACACTACTGGCCATTAACATTGCTACACCACGAAGATGACGTGCGTGCTACAGACGCGAAATTTAACAGACAGGAAGAAGATTCTGTGATATGCAAATGATTAGCTTTTCAGAGCATTCACACAAGGTTGGCGCTGGTGGCGACACCTACAACGTGCTGACATGAGGAAAGTTTCCAACCGATTTCTCATACACAAACAGCAGCTGACCGGCGTTGCCTGGTGAAAAGTTGTTGTGATGCCTGATGTAAGGAGGAGAAATGCGTACCATCACGTTTCCGGCTTTGTTAAAGATCGGATTGTAGCCTATCGCGATTGCGGTTTATCGTACCGTGACATTGCTGCTCGCGTTGGTCGAGAACCAATGACTGTTAGCAGAATATGGAATCGGTGGGTTCAGGAGGGTAATACGGAACGCCGTGCTGGATCCCAACGGCCTCGTATCACTAGCAGTCGAGATGACAGGCATCTTATACGCATGGCTGTAACGGATCGTGCAGCCACGTCTCGATCCCTAAGTCATCAGATGAGGACGTTTGCAAGACAACAACCATCTGCACGAACAGTTCAACGACGTTTGCAGCAGCACGAACTATCAGCTCAGAGACTGTGGCTGCGGTTACCCTTGACGCTGCATCACTGACAGGAGCGCCTGCGACGGTGTTCTCGACGACGAACCAGGGTGCACGAATGGCAAAACGTCATTTTTTCGAATGAATCTAGGTTTCTGTTTACAGCATCATGATGGTCGCATCCGTGTTTGGCGACATCGCGGTGAACGCACATTGGAAGCGTGTATTCGTCATCGCCATACTGGCGTACAACCCGACGTGGTGGTATGGGGTGCCATTGGTTACACGTCTCGGTCAGCTCTTGTTCGCATTTGACGGCACTTTGAACAGTGGACGTTACATTTCAGTTGAGTTGCGTCCCGTGGCTCTAACCTTCTTTCGATCCCTGCGAAACCCTACATTTCAGCAGGATAATGCACGACCGCATGTTGCAGGTCCTGTACGGGCCTTTCTGGATACAGAAAATGTTCGACTGCTGCCCTGGCCAGCACATTCGCCAGATCTCTCACCAATTGAAAAGGTCTGGTCAATGGTGGCCGAGCAACTGACTCGTGACAATAAGCCAGTCACTACTCTTGATGAACTGTGGTATCGTGTCGAAGCTGCATGGGCAGGTGTACCTGAACACGCCATCCAAGCTCTGTTTGGCTGAATGCCCAGGCGTATCAAGGCCGATATTACGGCCAGAGGTGGTTGTTCTGGGTACTGATTTCTCAGGACCTATGCACCCAAATTGAGTGAAAGTGTAATCACATGTCAGTTCTACTGTAATATATTTGTCCAATGAATACCCGTTTATCATCTACATTTCTTCTTGGTGGAGCAATTTTAATGGTCAGCAGTGTAAGTATATTGAATCCGCATTAAATGGAGAACTAGATGTTAGTAGCTTGTGATAGAATTTTTATTCAAATTCTTAGATATTTTCATGGAACGTGCTCAGATCGCTACCAAACGTTAAATGTCGACAGGGTATCAATCAAAACTCGGATTTAGTACGTACTATATGTTGTCGTCCACCAGAACGCGATAAACGTTGATTAAAAGTAACACCAAACCTATGGAGCAAAGAAAAGTGTGACTGTGAAGAAGCAGTACGTATAGCTTTCGTGGGGAAGTTGGTAGAGCGTTAGATCGTTGTACCAAGGGTCCTCAGTTCATATCCCAATTATGACAAATTTTTATTTTGCTGTATTACGTGTCTCTAACCGCTCGGCCACTCCGCGCGGCGTTGCGTGAAAAAAAACAAAAAGTACAATACAAGCAACTTGGTCTCAACGCAATTCAAAGAGTGATTTACACACAAGAAGTGGTAAAGAGGAACACAATAGGATGGAAGCAGCTTCTCTGTACTGTAATGTCAGGCGATATTCAAGTTTTGGCATGTGCTAAGGCGCAATTATTTCCACTTGATAATGGCCACACAGTCGAAATTGCAATATTGAATTTCACAAATTAACAATTTTACGGTCAAAAGATGAGCCCCTGACTATTTACAAAATTTTGTAAGACTACCCTACCTACTAGAAGTTAATTTTAGTTTCTGAGTGAGATTTCTCGAATACGTCACTCTGCAAGGGCACAAAAATCCTTCGGTGTCGAGCCGCACACTTTATGCTTTATGTGTTGGCCTTGTAGTCTAGAAGGAAGTAAAAAATATTGTCGCGTCTCTAGAATCAAAAGTACAGAGTTTCACGCCATATTTTCTCGCATTCAGAGTTCGGATGTTCCACTATGGTATTTGGATGTTCTGTGGACGAAAGCGTACGAAATCTACAAAAACAAACTAAACACAAGAGACGAATTGATCATTTGGGTTATGAACAGTTGTGCCCCCGAAACAGTTGTGCCTCAGAAAAGAATTCGAAAATCCGTTGTAGTCAGAAGTGGTGTTTATAAGAATCAAATGTTCAAATGTGTGAGTTCCTAAGGGACCAAACTGCAGAGGTCATCAGTCACACTACTTAAACTAACTTATGCTAAGAACAACACACACAGCCATGCGTGAGGGACTCGAACCTCGGGGGGGGGGGGGGGGGGGTCGCATTCCGTAACATGGCGCCTCAAACCGCACGGTCACTCCGCGCAGCTATAAGAATCAACTCTGAAGTTAATTCTCTGTTTTTGCTTAACGATTTCCGAGAGTATTTGTATGGGCGGAATTCGAACAGCTGTATCTCTGTAAGCATTAAAAACCGGGAACATGTTATGTAGAATATTTTCCTCGAATTAGTCTCTGCTGCAATTTACAAAAATTAGAATATGCCAGCCACAATAAAGTAAACAGTTACTTGTATTAGAGTAAAACATTACTTAACAGTTCGTAATATTTCCTCCAGTGTTTGAGAAAACTTGTAGTTTAGTTGCCGGCCGAAGTGGCCGTGCGGTTCTAAGCGCTACAGTCGGGAACCGAGCGACCGCTACGGTCGTAGGTTCGAATCCTGCCTCGGGCATGGATGTGTGTGATGTCCTTAGGTTAGTTAGGTTTCAGTAGTTCTAAGTTCTAGGCGACTGATGACCTCAGAAGTTAAATCGCATAGTGCTCAGAATCATTTGAACATTTTTTTTTTTTTTTGTAGTTTAGTTATTCTTGTTTTAGTTGTGGCTGGTGAAGTAATACGACACTGTTTTGTTTCGCAGGTAAGGCACGCTGGACTCTGATGGAGATGCCGACCTAACCTGACAGTATGTACAAGACTATGTCTGCTTATGTACGTAATTCTGGGCCGTAGTAACTTCAAGTAAGCGTAGTTTAGTTACTTATTTCATAGGTCACATTCACGAAAATCATTGCAACGTGGAGTACGTCAGTTTAAAATACTCCACTATTTCTTAAAAATACGTATCATGTGTTTACATAGTACGCGATTTACATGTTTGTAATTGGTTGCTTATCCTTATTGAAGATTTCTATTTGGCGTACGGTACAGGAATATTTGTCGAGAAGAAATAATTTGAAGCTGCATTTGATAATATTGTTTCCGTCTTTCAGTACTATTCATTTCAGTGAATAGACTGTGTGTACTTCACCCGTTTGTATGGGAACCTAGGTTCACTAGAGGGAACTAGAGAACATGCTTGGTTATGATATGGCAATTGTGCCTACAAACGCTTCCTGTAACTTGAATGGATTTTATCACCAGGCAAGTGTAAAGTCAATCTGTGTTTAACATCCCATCTGGTTACACACTTTGTATTACCACGTAATTACAGTTAAAAAGTGACTGTAAAATAGAGGAAGAGAGAGAGATGTTATTGTTAATAACGCACTACTTTCCTAGATGATTACTAAACTTACATCAGTGATAAATGTTCCAGCAACGTACATGATCCACACGTCATATATGAGGCAAATATAATTACTTTGTAAAATCTAGTAAATCATTATTTGAACAACTGTTCGTCTCTAAGTTTTTTCAGGCTTCTCCTTTGTAGAATTATTGCGTTTCTCTAGTATTCTACGAAGAAACCGAAATCTCCTGCCTGCTGTACCAAAGACTGTGCCTATACGATCGTTCCCTTACATATTCCCATAAATCCCTGCACGCAGATATCTGAGTCAGATAAAAAAAAAAAAAAAATGTCGTGTGACTAGGGCCTCCCGTCGGGTAGACCGTTCACCGGGTGCAAGTCTTTCGAGTTGACGCCACTTCGGCAAGTTGTGCGTCGATGGGAATGAAATGATGATGATTAGGACAACACAACGCCCAGTCCCTGAGCGGAGAAAATCTCCGACCCAGCCGGGAATCGGACCCGGGCCCTTAGAATTGACATCCCGTCGCGCTGACCACACAGCTACCGGGTGCCGACTTGTGTGAGATGACCGATTTCAACTGTGACTCTTTGTTTTTGTGTTCGCAGAATATAGGGCATTGCTCTTTTTTCGTTTTGTAAAATGCAATATTTTACATTTCTGAACGTTTACGGTACGTTGCCAACCGTTGCACTTACATTGCGATCTTGATTACTGGTAGTTGGGAGCTCCAACGGTAGGGTCGTTATGGGGGTCCTTAAGGACATGACTGTCGAGAAGGGGAAGAAAGCCAATGTGCGCTCCGTGTGCATACCGGGTGGAGTCATTCCAGACGTGGAACAGGTCCTCCCGGATGTCATGAAGAGCACAGGGTGCAGCCAACTGCAGGTGGTTGCTCACGTCGGTACCAATGACGTGTGTCACATTGGATCGGAAGAGATTATGTCTGGTTTCGAGCGCCTAACGGAAGCGGTAAAGGCTGCCAGTCATCAAACTTCCTGGCAGATTAAAACTGTGTGCCGGACCGAGACTCGAACTCGGGATCTCTGCCTTTCGCGCCGGCCAGTGTGGCCGAGCGGTTCTAGGCGCTTCAGTCTGGAACCGCGCGACCGCCACGGTCGCAGGTTCGAATCGTGCCTCGGGCATGGATGTGTGTGATGTCCTTGGGTTAGGTTTAATTAGTTCTAAGTTCTAGGGGACTGATGACCTGAGAAGTTTAGTCCCATAGTGCTCAGAGTCTCGGTCGGGCACACAGTTTTAATCTGCCAGGAAGTTTCATATCAGCGCACACTCCGCTGCAGAGTGAAAATCTCATTCTGCTGCCAGCCATGGTTGCGATATGAAAGCAGAGCACAGTCGTCAGGACCGATTGCGGACCTCTGGTACAGAGCCGAGTGGAGGGTCTGAATGAGAGGCTCAGACGGTTCTGCGACCGTGTGGGCTGCAGATTCCTCGACTTGCGCCATAGGGTGGTTGGGTTTCGGGTTCCGCTGGATAGGTCAGGTGTCCACTATACCCAAGAGGCAGCTACACGGGCAGCAGGGGCTGTGTGGCGTGGACTGGGCGGTTTTTTAGGTTAGAGGGTCTCGGGGAAACACAAAAAGCGCTTCAGTCTCAAAGGGTGTAAGCTGAACACAAGAAGAATGTAGATCCAGGAACCATCGGTATAACAGTTGTAAATTGTCGTAACTGTCTTGGGAAAGTACCAGAGCTCCAAGAGCTAACAGAGAGAACTGATGCTCAAATAGTTATAGGCATTGAAAACTGGCTAAAGCTGGAGATAAGCTCAGCCGAAATTTTGGCGAAGAGCCTAACGGTGTTCCGAAAGGATAGGCTAAACACGGTTGGCGGTGGCGTGTTTGTTGCTGTCAGAAGTAGTTTAAGTTGTCGCGAAATTGAAGTAGATACTCCAGAATGAGATTTTCACTCTGCAGCGGAGTTTGCGCTGATATGAAACTTCATGGCAGATTAAACCTGTGTGCCCGACCGAGACTCGAACTCGGGACCTTTGCCTTTCGCGGGCAAGTGCTCTACCAACTGAGCTACCGAAGCACGACTCACGCCCGGTACTCACAGCCTTACTTCTGCCAGTACCTCGTCTCCTACCTTCCTGTGAGTTAGTATGGGCAGAGGTCATTGTTGGCAACCGAAATAAAATAATAATTGGATCGTCTTACCGACCTCCCAGTTCAGATGATACAATTCAAAGAAAACTTGAGTGTGATTCCAGACACGTACCCGGCTCATGCGATTATAGTTGGTGGTGACTTTTATTTACCCTCGACATGTCGGCGAAAATACATGGTTAATTCCGGAGGTACCATAAAGCATCGTCCGAAATTGTGCTAAACGCCTTCTCTGAAAATTATTTCGAGCAGTTACTTCATGAACTCATGCGAATAGTAAACGGTTGTGAAAACACGCTTGACCTCTTAGCAACACATAAACCTCAGTTAATAATGGTTCAAATGGCTTTCAGCACTATGGGACTTAACTTCTTAGGTCATCAGAACTACTTAAACCTAACTAACCTAAGGACATCACACACATCCATGCCCGAGGCAGGATTCGAACCTGCGACCGTAACGGTCGCGCGGTTCAAGACTGTAGCGCCTAGAAGCGCTCGGCCACTCAGGCCGGCTGAGTTAATAACCATCATCAAAACCGATATAGGGATTAGTGAACACAGGGTTGTCGTAGCGAGATTGAATACTGTAATCCCCAAATCCTCGAAAAATAGGCGAAAAATATACGTATTCAAAAAAGCAGATAAAAATTCACTTGACGCCTTCCTGAGAGACAATCTCCACTCTTTCGAAATTAATAATATTATTGTAGACCAGATGTGGTTTAAATTCATAGAAATTGTATCGGCAGCCCAAATAAACTAACAAACGACGGAGCTGATCCTCCTTGGTATACAAAACGGGTTAGAACACTGTTGCAGAAACAACGGAAGAAACATGCCAAATTTAAGCAAACGCACAATCCCCAAGATTGTCGATCCTTTACAGAAGCTCAAACCTTAGAGCGGAGTTCAGTGCGAGACGCTTATAATAGTGACTGTAGCGCCTAGAACCGCTCGGCCACATCGGCCGGCCACAGCATCGAGTCACGTCATACAAATGCTGCACTTTTGCATTTACTACTGTACCGTTACAATATGAATCCAGCAGAACTGATGTGGAGCCAAGCTGCGGGATTCGGCCTGAGAAGTAACAAGACTGTTAAGGTCCCAGACGTACCGCAACTGACGCACCGCAGCTTTTACATACGTCACTGCCGAACGCTGGAGGAATATAGAACGGCTCGTCATAAAAGAAGAAGAGAAAATGCTGCGACAATTTTATCTTCGAACTCTTCCATTTGGTCCATGTTTACATAGAAAAACAACAGTATCAGAAATTGAGTCCGCCTTGATGCAAAACGCCTTGTTATTCGTTTATTTCTTTATTTTCCCAAACGGCGGCAAATATCAACATCACCAGTGGGTTTTTCTTAATCTTATTTATTGTATGTTACAGCATGTTTTTGAGAATTATTGTAGCTGTTTGCGACATATTTTCTGTGCGGGTTTTTTTTTTCATTCATTGGATAGTGTGTAGCTGACTCTATACAGGGTGTTACAAAAAGGTACGGCCAAACTTTCAATAAACATTCCTCACACACAAAGCAAGAAAATATGTTATGTGGGCATGTGTCCGGAAACGCTTACTTTCCATGTTAGAGCTCATTTTATTACTTCTCTTCAAATCACATTACTCATGGAATGGAAACACACAGCAACACAACGTACCAGCGTGACTTCAAACACTTTGTTACAGAAAATGTTCAAAATGTCCTCCGTTAGCGAGGATACATGCATCCACCCTCCTTCGCACGGAATCCCTGATGCGCTGATGCAGCCCTGGAGAATGGCGTATTGTATCACAGCCGTCCACAATACGAGCACGAAGAGTCTCTACATTTGGTACCGGGGTTGCGTAGACAAGAGCTTTCAAATGCCCCCATAAATGAAAGTCAAGAGGGTTGACTCAGGAGAGCGTGGAGGCCGTGTAATTGGTCCGCCTCTACCAATCCATCGGTCACCGAATCTGTTGTTGAGAAGCGTACGAACACTTCGACTGAAATGTGCAGGAGCTCCATCGTGCATGAACCACATGCTGTGTCGTAAAGGCAGATGTTCTAGCAGCACAGGTAGAGTATCCCGTATGAAATCATGATAACGTGCTCCATTGAGCGTAGGTGGAAGAACGAAACTAAAATGAGCTCTAACATGGAAATTAAGCGTTTCCGGACACATGTCCACATAACACCTTTTCTTTATTTGTGTGTGAGGAATGTTTCCTGGAAGTTTGGCCGTACGTTTTTGTAACACCCTGTATACATAAAACAAAACTTTCGCACTTTATTATTTATTGATCAAGCCAGGTTGGCTTCGTGGATTCTGTTGTTGATACGCTCGTTATCAACGTAGCAGGTGACACTTCCAGAACTGAACTGTATTTTTAGGATTCGGATAAGGAAGGAGCTAAGAGAATACCAGACTGACTGTAATTAATACGTTCAGTGGCTTCAATATTTAACTATAGGGTGAAATCCTTCAATACTCTCTTACGTTACACACAGTTTATGCAGACAAATTACCCTGTAGTTAAGTCAGGAATTTTCATCATTCTTGTTTTTAATTACAATAGTACGTTAGCTAAAAACGATAACGTGTTGCGGTTTTCGTCTAGTCGCGTAAGGAGCGTACTGTGGGAGATTTGCAGTGTGTTATTTCATTCTACTTAAAAATCAAATCACATTCCAAGCTGTATTGCTCCTCTGCCCGTCTCTGTTTACGTGTGAAATGCAGCTGGCCACGTTACTACAGGCTAGCTGTACCAGCTGACCCGTCAGTGCTCTCCAAGTTAAACGCGCCGCTAAAACTGTTGTCCCGTATTGTCGCTCAGTGTACGTGCACGTAACACAGTATAAAACATATGATCATACTTGACTGTACTGGTCATAGCTTGGCTGCAGTCCCCATGTTGTTGTTGTTGTGGTCTTCAGTCCTGAGACTGGTTTGATGCAGCTCTCCATGCTACTCTATCCTGTGCAAGCTTCTTCATCTCCCAGTACCTACTGCAACCTACATCGTCCTGAATCTGCGATTTTTACCCTCCATGGTGCCCTCCAAACCAAACTTTGTGATCCCTTGATGCCTCAGAACCGGTCCCTTCTTCTTGTCAAGTCTTGCCACAAACTCCTCTTCCCAATTCTATCCAATACCCCCTCATTAGTTATGTGATCTACCCATCTAATCTTCAGCATTCTTCTGTAGCACCGCATTTCGAAAGCTTCTATTCTCTTCTTGTCCAAACTATTTATCGTCCATGTTTCACTTCCATACATGGCTACACTCCATACAAATACTTTCAGAAACGACTTCCTGACACTTAAATCTATACTCCATGTTAACAAATTTCTCTTCTTCAGAAACGATTTCCGTGCCATTACCAGCCTATATTTTATATCCTCTCTACTTCGACCATCATCAGTTATTTTGCTCCCCAAATAGCAGAACTCGTTTACAGCTTTAATTGTCTCATTTCCTAATCTAATACCCTCAGCATCACCCGACTTCATTCGACTACATCCCATTATCCTCGTTTTGCTTTTGTTGATGTTCACCTTATATCCTTCTTTCAAGGCACTGTCCAATCCGTTCAACTGCTCTTCCAAGTCCTTTGCTGTCTCTGACAGAATTACAATGTCATCGGCGAACCTCAAAGTTTTTATTTCTTCTCCATGGACTTTAATACCTACTCCGAATTTTTGTTTTGTTTCCTTTACTGCTCGCTCAATATACAGATTGAATAACACCAGGGAGAGGCTACAACCCTGTCTCACTCCCTTCCCAACCACTGCTTCCCCTTTTCATTCCCCTCGACTCTTGTAGCTGCCATCTGGTTTCTGTAGAAATTGTAAATAGCCTTTCGCTCCCTGTATTTTACCCCTGGCACCTTCCGAATTTGAAAAAGAGTATTCCAGTCAACATTGTCAAAAGCTTTCTCTAAGTCTACAAATGCTAGGAACGTAGGTTCCCCTTTCCTTAATCTTTCTTCTAAGATAAGTCGTAAGGCAATGTGGAATGGAAATCCAATTTGGTTCCAACAAACGCGGAAGAATACATAGTGCAACGTTTACATCAGGTTTATTCTTATGATTAACGGATTATAATTCAGAGGGTTTACCGACAATCATTCCCTCTACGCACCATTCGCGAGTGGAACTGGGAAAGAGTGACCTGTGACACAGTACCAGTGGCTTGCTGGGTGTGATGCAGATGTGGATGTAGACTGAATATTTGCCTTTTTCTTGGTTCCATATCCCTGAAGGCGATGAAGTTTACAGATCCCAATATGTGAGTGGATGACTGAATGACGATTCATCGTCGTAGTCATATTGTCAAGTGACGTGTGTCTCGTTTTAAGCACTCATTTTGATATTCCGTTTCTAAAATATTAGCGCTATGATGATAACATGGGAGTCCACAAATAAGGACAGAAATAACTGAAAAACTCTCGTAGGTGGTGAAAAGTTGATTTAGCGTGTGGGACGAGTAATGGCCGAACAGAAGGCCTTAGGCGGAAAGGAAAGGCGGTGGAGCGGAAGGAAGATATGGAGGCGGAAATAGGGCTACGGCGAGTCCCATTTCGCCAGGAAGTGACTCTATCGATTGGCACTGCGTCCGATTTTGTGCGGAATCAGCTGAAAGGTCACGCGCAAGCCCCCCTGCGTTGCACCCCCAAGTCCTCGCATTTCAATGCCGTTACGGGGCATTCACACCGCCAGTTATTGATTGTCGCGTGTGGGACAATACAGGTGCGTGCAGTGCCGCAACGCGCATGCGCCGAGAACGCGGACGCGCCTGCGCACAACCGAGGGGCTGCGCCGCCATCTTGTGACGCCGTCGCCGCGAGAGCCGCCAAGCGGCGAAGTTGGCAAACGATCTTCGAATCTCTGCCGGTCGATAGCCTAGAAGGAGCAACGAAACAGGCTTGCCAACGCCCTTTGTACGAAATTCCCTTTCGGATTTCGGTGCTGCAGCCAAGGGCGCATAAAAAATTAAACACTCCTCGCTATTCATCGCTGTAGTTCTGCTTCAACATCCAGGCCAGGTCGCGCACTTCGTAGTCATCGGAACTACATAATTCAAAAAGTTCTGCTATACGACCACTACGTGTCTGCTTAATCTGCTTGTACATCCATAACTGCTATTGAATACATGGAAGGGAACGGCTGCTTTAGCTTTGACATGATTTTGTTTTGTTTCATTTTGTGTGTACCATTGACAGAAGAAAGTCACATTGTTCAAGGCAGTAGGGGTGTCAACTAATCCTTCCCAATATATTTCTTGGTAAAGAAAGGTGCCACAAATATTGTATCACTTTTGCAAAGCAACAGCTCCAAATATGGATCAATACTAGAAATAAAAATGATTTTCGCAAAGATTTAGACCGTTACGTTGGTCCAAAAAAAGTCCATTATACAGGAAAATGCTTTTCCAATAACTTACCTGCATCTGCAAAAAGTTGAAATACTTCTTAAGTTCAGTTCAAGGAAATCTTAAAGAACTTATCTGCAGCTAAGTCTTTCTAATCCATTGACGAATTTCTTATTAGAAATGACTCATTTGTATCTATTGCAATAATCTCTCTACATAAAGCAAATGTCCCGACAAACTATCATTGCCCAACCAAAACTGCAAAGGACAAAAATTTGGAGACGGTGTTGATCTTATACTACAGGAATTTTTCGAAATTCCACCCTTAAGGGGGTGAAATACGGGATAAAAGGTTTTTTGAAAATATTTCACTGTTGAGCCAATTTTGAAGCTAGAAGTACGACAGCTGGAATTTCGTTTCTCGGCCAGATATAAATTAATACATGTTTGAGCATTTTTTGATATTTAACCCCTATGTGGTGAAATAGTCCGTGAAACTAATTTTTGAAAATAAATCATTATTAAAAATTTACTGAAGCATTTTTAAAGCTATATCTATCAAAATTGGTATTTCACTTCTCAGTTAGAAATAAAAATTGTTTTTGGAAAATCAATTCTTTCAGGTGTTAAATAGACGATGAAAGGTTTTTTCAAAATATGCACTATTATGGCAATTTTAAAGCTAGAATTGCGAACTGATATTTGGTTCTTGCCCAGAAATGCTTTTTTCGGAAATTCAACCACTAATTGGGGAGGAGGGGGGACGGTGGGGGGGGGGGGTAAAACAGGGGGTGAAAGCTTTGTTAAATAAATCGTTATTGAAGTACTACTAAGGCATTTTTAAAGCTGCATCTATGAAAGTTGGTATCTGATTTCTCAGGTGGACATAAAAAAAATACGTGTTTCACTGTTTTAGCAAATTCAGCACCGAAGGTTGTGTGTTATGTAAAAACCGACTTCTGCACATCTTTTTTCCAATGACTTCATCAACGTAAATAAGTGTTGAAAAATGAGTTTTCTCTTTAACGATCCGTGGCTACAATGGCCTAAGAATTGTCATATACACTTCACAGTTCTGTTCATGTTTTGTGACAAGTTGGCTGGCTCTGAGCACTATGGGACTCAACTGCTGAGGTCATTAGTCCCCTAGAACTTAGAACTAGTTAAACCTAACTAACCTAAGGACATCACACACATCCATGCCCGAGGCAGGATTCGAACCTGCGACCGTAGCAGTCGCGCGGCTCTGGACTGAGCGCCTAGAATCGCTAGACCACCGCGACCGTCTTGCGGTTCCAGACTGCAGCGCCTTTAACCGCACCGCCTGTGACAAGTTATTTATTAACTTTTAAACGTATTTATGTTTAAGATTTTTTGACTTATTCCACACCAATGAGAAGCATCTCACTTGGTATCCATGGCTGTGACATCAGCATGTATTTTCTCTTTGTAAATACATACTGTGTATTTTTGTTTTCCGACTTGTTGAACATCTTTTTAAATTTCATCACTATGGATGAATCCCAAAGAAAGCAGGTGCTGACAGATGTGAAAATTACCGAACAATCAGTTTAATAAGTCACGGATGCAAAATACTAACGCGAATTCGTTATAGACGAATGGAAAAACTGATAGAAGCCGACCTCGGGGAAGATCAGTTTGGATTCCGTAGAAATGTTGGAACACGTGAGGCAATACTGACCCTACGACTTATCTTAGAAACTAGATTAAGGAAAGGCAAACCTACGTTTCTAGCATTTGTAGACTTGGAGAAAGCTTTTGACAATGTTGACTTTAATACTCTCTTTCAAATTGTGAAGGTGGCAGGGGTAAAATACAGCTAGCGAAAGGCTATTTAGAATTTGTACAGAAACCAGATGGCATTTATAAGAGTCGAGGGGCATGAAAGGGAAGCAGTGGTTGGGAAGGGAGTAAGACAAGGTTGTAGCCTCTCCCCGATGTTATTCAATCTGTATATTGAGCAAGCAATGAAGGAAACAAAAGAAAAATTCGGAATCGGTATTAAAATCCATGGAGAAGAAATAAAAACTTTGAGGTTCGCCGATGACATTGTAATTCTATCAGAGACAGCAAAGGACTTGGAAGAGCAGTTGAATGGAATGGAGAGTGTCATAAAAGGAGGGTATAAGATGAACATCAACAAAAGCAAAACGAGGATAATGGAATGTAGTCGACTTAAATCGGGTGATGCTGAGGGAATTACATTAGGAAATGAGTCACTTAAAGTAGTAAAGGAATTTTGCTATTTGGGGAGCAAAATAACTGATGATGGTCGAAGTAGAGAGGATATAAAATGTAGACTGGTAATGGCAAGAAAAGCGTTTCTGAAGAAGAAAAATTTGTTAAGTTCGAGTATAGATTTAAGTGTCAGAAAGTGGTTTATGAAAGTATTAGTATGGAGTTTAGCCATGTATGGAAGTGAATCATGGACGATAAATAGTTTGGACAAGAAGAGGATAGAAGCTTTCGAAATGTGGTGCTACAGAAGAATGCTGAAGATTAGATGGGTAGATCAGTTAACTAATGAGGAGGTATTGAATAGGATTGGGGAGAAGAGAAGTTTGTGGCACAACTTGACTAGAAGAAGGGATCGGTTGGTAGGACATGTTTTGAGGCATCAAGGGATCACAAATTTAGCATTGGAGGGCAGCGTGGAGGGTAAAACTCGTAGAGGGAGACCAAGAGATGAATACACTAAGCAGATTCAGAAGGATGTAGGCTGCAGTAGGTACTGGGAGATGAAGCTTGCACAGGATAGAGTAGCATGGAGAGCTGCATCAAACCAGTCTCAGGACTGAAGAACACAACAACAATAACACTACGGATCTGTGGAACGAACAGTACATGTAATCTAATCTAATCCAGATTGTTTCCGCGGAAAAATGACAGACCTAATAATACCAAAACTGAGGCTGAATTTCGATTCGGAGAGCTCTGAAAACGCGCTTACTTTCCAAAACTTAGGAGTTTTCTTTAACCAAAACTGGCACGAGCACAACCTATGAAACGATACGGAGACATGTGAACAGTGCTGACTTCGTCATCGACGGACCCTCACAACGTAATCTTCCTTCCTTCCTCCCTTCCTCCCATGCATTAATTTGACGCCACTATACAGCGTGATTCTGTGAGAAACGTCTGCGTCCAAAGTTGTAAGCAGAAAATCGTTCTGACACTTGTTGACAGTGTAATGCAGTATGTACCGGTAACTGTTGCAGCTAAGAGTGTAGGCCACTCATGGGGTCTAGAAAGCACATCTTATGAATTACGTTCGATAATGTGAAAGCCCCCCCCTTCTATTGCAAGCTCTTTGCTTCCCGCATTTCTTGAGGAGGTAATAGGGAGCAAAACGAGATGAAAATACGTTCTGCAAAATGAATGTCTCAAGAGCTGTGAAAACGTACTTATCTTCGCTACTGAGAAAACATCTATTGTATTGAACGATTGCTCATAACTCTTAAGGGGGGGGGGGGGGGGGTAGGACGTCAAACGGGCCGACTTGGAGCAGGAGAGGCACCACAGGACATTTTAATTTCCGCTATCTATACTTTTACAAATAAATTCATAAAACGTTGTCAGCATGACGCGGAAGGATTCAGGATTCACACTCATAGCAATGGAAGTTCGAAAACATAAAAAAATAATTTTTTTTGCATGTGAAATTTCATCATTTTTTCACTTACTATTGGCTGCATTAGTTGCTATAGGTACACTTTTCATAAGTAAGAGAGATTCTTCGATGAATTTTGCGCAGCATACAAATCATACTTACAGGTGTATGAAACTCTAGAATTTTCCAAATCTATTGAAACCTGTGGCAAAAGCCGGCTGGTGTGGCCGTGCGGTTCTAGGCGCTTCAGTCTGGAACCGTGTGACCGCTACGGTCGCAGGTTCGAATCCTGCCTCAGGCATGGATGTATGTGATGTCCTTAGGTTAGTTAAGTTTAAGTAGTTCTATGTTCTAGGGGACTGATGACCACAGATGTTAAGTCCCGTAGTGCTCAGAGCCATTTGAACCATTTTTGTGGCAAAAATTGAGTATGTGAGTATAGAATTAGAGTTTTTTCTAAACAGGAAGTTAGAAATGTAACAGCTCATATATTGTTTCATAAATTAAATAAATTTTAGAGTGTCACACACCTGTAAGTATACTTTGTATGCTGTGGAAAATTCATCGAAGAATCTCTCTTACTTATGACGAAAATTGTACCTATAGCGACAAATGCAGCCAATAGTAAGTGAAAAAAATGATGAAATTCACATGTAAAAAAGATTTATTTTGTTAAGTTTTTGAACTTCCACTGCTATGAATATGAATCCTATGTCAATCCTAATCAAACTGACAAAGTTTTATGAACTTATTTCTAAAAGTATAGACAGTTTAAATTAAAGTGTCTTGTGGTGCCCCTCCTGCTTCAAGTCGGCCCGTTTGACGTCCTGCCCCCATTAAGGTGCGTATTTTAGAGCCCATGTCGACTTACTTGGTCCATACTATCTGCCGCAGTATCGTAGAAGAATAAGTGCTCCTGCCTCTTAAGGTAGACATTTTAGAACCCATCTTTAATAGACTTCATTTTCTTGTTGTGGACCAGACTACCACCTCTGAAAGTTTCGCGCCCTACAGTCTTAGTAACAACACTAATCGTGCGTATACTGATGAAAAAATCGGAGCATCAGAAAGTAATTAATGTAGAGTAACGAAATTTCAGGAATACATTTGTCTAGGTAATGTATTTAAGTGATTAAAATTGCAACATCACAGGTCAATGTTAGTGCGAGAAAATGTGAAATGCTGTACACATATTATGTTCGAGTATAATGACTTTTCTGGAGACTAGAAATCTATTCCGTAGGAATCAGCATGGGTTTCGAAAAAGACGATCGTGTGAAACCCAGCTCGCACTATTCGTCCACGAGACTCGGAGAGCCATAGACACGGGTTCCCAGGTAGATGCCGTGTTTCTTGACTTCCGCAAGGCGTTTAATCAACAAAGCAAGAGCATATGAACTATCAGACCAATTGTGTGATTGGATTGAAGAGTTCCTAGATAACAGAAGGCAGCATGTCATTCTCAATGGAGAGAAGCCTTCCGAAGTAAGAGTGATTTCAGGTGTGCCGCAGGGGAGTGTCGTAGGACCGTAGCTATTCACAATATACATAAATGACCTTGTGGATGACATCGGAAGTTCACTGAGGCTTTTTGCGGATAATGCTGTAGTATATCGAGAGGTTGTAACAATGGAAAATTGTACTGAAATGCAGGAGGATCTGCAACGAATTGACGCATGGTTGCAGGGAATGGCAACTGGTTCAAATTGCTCTGAGCACTATGGGACTTAACATCTGAGGTCACCAGTCCCCTAGAACTTAGAACTAATTAAACCTAACTAACCTAAGGATATCACACACATCCATGCTCGAGGCAGGATTCGAACCTGCGACCGTAGCGGTCGCGCGGCTCCAGACTGAAGCGCCTAGAACCGCTCGGTCACCAAAGGCCGGCGGAATGGCAATTGAATCTCAATGTAGACAAGTGTAATGTGCTGCGAATACATAGCAAGTGTGGTGTCTGGCGGTGACACCACAGAAAGAAAGATCCTTTATCATTTAGCTACAATATAGCAGGTCAGCAAATGGGAGCAGTTAATTCCATAAATTATCTGGGAGTACGCATTAGGAGTGATTTAAAATGGAATGATCATATAAAGTTGATCGTCGGTAAAGCAGATGCCAGACTGAGATTCATTGGAAGAATCCTAAGGAAATGCAATCTGGAAACAAAGGAAGTAGGTTACAGTACGCTTGTCCGCCCACTGCTTCAATACTGCTCAGCAGTGTGGGATCCTTACCAGATTGGATTGATAGAAGAGATACAGAAGATCCAACGGAAAGCAGCGCGCTTCGTTACAGGATCATTTAGTAATCGCGAAAGCGTTACGGAGATGATAGATAAACTCCATTGGAAGACTCTACAGGAGAGACGCTCAGTAGCTCGGTACGGGCTTTTGTTAAAGTTTCGAGAACATACCTTCACCGAGGAGTCAATCAGTACATTGCTCCCTCCTACGTATATCTCACGAAGAGACCATGAGGATAAAATCAGAGAGATTAGAGTCCACACAGAAGCATACCGACAATCCTTCTTTCCACGAACAATACGAGACTGGAATAGAAGGGAGAACCGATCAGGGACTCAAGGTACCCTCCGCCACACACTGTAAGGTGGCTTGCGGAGTATGGATGTAGATGTAGAACAGTTCGACGACATTTGCAGCAGCATGGAGTATCAGCTCGGAGACCGTGGCTGCGGTTACCCTTGACGCTGCATCACAGACAGGAGCGCCTGCGATGGTGTACTCAACGACGAACCTGGGTGCACGAATGCCAAAACGTCATTTTTTCGGATGAATCCAGGTTCTGTTTACAGCATCATGATGGTCACATCCGTGTTTGGCGACATCGCGGTGAACGCACATTGGAAGCGTGTATTCGTCATCGCCATACTGGCGTATCACCCGGCGTGATGGTATGAGGTGCCATTGGTTACACGTCTCGGTCACCTATTATTCCCATTGACGGCACTTTGAACACTGGACGATACATTTCAGATGTGTTACGACCCGTGCCTCTTCCCTTCATTCGATCGCTGCAAAACCCTACATTTCAGCAGGATAATGCACGACCGCATGTTTCATGTCCTGTAGGGGCCCTTCTGTTCGACTGCTGCCCTGGCCAGCACATTCTCCAGATATCTAAGCAATTGAAAACGTCTGGTCAATGCTGGTCGAGCAACTGGCTCGCCACAATACGCCAGTCACTACTCTTGATGAACTGTGGTATCGTGTTGAAGCTGCATCGGCAGCTGTACCTGTACACGCCATCCAAGCTCTGTTTGACTCAATGCTCAGGTGTATGAAGGCCGTTATTACGGCCAGAGGTGGTTATTATGGGTAGTGATTCCTCAGGATCTATGCACCCAAATTGCGTGAAAATGTAATCACATGTCAGTTCTAGTATAATATATTTTTCGAATGAATACCCGTTTATCATCTGCATTTCTTCTTGGTGTAGCAATTTTAATGGCCAGTAGTGTATTTGACATTGCAACATCACAGGACAATGTAAGTGCTAGAAAATGTGAAATGCTGGTACATTAATAACCGGCATAGCCGCCAGGATGTTGGAAGCAAGCATGCAAACGTGCACGTGTTTGTGTTGGATATGTGCCGGATGTCAGTTTGTGAGATGGAGGTGCTCGCCTGTTTCACTTGGTCGCTCATTACAGGCACTGTTAATGCAGTTTGTGGATGACTAGAGTTGTCGTCCGATTATACGGGTTATGATCTCCATTGGAGACAGATGTGCTGAACAAGGCGTCCAAGACAACATGTCGACACTCTGTAGAGCATGTTCGGTTATCACAGCGGTAGGTAGGCGAGCGTTATCCTATTGGAAAACAGCCCCTGGAATGCTGTCCATGAATGACAGCGCAGCAGGTCGAATCACCAGGTTGACGTAAATATGCAGTCAGGCTGCGTGGGATAAAGACGAGAGTGGTCCAGCAGTCGTACGAAATGGCACCACAGACCACAACTCCAGGTGTAGGTCCAGTGGGTCCAGCATGCAGATGGGTTGGTTACAGGCCCTCAACTGGCCTCCTAAGCAAACATGGCCGTCACTGGCACCGAGGCAGAACCAGCTTTCATCAGAAAACATGACAGACCTCCACCCAGCCCTCCAATGAACTCTCGCTTGACACCACCGAAGTCGCAAATGGCTGTGGTTTAGGGTCGGTGGAACGCATGCTACAAGGCGGCTGGCTCTGAGCTGTCCTTGAAGTAACCCGTTTTGTAACACTTCTTTGCGCCACTGTGGTGCCAACTGCTGCTCAGTTTGCTGCTGCAGGTGCAGTGTGATGCACCAGAGCCATACGTCGAACACGACCATCTTCCGTATCAGTAACGCCACATGGCCGTCCATAGCCCGGCCTTCTTGCCACTGTACATACTCGTGACCACCGCCGCCAGCAATCGTGTACTGTTGGATACATTCTACATCTACATCTACATCTACATCCATACTGCGCAGGCCACCTGACGGTGTGTGGTGGAGGGTACCTTGAGTACCTCTATCGGTTCTCCCTTCTATTCCAGTCTCGTATTGTTCGTGGAAACAAGGATTGTCGGTAAGCTTCTGTGTGGGCTCTAATCTCTCTGATTTTATCCTCATGGTCTCTTCGCGAGACATACGTAGGAGGAAGCAATACACTGCTTGACTCTTCGGTGAAGGTATGTTCTCAAAACTTTGACAAAAGCCCGTACCGAGCTACTGAGCGTCTCTCCTGCAGAGTCTTCCACTGGAGTTTATCTATCATCTCCGTAACGCTTTCGCGATTACTAAATGATCCTGTAACGAAGCGCGCTGCTCTCCGTTGGATCTTCTCTATCTCTTCTATCGACCCTATCTGGTACGGATCCCACACTGCTGAGCAGTATTCAAGCAGTGGACGAACAAGCGTACTGTAACCCACTTCCTTTGTTTTCGAATAGCATTTCCTTAGGATTCTTCCAATGAATCTCAGTCTGGCATCTGCTTCACCGACGATCAACTTTATATGATCATTCCATTTTAAATCACTCCTAATGCGTACTCCCAGATAATTTATGGAATTAACTGCTTCCAGTTGCTGACCTGCTATATTGTAGCTAAATGATAAATGATTTTTCTTTCTGTGGTGTCACCGCCAGACACCACACTTGCTAGGTGGTAGCCTTTAATAGGCCGCGGTCCGCTAGTATACGTCGGACCCGCGTGTCGCCACTATCAGTGATTGCAGACCGAGCGCCGCCGCACGGCAGGTCTAGAGAGACTTCCTAGCACTCGCCCCATTTGTACAGCCGACTTTGCAAGCGATGGTTCACTGACAAAATACGCTCTCGTTTGCCGAGACGATAGTTAGCATAGCCTTCAGCTACGTCATTTGCTACGACCTAGCAAGGCGCCATGTTCAGTTGCTATTGATACTGTGAATAATGTACAGTCAAGAGCGACGTTCATCATTAATGGATTAAAGTTAAGTATTCCACCAGATACGTCCGTTTTTCTAAATTCTAATTTCCTTGTCCTGTTCCAGACCTCACGTCAGCCTGCGTGAGGTAAAATGCGTGCCTTTCGGCCTCCTCTAGTAACACGGTGTTGGCTCTCCTGCTAACCCACAACACTTTCTATGTATTCGCAACACATTACACTTGTCTACATTGAGATTCAATTGCCATTCCCTGCACCATGTGTCAATTCGTTGCAGATCCTCCTGCAATACAGTACAATTTTCCATTGTTACAACCTGTCGATATACCACAGCTTCATCCCCAAAAAGCCTCAGTGTACTTCCGATGTTATGCACAAGGTCATTTATGTATATTGTGAATAGCAACGGTCCTACGACACTCCCCTGCGGCACACCTGAAATCACTCTTACTCTCTCTCCATTGAGAATGACATGCTGCGTTCTGTTATCCAGGAACTCTTCAATCCAATCACACAATTGGTCTGATAGTCCATATGCTCTTACTTTGTTCATTAAACGACTGTGGGGAACTGTATCGAACGCCTTGCGGAAGTCTAGAAACACGGCATCTGCCTGGGAACCCGTGTCTATGGCTCTCTGCGTCTTTCTGCAGTGTCGCACAAGAATCATCCAGCTTCTCTTAGCGCAATTACACGACCTCGTTCAAACTCAGTCAGGTGTTGGTAATGGCGTCTTTCTCGCCTTAAAGGTATTCTTCACTAGCATCAACTCACCACGTCCAGTTTCTTAGTTAACTACGGGGGTAATCCCAAAAGTAAGGTTTCATAGTTTTTTTATAAGTACATAGACCTGTTTATTTCTACATCAGTTTACAGCTTGAACATTTAGCTGATTTTCGACATAATCACCATTTCTGTCGATGCATTTCTGTAGCGATGTGGCAGTTTTTGTATGCCCATGTCATACCAGCTCGCCGCCATGCTGTTCAGAAAGTTTATGAACCTCTTCTTTCACCTCGTCGTCGGAGCCGAATCGCTTTCCGGCCAGATGTTCTTTTAACCTAGGGAACAGGTGGTAGTCACTGGACGCCAAGTCAGGACTATAAGGTGGGTGGGTGATTATGTTCCACTGAAACTGTTGCAGGAGAGCAACGGTTTGCCGAGAGATGTGTTGGCGAGCGTTGTCATGGAGAATGTGTACGCCCTTATTCAACATTCCTCTTCTCCGGTTCTGAATTGCCCGTTTGAGTTAATTGTGGTCCCAGCGATTCAGCTCCGACGACGAGGTGAAAGAACAGGTTCATAACTTTCTGAACAGCATGGCGGCGAGCTGATATGACATGGGCATACAAAAACTGCCACAGAGTCTACAGAAATGCATCGACATAAATGGTTATTATGTCGAAAATTACCTAAATGTTCAAGCTGTAAACCGACGTAAAGCATCGTAGAAATAAACAAGTCTATGTACGTATAAAAAAAGGAGACCTTACTTTTGGGATTACCCTCGTAAATCTGATGACCGTTACACCGTGTATTTTAAAAAGAACTGATTTGCATCCTGATTGTTGCGCTACTACCGTCACTCTTACGCGAGTGGCTTGAAATTTGGGTAGAAATCATCTTTCAGATATAGAAACACGCCTGTCAACTTTCGTTTATGTCGCGAAATTCCTTCTTGGTGCTGCGATTTTGTTTTCGTTCACTATATATTCGACTGTCAGAGCTATCAGAACGATTTTAGCGTATAACTTTCGATTCGTTCTTTCCCGGATCGCGGTACCTTACTTCAAATTCAAACATTTACACTTCTGCATCATCCCTGAAAGATTGTCACATAATCGGTGAATAAATTATACGCCAAGAAGGACGTGACAGTTCCATTTCGAAACGAGGCGGATGCTGACTTGTTTGAATAGTACCGAACCAACAGTTTAATAAGTCATTGTTGCAAAATACTGACACAAATTATGTACAGAAGAATGGAAAAATCAGTAGAAGACAGTCTCGGCTAGATTAAGACGCCTTCTGGAGAAATGTAGAAACACGCAAGCCAGTTTTGAATCTATGACGTATATTGGAAGATAGGTTGATGAAAGGCAAACCTACGTTTACAGCATTTCTAAATTTAGAGAAAGTTTTTGACAGTGTTGACTGGAATACGCTCCTTGAAACTCAGAAGATAACAGGATTAAAATGTAGTGGGCGAAAGGCCATTTACATCTTCTACCGAAACCAGATTACAGTTTTTAGTGTTATAGTCATGATACGATATCGTAGCTGAAGTAGCAAGTAGTAAAGGAAACCGTGGAGAAATTTGGAAAGTTAATTAAAATTCATGGAGGAGAACTTATAAATTTGATATTTTCTGATGTCATTGTAATTCTGTCCGTAACGGCGAAGGGCCTGGAAGGTTGGTTGACCGGTATGGATAGTGTCTTAGCAAAATTTAAACAAGGGTAATGAAATGTAGTCGGATTGAATCAGGGGATGCTGAGAGAATAAGATTAAGAGTGATATACTAAAACTAAAATATCAGTTTTATTGTTTTGGCAGCAAAATAACTAACGATAGCCGACGCAGAGAGGGTACAAATTGTAGAATGGGAATAAAAGTATTTCTGAAAACGAGAAATTAGTTAATATCGAATATAAATCTAAATGTTAGGAATAATTTGCTGAGGATATTTGAAGTGCAGCTTTGTACGAGGTTGGAACTTCAATAGTGGCAACTATTTATTTCCAGCTCGTACAAAATAGATCCGTGTTTCAAAGTTTTACTGGCCTTCAGAGTAACCAGCAGTGTGTATATCCCGTTGCCAGCATGTGGAAGCCGTAGGATACTCTTAGCAGTGCCAGTTGTGTTGGCAGTTCGGGCGGCGCGATCTGTTGCCCGACGAATTTGTAGCAGTTCTGAAGCGAATGCCGTGAAGTGTTTCCTTCAGTTTAGGAATCGAGTTGAACTCACGAGAGCTTAAGTCAGGGGAGTGCAGTAGGTGGTATACCACCTAGCAGTCCCATCATTCAAACAAATCAGTAACAGCTTGCACTGTGTGTGCTTGAGCATTGTCCTGCAAAATGATGCTCAGGTCCTGCAGAAAGTGTCATCACTTCAGTGTCTATGCTGTTCATTTTTGGAACACAACCTACCACCAGCCTAGAGACAAAAGTGATGACACTTTCTGCAGGACCTGGCCATCATTTTGCAGGACAATGCTCAGGCACGTACAGTGCAAGATGTTACTGATGTTTGAGTGGTGGGGCTGCTAAGTGCTATACCACCTACTGCAGTCCCGTGACTTAAGCCCTCGTGAGTTCAACTCGATTTCTAAAGTGATGGAAACACTTCACGGCATTCACTTCAGAACTGCTACAAATTCGTCGGACAATAGACCGCGCCGCTCGAACTGTCAACACAACTGGCACTGCTAAGAGTATCCTACGGCTTCCACATCGCTGGCAACGGGTTATACACAATGCTGGTGACTACTTTGAAGGCGAGTAAAACATTGAAACACGTATGTATTTTGTACGAGCTCTGAATAAATAGTTGCAACCTATTTAAGTTCCAACCATTGTACTCGCCGAGCGCTTTCGACGTAAATTGGTCACTGTGCATCGGTTACCTTATTCTGCACGGACTCAGGCGAATTACATTCCTACTATGCTGAGGAGAGGTGGTGTGCACAGTAGTAGAATATCTAGGTACAGCAGAGCAGCTTCTGCAACACAGCTGCGAATGTTAGGCGCTCGACAATACACGGGAAATAGTTTGTGCGGCGTGCGATAGCGAGTTGTGGCGGCTTTGTGCGGCGGGTAGCAGAACCGGCAGGCGCGCGGCAGTGATACAGCAACGGTGGGTAGCGTACAGCCCGAGAGAGGAGAAAGACGGGCGTGACCAGAAAACGAGGGATTCAAGGAACCGGCAACTCCCTAACCGAGAAGCAAAAGGAATCCAACACACGTGCGACAAAGTCGACAAGTACAGCTGTCCACGTCCTTCCTACGTGACTTACGTCTTTCGTTTTTGGAAATTGTTTTCGAAATTTGTGCCGGCCGCTGTGGCCGAGCGGTTATAGGTGCTTCAGTCCGGAACCGCGCTGCTGCTACGGTCGCAGATTCGAATCCTGCCTCGGGCATGGATGTGTGTGATGTCCTTAGGTTAGTTAGGTTTACGTAGTTCTCCAAGTTCTAGGGGGCTAATGACCTCAGTGCTCAGAGACATTTGAACCATTTTTTGGAAATTTGTGGTAGGATATTAAGGGGCCAAACTGCAGAGGTCATCGGTCCCCAAGCTTACACACTGCTTAATCTAACTTAAACTAACTTTCGCTACGGACAACACACACGCACACCCATGCCCGAGGGAGGGCTCCAACCTCTGACAGGGGGAAGCACGAAAACCGTGGCAAGGAGCCTCAGACCACACGGCTTCCAAATTATTCTGTGAATCGTTTCATAATATCTTATTTAATTTAAGCCAAAGCATGGTTTCTACGTTTTTTTCCGTTATTACCGGCATACTTTCTGTGTTTTTGTTGCCTTTTCTTCGGCATACACCATGTTTCAGACGACAGTGGGATAAACAATCTTACTTTTTGTGGTATCTAGGAAACCCGCGTACTCGGTTAGCTCGTCAAACAATTCAAACAAGTCATATTAATGAGTTTTATTACAAAAGGAAAAGATACAATACTTAACTTTTGCAATTACACTGATGTGTCGCAAGCTAAGGGCGACATACAAAATAAGCTATCTTCTTCAGTATAGACAGTTACAAGTCTGTGCTACATAGACTGTACAAGCAAAGTAACTAGAGTTGACGCTGCTATTGAACTCGCTAATCTCGAAGCTGTTATTCAATTGGGTCGTCACCGGTCGGTCGGGGCGCTTATGACCTCTTCACATAGGAGCCGCTGCTGTAGCATTGTCGTCCTGGAGGGAGGTCCGGTCAGCGTGCGACTGGCTGACATCTTCTCACAGCAATCTCTTCTCTATTGTTCTCGACTGGCGTACCAGCGCTTGACTTTACGAGATAATAATTTTCATTTCTACACTACTGGCCATTAAAATTGGTACACCAAGAAGAAATGCAGATGATAAACCGGTATTCATTGGACAGATATATTATACTAGAACTGACACGTGATAACATTTTCAGGCAAATTGGATGCATAGATCCTGAGAAATCAGTAACTAGAACTACCACCTCTGGCCGTAATAACGTCTTGATACGCCTGGGCATTGAGTCAAACAGAGCTCTGATGGCGTGTACAGGTACAGCTGCCCATGCCGCTTCACCACGATACCACAGTTCGTCAAGAGTAGTGACTGGCGTAATGTGACGAGCCAGTTGCGCGGCCACCATTGACGTTTTCAATTGGTGAGCGATCTGGAGAATGTGCTGACCAGGGCAGCAGTCGAACATTTCCTGTAGCCAGAAAGGCCCGTACAGGAGCTGCAACATGTGGTCGTGCATTATCCTGCTGAAATGTAGGGTTTCGCAGGGATCGAATGAAGGGTAGAGCCACGGGTCGTAACAAGTCCCAAATAAAACGTCCACTGTTCAAAGTCCCGTCAATGCGATCAAGAGGTGACCGAGACGTGTAACCAAAGGCACCGCATACCATCACGCCAGGTGATATGCCAGTATGGCGATGACGAATACATGCTTCCAATGTGCGTTCACCGCGATGTCGCCAAACACGGATGCGACCATCACGATGCTGTAAACAGAACCTCGATTTATCCGAAAAAATGACGTTTTGCCATTCGTGCACCCAGGTTCATCGTCGAGTACACCAGCGCAGGTGCTCCTGTCTGTGATGCACCGTCAAGGGTAACCGCAGCCATGGTCTCCGAGCTGATAGTCCATGCTGCTGCAAACGTCGTCGAACTGTGCGTCCAGATGGTTGTTGTCTTGCAAAAGTCCCCTTCTGTTGACTCAGGGATCGAGACATGGTTGCACGATCTGTTACAGCCATGCGGATAAGATTCCTGTCATCTCGACTGCTAGTGATACGAGGCCGTTGGGATCCAGCACGGCGTTCCGTATTACCCTCCTGAACCCACCGATTCCATATTCTGCTAACAGTCATTGGATCTCGACCAACGCGAGCAGCAATGTCGCGACACGATAAACCGTATTCGCGACAGGCTACAATCCGACCTTTATAAAAGTCGGAAACGTGATGGTACGCATTTCTCCTCCTTACACGAGGCATCAAAACAACGTTTCACCAGGCAACGCCGGTCAACTGCTGTTTGTGTATGAGAAATCGGTTGGAAACTTTCCACATGTCAGCACGTTGTAGGTGTCGCCACCGGCGCCAATCTCGTGTGAATTCTCTGAAAAGCTAATCATTTGCATATCACAGCATCTTCTTCCTGTCGGTTAAATTTTGCTTCTGTTGCACGTGACCTTGATGGTGTAGCAATTTTAATGGCCAGTAGTGTATGTAGAACATTATGAAAAGTTGCTTTCATTCCTAAATATTTCCATCTGTAGTACTAATTGGGTGAAACGGTTAGCAAGTACCACTTGCACTTTGGCTATCTATTCCAAAGCCAACAAGAATTTGCTTTTCAGTATTTTGTATAATTAGTAACATAATTAAAAAATTTAAAACCTTGTCACAATCTACCCATTAAGGGGAGTAGGACGTCAAACGGGACGACTTGGGGTAGGAAATACACCACAGGACATTTTAAATTCCACTGTATATACTTTTACAAATAAATTCACAACACTTTGTCGGTATGACCAGGAGGGATTCAGGAGTCACACTCACAGCAGTGGAAATTCAAAAACAAAACAATATAATTTTTTTAAATGCAAATTTCATCATTTTTTCACTTAATATTGGCTACATTTGTTGCTATAGGTGCACTTTTCTTCATAGGTAAGAGAGATTCTTCGATGAATTTTGCACAGCATACAAACCATACTTAGACATGTATGAAACTCTAGCATTTATTTACTTTATAAAAAAATGAATGAGCTGTTACATTTTAAACTTCATGTTTAAAAAAACTCAAATTTTGTAATTTTGTAATTAATTACCACTATTTTACGAAAATTTTTAATAGATGTAAAATTCTATTGGTTTGAACTTGCACTGCTATGAGTGTGACTCCTGAATCCTTCCGGTTCATGCTGACAACGTTTTATGAATTTATTTGTAAAAGTATAGACAGTGGAATTTAAAATGCCCTCTGGTGCCTCTCCTGCTCCAAGTCAGCCTGTTTGACGTCTTATCCCCCTTAAGAGATTTAATGTTACATTACAGGTTACGGTTTGACACAGTAAGTGGAGTATTACAATTAGGATCTGTGTTTATGTATGTCTTGAGGCAGTCCAAATCACGGCAAGCAAATTACCAACAATACGAGAGTGAGTCAAATGAAAACCTTAAATTTGTAATAACAAATCGAAATTTCGCGCCGTTATCCTGTAAGTTGGAAAGCGTGCTGCAAACAGCGTGCAGAATGGCCTGTAGGTGGCAGCATAGTGCAGATGCACACATACCGTCGCAGTATCAGTATAAAGATGGCCGCCCCACTTGCGTCTGGCACCAGGGAAGATCAGAGTTTTGTTATTCGGTTTTTGCGTAGTGAAGGTGTGAAACCTATTGAAATTCGTCGACGAATGAAGGTTCAGTACGGTGATGCATGTTTGCCACAGCAGCAAGTCTACGAATGGAGCAGGAAGTTCGCAAATGGTGTGAGTTCAGTGGAAGATGCTCCTCGTCCAGGTCAGGCACAACGAGTTGTGACTCCACAGAACATTGCAGCAGTTGAAGCCATAGTGAAGGAAAACCGCCGACTGACACTGAATGACATTGCAGCATGTTTACAGGTTAGTCATGGATCAGCACACCACACTGTGCATGATGTGCTCCAGTTTCACAAAGTGTCTGCAAGATGGTTGCCACGGCAGCTGACTCCTGAAATGAGAGAACGACGTGTTGATGCTTGTGAAGAACTTCTTCGGCGCTTTGAACGAGATGGTGATGGCTTCCTTGCAAGAATCGTTACTGGGGACGAAACCTCGGTTCACTTCCACCGGTCGGAAACGAAGGGAGCGAGCAAGGAATGGCGCCATCGCTCATTACCAAAAGCAAGGAAGTTTCGAACCGAAACATAAGCGGGGAAGGTTATGCTGACTCTCTTTTGGGACGAAAAAGGCGTCATTTTGGAGTATTACATGCCTAGAGAGACCACTGTCACTAGTGCATCATACACAGATCTCCTAAAAAATTATCAGCGGCGTGCAATCAAATCAAAGCGACGTGGATTGCTGTCAGCAGGTGTCCTTTTGCAACATGACAATGCAAGGCCCCACACTGCCCGTACAACAGTTGCGACAATCACAGACCTGCATTTTGAGTGTCTGCCTCATCCACCATACTTTGCCCTAAGTGATTTCCATATGTTTGGACCACTCAAAGACGCAATGGGAGGAAAGAAGTTCCGTTCTGATGAAGAGGTACATGAGTGGTTGCGCGGATTACCAAAAGAATTTTTTGCTAAAGGAATTTATGCACTTTGTAAGCGCTGGAGGACTTGCGTTGAGCGTTGGGGAGATTATGTTGAGAAGTGATACAGCTTTGTACCACTTCTGCACAATTAATAATATTAAAAAAATATTTAAGGTTTTCATTTGATTCACCCTCGTACATTATGCAACATGGTCAGTTTTTCGAAACTGCGTAATTGTTCCCATGACGGTGCATGAGTTTGAAATTTGTCTCAAAGGCGCCTACAACCTTCCTGTGTATTGCTGCAAAACGTGGCATCCTGTGACGTCACACTCAGGCACGTCGACTCATCAAATAGCATGGTCGACATATCGCGAAGAAAAAGCTAGAGCTCAGAAATTCGTGTGTCGTATAACTGGGTTAATGATGTCACACTGGTACTACATTTAAACAGAATTCTGCCCAGCTCCACCGTTTACATGTCACACTATGGGAAGGTCGTCACATCACCTCTTGCCAAACATTTCACGCCTTCTTATGACGCCTCTACGATTGAGGTCAGAATAGCGGCGGCCGCCACACGGTTTTCCTGTGGGTGGCCGACGACAACAGTTGCACTGCTGGACACCCCGTTGATCATACAATCATTCTCTAATGACATCATCGGCCATTAACTAGGGACTCCGTCTTCAGGCCAAAGTGGCCCATCGGGACCTTCCGACCGCCGTGTCATCCTCAGTGGAGGATGTGGATAGGAGGGGCGTGTGGTCAGCACACCGCTCTCCCGGTTATCTTTGACCGGACCCGCTACTATTCGGTCGAATACCTCCTCAGTTAACATCACGAGGTTGAGTGCACCCCGAAAAATGGCAACAGCGCCTGGCGGCCCGGATGGTCACCCATCCAAGTGCCAGCCACGCCCGACGGCCCTTAACTTCGGTGATCCAGTAACTAGGGACAGTATTAAATTTCGATATATAAATATACTGCAGGCCTTTACGAGACATATATATATATATGTGTGTGTGTGTGTGTGTGTGTGTGTGTGTGTGTGTGTGTGTGTGTGGTGATACAGAAGAATGCTGACGATTAGATGGGTAGATGACATAACTAATGAAGAGGTACTGAATAGGATTGTGGTGGAGTTTGTGGCACAACTTGACTCGAAGAAGGGCTCGGTTGGTAGGACATGTTCGGAGGCATCAAGGGGTCACCAATTTAGTGTCGGAGGGCAGCGTGGGGGGTAAAAATCGTAGAGGGAAACCAAGAGATGAATACACTAAGCAGGTTCAGAAGGATGTAGGTTGCAGTAAATACTGGGAGATGAAGAAGCTTGCACAGGATAGAGTACCATGGAGAGCTGTATCAAACCAGTCTCTGGACTGAAGACCACAACACAACAGCAACATTATATTTTTTTCGAAATTTTCTTTGACTGTATGAAGGAAGTACAGGTGGCTCAAAGAAGTAGTCCAAATGCACTGAGGAGTGGCGGTGTGAATGGAATAACAAGATTTCCGATGTGAAGAAACAGCACACTATTTGCGTTGAAAAACTACATGTAATGCAAGTTTGCTATTTCTTCCCATTGACATTCTTCAAAAACAGTTGCTGAAACTGAGGAGCAAAAATCTGAATGATAAGGTTGGTCTTTGCGGTGCGGATATGCTGACGTAATCGGCGCTCAGCGCTAGCAACACAACTGAAACTTTTGATTGCTCAAATGGTTCAAATGGCTCTGAGCACTATGGGACTTAACTTCTGAGATCATCACTCCCCTAGAACTTAGAACTACTTAAACCTAAGTAACTTAAGGACATCACACACATCCATGCCCGAGGCAGGATTCAAATCTGGGAACGTAGCAGCAGCGCGGTTCCGGACTGAAGCGCCCAGAACCGCTCGGCCACAGCGGCCGGCCTTTTGGTTGCACCACGCAGTTTTGACACTACAACTGCTAAGTTGCTGGTGATGCTGCAATGCAAATCCCGAACGACGGACCCATCGAACAGATCTTAATGTTCCACTTACATGCAGTTAACATTCTTAGCAAAGTGGTTATCACCGAGCGTGAACGTGCATCGTTTTCCTTTCAGTTCTTGCTCTAAGGGTGGTAACCAGGCTGCTAACTTTTTGATGTTCAGAATACGAAATAAGAAATCAATACTGAAATATACAACTCTAGAACGGGCAGCATATTTACAATGTCTAGCCCATATTTTTATAGATCGGACGTCAATACTTTATCTGTCGATATATCGATTCATCGATAATTTTCTTTGATATGTCTAGTACATTACCGTATTGTTTTTACACATCGAAATAACAGATTCTCGATATTTTTAAAAATATCGACAGTCCAAATATTTATTGTAGTGAATTGGCAGGAGCCAATTCACGGTGTTTGGAGGAAGCCGAAAGGCACGCGTTTAAGCTCACGCAGGCTGGCGTGAGGTCTGGAAAATGTCAAGGAATTATAGTAGCCAAAAACAGTACATAGCTTCTGGAATACTTAACTTTAATCCATAATTGGTGTACATCGCTCTTGACGGTACATTAATAACAATCTCAATATAAACTGGTAATGGCGCCTTGCTAGGTCGTAGCAAATGACGTAGCTGAAGGCTATGCTAACTATCGTCTCGGCAAATGAGGGCGTATTTTGTCAGTGTAGCATCGCCAGCAAAGTCTGCTGTATAGCTGGGGCGAGTGGTAGGAAGTCTCTCTAGACCTGCCGTGTGGCGGCGCTCGGTCTGCAATCACTGACAGTGGCGACACGCGGGTCCGACGTATAGTAATAGACCGCGGCCGATTTGAAGGCTACCACCTAGCAAGTGTGTTGTCTGGCGGTGACACCACATTTATATTGAAAGTGATCGCAACCCATTTGGAGGGTAGCGCGACGGCAGTTTTTGCTCTGGTGTATAGTGGAACCGTTAGGGACCGTTCAAAATTTTTAGGCAACATAGTTGTGTGGAGATAACAGCGATTAATTTACTTATAATCAATTATTCAAAATGACAGTCACAGTCGCATTATTTATTTTGCCGACAACCGGTTTCAACCCATGATGGGGTCATCTTAAGGGCAATTTACACTGTAAAGTTATAATATTACCAAGTAATTATTTACGTAATCTGCAAGCAATTAGTCAAAGTTACACAAATAAACAAATTTTTATACCCATTTGGTCGCTCGCTGGAGTCGTCACCCTGCCTGTACACCGTTGGTAACTATGCATGGCTGTTTTTTTTTTTTCCTTTACTGTATTTCAGTTCTCCATCGAGGCAGGTTGGCAGCAGCATATGCGCTGCTCTTCAGCCGAAAGACATACAACAAACAATAGAAGACAGTGAAAAATATACAAAGGAGAGAATATGGTGAACATAGATATAAAAAAGCGGGAACATAATGCAAGGCAATAGACAAAATAGGGGCGACTGTAAAATTCAGATAAAAACCGGAAAAAAGTAGCGCACACAAAAAGCCACACACTGGGACAATGAAAAGAACACAAGGCACATTATGACCGGAGCATAAAAGTATCGACGGATGGCGTAGCACATAACAAACACTGACGGCGAACCTCAGGGCAGTACACAATTAAACTCACACCTCTTGACGCACAGGAGAAACAGCACTAAACACAACACTGATGTGGCACACTGATGATGATCAAAACGGAGGATCTGCCAGGCGCTAGGAGGTGAGGGAGACTGGAAGAAGGGTGGGAGGGAGGGGAAGAGAGGGGGGAGATGGGCGGGGGGCGCGCTGGAGAGGGCCAGGTAGGGAGGGACATGGGAGGGAAAGAGGCAAGTATGGGGTGCAGGGACTTGGGGGAGGGGGAGGAGGAAAATCCGCTCTGGGAGAAGGAGGGGAGAGGAAAAAGGGGGCCTGGGGAGGGGGGGGGTGGAAACAAGGCCAGGTTAATATTGGAAGGAAGGGTGGATGTCACAGCAAAGTTCGTCATCCGGGAGGGGGAGGCGTTGGAAATTGACCTGATGAAGGAGATGGAGGGTATGGAGGTGGTGAGAGGGACGGATCAGCGATAGAGGGGCAGCAACAGGCGGGGGGTGGAGAGGAAGGAAGAAACCAGAGGGTGGGGGGGATCAAGCCTGCGGACAATGTAAAGGATGCGGAGATGTTGGAGGAACAGGAGGAGGTGGGGGAAGTGGATCAGTTCATACAGGAGCCTTGTGGGGGAAGGAAGGTGGATACAGATGGCAAGGCGGAGCGCATGGCGTTCGAGGATTTGGAGGGCCTTGTAAAAGTGGGTGGGTGCGGAGATCCAGGCAACACTGGCATAACAGAGGATAGGACGGATGAGGGATTTGTAGGTGTGGGGGATGGTGGAAAGATGCAATCCCCAGGAGTTTCAGAAGGTGGAGGCGGGAATGGGCTTTCTGCTGGATGGTCTGGAGGTGAGGGGTCCAGGTGAGGTGTCGGTCGAGGGTGAGGCCAAGGTATCTCAGGGTGGGGGTGAGCTGGATGGGACGACCATAAAGGGTCAGGTAGAAATCATGGAGACGAAAGGAACGGGTGGTGCGGCCTTTGATGATTGCCTGGGTTTTGGAGGGGTTGAGACGGAGGAACCACTGGTTACACCAACTGGTGTGCATGGTTGGTTCTCTGCACGAGCTTAAATGACAGCCAACAACACGTGAGCAGCTAACCACGCATAGTTACCAACCGTGCACAGGCAGGGTTACGAATCCAGCGAGTGACCAAATGGGTATAAAAATCTGTTTATTTCTCTAACTTTGACTAATTGCTTGTAGATCACGTGCGTGATTACTTACTAATATTATAACTTTACCGTGTAAATTGCCCTGAAGATGATCCCATCGCGGGTTGAAACCGGTTGGCGGCAAAATAAATAATGCGATTGTGACTGTCATTTTGAATAATTGATTACTGTTCAAAATAATTCGTCGTAATTTCAACTTGATCCGAAGCAGCAGAGGGTGCTCATGCTATATAAGCCCTCGCGTTTACCACCCCGTCCCCCCCTCCTCACCCCTAGGGTCATTATGTTGTGACCTCTCTCCAAATGAGAACGCGTCGAGCACTGTCGAACACGATCGTTTTGCTGGTCCGAGGGTTAACTTTGGATATTTTTGCCGGCCACCCGATTCCGCTGAGACAGTTCTAGTCATTCAGAGAAAGTCTACGGTGAGTAGCTCTTTCTTTTTTTTGGTCATCTCATCAGTCTACTGACTGGTTTGATGCGGCCCGCCACGAATTCCTTTCCTGTGCTAACCTCTTCATCTCAGAGTAGCACTTGCAACCTACGTCCTCAATTATTTGCTTGACGTATTCCAATCACTGTCTTCCTCTACAGTTTGTGCCCTCTACAGCTCCCTCTAGTACCATGGAAGTCATTCCCTCATGTCTTAGCAGATGTCCTATCATCCTGTCCCTTCTCCTTATCAGTGCTTTCCACATATTCCTTTCCTCTCCGATTCTGCGTAGAACCTCCTCATTCCTTACCTTATCAGTCCACCTAATTTTCAACATTCGTCTATAGCACCACATCTCAAATGCTTCGATTCTCTTCTGTTCCGATTTTCCCACAGTCCATGTTTCACTACCATAAATGCTGTACTCCAGACGTACATCCTCATAAATTTCTTCCTCAAATTAAGGGCGGTATTTAATATTAGTAAACTTCTCTTGGCCAGAAATGCCTTTTTTGCGATAGCGAGTCTGCTTTTGATGTCCTCCTTGCTCCGTCCGTCATTGGTTATTTTACTGCCTAGATAGCAGAATTCCTTAACTTCACTGACTTCGTGACCATCAATCCTGATGTTAAGTTTCTCGCTGTTCTCATTTCTACTACTTCTCATTACCTTCGTCTTTCTCCGATTTACTCTCCAACCATACTGTGTACTCATTAGCCTGTTCATTGCGTTCAGCAGATCATTTAATTTTTCTTCACTTTCACTCAGGATAGCAATGTCATCAGCGAATCGTATCATTGATATCCCTTCACCTTGTATTTTAATTGCACTCCTGAACCTTTCTTTTATTTCCATCATTGCTTCCTCGATGTACAGATTGAAGAGTAGGGGCGAAAGGTTACAGCCTTGTCTTACAACCTTCTTAATACGAGCACTTCGTTCTTGATCGCCCACTCTTATCATTCCATCTTGGTTGTTGTACATATTGTGTATGACCCGTCTCTCCCTACTGCTTACCCCTACTTTTTTCAGAATCTCGAACAGCTTGCACCATTTTATATTGTCGAACGCTTTTTCCAGGTCGACAAATCCTATGAAAGTGTCTTGATTTTTCTTTAGCCTTGCTTCCATTATTAGCCGTAACGTCAGAATTGCCTCTCTCGTCCCTTTACTTTTCCTAAAGCCAAACTGATCGTCACCTAGTGCATTCTCAATTTTCTTTTCCATTCTTCTGTATATTATTTTTGTAAGCAGCTTCGATGCATGAGGTGTTAAGCTGATTGTGCGATAATTCTCGCACTTGTCAGCTCTTGCCGTCTTCGGAATTGTGCGGATGCTGGTTTTCCGAAAGTCAGATGGTATATCGCCAGACTTATATATTCTACACACCAACGTGAATAGCCGTTTTGTTGCCACTTCCCCCAATGATTTTAGAAATTCTGATGGAATGTTATCTATCCCTTCTGCCTTATTTGACCGTAAGTCCTCCAAAGCTCTTTTAAATTCCGATTCTAATACTGAATCCCCTATCTCTTCTAAATCGACTCCTGTTCTTCTTCTATCACATCAGACAAATCTTCACCCTCATAGAGGCTTTCAGTGTATTCTTTCCACCTATCTGCTCTCTCCTCTGCATTTGACAGTGGAATTCCCGTTGCACTCTTAATGTTACCACCGTTGCTTTTAATGTCACCAAAGGTTGTTTTGACTTTCCTGTATGCTGAGTCTGTCCTTCCGATAGTGATATCTGTTTTGATGTCTTCACATTTTTCCTGCAGCCATTTCTTCTTAGCTTCCCTGCACTTCCTATTTATTTCATTCCTCAGCGACTTGTATTTCTGTATTCCTGATTTTCCCGGAACATGTTTGTACTTCCTCCTTTCATCAATCAACTGAAGTATTTCTTCTGTTACCCATGGTTTCTTCGCAGCTGCCTATGTTTTCCTTCCCAACTTCTGTGATGGCTCTTTTCAGAGATGTCCATTCCTCTTCAACTGTACTGCCTTCTGCGCTATTCCTTATTGCTGTATCTATAGCGTTAGAAAACTTCAAACGTATGTCGTCATTCCTTAGTACTTCCGTATCCCACTTCTTTGCGTACTGAGTAGCTCGTAATTACCCAAATCATGCAGTTGTAGCCGGTGGTGTCTTCAGCCTACCGAGTACGGACTGGGATGTGTATGGATTCACACGATGTACTGCGAACTATGGATGACGGCCGCCAGGCAGATTCCATATTTCTAGATTTCCGGAAAACGTTTGACACGTTGCCCCGGTGCGGGCGGTTAACGAAGGTGCTACCATAAGCCATAAGTTCACAGGCATGTGAGCGGCTCGAAGACTTCTTATCATCTACCTCTACATCTACATCTAACTGATTACCCTGCTAGTCAGAATAAAGTGCCTGGCAAAGGGTACAATGAAGCACCATCAAGCTGTCTCTCTACCTTTCCACTCTCGAACGGCGAGAGGGAAAAACGAGCACTTACATTCTTCTGTGCGAGCCCTTGTAACCTCCCCCTCACTTATCGACCTTAATGACAGTGAAAAATGAAACCGCGTGTACCTAATGGGAGTTTTGGAAAAGCAATCGTCACCGAAGTTAACCTGTCGGTAAAGAGGGAGGAAAGGGTTACATCTAAATGAAAGGAAATGTGCTAATGAAACTGGTGGAAATTAATTTTGAAAAGGGGTAAAGTTAATAAGGAAAGTAAATGTGCAGCCGTTACGTTAACAATTAACTATCGGTAATTAGGTATTTGAGATTTGGGGGAAATTACGGTCGCCAGTCCTAAGGACAATTACTATAGTAACTGAAAAAGAAAGGTTATTACACATATAATTAGCACTAGAAGCGTGGCAACTGAAGGTTGACACGTGTAGTGTGAAAACTGAAAGTTTGTCAGAAGTAATAAATTTCGCTACACTCTGACTTAATTTAGCAAAAGGACTAATAAAACTAGAAAATCGAAAGTTAATTTAGTGACTGAAGTTAATAGTGAGCTTTCTTTCTGAAGCACACCGACATTCAGTAAAATAAGGTTAGTCTTGGACTACCTCAACAATCATTTCAAAAGCTACTTGAATCTACGCAATTTAGAAATAAGAGAATTAACTTTGAACTTGAATTAAATGATTCTGAACAATTAACAATAGTAAAATTTAGTACGTACCAAGCTGAGCTGCAGTCACAGGTAAGCTAAAATACGGTAACAAAACTCGCACTCTTAATTTGTGCTTGTGTAATCTAACTATTGTAGCCAGCTAATGCTTGAATTGAACTTTGAAATTAAAGCAGTGAAATGGAATTATGCTGGCGTTTGAATTTCAACGACACTCGGGTTCATTTCGGAAAAGGAAGGGACCCTGCTTGGCAATGCAATTGGGACAATGAGCAACAGAGGTTCATGCTAAGTTGCTGTAATTTTGCGAGGCAAATGGAACAATTTGAAAAGCTGAGGTCTGCCATACAGTTCTGAAACTTTACGTGCTTTTAGTCTTCCTTGTTGGTTGATTGAAGGTTTGAAGCCGTCGATCGAGGAGGTGGCGACAGTCACTCATTGTCGGCCGTCGCTGTTGCAGAAGCTGGATGTTGGCGCGCCTTCTTCTCGACACGGTCACCAGGCGAAACGGGCTCTTGATGTGCGCCAGCTAATGCTTCCCGTCCGCGACACCATGACAGAAACTATCATCGCGAGTCGAGCGCAATTACATGCTGCCAAACCCCGAAAGCGCGGCAACTCGCGGGAGCTTCACGCAACACACCTGCTCCACTCGCTACTCCAGCCAGACCCCTACTCTGTTCTGCCCGCGCTTCACGCGGCAGAGTTAACACTACCAAAGATCCTACACACTTTGAGTCTTCACACGACCTATCGATGTAATCGTTCGATAGCAGTTTTCCCTAGGCAAGACCCAGCGTAAAAATACAAATAATCTTTACACAACAAACCAATTATACATCGACATAAATGGATAAATATATATATACAAATAGTAAAACAATTACAATATGTGAAGACACAGAAATATCATATATTCAGGTAGCGATAATAAGGAAAAAAATAATAGTACAATAGATGGAAATAGGAGGATATGCATTTCCGGCGTTACACGTGCCCCACATTGTCTGAGGATGTTCGTGTAACGTAAACAGACTCAGAAAATGTCCCAAAAAAGAAACAGCGGAAATGCATATGCTCAAAACATCAACAAAATTTAGCATTCGTCTAATTAACCATAAATCAATTTTTAGACCATAATAACTGAGTGGAGACACTCCTAATCTTATTCCACTCTGTCATCTTGCACAAAATAAAACAGGTTGACAACATATTAAAATTCATAGAAGATATTGAAATTGGTTTAGCTATTCCAAAATCGTCAAAATTCCTAACAGTATCAAGAAATGGAATACTATTTACAAAATTAATCAGAGTACATGGTCATAAAAACAGGTAGATCAAAATACGCAAATTAATAATTAATTACATAGAATACACATTTTTACATAACCCTTTCATAATTAATATTCCCGTCATGGGAGTCCATTAAACGCTAAACAAGAAAATAACACACATCAGATCGAAAAAAAACATAAATATTGACAGTAGAATTCTTTCAGCTGTCCAGGAAGAAAAACAATTCCGCCTTTCGTACTCGCAAGTACAAAGAATGCCGACAGCGGCCCAAGAGCCGACAGCGGCACCAGAGCCGACAGCGGCTCGCCTTGCCAGTATTGTTGCGCCCGCCTGTGCGGCACGCTTGATCTCACTCGCCCTTGTGACGGCGTTTCCAGAACGTCCGTTTCACTGAATTCTTTGGGAAAAACTCACTCCCGAGTAATCTCAAGGAGTCCCTTAATACTATCACAGTGGATAACTCAACACTGTCCATCATCACACGCATGTACTAGCCTGAAACTTAAAACAGCGTCTAAGTACATCGGCAATGACTAGTAAATCACATATTTATGGAATCTTACAGCTATTTACAAAATCATATTTACATTCCTTAATCTACTGTGACTCAGCTGAAACTTAAACTAGCAGCTTGGATTTTTAAATTGATTAATATTCAGTAACTTTTAAATCATTAAATCAACATAAATTACTTATTAATTACAACTTCTTTAATGACCTCTAGGTCAGGCAAAAGCATCGCCACATGGCACATCCTTAAATCTTACACTCTATATCTACATACTGTACAAATTACCCTATCTGTGGTACTAATCAATCCTTGGTTGGTACAATTTCAGGTCTACAATGGTCCATTATAAACAAACTTAAATTTGGAGATTTCATTGTCTATCTCGCTCGATTTCTCATGAGCTTTTACAAGTACTAAGTCTCCGATTGCAAACTTAGCAAAACGCACTTTAGCGTCATTACGACGTATGCGAGCATCGGCTTTTAGCTTCATTACTTCTCGCAAACGATCGTTTTTCACACCAATACTAATGTCAATCCGTGGAGGGAATTTGATTATCTCTTCCAATTCACTTTCTACACTTTTGTCAATGCCGAAATTCCTCACATTACAGTAGTTCAAATTCATACCTACGTCAATACCATTCGGCCAGTTAACAATGTGTATAGGCTGGTATTGCCTATGCACACCGTCTCCTGCCTCGTCAAAACTAACTACTATTGTTTTATCTTGGGACGTACATGTCAACGTTTTGCTTTCGCAGTTAATCACTGCACGGTACTTTAGCAGCCAATCTAACCCGATAATTACTTCCGTAGTTAAGTCTGGCACGACGACAAACTCTTGTTCAAATCGTGCCCCACATATCTCGAAGTTGACAAAAATCTATTTTGTGACCGGTTTACTGGCCTTCCCAGTAGCACCGATAATTTTCACTCCTGTTACTGGCATAACTACGATGCCAGGTCTGTCTTTCAGTAACTCAAATATTTTCCCAGATACAGCACTCAATTCTGCACCGGTGTCAATCAACACGTTTAGTTGTAGGCCGTGCATATTAACAGACACTACCATCTGTCTACACTTGTCCTCGACTGTTTCTTTATTTTCCCACAGTAAATCCTCGTCTATATCCAGGTCATTCCAGAAAAAACCATCCGGCTTTGATCCTAAATCCGGTTTATCTGGCGGCTTTTTCAGCCTCTGTTCACATACAGTTTTAATTTCAACACGTTTGTCCTGAGGCTTAGTCTCTAGCTTCGCCTCCAATACCGAAACCTTTTCCTGTAACTCGTCAACTAGTGAGTGTTGCTTTGCTATCAATTCACTAATTGTCACCTTCGTTGATTCCTCTTTAATCAGATTGATCTCATCTGCCAATCTACCTGGAGGAATGTGCCCAGTCGCATCTGAAATTACTTCCTCTGGATCTGCGCAACCCACACTGCTACCGTCTGACCGCATAACGTCAGCTCTAACCTCATACACGCTGAAATCTATGTGCTTTTCTACCAATTGTGTCCGGCTATCACTAAAATTTTCGTAATCTTTCCCCTTAATACTCTCGCAATGTTTAAACTGGAGGTTTGCGTCGGATGGGTCGGCTACTTCTACCACTATAACTTTCGGTAAAGTCTGCCGGTTAGGGCCAGAACTTTCCGTTACTCCTTCAACATCTAACTCCTGCGGGACGAAACACGACGAATCTTGCTCGTGCTGCCCATTAACATCAACTATTTCTGGTAAAGTCTGCCGGTTAGGGCCAGAACTTTCAATCACTTCACAAATACTATCTTCCTGTGGGACGAGACGCGGCAAATACTGCACGCGCTCCCCATAAACACTTCTCCCATTCAGACCCCTATAATCTCTTAGTTCGTCGTATAAGCGACCGAACTGCCTTAACCAGACCTCATCCCTCTCTGCATCCCCTCGCTCAATGACGGACGTTTTATCCGACATCTGATCTTCTCTCAACAATTGCGAATCATTCTTAAACTCAATCTCCAGTTCCGCTGTGGGTATTACAGCTGCCACTTTATGATCGATTTCCGGAACACTACTTAAATTGTTCTCACTGACAGCGAATGTACCTTCTACTGCCGTGTATACAGCTGATCTACTACTTGTGGGCGCACTCCTTTCTCCTAACACTGGCACACTCTCCCGCCGTTGATTATTCCACACGGAATTTTCATAACGACGACACCTGGGTTTTCTCCTGTTATTGGGCCGCCAAAATTTCTCCACGCCTGGTCGGCCCCTCACCGGCGCGGCTAATGGTTTCCCTGTCTCGTCCCAGCAGATACGCTCCCCGGATGCTGCTGAGGCGGCTGATCACACCCTCTGGCGTTATTACTATTCTGTGAAGCCCGTATCACGTTAGTATGATACTGGTTTCCGTCATTCCTGTTATTATTTGCATTGTACCGATTGTTATTACGGTCCGAACCATTATTGTTATTGCTGCCATGGTTGCGGTATGCATTATTCCCGTGGTTATCGTTGTTGTGGTTGCTGTGGTACCCGTTGTTGTTACCACGGCCTCTACCACTGTCGCGATTATTGCGCCAATAGTCCTCGTCCTCAACTCTTCCCAGGAAATCATTGATTGTCCTGTGATTGCTCCCTACGTAGCGTTTTGTATCATCTGGAAGCTTCTTGTAGAGTTCCCAGACTATTTCGGATTCCGAGCGGCGGTCACGCAAATATTCCAACCTGCGGATCCAGCCCTCACAAAACTCCTTCATTGAACCGCGCGAATTCGCATCGAAAGGCCTCGATACGACAAATTCGCGCCAGACACTTTGCTCTTTTTGCTCTGACCAGTATTCAGCCAGAAACAAATTTTTAAATTCGTCAAAAGTCAGGTTCGTAATGTTGAGGTTTAAGCCCCAACGCTTGGCATCACCAGCCAACACATCAATAATCGCATTAATTTTTCTCTCATCAGTCCATGATCTGGGTAAAACTCTTTCACAATTTTTAATGAAATCCGTCGGGTGTATACCGCCTTTTTTCAAGGGGTCGAACCGCTCCTCTTTCGTCAACAACTCCGAACTATGTGCACAGATTGGCACATAGCTCTGTTTTTCGTCAAGTTTCCTTTCTAATTCCGACACCCTCGTAATCACTTGGCAAGTGGTTGTCGCAAGCGTTTCCACTTCCCTCTTTTTCTCTTCGCAGGTATTAGCCTGCTTCGTCACTTTGGTATCTACTTCGGATACTAAAGCCTTTAAAGTTTCCACCTTCTTTTGATCCTCTTTTTTCACTAATTGAATTTGTTCCGTCACCTTATTCTCGATGATCGGAGCAACTGATTCTCCTACACTTTTCTCGATTCTGCTAATTTCAGAATTAAAACGAGTATTTATGCTCGCAATTTCCGCCTGAACGCCTATCATTTCCTGTTTAAGGTTACCGATTTCGGTATTAATCACGACAATATCGTCTTTGATTTTATCAATTTTTGTGTTAACAACTTCAACATTGTTGTTAACAACATTAATAGCTTTGTTCTCATTGTCTAGCATTCGTTCAATTTCTTCAGACTGAGCTTCTTGCTTGGCCGATTGACTCTTGATTTCGTTAATCAAAACATTCAATAAATCAGTTAAATTCCCGGAAACTACCGGTTTTACTTCCGTAGCGGCTTCCTCTTTAATTGTCCCCCCGTATTCGTCATCAAGGGATTCAGATTTGATTTTCACTTCTGATTCCGAAACATTTTCTAAAGTTTGGAATTCCATTTCTGCTCTTTGTTGCGTTTCGCCGGTCGCGTCTTTCATGCTAGCCGCCTGCCCCTGAACAATGGGTACCGCGGTGCGCGTTTCCCACTGTTCGACCGATTGTTCCGTATCCAAGTCTACCAAATTTTGGCAATTGTTGCCTTCACTCATTTTAATAATTTTCAATATAACTGCCAAATCTCAACTCTAATTAGGATTCCTCACACGAATATTCTCGCTGACGTATCGACCATTTCGTAACCAGTACTTTGTTACGAGATTTGCACAATGCAAAATTCGTGTCCAGAACAACCTCAAATTTGAAGATTGTCCTGTCACCAGGTCGCCACGTGTAACCTCCCCCTCACTTATCGACCTTAATGACAGTGAAAAATGAAACCGCGTGTACCTAATGGGAGTTTTGGAAAAGCAATCGTCACCGAAGTTAACCTGTCGGTAAAGAGGGAGGAAAGGGTTACATCTAAATGAAAGGAAATGTGCTAATGAAACTGGTGGAAATTAATTTTGAAAAGGGGTAAAGTTAATAAGGAAAGTAAATGTGCAGCCGTTACGTTAACAATTAACTATCGGTAATTAGGTATTTGAGATTTGGGGGAAATTACGGTCGCCAGTCCTAAGGACAATTACTATAGTAACTGAAAAAGAAAGGTTATTACACATATAATTAGCACTAGAAGCGTGGCAACTGAAGGTTGACACGTGTAGTGTGAAAACTGAAAGTTTGTCAGAAGTAATAAATTTCGCTACACTCTGACTTAATTTAGCAAAAGGACTAATAAAACTAGAAAATCGAAAGTTAATTTAGTGACTGAAGTTAATAGTGAGCTTTCTTTCTGAAGCACACCGACATTCAGTAAAATAAGGTTAGTCTTGGACTACCTCAACAATCATTTCAAAAGCTACTTGAATCTACGCAATTTAGAAATAAGAGAATTAACTTTGAACTTGAATTAAATGATTCTGAACAATTAACAATAGTAAAATTTAGTACGTACCAAGCTGAGCTGCAGTCACAGGTAAGCTAAAATACGGTAACAAAACTCGCACTCTTAATTTGTGCTTGTGTAATCTAACTATTGTAGCCAGCTAATGCTTGAATTGAACTTTGAAATTAAAGCAGTGAAATGGAATTATGCTGGCGTTTGAATTTCAACGACACTCGGGTTCATTTCGGAAAAGGAAGGGACCCTGCTTGGCAATGCAATTGGGACAATGAGCAACAGAGGTTCATGCTAAGTTGCTGTAATTTTGCGAGGCAAATGGAACAATTTGAAAAGCTGAGGTCTGCCATACAGTTCTGAAACTTTACGTGCTTTTAGTCTTCCTTGTTGGTTGATTGAAGGTTTGAAGCCGTCGATCGAGGAGGTGGCGACAGTCACTCATTGTCGGCCGTCGCTGTTGCAGAAGCTGGATGTTGGCGCGCCTTCTTCTCGACACGGTCACCAGGCGAAACGGGCTCTTGATGTGCGCCAGCTAATGCTTCCCGTCCGCGACACCATGACAGAAACTATCATCGCGAGTCGAGCGCAATTACATGCTGCCAAACCCCGAAAGCGCGGCAACTCGCGGGAGCTTCACGCAACACACCTGCTCCACTCGCTACTCCAGCCAGACCCCTACTCTGTTCTGCCCGCGCTTCACGCGGCAGAGTTAACACTACCAAAGATCCTACACACTTTGAGTCTTCACACGACCTATCGATGTAATCGTTCGATAGCAGTTTTCCCTAGGCAAGACCCAGCGTAAAAATACAAATAATCTTTACACAACAAACCAATTATACATCGACATAAATGGATAAATATATATATACAAATAGTAAAACAATTACAATATGTGAAGACACAGAAATATCATATATTCAGGTAGCGATAATAAGGAAAAAAATAATAGTACAATAGATGGAAATAGGAGGATATGCATTTCCGGCGTTACACCCTGATTTCTCTTATTTTATCGTGATGATCATTTCTCCCTATGTAGTTGGGCGCCAACAGAATGTTTTCGCAATCGGAGGAGAAAACTGGTGATTTGAAATTTCATGAGAAGATCCCGTCGCAACGAAAAACGCCTTTGTTTTAATGATTGCCAGTCCAATTCACTTATCGTGTCTGTGGCAGAATCTCTCCTATTTCGCGATAGTACAAAGCGAGCCTGAACTTTTTCGATGTCATCCGTCAGTCCCACCTGATACGGATCCCGCACCGCACAGCAGTACTCCAGAATATGGCGGACAAGCGTGGTGTAAGCAGTCTTCTTAGTGTTCTGCCAATGAATCGCAGTCTTTGGTTTACTCCACCCACAACATTATCTATTTGAGCGTTCCAGTGTAGGTTATTTGTAACTGAAATCGCTAAGAATTTAGCTGAATTTACAGCCTTCAGATTTGTGCGACTTATCCCGTAATCGAAATTTAGCGGATTTCTTTTAGTAGTCATGTGAATAACTTCACTTTTATTTATTCAGGGTCAATTGCCACTTTTCGCACCATACAGATATCTTATCTAAACCATTTCGCAATTCTTTTTGGTCATCTGATGACTTTACAAGACGGTAAATGACAGCATCATCTGCAAACAATCTTAGAGGGCTACTGAGATTCTCTCCTACGTCGTTAATAGAGATCAAGAACAATAGAGCGCCTATAACACTTCCTTGGGGAACGCCGGATATTACTTCTGTTTTATTCGATGCCTTTCCGTCTATTACTACGAACTGTGGCCTTTCTGACGGGAAATCACGAATCCAGTCGCACAACTGATGACTGCACGACACAAAGCTTCACCCTTCGCCTGGGCCCGTCAACACCGAGATTGACCTGTTGATGTTTGGAAACTTATTGCATCATCGGACGAGTCTCGTTTGAATTTGCATCGAGCGTATGTGCGTGTAAGGGTATGGAGAAAACCTCAGCGTTGCACATCTTCCAGGAGCACAACGCAACGTGTCACACAGCTAACAGTGTCGTACAGCTAACAGGGTCAGTGCGTAGTCTGGAGGGGGTTGGAGAGCACCGGGATGAGTTTACCGTACTCTGCTGGCCGCCAAACTTCTCAGATTCAAATCGAATCGGGATTCTGCGGAATCACCTCGATTGACCTGTATCCGCCATGGATCTTCAACCGAGAAACCTAGCCTAGCTGGCCAAGGGACTGGAGTCACCGAGCGAGGTGGCGCAGTGGTAGCACGCTGGAGTCGCATTCGGGAGGACGACGGTTCAAAAACTGCGTCCGGCCACCCTGATTTAGGTTTTCCGTGTTTTCACTAAATGCCAGGGCGGTTCCTTTGAAAGGGCATGGGCTACTTCCTTCCCCATCCTTCCCTAATACGATGACCTCACTGTTTAGTCCCTTCCCCGAACCACTCAGAATACTGGAGTCGCATTTGGGAGGGTTCAGTTCAAACCCGCGCCTGGCAACCCTGATTTAGGTTTTCCATGATTTCCATTTCCATAAATCGCTTCACGGAATTGCTGGGATGGTTCCTTTGAAAGTGCATGGGCGACTTCCTTCCCCATCCTTCCCCAATACGATGGGACCGATGACCTCACTGTTTGGTCCCTTCCCCGAGCCACTCAGCATACTGGAGTCGCATTTGGGAGGGTTGAGTTCGAACCCGCGCCTGGAAACCCTGATTTAGGTTTACCGTGATTTCACTAAATCACTTCAGGGCATGGGCGACTTCCTTCCCCATCCTTCCCCAATACGATGGGACCGATGACCTCACTGTTTGGTCCCTTCCCCGAACCACTCAGCATACTGGAGTCGCATTTGGGAGGGTTCAGTTCAAACCCGCGCCTGGCAACCCTGATTTAGGTTTTCATGATTTCCATTTCCATAAATCGCTTCAGGGAATTGCTGGGATGGTTCCTTTGAAAGGGCATGGGGGACCTCCTTCCCCATCCTTCCCTAATACGATGAGAACGATGCCCTCACTGTTTGGTCCCTTCCCCGAACCACTCAGAATACTGGAGTCGCATTTGGGAGGGTTCAGTTCAAACCCGCGCCTGGCAACCCTGATTTAGGTTTTCCATGATTTCCATTTCCATAAATCGCTTCACGGAATTGCTGGGATGGTTCCTTTGAAAGTGCATGGGCGACTTCCTTCCCCATCCTTCCCCAATACGATGGGACCGATGACCTCACTGTTTGGTCCCTTCCCCGAGCCACTCAGCATACTGGAGTCGCATTTGGGAGGGTTGAGTTCGAACCCGCGCCTGGAAACCCTGATGTAGGTTTACCATGATTTCACTAAATCACTTCAGGGCATGGGCGACTTCCTTCCCCATCCTTCCCCAATACGATGGGACCGATGACCTCACTGTTTGGTCCCTTCCCCGAACCACTCAGCATACTGGAGTCGCATTTGGGAGGGTTCAGTTCAAACCCGCGCCTGGCAACCCTGATTTAGGTTTTCATGATTTCCATTTCCATAAATCGCTTCAGGGAATTGCTGGGATGGTTCCTTTGAAAGGGCATGGGGGACCTCCTTCCCCATCCTTCCCTAATACGATGAGAACGATGCCCTCACTGTTTGGTCCCTTCCCCGAACCACTCAGAATACTGGAGTCGCATTTGGGAGGGTTCAGTTCAAACCCGCACCTGGCAACCCTGATTTAGGTTTTCCATGATTTCCATTTCCATAAATCGCTTCAGGGAGTTGCTGGGATGGTTCCTTTGAAAGGGCATGGGCGACCTCCTTCTCCATCCTTCCCTAATACGATGGGACCGATGACTTCACTGTTTGGTCCCTTCCAAAACCCACTCGAATCGGCATGACTACACATCCCTGTTGGTACCTTCCAGAACCTCCTTGACCCTCTCCCTGCACGTCTTACAGCTGTCCGTGATTCCAAAGGTGGTGATTTAGGCTTTTGACATGTGGTTCTACTTCTGCCTGCTGTAATTATAGTTTGTTTGTTGTTGTGGTCTTCAGTCCTGAGACTGGTTTGATTCAGCTCTCCATGCTACTCTATCCTGTGGAAGCTTCTTCATCTCCCAGTACCTACCGCAACCTACATCCTTCTGAATCTGCTTAGTGTATTCATCTCTTGGTCTCCCTCTACGATTTTTACCCTCCATCGTCATAAGCGAACCTCAAAGTTTTTACCTCTTCTACATGAATTTTAATATCTACTCCGAATTTTTCTTTGGTTTCCTTTACTGCTTGCTCAATATACATATTGAATAACATCGGGGAGAGGCTACAACCCTGTCTCACTCCTTTCCCAACCACTGCTTCCCTTTCATGCCCCTCGACTCTTTATGTTATAGTTATGTTACCAGACTACTTATGATGATAACAGAGATACTTTCTCCATGCTACTTGCTTTATAGACTACTATTTTGTCTCACACCGAATTTGACGTCTACAAGTGGGGTAATTTGGAACCTCTGTATCTGAAAAATGCCAACGGCCTTGCCGCAGTGGTAACACCGGTTCCCGTCAGATCACTGGAGTTAAGCACTGTCGGACTGGGCTAGAACTTGGGTGGGTGACCATTTGGTCTGCCGAGCGCTGTTGGCAAGAGGCGCAAACTGAGAAGCTACTTCATTGAGAAGCAGCGGCTCCGATCTCGTTAAGTGACATAGGGCCTGGAGAGGGATGTGCTGACCACATGCCCCTTCATATCCGCATCCAGTGGCGCCTGTGGGCTGAAGATGACATGGCGGCCGGTCGTCGGTAACGTTGGGCCTTCCAAGGTCTGTTCGAACGGAGTATCTCAAAAATAGGTAAAGATACCAACAAAATTTTCAACGTTGTTCGAGTTGGGGTTCTTAGCAACTTATCGTAAATGTTTCAGCCACTTGCTGTGCATAGACGTCTTAGAATGTGCGGCTCGGTTATAATAGGAAAAATGGTAAAAAAACGCTTTTTTCACGTTTTGTAAGGAAGTAATGGTGGCTCCATCAAGCACTGTCGACCACATGAAATGCAAAAGAACCAACCCACTATACACTTGTTTTTGGATGGCATCCGTCTGTAGCTAAACACAGTTTGGTTTTTTTATCTGAAACATGTTTCAGTGCACTTGCAGCATCATCAGTGGGGTTTTATTTTATGGCTTTTTACCACATGGTGTGGTTTTCCTCAGATATTATGTTTTTATAGTAACCGTTTTCTTTCACAGTTTGTCATGGTTTCAAAAATGGTTCAGATGGCTCTAAGCACTATGGGACAACGTCTGAGGTCATTAGTCCCTTAGACTTAGAACTACTTAAACCTAATTAATCTAAGGACATCACACACATCCATGCCCGAGGCAGGATTCGAACCTGCGACCGTAGCAGCCGCGTGGTTCCGGACTGAAGCGTCTACAACCACTCGGACACAGCGGCCGGCTGTCATGTTTTCTTTTTTCCTCATTTACTTCACTCTTTACCAGGTGTATATTGAGTTGTCACTGTCACTGTTTACCAGCTGGTAAGTGACAGTGAAAGCTCAATATACAACTGGTAAACAATGAAGTAGATGAGGAAAAGAGAAAACATGACAAACAGTGGAAGAAAACGGAACAACTGCTGAGGTCATCAGCCTCTAAGCTTACACACTACTTAACCTAAATTATCCTAAGGACAAACACACACACACCCATTCCGAGGGAGGACTCGAACCTCTGCCGGGACCAGCGGGGAAGAAAACAGACATTATAAAAACATAATACCTCAGGAAAAAGACACCACGAGGTAAAAAGGTATAAAATAAAAGCCCACTGATGATGCTGCAACTGCAGTGAATCATGTTTTGGATAAAAAACAAAACTTTGTTTAGCTACAGGCGGTCCCCATCCAGAAACATGTGTATTGTTAAAGCAAACACGGACAAAAGAGCTTCAACCTCAAGATCATTAGAACCAACCCATTTCCTCCATTTGATTAAGCTGAAGAACGTATGTAATATTCATACCTTGTACTTTAGGTTCAAATGGTTCAAATGGCTCTGAGCACTATGGGACTTAACGGCTATGGTCATCAGTCCCCTAGAACTTAGAACTACTTAAACCTAACTAACCTATGGACAGCACACAACACCCAGCCATCACGAGGCAGAGAAAATCCCTGACCCCGCCGGGAATCGAACCCGGGAACCCGGGCGTGGGAAGCGCGAACGCTACCGCACGACCACGAGATGCGCGCTGTACTTTAGGAAATGATCTTCTGTTGGGTATACAAATGGTCCCTATCCCGTGGGCTACGCAGTACACATGACCCTACCTTTCTGTCACTCATAGCCCTGGAAAAATTCTGTTTTTATGTGCGGCGTTTTGGAACATATTGGTAAGCGTGCTGTCCTATACACTTATGCCTCTTTGAGTCGACATACAGATGAATACACGCCTATTCATCCATGATTTTTATTCAAGGGAAAGCAACGCGCCGGATGAAATAATGAAATTAATGGTACGTAAGGTTCCTGTGCTGTAAGAGGTTGGTCAGATACATTAGTTCAATCATTTAAAAATGTTGATTAGGTCGCGTAACACATATTTCGGCAATTAAGCATGTACTGGGACACCTAGTGAGCAGAGAGAACAGACAACTCCAAGTTCCAAGCTCTCAATACTCCATCTCTCTCTCTCTCTCTCTCTCTCTCTCTCTTTCTCGTGGGTGGTATCTATCTATATCTCTCACTCTTCGCGTCAGAAACTGTGACCCAGAGTTATCTTCATATCCTCACCAAACTACACTGACCAGCAGCTGCCTCATGACTCATTTTATTTTAGGGTCCCCGTTTTTTTATTTTTGAATTCGGGGCCGTAGTGCGTACGTTACGCCACTGGCATCCCTCTACCATGCCCTGTTGAGTTTCGGAATGTAGTGAATTGTTACGGGCCTGCCTCTAGTAAATGGAGTTGTAAGGTGTTCTCGTTACTGTAGTGTTAATTTGCCTCACGTTGAGAGAGGGGCGGGAGCACTTTGAGGCATCTCCGCCTCGCCGCCGGAGCTGTGACCGCAGAGGCAGCGCGCCGGCGACAAACGGCCGCTTTGCGGCAGATCGCAGCCGGCGGGCGGCGGCTCGCGATTGGTCGGCCCGGCGCCCCGCCCACCGCCAGGGGCGGGCCCGTCCCGTCCTGTGGCGCCCCTGGCGGCCGGCGCCGCAAGCTCGCCAGTGTGCCGCCGAGTATTGATCGGCGCGCAGCACAGCTGACGGCGCGGCGCGGAGCTTCTGGGCGGTTCTTATACGGAGCGCAGAGAGCTGGCAACTCTGTGTGGGCGAGGCGGGCAGCTCCACTAGAGGAGAGGATAGGAGAGCAAGTCTACTGCTGTATACAGGGTGTTACAAAAAGGTACGGCCATACTTTCAGGAAACATTCCTCACACACAAAGAAAGAAAATATGTTATGTGGACATGTGTCCGGAAACGTTTACTTTCCATGTTAGAGCTCATTTTATTACTGCTCTTCAAATCACATTACTCATGGAATGGAAACACACAGCAACAGAACGTACCAGCATGACTTCAAACACTTTGTTACAGGAAATGTTCAAAATCGTTAGCGAGGATACATGCATCCACCCTCCGTCGCATGGAATCCCTGATCCGTTGATGCAGCCCTGGAGAATGGCGTATTGTCCCACAGCCGCCCCCAGTACGAGCACGAAGAGTCTCTACATTTGGTACCGGGGTTGCGTAGACAAGAGCTTTGAAATGCCCAATAAATGAAAGTCAAGATGGTTGAGGTCAGGAGAGCGTGGAGGCCATGGAATTGGTCCGCCTCTACCAATCCATCGGTCACCGAATCTGTTGTCGAGAAGCGTACGAGCACTTCGACTGAAATGTGCAGGAGCTCCATCGTGCATGAACCACATGTTGTGTCGTACTTGTAAAGGCACATGCTCTGGCAGCACAGGTAGAGTATCCCGTATGAAATCATGATAACGTGCTCCATTGAGCGTAGGTGGAAGAACATGGGGCCCAATCGAGACATCACCAACAATGCCTGCCCAAACGTTCACAGACAATCTGTGTTGATGACGTGATTGCACAATTGCGTGCGGATTCTCGTCAGCCCACACATGTTGATTGTGAAAATTTACAATTTGATCACGTTGGAATGAAGCCTCATCCGTAAAGAGAACATTTGCACTGAAATGAGGATTGACACATTGTTGGATGAACCATTCGCAGAAGTGTACCCGTGGAGGCCAATCAGCTGCTGATAGTGCCTGCACACGCTGTACATGGTACGGAAACAACTGGTTCTCCCGTAGCACTCTCCATACAGTGACGTGGTCAACGTTACCTTCTACAGCAGCAACTTCTCTGACGCTGACATTAGGGTTATCGTCAACTGCACGAAGAATTGCCTCGTCCATTGCAGATGTCCTCGTCGTTCTAGATCTTCCCCAGTCGCGAGTCATAGGTTGGAATGTTCCGTGCTGCCTAAGACGCCGATCAATTGCTTCGAACATCTTCCTGTCGGGACACCTTCCTTTTGGAAATCTGTCTCGATACAAACGTACCGCGCCACGGCTATTGCCCCGTGCTAATCCATACATCAAATGGGCATCTGCCATCTCCGCATTTCTAAACATTGCACTGACTGCAAAACCACGTTCGTGATGAACACTAACCTGTTGATGCTACGTACTGATGTGCTTGATGCTAGTACTGTAGAGCAATGAGTCGCATGTCAACACAAGCACCGAAGTCACAATTACCTTCCTTCAGTTGGGCCAACTGTCGGTGAATCGAGGAAGTACAGTACTTACTGACGAAACTAAAATGAGCTCTAACATGGAAATTAAGCGTTTCCGGACACACGTCCACATAACATTTTTTCTTTATTTGTGTGTGATGAATGTTTCCTGAAAGTTTGGCCGTACCTTTTGTAACACACCGTATTCTGCCCACAGCCGACCCGACCTGAGCTGAGCTAAGAGAGGATGGCTGGATGGCCACATCTCACACATACACAGGAGCTACCAGACGACGTCCTGTATTTTTGCGGGATTGTCCATCACTTAGCTCAAGTGTCCCGTTGCTCCGCAAAATGCATACAGACAACGTTGGACTAAAGTGTGTGTGTGTGTGTGTGTGTGGGAGGGGGGGGGGGGGGGGGGCGGAGGGAGCGATCGCGCCCTCCGAGAGTTGAAACTAAATTAAAATCAAATGGTAATTTTTGTAATCTGCGCTAAAGCTAAGCACGCGAATTTAGAGTCTCGATCAGTGGATTTAGTCATTTAATTCGGTATTCCCCAAGCCATCTTACTTCGTTCAAATGGTTCAAATGGCTCTGAGCACTATGGGACTTAACATCTGAGATCATCAGTCCCCTAGAACTTCGAACTACTTAAACCTAACTAACCTAAGGACAGCACACACATCCATGCCCGAGGCTGGATTCGAACCTGCGACCGTAGCGGTCGTTCGGTTCCAGACTGAAGCGCCTAGAACCGCACGGCCACACCGGCCGGCGTCTTACTTCGTGTTCCCGACAGAGTGTACTGTCTTTACCAGTAACTTGAGCTCGATTCTGGGCGCCAAAGATTACATTTATACTCCGCAAGCCACCCAACGGTGTGTGGCGGAGGGCACTTTACGTGCCACTCTCATTACCTCTTTTCTGTTCCAGTCGCGTATGGTTCGCGGGAAGAACGACTACCGGAAAGCTTCCGTGCGCGCTCGAATCTCTCTAATTTTACATTCGTGATCTCCTCTGGAGGTATAAGTAGGGGGAAGCAATATATTCGATACCTCATCAAGAAACGCCACCTCTCGAAACCTGGACAGCAAGCTAGACCGCGATGCAGAGCGCCTCTCTTGCAGAGTCTGCCACTTGTGTTTGTTAAACATCTCCGTGACGCTATCACGGTTACCAAATAACCCTGTGACGAAACGTGCCGCTCGTCTTTGGGTCTTCTCTATCTCCTCCGTCAACCCGATCTGGTACGGATCCCACACTGATGAGCAATACTCAAGTATAGGTCGAACGAGTGTTTTGTAAGCCACCTCCTTTGTTGATGGACAACATTTTCTGATGACTCTCCCAATGAATCTCAACCTGGCACCCGCCTTATCAACAATTAATTTTATATGATCATTCCACATCAGATCGTTCCGTACGCATGCTGCCAGATACACTCCTGGAAATGGAAAAAAGAACACATTGACACCGGTGTGTCAGACCCACCATACTTGCTCCGGACACTGCGAGAGGGCTGTACAAGCAATGATCACACGCACGGCACAGCGGTTACACCAGGAACCGCGGTGTTGGCCGTCGAATGGCGCTAGCTGCGCAGCATTTGTGCACCGCCGCCGTCAGTGTCAGCCAGTTTGCCGTGGCATACGGAGCTCCATCGCAGTCTTTAACACTGGTAGCATGCCGCGACAGCGTGGACGTGAACCGTATGTGCAGTTGACGGACTTTGAGCGAGGGCGTATAGTGGGCATGCGGGAGGCCTGGTGGACGTACCGCCAAATTGCTCAACACGTGGGGCGTGAGGTCTCCACAGTACATCGATGTTGTCGCCAGTGGTCGGCGGAAGGTGCACGTGCCCGTCGACCTGGGACCGGACCGCAGCGACGCACGGATGCACGCCAAGACCGTAGGATCCTACGCAGTGCCGTAGGGGACCGCACCGCCACTTCCCAGCAAATTAGGGACACTGTTGCTCCTGGGGTATCGGCGAGGACCATTCGCAACCGTCTCCATGAAGCTGGGCTACGGTCCCGCACTCCGTTAGGCCGTCTTCCGCTCACGCCCCAACATCGTGCAGCCCGCTTCCAGTGGTGTCGCGACAGGCGTGAATGGAGGGACGAATGGAGACGTGTCGTCTTCAGCGATGAGAGTCGCTTCTGCCTTGGTGCCAATGATGGCGTGTTTGACGCCGTGCAGGTGAGCTCCACAATCAGGACTGCATACGACCGAGGCACACAGGGCCAACACCCGGCATCATGGTGTGGGGAGCGATCTCCTACACTGGCCGTACACCACTGGTGATCGTCGAGGGGACACTGAATAGTGCACGGTTCATCCAAACCGTCATCGAACCCATCGTTCTACCATTCCTAGACCGGCAAGGGAACTTGCTGTTCCAACAGGACAATGCACGTCCGCATGAATCCCGTGCCACCCAACGTGCTCTAGAAGGTGTAAGTCAACTACCCTGGCCAGCAAGATCTCCGGATCTGTCCCCCATTGAGCATGTTTGGGACTGGATGAAGCGTCGTCTCACGCGGTCTGCACGTCCAGCACGAACGCTGGTCCAACTGAGGCGCCAGGTGGAAATGGCATGGCAAGCCGTTCCACAGGACTACATCCAGCATCTCTACGATCGTCTCCATGGGAGAATAGCAGCCTGCATTGGTGCGAAAGGTGGATATACACTGTACTAGTGCCGACATTGTGCAGGCTCTGTTGCCTGTGTCTATGTGCCTGTGGTTCTGTCAGTGTGATCATGTGATGTATCTGACCCCAGGAATGTGTCAATAAAGTTTCCCCTTCCTGGGACAATGAATTCACGGTGTTCTTATTTCAATTTCCAGGAGTGTATTTTACACAAGTAACTGCTAGCAGTGTTTGTTCTGCTATCATATAATCATACAATAAAGGATCCTTCTTTCTATGTATTCGCAATACATTACATTTGTCTATGTTAAGGGTCAGTTGCCACTCCCTGCAGCAAGTGCCTATCCGCTGCAGATCTTCCTGCATTTCGCTGCAATTTTCTAATGCTGCAACTTCTCTGTATACTACAGCATCATCCGCGAAAAGCCGCATGGAACTTCCGTCACTATCTACTAGGTCATTTATATATATTGTGAAAAGCAATGGTCCCATAACACTCCCCCGTGGCACGCCAGAGGTTACTTTAACGTCTGTAGACGTCTCTCTATTAAGAACAACATGCTGTGTTCTGTTTGCTAAAAACTCTTCAATCCCGCCACACAGCTGGTCTGATATTCCGTAGGCTCTTACTTTGTTTATCAGGCGACAGTGCGGAACTATATCGAACGCCTTCCGGAAGTCAAGGAAAATGGCATCTACCTGGGAGCCTGTATCAAATATTTTCTGGGTCTCATGAACAAATAAAGCGAGTTGACTCGCATACGATCGCTGTTTCCGGAATCCATGTTGATTCCTACAGAGTGTATTCTGGGTTTCCAGAAATGACATGATACGTGAGCATAAAGCATGTTCTAAGATATTAGCAGGTCTTTCCGATCTGCCACAGCAGCACGCTTTACAATTATAATTTTGAAAATGTAAACTGTACTGGCAAAAATATAACTGTCAACAAATTAAGAACTACAGTTTTTAAAGTATTTTATTCTAATTTCAGTTTACTTGCTTTTACTTGGATTATCAACTCTGTATTAACAAAAGGCTTATGAGCTTGTTTGCTATGTGTCAACAAGGTTGTGAATGGTACACGTCTCAAGAAATTAAAAACGTTTTTGTGTAAAATAATACTTATTTGCAATTGTTTGATATTTTAAAGTATCAAAACAGCTTAAAGCAATAGTTTTTGAAGGTGTTTTTCTTTAACTTTCAAGGAGAGGCAACCTACCCACGCACAAAACTTCATTAATCCGCCCGTGCACACGGGACGTATATTGCCTCGTTTCTCATTAACCTTCACGTACATTTTGAAATTGCGTGTTTTTAAGTGATATATAGCGCAACCAAATGTACAAATGTCGTCATACCCAAAGAATAAGGAACGTACGCTCATTGATTACCGTTAACCCAGCTGATCAAGGTCTGTCGTTTTCTGATTTCTTCCGTCTCAAAATACCTGCTGCAAGAATCTGCAGCTCATCACTGCATTTGTCCAAGCTCTGCTTGGCACTAATGCTACTGCAGGAAGATTACTTTCGATCGCAGATACTTTATGGACTAGTGTGGAAACTATTAAGGTTCAAATGGTTCAAATTGCTTTGAGCACTATGGGACTTAACTTCTGAGGTCATCAGTCCCCTAGAGCTTAGAACTACTTAAAACTAACTGGCCTAAGGACAGGAGACACATCCATGCCCGAGGCAGGATTCGAACCTGCGACCGTAGCGGTCGCGCGGTTCCAGACTGTAGCGCCTAGAACCACTCGGCCAACACGGCCGGCAACTATTAAGGACTAAGACTCATTTTCAGGATACTTAATATGTCGATTTTTATAAAATTCTGTTATCAAACTTCTGAATGACACACAGTCCTCTGCGAAGTACAACAAAAAACATTTTTCAGGAACTTCCCACGGCGAAACCACTAGGCCAACTGAGAGTCAGAAACCAAAAAACCTATGCAAATAGTAATAATTTTCTACCCTACTTAATGACCGCATTGTCTTAAAGTTTGTGTTTGCAAGTGACAACAATAAAGTATTTACCCTATTAGTGATGCAAGATATTTTGACTTTTTTTTTTTTGGTGTGACTTTTTTTAACAAAAAAGTACGCAGATCTATATAGTTTAAGCATAAACCAAGTAATCTGATACAAATCTGCTATATACTCATAGTATTAACAAATGTTTCCACAAAATGTCAGCTCATTTCAACTTCTAATTTGCGTCCAGAATTTTCGTTATGAAAATCTGTTAACCTTAAGGCACACGCCAAAATGTACTATACTGCTTTTAAATCGCGTTTGTTTGCAAATCCGTCCGTTGCAGTAGCTGTCGTATATTCATTATTAAGATCCCTTTATATAAGAGCCCATAAGCACTACGTTCATGGTGTTGAATCCCGCCTGGTCGTCGAATATGGATGGGGTGTCTAGGAAACCTGCTTTCTCAGATCGCTAGACAACTCAAGTAGTTCATATTAATGAGTTTTATTACGAAAGGAAAATACAATATACTTTGTGTTAAACAGATGTGTCGCAAGCAAAGGGCGACAGACAAAATAAGAAATCTGTTCAGTATAACTATTCCACGTTTGAGCTACATACTGTATAATGTGCAAGAAAAGTAGTGAGCCTTGACGCTTCTATTCGGGTCGCTGGTCCGGAAGCTTCTCGTAGAACTGGGTGCGGCCAGTCGGGAGCGTCGCTTACATCCTCTTAGCATAGAGGCCGCTACTGTTGCGTTGTCGTCCTGGAGAGGGGTCAGTCAGCGTGGAATTGGCTGACGTCTTCACTCGTTCCCGACTGGCGTGCCGGCGCTTGCCTTTACGCTGTAACACATGACACATGTGTCTCCTCCCTTTCTGCTAGCCTTCTCTCATCATTTGTCGACGCCTTTCTCATCTTTCATCTGTCGAACTGCCTCTTCTTCTTGGGTTTTTCATGGAAATCTTTGGAATCATGCAATTTCTTTGCTTGTGGAAATCGTTGCTCAGTATCTTGTATAGTAATTCGGAGTTTGTATAAGTCACTTCCAGATTACATAATTTCTGTTCAATGTGGTGGTCTTATGCAACCTTACTGGCAGGTCGTGTATGCCCGCATCGTACCTACATCAACAACTTGCCCATCATCCACGTATTGCTTCCCATGGAGTGCGTCCTTCATTGGGCCAAACAGATGGAAGTCGGAAGGTGCGAGATCCGGGCTGTAGAAAGAACAGTCCAGTGAATTTCGTGGTTAAAATGAAATCCCATAAGCTTTTTCTGGCATTCATTACGCAGTGAACATTTCCTAGAACTAAGAATGTTTGCACGTGGTGTATAGGAACACGCAACTTATGCCTCTTTGAGTCAACATACAGATGAATACACGCCTTTTCGTCCATGATATTTATTAAAGGCAAAACAACGCCCCAGATAAAATAATCAAATTAATAGTATGTAAGGTTCCTGAGACGAAACAAGGCCCCGGGACTAGACAACATTTCATTAGAACTACTGACGGCCTTGGGAGAGCCAGTCCTGACAAAACTCTACCATCTGGTGAGCAAGATGTATGAGACAGGCGAAATACCCTCAGACTTCAAGAAGAATGTAATAATTCCAATCCCAAAGAAAGCAGGTGTTGACAGATGTGAAAATTACCGAACTATCAGTTTAATAAGTCACAGCTGCAAAGTACTAACGCGAATTCTTTACAGACGAATGGTAAAACTGGTAGAAGCCGACCTCGGGGAAGATCAGTTTGGATTCCGTAGAAATATTGGAACACGTGAGGCAACACTGACCGTACGACTTGTCTTAGAAGAAAGATTAAGGAAAGGCAAACCTATGTTTCTAGCATTTGTAGACTTAGAGAAAGCTTTTGACAATGTTGACTGGAATACTCTCTTTCAAATTCTGAACGTGGCAGGGGTAAAATACAGGGAGCGAAAGGCTATTTACAATTTGTACAGAAACCAGATGGCAGTTATAAGAGTTCAAGGGCACGAAAGGGAAGCAGTGGTTGGGAAGGGAGTGAGACAGGGTTGTAGCCTCTCCCCGATATTATTCAATCTGTATATTGAGCAAGCAGTAAAGGAAACAAAAGAAAAATTCGGAGTTGGTATTAAAATCCTTGGAGAAGACATAAAAACTTTGAGGTTCGCCGATGACATTGTAATTCTGTCAGAGACAGCAAAGGACTTGGAAGAGCAGTTGAACGGAATGGACAATGTCTTCAAAGGAGGGTATAAGACGAACATCAGCAAAAGCAAAACGAGGATAATGGAATGTAGTCGAATTAAGTTGGGTGATGCTGAGGGAATTAGATTAGGAAATGAGACACTTAAAGTAGTTAAGGAGTTTTGCTATTTGGGGAGCAAAATAATTGATGATTGTCGAAGTAGAGAGGATATAAAATGTAGACTGGCAATGGCAAGGAAAGCGTTTCTGAAGAAGTTGTTAACATCGAGTGTAGATTTAAGTGTCTGGAAGTCGTTTCTGAAAGTTTTTGTATGGAGTGTAGCAATGTATGGAAGTCAAACATGGACGATAAATAGTTTGGACAAGAACAGAATAGAAGCTTTCGACATATGGTGCTGCAGAAGAATGCTGAAGATTGGATGGGTAAATCACATAACTAATGAGGAGGTATTGAATAGAATTGGGGAGAAGAGACGTTTGTGGCACAACTTGACTAGAAGAAGGGATCGGTTGGCAGGACATGTTCTGAGGCATCAAGGGATCACCAATTTAGTATTGGAGGGCAGCGTGGAAGGTAAAAATCGTAGAGGGAGACCAAGAGATGAATACACTAAGCAGATTCAGAAGGATATAGGTTGCAGTAGGTACTGGGAGATGAAGAAGCTTGCACAGGATAGAGTAGCATGGAGAGCTGCATCAAACCAGTCTCAGGACTGAAGACCACAACAACAACAGCAAGGTTCCTGTGCTGTAAGAGATGTTGTTTAGATACGTTAATTAATCATTGAAAAATGTTGATTATGTCGACAAACACACACATATTTCGACTATTAAGCATGTGCTGGGACTCCTACTAGTGAGCAGAGGGAACAGGCAACTCCAAGTTCCAAGCTCTCAGTACTCCATCTCTCTCTCTCTCTCTCTCTCTCTCTCTCTCTCTCTCTCTCTCTCTCTCTCTCCCCTCTCTTTCTTTCTCGTGGTGTCTATCTCACTCTTCTCATCAAGAACTTTGGCCCAGAGCTATCTTCATAACCTCACCAAACTACATTGACCTGCAGCTACCTCATGAGCCATCAACGAAGAGATGATTTCTGGCCACTGATGATTGGTGCTCCAATAAGTGTGTGTCTTTTGAGCTGACGTAAATTAATTGATTTAAAAGCTCGAGTCAGTTATTCTTGTACCATTTCTGAATGAACGAGCTCCTACCCTATCTCTGTTTTGCAACCCCGGCAGTGCAAAAGTTGCTTGAATTGTAAGACGCACCTGAATTTTTATGCGAAAAAAAATAACGCGAGTCTTGCTAAATGTTGGAAACTTCCAGTATGTATCGAACACTTGCGAGGTGCCGGGGCTAGCAATGTATTCAACACTAAATTCTTCTAGAACCTTCATACGGAAATGATTCTATAAGCCCCCCCCCTTTTCTAACTCCGACTTATGCAGTTGCACATGGATTAAGAAAAAACGCAAACTGACTGTAATCGACCCTTCATGTGGAGTAGAGAAGAGTTTGGCACCTGTAATAATTTAATTTGATAGAAATTAATTTGATAGAAATTAATTTGATAGAAATTAATTTGATAAAGGAAAGTTTTATTAACGTAGAGAGAAATGAGAGTGTTGCTCTACCGTTATAAAGGATGAAAGTTCTGTACAAAATAACAATTTGATTTATTATGACTAAACTCAAAATAAAAAAAACGCATGAAACATTTACTTCAAATTGGATACTCAAATAAATGCTGTGATGGTGAAGTTGTCCATAAAGTAGTTTCTGACAACTTGACCAAGTGGTATGTGGAGCCAATTCGTTGCAACTCAGATCTTAAGAGAAACACCCAACCAACCCAGCATTAATTGCTGCTACAGTAGTGAGAACTCAGATAATGAACACCCAAGACAGAACCACGATAGAAAAGACGGGAACAGGCGCGCTCTGCTGACCTCTGATTATCACAGAGCAAAATTCCCTGATTTTCCGGTGCTGCGGACATACATTACCAAGCTGTCTTCTTAACTGCACAGACATGATCTGGCGTACCAGAGGCGATGGCTGGTTGCTTCGACGTCCCGTCGTGGTGATGATAATGTCGCGAGTATAGACAGGAACAAATTATCCTGGTCTGGCTGTTCCAGACTAAAGACTTCCTAGCAACACAAATTCGCCTCTGAGGGAGACGAAGAAGGCTCGCCACACAATCGGTACGGTGATTGATTTTAGCAAGCGAAGTCACACAGTAACACCAATACAGTCAACTTTAGCCAAAACTGCCCAAGACGGACAACATAGGCCGCTTGTATGCAGTATGCTCAATTGCCAACTGTACTCGGAAGAAGCTTGTACAGGATAGAGTAGCATGGAGAGCTGCATCAAACCAGTCTCAGGACTGAAGACCACAACAACAACAGCAACACCAATACAGTAACACCAATACAGTCAACTTTAGCCAAAACTGCCCAAGACGGACAACATAGGCCGCTTGTATGCAGTACGCTCAATTGCCAACTGTACTCGGAAAGTTACATTGAAGTCGAAACTTCAGCAACTTCGTCAAACAGTTACAATTAAATGAAAGTATATTAGAACAGCCAACAGAAGGCAGGCTGTCCAGAGCAGCGAGAGCTCAGTCTTGTAACCTACTCCGACCGAAAGGCGAGAGCAGACTCCCACAAGAGCACCCGTACAAACCGAACACAGAACATTCCCGCCCCCACGACAGTGGCCGTGGTTAAACGTTCCAATCAGCAACTCGAAAACAGGCGAAAAATTCCACTCTATTGCCGACGCACTACTATTCCACCAATGGAGATACTTGGCGCCAATTTCTGCGCCGATTTTGCTACGTCACTGAGCTATCCCCTGAGCAAGACAATCACAGTTATGATTTTGCAGAAAACGCGGGAATTTGCCCGCCAAGACTGCCTGGGAACACAAGTCATTCCCACGCCTCACTGGTAGCCCGCCAGGAAGTGTTTTCACTAAGTTTCTGCGAAGTAACGGAATCTCTAGCCCAGCCGCTCTGTCAGGACCCTGTGGGCGTGTCGCCCTGCTCTTATGACAATGTCGGCGTCTGGAAAGCATCCACTCGACTCCCTCACACCTGTCGGCTTAACCCTTTCAAGATCAGTGGAACCCGCCTGTCACCGTACCACCCGGGTGACGAGAGAAGTGGGAAGTCCGCGTGGGAAGGAATAGCAACTTTTCACCGCATGCAATTAGAGAGGAAAATATTCAGATCTTCTAGGTTGACAATGTAATTGTAATGACCATACTCGGCTATACTTGCAGGTACTACAGTCTGGAACCGCGCGACCGCAGTTTTGAATCCTGCCTCGGGCATGGATGTGTGTGATGTCCTTAGGTTAGTTAGGTTTAAGTAGTTCTATGGGACTGATGACTACACATGTTAAGTCCCATAGTGGTCAGAGCCATTTGAACATTTATTCTGTAGAACTCTTGGGGAGCTATCCACATTGGTATCACAATTTTACTTTCGCAAATTGATAAATACTTTTTCTACAACATTAAAATTTTCCATTTACTACTGTTTTCTTTGCGAAATTCTGCTGAATAATCAAATTTACTATAGAAAACCCTGGAACTATAGAATATCTACCAAGAACTCTGAAAGAAATGGTTATTTCACGAAAATCGGGTGCCAACTTCACAGCTAATCATCTATTTATAAACATAATTATAATTTTTTTTCGCGAAATTCTACAGAAATATTCAAAGTTTGTGAAGAGAAACCTATAACTATACTATATACGTAAGTATCACTGAAAAAAAGTGTATTTGTCGAAAATTAGGTGCCAATTTAGAATTGTGATCACAATTTTTTTCGCAAAATTCTAGAGAACTGTTTGAAGTGTTTACGGAGAACTCTTGAACTATAGAATATCTACTAGGAGCTCTGAAAAAACGTGTACGTTTCGAAACTCGGTTGTCAATTTCACACGACTGTGGAAATGGGTCCCTCATTATTGCAATTACGTGCACAGAAAATTGTCATTAGGGTTTTGTGTAGATATTGGGGCGCTATGTAGAATTGTGATTATTATGCTTTTTCGCAAATGTTGCAATTATTTTTCTCTACAAGATTAAAGTTGTCCCAAGTATTGTATTCTTGGCGAAATTCAGCAGAACTATTCAAAATTTGTACAGAGAACTCTTCCTGCACAAACGAAATTTCAATACTGGCCTGGAGAAGGGAAAGAAATCGCTCAACAACGCCCGTTTTAGGACCCACAGATGCGGAATCGTGTGGAAAGATAAACTGCAGTAATGTCATATAACTCAAAAAGGATGAGACGATCCGTTTCTAATGTCAACACCTCAGTTGTGAAGTGACTCACAAAGGAGAAAAGCGCCACTAAAGCTTCTTCTGTTATTGCAACCCAGACACTTTCTCGTACTGAAAACGAACGAATCTTGTCTCTGCGGCCACATGACATGGGGGATATATAGGCGGTAAGCAAAATAATATGAGCACCTGTACTTACTTGTGAACGGTTTATTAATAAGGGGGGACCCCCATTTACCCGTAATACAGCTGGAGTCTTCTTAGAATACTGGCATATAATTATTGTATAGACTCCAGTGGAATGTTTGGAATGTTATGCCCCTCTTCGATCAGAACCTCTTGGCAGAAATCTACTCCGGAGTCTGCGCTCCAACACGGCCTGCAAGCGTTCCATAATGTTCAAATCTGTGGACTGCGCTGGCCAGGAAAGACGCTGCGGTTCAGTTGCATGCTCCTCATACCACGACTGTACTGTCCTGGCTGTGTGAATGGGCGCGTTATCGTCCTGAAAGATGGCATCATTGTTGGGGAACAATATTTGAATCATGGGGTGCACCTCATCACCTAAAATGTTCACAGCCTTTGAGAGTAATGAGCCGGCCGCTGTGACCGAGCGATTCTAGGCGCTTCAGTCCGAAACCGCGCAGCTGATACGGTCGCAGGATCCGTGTGATGTCCTTAGGTTAGTTAGGTTTAAGTAGTTCTGAGTCTAGGGGACTGATGACCTCAGATGTTAAGTCCCATAGTGCTTGGAGCCAGAATATCATGATATGGCTGCCCACACCATCACACTTCCACCTCCATGCTTATCCGTTGGAATCAAGCAATCAGGATTGTAGGCTGCTTTAGGCGTTCTCCAGACGTAACCCCAGCCCGATGTTGGAAATAACGAAGTTGACTCGTTGGACCGTATGACATGATCCCACTGATCAGCCGTCCAGGTTTTATGCTCCTGACACCATGTTTTACGCTTCTTTGCGTTCGCTGTCGTCACTAATGGTTTAAGTATAGCAGCTCGTCCACCAGTATTGGCTTTATGGAGTTCTCAGCGGTCAGTGTCGATAGATACGGGGTCTCGAAGATGGCTATTCAGCTGTGCAATCACTTTAACAGCCGTAGTTTCGTGTTGTTTTGGCAAAGTTTGTGATAACGATCTCTGTCATTTACTTTTGATCTGAGTCCACTATTACGTTCACACGATGATGTCTTTCCATATTTTGTGTAGGCTGTCATAACTGTTGAAACAGTTGTTCTCGAAACATTCAATAAGTTGTCTGTCTTGGTTAAGTGATGCTCCAGCTATTCGGGCCCTCTTTGGAACTCTGTTAGTCCTTCATCGCACGTGGATATCGGCCTCTGAATGCAAATATGAAGTTTTTTTTGTTATGTTTTAGGGCGCAAAACTGCTACGGTCATTAGCGCCCGTTCTGTGACTTAGGGAAGGGTAAAAAAAATTGGAAATCAGCAGCAATGGGAGCGAATCTCAAAAAGTGGGGAAACTAAAAAACAGAAGGAAAGTTTAGAAAACCGCTATAGAAGGGGGGGGGGCGGTGTTTTCCCCAAAAAGAGCTTCAAATGACTGACGTCATCTCACTGGCACTGATAAACTCGAGGACGCGATCGGCTGAGCGCGTGTCATCTGCTAAAACGGAAGATATATCAGGCGACAGCTGTAGACGGGCGCGTAGCGGAGTGAAATAGGGGCACTCTAGTAAAAGGTGTCTCACCGTCCACGGTTGAGAGCAGTGGGGACAAAGCGGGGGAGGATCGCTACTTAAAAGGTGTCGATGGCTAAACAGACAGTGCCCTATCCGGAGCCTAGTTAAAATTACCTTCTCCCGACGACGATTTCGGCAGGAAGAGGTCCAAGCACAGGGAAGAGCTTTCGCGTCCCGCAATTTATTATTGGGAAGTGCACACCAATGAGCGTGCCATAAAAGAGCAACACGACGACATAAAATACTCTGTAGATCGGCGAAGGGAACCATGCGAACAGCAGGCTGAAGAAGAGAGACTGCAGCCTCGGCCGCTATATCGGTCGCCTCGTTTCCACAGATACCAACGTGTCCTCGGATCCAGAGGATCGCCACAGAGACACCCCCCAAGTGGAGCAAGTGGACGCAGTCCTGAATCCGGTGGACCAGAGGGTGGACAGGGTACAGAGCTTGGAGACTGAGGAGAGAGCTGAGAGAATCTGAGCATATACACTACTGGTCATTAAAATTGCTACACCAAGAACAAATGCAAATGATAAACGGGTATTCATAGGACAAATATACTAGAACTGACATGTGATTACATTTACATGCAATTTGGTTGCATAGATCCTGAGAAATTAGTACCCAGAACAACCACCTCTGGCCGTAATAATGGCCTTGATACGCCTGGGCATTGAGTCAAACAGAGCTCGGATGGCATGTACAGGTACAGCTGCCCATGCAGCTTCAACACGAGAGTAGTGACTGGCGTATTGTGACGAGCCAGTTGCTCGGCCGACATTGACCAGACGTTTTCAGTTGGTGAGAGATCTGGAAAATGTGCTGGCCAGGGCAGCAGTCGAACATTTTCTGTATCCAGAAAGGCCCATACAGGACCTGCAACATGCGGTCGTGCATTATCCTGTTGAAATGTAGGGTTTCTCAGGGGTCGAATGAAGGGTAGAGCCACGGGTCGTAACACATCTGAAATGTAACGTCCACTGTTGAAAGGGCCGACAATCCGAACAAGAGGTGACCGAGACGTGTAGCCAATGGCACCCCATACCATCACACCGGATGATACGCCAGTACGGCGATGACGAATACAGGGTTCCAATGTGCGTTCACGGCGATGTCGCCAAATACGGATGCGACCATCATGATGCTGTAAACATAACCTGAATTCATCCGAAAAAATGACGTTTTGCCATTCGTGCAGCGAGGTTCGTCGACGAGTACACCATCAGAGGCGCTCCTGTCTGTGATGCAGCGTCAAGGGTAAACGCAGCCACGGTCTCCGAGCTGATAGTCCGTGCTGCTGCAAACGTCGTCGAACTGTTCGTGAAGATGGTCGTTGTCTTGCAGACGTCCCCATCTGTTGATTCAGGGATGGAGACGTAGCTGCACGATCCGTTACAACCATACGGATAAAGTACCTGTCATCTCGTCTGCCAGTGATACGAGGCCTTTGGGATCCAGCACGGCGTTCCGTATTACCCTCCTGAACCCACTGATTCCATATTCTGCTAACAGTCATTGGATCTCGACCAACGCGAGCAGCAATGTCGCGATACGATAAACCGTAATCACGATAGGCTACAATCCGACCTTTATCAAAGTCGGAATCGTGATGGTACGCATTTCTCCTCCTTACACGAGGCATCAGAACGACGTTTCACCACGCAACGCCGGTCAACTGCTGTTTGTGTACGAGATTGTTCAAATGGCTCTGGACGCTATGGGTAATCTGTCGTCATCAGTCCCCTAGAACTTAGAACTATTTAAACCTAACATACCTAAGGACATCACACACATCCATGCCCGAGGCAGGATTCGAACCTGCAACTGTAGCGGTCACGCGGTTCCAGACTGAAGCGCCTAGAACCGCACGGCCACACCGGCCGGCTGTGTACGAGATATCCGATGGAAACTTTCCTCATGTCAGCACGTTGTAGGTGTCGCCACCGGCGCCAGCCTTGTGTGAATGCTCTGAAAAGCTATCATTTGCGTATCACAGCATCTTCTTCCTGTCGGTTAAATTTCGCGTCTGTAACATGTCATCTTCGTGGTGTAACAATTTTAATGGCCAATAGTGTAATATACTGTATGCACTGATGGCGACGGATGTATTGGACAGTCTGGAGAACAGCGTAAAGCTCCGCAGTAAAAACCGAACACTGGTCGGAAAGCTGAAATCGATTAGGGGTGTCGCCAACAATATAGGTACTCCCAACACTAAATGATGTTTTTGAGTCGTCAGTGTAAATAAATGTGGCACCTTTCATTTGTGCGCGTGGAGCAGCAAATGCCCGACCATAAACAAGTCCGTACTGAACACGCAAGCCGAGCGGTCTAAGACGTTGCAGTCATGGACTGTGCGGCTGGTCCCGGCGGAGATTCGAGTCCTCCCTCGGGCATGAGTGTGTGTGTTTGTCCTTAGGATAATTTAGGTTAAGTAGTGTGTAAGCTTAGGGACTGATGACCTTAGCAGTTAAGTCCCATAAGAATACACACACAGTTTTTGAAGTGAAAACGCACAATCCAGTGGGACACGTGGCTTACCAGCGTTGCTGACCGTCGAACACAACCGTCCCATTACTACCACTGTTCACGTTACCTTTGCCTATACCCTGTATATGTTTCTCACCCATTCTCCGTTCGGTTGTTGGCTTGACTATCGAACGCCCCGCCTCTCCACTACGCCCCTCCCCTCCCCCCCCCCCCCCCCCTCCCTCCTAGACAGCCCGGGCGTCCTTGAGACGGCTCCTGCACAACTCGCTGAAACAACACCTCTAGCAGACTTTTTCGCCGCCTCCCGCCATAAATCCTGATAGACGGCCGGCCCCCTGCAGACATCTCGGCGCCCATCTGCCTCAGACACGGACACACTTGGCGGTGTCTGGAAGCTTCCAACTAACGCCTGCCCCACTTTTCCGCCATCGTCTTCCTCCCTGCTCTTCGCTTCACCGAGTCACCCTGTACATACATATTTCAGCTGCACGGAGCTACGTATTTCACCCGTTATCTGGCTTTCATAGCCGGCCGAAGTGGCCGTGCGGTTAAAGGCGCTTCAGTCTGGAACCGCAAGACCGCTACGGTCGCAGGTTCGAATCCTGCCTCGGGCATGGATGTTTGTGATGTCCTTAGGTTAGTTAGGTTTAACTAGTTCTAAGTTCTAGGGGACTAATGACCTCAGCAGTTGAGTCCCATAGTGCTCAGAGCCATTTTTTTGGCTGTCATACCCGGAAATTGTAACTGCTTTCGCTCTAGTACACAGCAGTAGCTCTCATACCCGCTGAGTCTTTAAACGGGCTGACTTGGAGCTGGAGAGGCACCAAAGGACATTTTAATTTCCACTGTTTATATTTTTAGAAATAAATTCATAAAAAGATTCAAATGGCTCTAAGCACTATGGGACTTAACATCTGAGGTCATCAGTCCCCTAGACTTAGAAGTAATTAAACCTAACTAGCCTAAAGTCATAACACACATCCATGCCCCAGGCAGGATTCGAACCTGCGACCGTATCAGCAGCGCGGTTCCGGACTGAAGCGCCTAGAACCGCTCGGCCGGCCGGTGTGGCCGTGCGGTTCTAGGCGCTTCAGTCTGGAACCGCGTGACCGCTACGGTGGCAGGTTGGAATCCTGCCTCGGGCATGGATGTGTGTGATGTCGTTAGGTTAGTTAGGTTTAAAGTAGTTCTAAGTTCTAAGGGACTGATGACCACAGATGTTAAGTCCCATAGTGCTCAGAGCCATTTGAACCATTTTTTTAGAACCGCTCGGCCACACGATGCGCTTAAATTCATAAAAGTTTTCAGGTATGACAAGGAAGAATTCAGGATTCACACTCATAGCAGTGGAAGTTCAAAAACATAGCAAAAATTTTTTTTTTACATGTGAAATTTCATCATTTTTTCAGTTACTATTGGCTGCATTTGTTGCTGTAGGTACACTTTTCTTCTTAAGTAAGAGAGGTTCTTCCATGAATTTTGCACATCATACAAACAATACTTACAGGTGTATGAAACTCTAGAATTCACTCAGTTTATGAAGGAATTAATGAATTGTCACACTGTAAACTTCATCTTTAGAAAAAACTCAAATTTTATATATTTGTGAATAATAGATTTCAGCTATCAGTCGTCCTTTTGAAATTTTATTGGCAGATATATATTTCAGCTAGAGACTAGCCATTCTCAATGCACAATCATTTTTGATCGATGCATGTAATGCCTGTTGGTCGGGTGGATGAAACACGACCAACAGGCATTACGTGCATCTATCAAAAATGATAGTGCATGAGAAGCTGAATCTAGATCTACCAATAAAATTTCAGAAGGACGACTGATAGCTGAAATCTATTATTTACAAGTCAATATAACAGTCGCTGCGTGCAACAGCCTTCTGAATGGAAGTTGACCTAATCAAATTTTATAGTTAATTATGTCAATTTTTACCACAGTATTTTAATAGCTTTTGAATATTCTAGATTTTCATACACCCATAAATATGGTTTGTATGCCAAGCAAAATTCATCAAAGAATCTCTCTTATTTATGAAGAAAAGTATACCAATAGCAGAAAATTCATGAAAATTTGTCAGCATGACCAGGAAGGGTTCAGGATTCACACTCGTAGCAGTGGAAGTTCAGAAACATAGCAAAACAATTATTTTTTTTTTACCTGTGAAATTTCATGATTCTTTCTGTTACTATTGGTTCAAAAATGTTCAAAATGTGTGTGAAATCTTATGGGACTTAACTGGTAAGGTCATCAGTCCCTAAGCTTACACACTACTTAACCTAAATTATCCTAAGGACAAATACACACATCCATGCCTGAGGGAGGACTCGAACCTCCGCCGGGACCAGCCGCTCAGCCCATGACTGCAGCGCCTTAGACCGCTCGGCTAATCCTGCGCGGCTTAGTCTTCTCGATCAAGTGATTAAATGTTCTAGAAATATTAGATGGATAAACATATTTTTCTGCTAGAGGATCTGAGGAAGGTTACACGTCAAAAACTTTGTCAACATGACCACGAAGGATTCAGGATTCACACTCTTAGCTGTGGAAGCTCAAAATCATAACAAAATATTTTTTAATTACATGTGAAACTTCATCATTTTATCAAGTTACTATTGGCTGCATTTGTTGCTATAGGTATACTTTTCTTCATAAGTAAGATAGATTCTTAGATGAAATTTGCTCGGCAAACAAACCATATTTATGGGTGTATGAAACTCTAGAATATTCTAAAGCTTTTAAAATACTGTGGTAAAAATTGAGATAATTAGCTATAAAATTTGATTAGGTTAACTTCAATTCAGAAGGCTGTTGCACGCAGCGACTGCTATATTGATTTGTAAATAATAGATTTCAGCTATCAGTCGTCCTTCTGAAATTTTATTGGTAGATCTACATTTCAGCTAGAAACTAACCATTCTCAATGTACTATCATTTTTGATCGGTGCGTGTAATGCCTGTTGCTCGGGCTTCATCAACAGTTCATTGAAACTGAAACTGATAGCTGAAATCTATTATTTATAAATATATAAAATTTGAGTTTTTCCTAAAGATGAAGTTTACAATGTGACAGCTCAAGAAATTTTTCATAAATTAAGTGAATTCTAGAGTTTCATTCACCTGTAAGTATGGTTTGTATGCTGTGCAAAATTCATGGAAGAATCTCTCTTACTTATGAAGAAAAGTGTAGCTATAGCAACAAATGAACCAATAGTATGTGCAGTTAAGTCCCATAAGATTTCACTCACATTTTTTTTGTCTTCATAAAGCAATTTTACCGAAAAACGATGTGTCACATGGCCCTCCTACAACTGGCATTGAAGGCAAACAAATTATAAGATGATTTACCAGAAAGTAATGCACCGCATTTTTTTCTTCAACATTTTTGTATTGAACCAATGAGAATTACACACACGACAGAATGGTGTTTTATCTACCCATCCTATTTTTCCACGTAATCACCATCCCGTTCTATGGCTTTCCTCCAGCGCGAAACAGGGGCGTGTATGCCCTGTCGGTATCAATCCCTGTCCTGGTAGTGGAGCCAGTGCTTCACTGTGTGAATCACCTCCTGATATTCCTCAAAATGTCTTCCACGAATTGCATCCTTTAAAGGCCCAAACAAGTGGAAGCCCGAGGGGGCTAGGTCAGGGCTGTAGGGTGGATGGGGTAACACTGTCCAACCCTGCCTTGCGATGTGTTCAGCAGTCCTCAGACTTGTGTGGGGACGAGCGTTATCGTGTTGGAGCAAAACATCTCCTGGGTTGCTGCGGTGCCGAAGCCGCCGGAAGCGCGTCTCCAGTTTTGTTAATGCATCGACATATGCTTCTGAATTAATTCTACCGCCTCTTGGCAACACATGAATGAGAATCACACCTTCACAGTCCCAGACCACGGTGATCATGACCTTACCGGCGGAAGCAGTTGCTTTGAAATTTTTCTTCTGTGCAGAGTGGGAATGGCGCCATTCCATCGACTGTCGTTTTGTTTCGGGCTCAAAATCGTGATCCTAGGTTTCATCAGCTGTCACAATCCGGCACAAGAAGTCGTCCCCCTCAGCTCCAAAACGTAGCAACAAATCAAAACTTTTTTTTAATTTTTTTAATTTTAATTTTTATTTTTTTTTATCTGTGCGATTTGTGATCCACCGTTAGACACCGCGTGACCCGATTTGCACACACTTTTGAATATCCGAGAGTGTGGATAACTGCATCCACACTTCCTTTGCTGATTGACAGATACAGCGCCAACTGCCGAGTCGTAACGCGTGTGTCCTCGGAAATGACAACGTCAGCTCGCTGCAACATGTCAGGTGTGACAGCCGTGGATGGTCTCCTCGACCGCTGCAAATCGTGGAGCTCCGCCGAACCGCCTTCTGATGACCTCACCATCCGTGCCCAACGACTAACTGTATTTCTGTCAACAGCAGATGTTTCATAGATTTTGCACAAGCGTTTGTGAATATTCCCCACAGTTTCTTTCTCTGCAGCGAGAAATTCAATGACGGCACGTTGCTTGTAACGTATATCACCTGCAGACGCCGACCGTTGTGGCCGAGCGGTTCTAGGCGCTTCAGTCTGGAACCGCGTGACCGCTACGGTCGCAGGTTCGAATCCTGCCTCGGGCATGGATGTGTGTGATGTCCTTAGGTTAGTTAGGTTTAAGTAGTACTACGTTCTAGGGGACTGATAACCTCAGAAGTTAAGTCCCATACTGCTCAGAGCCATTTGAACCATTTTTGAACCTACAGACGCCATTTTGAAAGTGTCCTACAGCTACGCTATCTGTTGGAAGTGTCGGAAACCTGGCGTGCTCACACAGGAGACTTCAAATAATACACAGGTGCCGTTTCGCATTCATAGCATTGTTTTCGGCTCAGAAAAAAATGCGATGCACCACTTTCTGCGCAACCCTCGTAAAAATGGATTTGGGTAATATACTTATTTTATATATTGTAAACCTGTAATAAAAAGAAAGCCAGTTCATAGGCATCATTTAATTACATAATGGTACACATATAAATAGTTACATTTTCATTCAGAGGATAGTCAAGACGTACACTCCTGGAAATGGAAAAAAGAACATATTGACACCGGTGTGTCAGACCCACCATACTTGCTCCGGACACTGCGAGAGGGCTGTACAAGCAATGATCACACGCACGGCACAGCGGACACACCAGGAACCGCGGTGTTGGCCGTCGAACGGCGCTAGCTGCGCACCATTTGTGCACCGCCACCGTCAGTGTCAGCCAGTTTGCCGTGGCATACGGAGCTCCATCGCAGTCTTCAACACTGGTAGCATGCCGCGACAGCGTGGACGTGAACCGTATGTGCAGTTGACGGACTGAGCGAGGGCGTATAGTGGGCATGCGGGAGGCCGGGTGGACGTACCGCCGAATTGCTCAACACGTGGGGCGTGAGGTCTCCACAGTACATCGATGTTGTCGCCAGTGGTCGGCGGAAGGTGCACGTGCCCGTCGACCTGGGACCGGACCGCAGCGACGCACGGATGCACGCCAAGACTGTAGGATCCTACACAGTGCCGTAGGGGACCGCACCGCCACTTCCCAGCAAATTAGGGACACCGTTGCTCCTGGGGTATCGGCGAGGACCATTCGCAACCGTCTCCACGAAGCTGGGCTACGGTCCCGCACACCGTTAGGCCGTCTTCCGCTCACGCTCCAACATCGTGCAGCCCGCCTCCAGTGGTGTCGCGACAGGCGTGAATGGAGGGACGAATGGAGACGTGTCGTCTTCAGCGATGAGAGTCGCTTCTGTCTTGGTGCCAATGATGGTCGTATGCGTGTTTGGCGCCGTGCAGGTGAGCGCCACAATCAGGACTGCATACGATCAAGGCACACAGGGCCAACACCCGGCATCATGGTGTGGGGAGCGATCTCCTACACTGGCCGTACACCACTGGTGATCGTCGAGGGGACACTGAATAGTGCACGGTACATCCAAACTGTCATCGAACTAATCGTTCTACCATTCCTAGACCGGCAAGGGAACTTGCTGTTCCAACAGGACAATGCACGTCCGCATGTATCCCGTGCCACCCAACGTGCTCTAGAAGGTGTAAGTCAACTACCCTGGCCAGCAAGATCTCCGGATCTGTCCCCCATTGAGCATGTTTGGGACTGGATGAAGCGTCGTCTCACGCGGTCTGCACGTCCAGCACGAACGCTGGTCCAACTGAGGCGCCAGGTGGAAATGGCATGGCAAGCCGTTCCACAGGACTACATCCAGCATCTCTACGATCGTCTCCATGGGAGAATAGCAGCCTGCATTGCTGCGAAAGGTGGATATACACTGTACTAGTGCCGACATTGTGCATGCTCTGTTGCCTGTGTCTATGTGCCTGTGGTTCTGTCAGTGTGATGTATCCGACCACAGGAATGTGTCAATAAAGTTTCCCCTTCCTGGGACAATGAATTCACGGTGTTCTTATTTCAATTTCCAGGAGTGTATCTTCATAACATAAAAAAAAAAAAAGTATCGCGTTGCGTTTAGTGACTTTCCAGCATATGCGAGTGATATCTGGTTTGTACATGTGGAGATCAGTTCACAAATCTCTGCTGCGATGTATTTTATGATGTGCCAGTACTGCTGTAGTTGATTGTCTTTTCCATCCCCAACCAATTCTTAAAAAGCTGGAGCAGGTGAAAAAGATTGAAAACACATCTGCATGGCGCCAAACAGTATCACTTGGTGGCTCTGGCGGAAGTAACAGTGGATCCGTCAAGTGTTAAAGAGCCATCAGCCAGGAAAACTACCACTTAGGTGGGACAAACGTCTCATCATTCTCATCATCACTTAACATATCATCAAATTCTGATAGCTTTCCACCCAAGTCGAATGGCTTCTCCAGATCGTAACATATCCAATCTTCTGAGACGAGGAAAAAATTTTACTTATTTTACCTACTATGACCACATTAATCTCTCATTATTATTATTATTACTATTATTATTATTATTATTATTATTATCATTAACAACTCCCCATTAAGGGCATCAATTTTCATGGAATTTTTTTCTGTCTTACATTTTTCTTCCCAAAAACTTCTCATATATTCACTGTGTATGCAATGGCGAAGCAATTTCTGTGTACCATCGTCAGTGTGACAGTTCCAAGGCTAGAATAAACATGCAAACGTGCAACGGTTATAAGTTATTTACACTCAAGAGTGGTTTCATGCACTTACCGTAATCGCCCTAGTACCAAAGAGACGTCGGCTTAGACCCTGTTGTATCCAATGGCGAAGCAATTTCTGTGTCCATTTCCTTCCCGTTTTCTACTCTTTGGACGTTTGCTAGAATTTCTCGACTAATGTCTGAAGTAGCGCCGGATGGAACTGACCCCATGAATCCTGCAGGGCTGCCCATAAATCCGTAAGAGGACGAGGGGGTGGAGATCTCTTCTGAACAGCACGTTGCAAGACGACCCAGATATGCTGGATAATATTCATGTCTGGGGAATTTGGTCGCCAGCGGAAGTGTTTAAACTCAGGTGACAGTTTCTGGATGAGCTCTGTAGCAATCCGGGAAGTGTAGGATGTCGCATTTTCGTGCTGGAATTGCCCAAGTCCGTCGGAATGCACAGTGGACACAATGGACATGAATGGATGCAGGTGATCAGACAGGATGCTTACATACGTGTCACCTGTCAGAGTTCTATCTAGTCGTATCAGGAGTCCCGTATCACTCAAACTGCACACGCCCCACACCATTACAAAGCCTCCACCACCTTGAACAGTCCCCTGCTGTCATGCAAGGCCCAAGGGGTAATGAGGTTGTCTCCATACCAGTAACATCCGCCCGATACAATATGAAACGAGACTCGTCCGACCAGGCAATATGTCTCCAGTCATCAACAGTCCAATGTCGGTGTTGACGGGCCCAGGCGAAGGGTAAAGCTTTGTGTTGCGCAGTCATCAAGGGTACACGAATTGTTCTTCGGCTCCGAAAGACCATATCCATGATGTTTGGTTGAATGGTTCGCTCCCTGACACTTGTTGATGGCCCAGCATTGGAATCTGCAGCAATTTGCGGAATATTTGCACGTCTCTCACGTTGAACAATTCTCTTCAGTCGTCCTTGGTCCCGTTCTTGCAGGATATTTTTCACGCCGTAGCGATGTGGGAGATTTTATGTTTTACCAGATTCTTGATATCTCGGCACACTCTTGAAATGGTCGTACGGTAAATTCCCACTTCATCGCTACCTCGGAGATGCTGTGTCCCATCGCTCGTGCGTCGACTACAACACCGCATTCAAACTCACTTAAACCTTGAAGACCCGTCATTGTAGCAGCAGTAACCAATCTAACAACTGCGCCAGACGCTTGTTTATATAAGCTTTGCCGACCGCAGAGCCGCATTCTGCCTCTGTATTTGAATACGCATGCCCATGCCAGTTCTTTGGCGCTTCAGTGTATACGGTATTCCGTAGCTCATGCAAATGACAGTGTGACTGGTCGCCATATGTGTGCCGACATGTGTACTATGCCTTCCGCCTATCTGACTACATAGAGTGACAAGAGGAATTGGTGCGACTATGGAAATAACAATCATTAAATGAGTGCAAGTATTTTTCTGTGGCCCACAATTCTTGTTCTCTGGTAGTTATGCGCCATCATTATAGGTAACCTCGATGTTAATAACTGTGTCCCGGACTCCAGTAGGTCATAGCAAAAATGGTTCAAATGGCTCTGAGCACTATGGGACTTAACTACTGAGGTCATCAGTCCCCTAGAACTTAGAACTACTTAAACCTAAGTAACCTAAGGACATCACACACATCCATGCCCGAGTAGGTCATAGCAGACGATGATATTTCGAGAGAGAACAGGTATTCTAGTGATGCAAGTATTTTTGTACGCCTGTATAAACAAGTCCCTGCTATTAGGGCATTACACAGCGCTTACAAGGAACTGGATTGTTATTCCCCTTACGTTCATTCACGCGCCAACACGCGTGCAGTTGCCGTTAACCTGCACGGAGAAGCTCTTAGCCTGGTACCGCCTGTCAGAAATGACCGAATAAAAAAAGTTAAATATCTCAACGTACCTTTCGAAGATATAACTACAGGAACAAAAAAAAAAAAGAAAAATCATAAGAGGGATGCACGAGAAAATATGTGGGTATACGTAAGATAATAAAACTTTTAATATTTGAGAGATAATTGAAGCGTATTTTGGACTAGTTGTCATTACGTTATTGGCTATAATCTGCATTTTATTCATTTATTGTGTTAAATAATTTGATAAGGACGTTGCTGGGTATTTTTACAGCACATACTATCACACGAGGAACATTTTCTCAAGGGTTACAGAACACTTCACTTTCAAAATGTGCTAGGTTATTTTTAGTAATTAGGTAGACAAATCTATGTACTAGTTTTTGAGTATCAGTCTTAGAACTCTCGCAATAATTTTTTAGATTTATATGTACGATATACAGCAATTTTTGTTTCATACAAATTTAAATAAAGTTGACAGCAATTGACTTCGAAAAATTTTGTACTTCAGGAGGATATGTCATTGTATTTAGAAAGTCTGTACGAAATTTCATCTTCTTATCTGCAATGGTTCACCGAGAAACGTTCCTTATACACTGAAAAATAAAAGTTGCAGGAAATGCAGAAAGATGATTTTTATTAGCATTTATGCCTGAAACAAGTATATGAATGCTGGCAATAACCATACATTTGATCATGTGATCTTCACGTAGCTCTTTTCTTTAGTCTGATGCTTCTGGCGTGCAATTCTGGCATTATCCTTGTAAGCGAACTGCCTTTACATGTGTTTGTATTATCGTAAATACAAACCCGAGAATTTGAAATAACAACCTAAACGAGCTACTGAGCTCAAAGCCACATCACTTACATGAAACTGAAAACAATTGTGTGTGTGTGCGTGCGTGTGTGTGTGTGTGTGTGTGTGTGTGTGTGTGTGTGTGTGTGTGAAAACCGATCTCATTCAAAAGCAGATAAATAACCAAACCAATAATTTGAGGCTCAGTCGACTTGGTCAGTGCGAACTGTTAAAAAAAAACGTAACTGTTTAAAAAAAAAAATGTGATGTCGACCTGTATTCATGTAACCAGAAAAACACAAAAATTTCTGCACTGACATATGGGCCTGGTAAAATAAAGAAACTGACAAAACCTAAATTGCGCAAAGGTAACGAAACACTCACGTATTATGAAACTCACCTGCGAAACGGAGTACTGCCAGAAGCAGTAACGCAGCAAGACTCCTCAACAGCTAAAAAAAAAAAAAAAAAAAAAGGAAAGAGAACTGCTAAAAGCTAACTACAGCTAATCGTGACACAGAATGCCAATGAAACACATAACTGTACCTATAAGTTCTGCAATTCCAGTTAGGAAGGTGAGGTGTCACCGCCAGACACCACACTTGCTAGGTGGTAGCCTTTAAATCGGTCGCGGTCCGTTAGTATACGTCGGACACGCGTGTCGCCACTATCAGTGATTGCAGACCGAGCGCCGCCACACGGCAGGTCTAGAGAGACTTCCTAGCACTCGCCCCAGTTGTACAGCCGACTTTGCTAGCGATGGTTCACTGACAAAATACGCTCTCATTTGCCGAGACGATAGTTAGCATAGCCTTCAGCTACGTCATTTGCTACGACCTAGCAAGGCGCCATTACCAGTTACTATTGATATTGTAAATAATGTACAGTCAAGAGCTACGTTCACCAATTATGGATTAAAGTTAAGTATTCCAGCAGCTACGTACGTTTTTTGCTAAAGTCTAACTTCCTTAAATGTTCCATACCTCACGCCAGCCTGCGTGAGCTAAAACGCGTGCCTTTCGGCTTCCTCTAGTATCACGGTGTTGGCTCTCCTGCCAACTCACAACAGAAGGAACTTATCAGAGAAAACACTTATAGACTAATATGACAATTCATTTAATCTGGTACCATCCATGGTACAGTAATTAAGTCAGAAAATCAATCAACACAGTAATTATCAAAAACTCAGCTGTGACGAGGGTGAAGTGGACCAACAACACAAGCCTACAAAAATAAAAATAAACTGTTTACCTCTCCAAATAGTACCTTGTTCTTCATTTCAAGTCCTTTTTTACGTCCGTGTGCTATCCAACCATTGTTCTGAGCCGTCATTCCTCCCCGTAATAAATCTACAACCCACATAGTTCCAAGAGTGCGTCCACGCATTAAACTGTACACTCAACGAAGGCCCCAGCCTGCAGCACACCGCAGCTCTCCGCTGCTGAGTGTCAAAGATTCTACGACTCCACAGTGCTGTCATCGCAGACACAGATACTGTTGCCTAACAGCTGTTTCTCTGGCCTCAGTTCTTCAAATATATATTTTTTCTTTAGAAATAATAGCACTCCGTCTTCAGGCCACGAGTGGCCTACCGGGACCATCCGACCGCCGTGTCATCCTCGGTGGGGGATGCAGATAGGAGGGGCGTGGGGTCAGCACACCGCTCTCCCGGTCGTTACGACGGTTTTCTTTCACCCGAGCCGCTACTGTTCGATCGAGGTAGCTCCTCAATTGGAATCACGAGGCTGAGTGCACCCCGAAACCGGCAACAGTGCATGGCGATCCAGATGGTCACCCATCCAGGTGCCGGCCACGCCCGACAGCGCTTCCGTGATCTGACGGGAACCAGTGTATTTAGAAATATTAACACATCCAATAACATCATCAAAAAATAGCCATGTTCATCCTCCACTGGCACATCAGGACTAATTTTCTTCAGTAAGTTTTCCGTGAAGCAACCTGCATCAATTCCTAGTCGTGATTCTTCCAGTGGTACCCTCACTGAACACTGGACAAGCATCATATGAGGAAATTATAAGAACAGCAGATAAGCAAACTTGTGTTTGGGGGTCTCTTCCAGTTGTTGGTATCGTTTTGGTCTTCAGTCCTGGGACTGGTTTGATGCAGCTCTCCATGCTACTCTATCCTGTGCAAGCTGCTTCATCTCCCAGTACCTACTGCAATCTACATCCTTCTGAATCTGCTTGGTGTATTCATCTCTTGGTCTCCCTCTACGATTTTTACCCTCCACGCTGCCCTCCAATCCTTAATTGGAGATCCGATGACACCTCAGAACATGTCTTACCAACCGATCCCTTCTTCTAGTCAAGTTGTGCCACAATTTTCTCCCCAATCCTATTCAATACCTCCTGATTAGTTATGTGATCTACCCATCTAATCTTCAACATTCTTGATATCTAAACCATTTATCGTCCATGTTCACTTCCATACATGGCTACACTCCATACAAATACTTTCAGAAACGGCTTCCTGACAAATCTATACTGTATCTTAACAAATTTCTCTTCTTCAGAAACGCTTTCCTTGCCATTGCCAGTCTACATTTTATATCCTCTCTACTTCGACCATCATTATTTATTTTGCTCCCCAAATAGCAAAACACCTTTGCTACTTTAAGTGTCTCATTTCCTAATCTAATTCCCTCAGCATCATTCGACTTAATTCAACTACATTTCATTATCCTCGTTTTGCTTTTGTTGATGTTCATCTTATATTTTCCTTTCAAGACACTATCCATTCCATTCAACTGCTCTTCCCAGTCCTTTGCTGTCTCTGGCGGAATTACAATGTCATCGGCGAACCTCAAACTTTTTATTTGTTCTCCATGGATTTTAATACCTACTCCGAATTTTTCTCTTGTTTCCTTCACTGCTTATTCAATATACAGATTGAATAACATCAGGTAGAGGCTACAACCCCGTCTCACTCTCTTCCCAACCACTGCTTCCGTTTCATGTCCCTCGACTGTTTATAACTGCCATCTGGTTTCCAGATGTGGTTATTAAAGCTTTCGTTTGGCTTTTGTGTGCATTTATTTCATAAACCGTAATTAATCGGAACGTAAGTGGACTTGCAGTCTCGTATACTCTACAGATGTCTTCTCTGATGGCAGGAAGAAATAAAATGTCGCAAACAAGGAGACAGTCGTGTTGAGAAGGGGCACAGCACTGCCATTTAGTTGAAACAAGATGGCTTTTACATCATTTGTAGCACGAATTGAACTCAGAAAATTGGAGACAATGATCCTAATATGCTCTAGAACTATCTGGTGCAAAACAATTTGAACATTTTTAACTAATTTTTCATATTTGCCCCCGTAATGAACGAAATGAGGTTTTAAAATGGGCGGTGTTGCCACACAGCTGGACTGGCATGCGACGGGTCACCGCCTACAGATTAAGCAACAAAAGTTGAAGAGATATATTATTCTAAGTCCGAGTTAGCGCTTACACGAGCTGAGGGAAAACTAGCAGGTCGCATTTCGCGAACAATCAGTTAACTGTAACCGTGACTGGAGAAAACGGTAGTAGGAATACCTGACAGCTATAAAGAAACTGTTAAAAATAGCTGCTATAAAAAATAGCCGTAAGCACGATAACAGATACTCCATAATAAGGTTTGGCCCACCTTTCGTCCACGTACTGCACGCAGTCCTGGACTTACTGTATCCCCCTACGTGAAATTAAGTAGTAAAAATACCTGACAGGTATAAAGAAACTGTTAAAAGTAGCTGCTACATAAATAACTGTATCCACAATAACATATACTCCGTAATAAGGTTTGGCCCACGCACTTCACACAGTCCTGGGTCAACTGTACCCCCCCCCCCCCCCCCCTTGTAGTAAAAGCATCTCAGAGCTATAAGAAACTGTTAAAAGTAGCTGCTACAAAAAAGAAACTGTAACTGCGATAACAGATACTCCGAAATAACGGTTTGGATTACCTCTCGCCGCCGGCCGAAGTGGCCGTGCGGTTAAAGGCGCTGCAGTCTGGAACCGCAAGACCGCTACGGTCGCAGGTTCGAATCCTGCCTCGGGCATGGATGTTTGTGATGTCCTTAGGTTAGTTAGGTTTAACTAGTTCTAAGTTCTAGGGGACTAATGACCTCAGCAGTTGAGTCCCATAGTGCTCAGAGCCATTTTTTTTACCTCTCGCCTACGCACTACACACCGTCGGGAGTTAACTGTACCTTTGCCTGAGGAATTACGTAGTAAAAACACTTGACAGCTATAAATAATTGTTGAAAGTACTTACTAAAAATAACTGTAACTGCGATAATAGCTACTCCGAAATAACCGTGTGGCCCACCTCTCGCCTACCACTGCACGCTGTCCTGAGTTAACTGTACCCCTGTCAAGGGAATTCGGCAGTAAAAATACCTGAGAGCAATAAATAGCTGTTAAAAGTAGCTGCTATAAAATTAATTGTAACCACGATAATAGATACTCCAAAATAACCATTGTGCCCACTTCTCGTATATGCACTACACACCGTCCTGAGTGAAATGTACCCCCGTCTGGGAAACTTAGTATTAAAAATACTTGACAGCTACAAAACCTGTTAAAAATAGCTGCTACAAAAATACTTTTACTGCGATGATAGATTCTCTGAAATTACGTTTTGGACCAACTCTCGCCTATGCGCTACACACCGAACACAGCATGTTGTTCTCAATGGAGAGACGTCTACAGACGTGTTAGTAACCTCTGGCGTGCCTCAGGGGAGTGTTATGGGACCATTGCTTTTCACAATATACATAAATGACCTAGTAGATAGTGTCGGAAGTTCCATGCGGCTTTTTGCGGATGAGTCTGTTGTATACAGAGAAGTTGCAGCATTAGAAAATTGCAGCGAAATGCAGGAAGATCTGCAGCGGATAGACACTTGGTGCAGGGAGTGGCAACTGACCGTTAACATAGACAAATGTAATGTATTGCGAATATATAGAAAGAAGGATCCTTTATTGTATGATTATATGATAGCGGAACAAACACTGGTAGCAGTTACTTCTGTACAATATCTGGGAGTATGCGTGCGGAACGATTTGATGGGCAATGATCATATAAAATTAATTGTTGGTAAGACGGGTGCCAGGTTGAGATTCATTGGGTGAGTGCTTAGAAAATGTAGTCCATCAACAAAGGAGGTGGCTTACAAAACACTCGTTCGGCCTATACTTGAGTATTGCTCATCAGTGTGGGATCCGTACCAGGTCGACTTGACGGAGGAGGTAGAGAAGATCCAAAGAAGAGCTGCGCATTTCGTCACAGGGTTATTTGGTAAGCGTGATAACGTTACGGAGATATTTAGCAAACTCAAGTGGCAGACTCTGCAAGAGTGTAGCTTGCTGTCCAGGTTTCGAGAGGGTGCGTTTCTGGATGAGGTATCGAATATATTGCTTCCCCCTACTTATACCTCCCGAGGAGGTTTCGTACGCATACTCCCAGATATTTTACAGAAGTAACTGCTACCAGTGTTTGTTCATCATATAATCATACAATAAAGGATCCTTCTTTCTATGTATTCGCAATACATTACATTTGTCTATGTTAAGGGTCAGTTGCCACTCCCTGCACCAAGTGCCTATCCGCTGCAGATCTTCCTGCATTTCGCTGCAATTTTCTAATGCTGCAACTTCTCTGTATACAACAGACTCATCCGCAAAAAGCCGCATGGAACTTCCGACACTATCTACTAGGTCATTTATGTATATTGTGAAAAGCAATGGTCCCATAACACTCCCCTGAGACACGCCAGAGGTTACTAACACGTCTGTAGACGTCTCTCCATTGAGAACAACATGCTGTGTTCTGTTTGCTAAAAACTCTTCAATCCATCCACACAGCTGGTCTAATATTCCGTAGGCTCTTACTTTGTTTATCAGGCGACAGCGCGGAACTGTATCGAACGCCTTCCGGAAGTCAAGGAAAATGGCATCTACCTGGGAGCCTGTATCTAATATTTTCTGGGTTTCATGAACAAATAAAGCGGGTTGGGTCTCACACGATAACTGTAACTGTAATAATGGTCCAAAATAACGTTTAGGTCCACATCTCACCTACGCAGTACACAATGTCCTGAGTTAACTGTACCCCTCTCGGGGGAATTTGATAGTAAAAATTCCTGACAGCTATAAATAACTGATAAGAACAGATGCTAAAAAAAAAAAAAAGGAGATCCGTAACCGCTATAATAGATACTCTGAAATAAGCATTTGGCCCAACTCTCGCCTACACACTGCACACCGTCCTGAGTTAACTGGGCCCCTTTCTTGAGTATTAAGCAGTAAAATTACCCGAAAGACATAAATAACTGATAAAAGTAGCTGCTACTAGAAATAACCTTATCTGCGATAACAGATATTCCGAAATAGCCGTTTGACCCACCTCTGGACTGTACTCTGCACCCCGCCCACTGAGTGGGAGGAGTGGGAGGGATGTAGGGCGGCAAGTGGCCCCTGGCTGCAGTCGCGGCTGGCCAGGGCCTGCTGCCAGACACGGTTATCGATCGGAGCTCCGGTTGCCTGGCAACCGGTGGCTGCCCTGCTCTGCAGCGGCTCCGGGCAGGCAGACAGCGGTGGGCCGCTGCTTCACGCTCCGGCCTTCCCCAACCACCTGGCCTGGGTCCGGGGAAGCCCCGCACTGGCGACCCACTCAGACCAGCACAGCCACGAAACCTCTCATAAGTATGGCTGTTACAGCGTGTATAACAAACGAATCCCGGATTTTCAAATTCAGCTAGTAAACCCAGCATGCTTCGTAACTGGTAAATGCACTGAAGAGCCAAAGAAAGTGGTATAGGCATGAGTATTCAGATACACAACTGGCCAATAAAATTGCTACACCACAAAGATGACGTGATACAGACGCGAAATTTAACCGACAGGAAGCAGATGCTGTGATATGCAAATGATTAGCTTTTCAGAGCATTCACACAAGGTTGGCACCGGTGGCGACACCTACAACGTGCTGACATGAGGAAAGTTTCCAACCGATTTCACCTGGTGAAACGTTCTTGTGATGCCTCGTGTAAGGAGGAGAAATGCGTACATTCACGTTTCCGAGTTAGATAAAGGTCGGATTGTAGCCTATCGCGATTGCGGTTTATCGTATCGCGACATTGCTGCTCGCGTTGGTCGAGATCCAATGACTGTTAGCAGAATATGGAATCGGTGGGTTCAGGAAGGTAATACGGAACGCCGTGCTGGATGACAACGGCCTCGTATCACTAGCAGTCGAGATGACAGGCATCTTATCCGCATGGCTGTAACGGATCGTGCAGCCACGTCTCGATCCCTGAGTCAACACATGGGGACGTTTGCAAGACAACAACCATCTGCACGAACAGTTCGACGACGTTTACAGCAGCATGGACTATCAGCTCGGAGACCGTGGCTGCGGTTGCCCTTGACGGTGCATCACAGACAGGAGCGCCTGCGATGGTGTACTCAACGACGAACCTGGGTGCACGAATATCAAAACCTCATTTTTTCCGGATGAATCCAGGTTCTGTTTACAGCATCATGATGGTCGCGTCCGTGTTTGGCGACATCGCTGGGGGCCATTGGTTACACGTCTCGGTCACCTCTTGTTCAAATTTACGGCACTTTGAACAGCGGACGTTACATTTCAGATGTGTTACGACCTGTGGCTCTACCCTTCATTCGATCCCTGCGAAACCCTACATTTCAGCAGGATAATGCACGACCGCATGTTGCAGGTCCTGGACGGGCCTTTCTGGATACAGAAAATGTTCGACTGCTGCCCTGGCCAGCACATTCTCCAGATCTCTCACCAACTGAAAACGTGTGGTCAATGTTGGCCGAGCAACTGACACATGACAATACGCCAGTGACTACTCTTGATCAACTGTGGTATCGTGTTCAAACTGCATGGGCAGCTGTACCTGTACACGCCATCCAAGCTCTGTTTGACTCAATGCCCAGGCGTATCAAGGCCGTTATTGTTCTGGGTACTGATTTCTCAGGATCTATGCACCCAAAGCGAGTGAAAATGTAATCACATGTCAGTTCTAGTATAATACACTCCTGGAAATGGAAAAAAGAACACATTGACACCGGTGTGTCAGACCCACCATACTTGCTCCGGACACTGCGAGAGGGCTGTACAAGCAATGATCACACGCACGGCACAGCGGACACACCAGGAACCGCGGTGTTGGCCGTCGAATGGCGCTAGCTGCGCAGCATTTGTGCACCGCCGCCGTCAGTGTCAGCCAGTTTGCCGTGGCATACGGAGCTCCATCGCAGTCTTTAACACTGGTAGCATGCCGCGACAGCGTGGACGTGAACCGTATGTGCAGTTGACGGACTTTGAGCGAGGGCGTATAGTGGCATGCCGGAGGCCGGGTGGACGTACCGCCGAATTGCTCAACACGTGGGGCGTGAGGTCTCCACAGTACATCGATGTTGTCGCCAGTGGTCGGCGGAAGGTGCACGTGCCCGTCGACCTGGGACCGGACCGCAGCGACGCACGGATGCACGCCAAGACCGTAGGATCCTACGCAGTGCCGTAGGGGACCGCACCGCCACTTCCCAGCAAATTAGGGACACTGTTGCTCCTGGGGTATCGGCGAGGACCATTCGCAACAGTCTCCATGAAGCTGGGCTACGGTCCCGCACACCGTTAGGCCGTCTTCCGCTCACGCCCCAACATCGTGCAGCCTGCCTCCAGTGGTGTCGCGACAGGCGTGAATGGAGGGACGAATGGAGACGTGTCGTCTTCAGCGATGAGAGTCGCTTCTGCCTTGGTGCCAATGATGGTCGTATGCGTGTTTGGCGCCGTGCAGGTGAGCGCCACAATCAGGACTGCATACGACCGAGGCACACAGGGCCAACACCCGGCATCATGGTGTGGGGAGCGATCTCCTACACTGGCCGTACACCACTGGTGATCGTCGGGGGGACACTGAATAGTGCACGGTACATCCAAACCGTCATCGAACCCATCGTTTTACCATTCCTAGACCGGCAAGGGAACTTGCTGTTCCAACAGGACAACGCACGTCCGCATGTATCCCGTGCCACCCAATGTGCTCTAGAAGGTGTAAGTCAACTACCCTGGCCAGCAAGATCTCCGGATCTGTCCCCCATTGAGCATGTTTGGGACTGGATGAAGCGTCGTCTCACGCGGTCTGCACGTCCAGCACGAACGCTGGTCCAACTGGGGCGCCAGGTGGAAATGGCATGGCAAGCCGTTCCACAGGACTACATCCAGCATCTCTACGTTCGTCTCCATGGGAGAATAGCAGCCTGCATTGCTGCGAAAGGTGGATATACACTGTACTAATGCCGACACTGTGCATGCTCTGTTGCCTGTGTCTACGTGCCTGTGGTTCTGTCAGTGTGATCATGTGATGTATCTGACCCCAGGAATGTGTCAATAAAGTTTCCTCTTCCTGGGACAATGAATTCACGGTGTTCTTATTTCAATTTCCAGGAGTGTATATTTGTCCAATGAATACCCGTTTATCATCTGCATTTCTTCTTGATGTAGCAATTTTAATGGCCAGTAGTGTATGTAAACAGGCAGAATACGGCGCTGCCGTCAGCAACGCGCATGGAAGACAAGTGTCTGGCGCAGTTATCAGATCGGTTATTGCTGCTACAATGGCAGATTATCAACATTTCAGACTGTTTCAGCGTGGTGTTATAGTCGGCGCACGAGCGGTAGGACACAGCATCTCCGAGGTAGCCATGGAGTGAGGATTTTCCCGTGCGACCATTTCACGAGTGTACCGTGATTATCAGGAATCCGGTAAAACAACAAGTCTCCGACATCGCTGCTGTCGGAAAAAGATCCTGCACGATCGGGACCAACGACGACTGAAGATAATCGTTCAACGTGACAGAAGTGCAACCCTTCCGCTAATTGCTGCAGATTGCAATGGTGGGCCATCAAGAAGTGCCAGCGTGCGAACCATTCAACGAAACGTCATCGATATGGGCTCTCGGAGTGTAACCCTCATGTACCCCCGATGGCTGGACGACACGAAACTTTACGACTCGCCTGGGGCCGTCAACACCGACATTGGGCTGTTTATGACAGGAAACATCTTGTCTGGTCAGACGAGTCCCGTTTCAAATTTATCGAGCGGGTGGACGTGTATGGGATATGGAGACAACCTCATGGACTCAAGGACCCTGTATGTCAGAAGGCTAGGGATGGCTAGAGGACAAATGTAAGGATGTAGAGGCTTATCTCACGAGGGGTAAAATACACTCCTGGAAATTGAAATAAGAACACCGTGAATTTATTGTCCCAGGAAGGGGAAACTTTATTGACACATTCCTGGGGTCAGATACATCACATGATCACACTGACAGAACCACAGGCACATAGACACAGGCAACAGAGCATGCACAATGTCGGCACTAGTACAGTGTATATCCACCTTTCGCAGCAATGCAGGCTGCTATTCTCCCATGGAGACGATCGTAGAGATGCTGGATGTAGTCCTGTGGAACGGCTTGCCATGCCATTTCCAACTGGCGCCTCAGTTGGACCAGCGTTCGTGCTGGACGTGCAGACCGCGTGAGACGACGCTTCATCCAGTCCCAAACATGCTCAATGGGGGACAGATCCGGAGATCTTGCTGGCCAGGGTAGTTGACTTACACCTTCTAGAGCACGTTGGGTGGCACGGGATACATGCGGACGTGCATTGTCCTGTTGGAACAGCAAGTTCCCTTGCCGGTCTAGGAATGGTAGAACGATGGGTTCGATGACGGTTTGGATATACCGTGCACTATTCAGTGTCCCCTCGACGATCACCAGTGGTGTACGGCCAGTGTAGGAGATCGCTCTCCACACCATGATGCCGGGTGTTGGCCCTGTGTGCCTCGGTCGTATGCAGTCCTGATTGTGGCGCTCACCTGCACGGCGCCAAACACGCATACGACCATCATTGGCACCAAGGCAGAAGCGACTCTCATCGCTGAAGACGACACGTCTCCATTCGTCCCTCCATTCACGCCTGTCGCGACACCACTGGAGGCGGGCTGCACGATGTTGGGGCGTGAGCGGAAGACGGCCTAACGGTGTGCGGGACCGTAGCCCAGCTTCATGGAGACGGTTGCGAATGGTCCTCGCCGATACCCCAGGAGCAACAGTGTCCCTAATTTGCTGGGAAGTGGCGGTGCGGTCCCCTACGGCACTGCGTAGGATCCTACGGTCTTGGCGTGCATCCGTGCGTCGCTGCGGTCCGGTCCCAGGTCGACGGGCACGTGCACCTTCCGCCGACCACTGGCGACAACATCGATGTACTGTGGAGACCTCAGGCCGCACGTGTTGAGCAATTCGGCGGTACGTCCACCCGGCCTCCCGCATGCCCACTATACGCCCTCGCTCAAAGTCCGTCAACTGCACATACGGTTCACGTCCACGCTGTCGCGGCATGCTACCAGTGTTAAAGACTGCGATGGAGCTCCGTATGCCACGGCAAACTGGCTGACACTGACGACGGCGGTGCACAAATGCTGCGCAGCTAGCGCCATTCGACGGCCAACACCGCGGTTCCTGGTGTGTCCGCTGTGCCGTGCGTGTGATCATTGCTTGTACAGCCCTCTCGCAGTGTCCGGAGCAAGTATGGTGGGTCTGACACACCGGTGTCAATGTGTTCTTTTTTCCATTTCCAGGAGTGTAGATACTGCCTACAGGAAAATTAAAGAGACCTTTGGAGAAAAGAGAACCACTTGCATGAATATCAAGAGGTCAGATGGCAACCCAGTTCTAAGCAAAGAAGGGAAAGCAAAAAGTTGGAAGGAGTATATAGAGGGTATATACAAGGGCGATGTACTTGAGGCCAATATTATGGAAATGGAATAGGATGTAGATGAAGATGAAATGGGAGTTATGATACTGCGTGAAGAGTTTAACAGAGCACTGAAAGACCTGAGTCGAAACAAGGCCCCGGGAGTAGACAACATTCCATTAGAACTACTGACAGCCTTGGGAGAGCCAGGCCTAACAAAACTCTACCATCTGGTGAGCAAGATGTATGAGACAGGCGAAATTCCCTCAGGCTTCAACAAGAATATAGTAATTCCAAGCCCAAAGAAAGCAGGCTTTGACATGTGAAAATTACCGAACTATCAGTTTAATAAGTCACAGCTACAAAATACTAACGCGAATTCTTTAGAGACGAATGGAAAAACTTGTAGAAGCTGATCTCGGGGAAGATCAGTTTGGATTCAGTATAAATGTTGGCTCTGAGCACTATGGGACTTAACATCTGAGGTCATCAGTCCCCTAGAACTTAGAACTACTTAAACCTAACTAACCTAAGGACATCACACACATCCATGCCCGAGGCAGGATTCGAACCTGCGACCGTAGCGGTCGCGCGGTTCCAGACTGAAGCGCCTGGAGCCGCTCGGCCACTCGGGCCAGCACACGTGAGGCAATACTGACCCTACGACTTATCTTAGAAGCTAGATTAAGGAAAGGCAAACCTACGTTTCTAGCGTTTGACAATGTTGACTGGAATACTCTCTTTCGAATTCTGAAGGTGGCAGGGGTAAAATACAGGGAGCGAGAGGCTATTTACAATTTGTACAGGAACCAGATGGCAGTTATAAGAGTCGAGGGGCGTGAAAGGGAAGCAGTGGTTGGGAAGGGAGTGAGACAGGGTTGTAGCCTCTCCCCGATGTTATTCAATCTGTATATTGAGCAAGCAGTAAAGGAAACAAAAGAAAAATTCGGAGTAGGTATTAAAATCCATGGAGAAGAATTTAAAAACTTTGAGGTTCGCCGATGACAATGTACAGTCAGAGACAGTAAAGGACTAGGAAGAGCAGTTGAACGGAATGAACAGTGTCTTGAAAGGAGGATATAAGATGAAGATCAACAAAAGCAAAACGAGGATCATGGAATGTAGTCGAATTAAGTCGGGTGATGCTGAGGGAATTCTATTAGGAAATGAGAAGCTTAAAGTAGTAAATGAGTTTTGCTATTTGTGGAGCAAAATAACTGATGATGGTCGAAGTCGAGAGGATATAAAATGTAGACTGGCAATCGCAAGGAAAGCTTTTCTGAAGAAGAGAAATTTGTTAACTTCGAATATTGATTTAAGCGTCAGGAAGTCGTTTCTGAAAGTATTTGTATGGAGTGTAGCCATGTATGGAAGTGAAACATGGCCGATAAATAGTTTAGACAAGAAGTGAATAGAAGCTTTCGAAATGTGTTGCTACAGAAGAATGCTGAAGTTTAGAAGGGTAGAACACATAACTAATGAGGAAGTATTGAGTAGAATTGGGGAGAAGAGAAGTTTGTGGCACAACTTGACCCGAAGAAGGAATCGGTTGGTAGGTCATGTTCTGAGGCATCAAGGGATCACCAATTTGGTACTGGAGGGCAGCGTGGAGGGTAAAAATCGTAGTCTCAGGACTGAAGACCACAACAACAACAACAACAACGTATGTCCGAAGGGGACTGTTGAAGCTCGTGGAGGCTCTGTAATGGTGTGAGTTATTTGGGACACCTGAGACGTCTAGGTAAGACTCTGAAAGGTGGCACGTACATAAAGATCCCGTCTGATCACCAGCATCCATTCGTGTCCATTGTGCACTGCGACGAACTTGGGCAGTTCCAGCAGGTCACTGCGAGACACTTAAACTAACTTCCCCTGGCCACCAAACACCCCAGACACAAACATTATGGAGCATATCTCGGATGCCTTACAACGTGCTCTGATTTGTGGACAGCCCTACAGGATTCGTGGTGTCATTTCCGTCCAGCACTACGTCAGACAATAGTCGAGTCCATACCACGTCTGCGTACTAGCAGGGGCCCTACATGATATTAGGCAGGTGTACCAGTTTCTTTGTATCGGGATTGGATGTACGACCTAATCACCGTCTACACCTCTCTCTGTTCATCTTCTTTTTTCCCTCTCTCGGTCCGTTTCTTCCACTCCCCTCTATCTCTCCATCGCCACCGTGTCCCTCTTTATCTCCCATTTTCTTCCTCCATTCCTCTTCCCCTCTCTCCATCTTCTCCTTCCTTTCTCTCTGCCCATCTCTTCCTTCCCCTCTGTCCATCTCCTCCTTGCCCCTCTCTATCTCCATTTCCTCCCCCCTCCCTCCCTCCTGCACCTTTCTGTCCATCTTCTGCTTCCCCTCTTTCTGTCTCCTCCCCCTGCCCTATCTCTGTACTTCTCCTCATGCTCCCTGTCTATGTCCATATTATCCTCCATCCTGTCTGGCCACCATCTTCCTCCTTCCCTCTGACTCCCCGTTTATTGCTACTGCAAACGCATTCTTGATCGGAATTGACTAAAATTAATGACTAGATCGTTCACGGGGTATGAGAGAAACCTCACCAACTGCTGGATCTCTGAGCTTCAGTCACAGCATCTCGTATAGTTTTAAATTGGAAATGGATAGGGTTACAAAGGTTCGGACGAATCATATTCCACGGCAGTATTGTAATCACAAGCCAATGAGCAATAAATGCAACTTTTCTGTTGAAATCTACTGCAAGGAAGTAAACAAAACAGCACAGTGTTCTGTATACAACATCTGTTTGAAATGTGTACCCATGTGTAGAACGATAACAATTACTCGAAACGTTCTTGAGAGATTTGCTTCAAATTTTTACAGTTTGCTTAACTGTACATTCGGACAGACATAGGCTATACAGGGTGAAAAGTATTTAAACCGACAAACTCTGGGAGGTTGCAGGGGACATCAAAACAAATATTTTTCCCTAATGTCATTTTTTCCTATGAGGATTATTTAAACCGGTGGAGGCCGTATTACGCTGTCCAGTTGTTAGAGGCCGTATTACGATCTTCAGTTGTTAGAGGGCTTAGTTCGCTCTTCAGTTGTAGCCAACTGCTGTCCACCAGTGTAGTAGTGCATTGTCTCTGTTTACTAATGGAGCGATACACCTGCAGTGAGGACACTGATATGGTTGGTGCGTACTACGTAGCGCACCACAACGGACGAGCTGCACAGCGGGTTTATCGACAACAATATCCTAATTACCGTATCCCGCATAATGCCACCTTTGCTGCTGTGTACCAACGTCTGCGTGAGACCGGGTCATTTAGCAGATTGCCTGGACTGGGACGCCGCTCACGGTAAGAATGCTGAAATTTGAGGAAGCTGTCTTGCAGCACGTGGAGCGGGTTCCTTCAATCAGCACACGTGCAATTGCACTAACATGGGGACAAATCAGACGAATGTAAGAACAGTCCTTCGAGAGCAGTTGTTACGTACATTTCACTTACAGCGTGTCCACAACCTGGAACCAGTTGATTCCACTCAGAGCACAGTTTTCGCAGTGCTACCTTGGACACTGTGAAATGCATCCTACATTTCCATCCTCTGTATTGTTTACCGATGAAACAACGTTCGGTCGTGATGGAGTCTTCAACATGCACAATCCGCATGTTTGGAGTGAGGATAATCCACATGCCACAGTTACTAGCGCTCATCAAATGCGGTTCTTCGTTAATCTGTGGGTCAGTGTTGTTGGGGACTGTTTAACTGGGCCGTATCTGCTACCTAGGCCATTAAATGGCAGGCACTATTATAATTTTCTCGACAGTGCATTGCTAGAATTGCTGGAAAACGTCCCGCTACCTACAAGACAACGCATGTGGTTCCAACATGACGGGGCGCCGGCACTATTCAGTCGTCGTGTGCGTCGATTCCTGGACCGACGGTTCCCAGAAATGCGTATTGGCAGAGGTGGTCCTGTACCATGGCCTGCTCGATCCCCAGACATCTCCCCTCTGGACTTTTTTGTTGGTTTAATTAATTTGTCGTCAGAGAAATCTTCCTCTACCGGTTTAAATACTCCTCATAGGAAAAAATGACGTTAGGGAAAAATAATTGTTTTGATGTCTCCTACAACCTCCCAGAGTTTGTCGGTTTAAATAGTTTTCACCCTGTATAGCCGGCCTGGGTGGCCGAGCGGTTCTATGCGCTGTAGTCTGGAGCCGCGCGAGCGCTACGGTCGCAGGTTCGAAACCTGCCTCGGGCATGGATGTGTGTGATGTCCTTCGGTTAGTTAGGTTTAAGTAGTTTTTGTATAATGTATAGAGGGGTAAAGTATAAATATATGTGTATAATGTATAGAGGGGTAAAGTTGTTTCCAAAGATCTCGAAAAGTTCTTGAAGGAATAACGTTCGGTTTTTTTCACCTTTCTTGAACAAGCATTCGGACAGGCATGGGTTCTACATTTCTTAATGGATAGTACGTACAATAATATAGAGAGGAAACGTCATTGAAAACTAATCCCACAAATTTTCTTGACCAATGTGCTTCTTAGAGAGGAAACGTCATTGAAAACCAATCCCATAAATATTCTTGATCAGTGTGCTACCGCAAAATTGATTCAATCACATTCAAGCTGTAAATTTCTTTAAAGAAAAATATACAGTCTTCCGTTAAAATCGACTGCGAGAAAGAAAATGCTCTGCTGTGGTGTGAAAATGTGCGTTTCCGTTTTCCTTTCGGCAGCCGGTATTAATTACGATATCAGAGCATTTAAACGATTAGACAAATTGTCTCCCGCATATATATTCTTTCTCCTCGTCTATAATTTTAAACAAGAATTGTATACACAAGAATGTGGTGTTTTGTTTTCTTCGTAGCAATCGTAAAAGAACAAGAATGTAATTATGGCTCATCGCCTTATGGTTACAATTCTGCTGCAGTATATGCAGTCGTTCTCGAAAGGGTAAACACAGCACCGTGTTCAACCCGGCCGAGAATGAATCGCTTATCCCATTCACGTTAAGCGACTTCAGTTCCCAAACCAGTTTTCTTTTGCGACGATAATAAACAAGCCTCAAGATAGATGACAGAATGGTGGGTGGGGGGGGGGGTGGAGAGACAGACGTAGACAGGGGGAAGAGGAAAAGATGGAAAGTGAGGGGTGGGGGAGAGATGGAGGAGGAGGAGGAGATAGGGCTTATATCCGCTTCCCATACATGTTTAGTAATTGTGAGACATTATCAGGTTTACTAGTTGTGTATAAGGAAAAAGAGCGTACATGAGAGAAGCATATTTCTAGTTGCTGAAATGTCCTGATATCGCACTGAGGGAGAGAAAACGAAACCGCACATTGTCGCGTCACAGCACAGCATTTTTTGTTTCTCGCTGTCGGTTTTACAAAAATCTGCGCGTTCTCCATCTGAATGTACAGTACAATATTGTATGAAAATTTTGAATGAATCGGTCAAGAGCTTCTTGAAATTTTTTCTAATATATATACACACATCAAAAAAAGTTTTCCATCACCTTCGAGAGCTCCGGAACCTGTACAGAAAATTGGAAAAGAGATCAACGTAAACATCATTTCCGCCATTTTTATTGTTGAAAACCACACATTGCATGTTGTACCACCACAGAGCGAGACCTTCAGAGGTGGTGGTCCAGATTGCTGTACCCACCAGTACCTCTAATACCCAGTTACACGTCCTCTTGCATTGGTGCATACTACCCACGAGTTCATCAAGGCACTGTTGGTCCAGATTGTCCCACGGCGATTCGGCGTGGATCCCTTAGAGTGGTTGGTGGGTCACGTCGTCCATAAACTCGCCTTTTCAATCTATCCCAGGCATGTTCGATAGGGTTCATGTCTGGAGAAAATGCTGGCCACTCTAGTCGAGCGATGTCGTTATCCTGAAGGAAGTCGTTCACAAGATGTGCACGATGGGGGCGCGAATAGTCGTCCATGAAGGCGAATGCCTCGCCAATATGCTGCTGATACGTTTGCACTGTCCGTCGGAGAATGGCATTGAGTATCGTACAGCCGTTACGGCGCCTTCCATGACCACCAGCGGCGTACGTCGGCCCCGCATAATGCCACCCCAAAACAGCAGGGAACCTCCACCTTGCTGTACTCGCTGGACAGTGTGTCTAAGGCGTTCAGCCTGACCGGGTTGCCTCCAAACACGTCTCCGACGGTTGTCGGGTTGAAGGCATATGCGACACTTATCGGTAAAGAGAACGTGATGCCAATCCTGAGTGGTCCATTCGGCATGTTGTTGGGTCCATCTGTACAGCGCTGCATGGTTTCGTGGTTGCAAAGATGGATCTCGCCATGGACGTCGGGAGTGAAGCCGCGCATCACGCAGCCTATTGCGCACAGTTTGAGTCATAACATAACATCCTGTGGCTGCACGAAAAGCATTACTCGACATCGTGGCGTTGCTGTCAGGGTTCCTCCGAGCCATAATCCGTAGGTAGCGGTCATCCACTGCAGTAGTAGCCCTTGGGCGGCCTGAGCGAGGCACGTCGCCGACAGTTCCTGTCTCCCTGTATGTCCTCCATGTCCGAACAACATCGCTTTGGTTCACTTCGAGACGCCTGGACGCTTCCCTTGTTGAGAGCACTTCCTGGTACAAAGTAACAATGAAGACGCGATCGAACAGCGGTATTGACCGTCTAGGCACGGTTGAACTACAGACAACACGAGCCGTGTACCTCCTACCTGCTGGAATGACTGGAACTGATCGGCTGTCGGACCCCCTCCATCTAATAGGCGCTGCTCATGCATGGTTACTTAAATCTTTGGGCGGGATTAGTGACATCTCTGAATAAAGGGACTGTGTCTATGATACAATATCCACAGTCATCGTCTGTCTTCAGGAGTTCTGGGAACTGGGGTGATGCAAAACTTCTTTTGATGTGTGTAGATATCCGAATATTTATTAAGAGCAGCGCGTAAAAGTTTTGAAGAAAATCGGTCAGTGCGGAATCTGATCATCTGAAACTTTGTAATCCTACACGTTTGCAGTTTGCGAAATTTTGTCACTGTGCGGCGGCGAGGTTCCATTTTCGTCCATCACCTGCACCTACCTGTGAACTCGTTGCAGCAGATCGCCGGTAGGAAAGCCGAGCACAAACCTACCGTACAGCAAGTGGCACCAGACTGCATACAACGTAATTGTTCTAAGCATCGGCAAAGGGTCTTAATTTTGAATGAAAGGTAGAAATACTGGCAAAACGTCGGTATTTTCTGAACCTTGAGATTTCCACGTTGACTGCCAAGCCCGTGCTAATCATAATACAGCCATCAGCGCACACTCCACTGCAGAGTGAAAATCTCATTCTCCTGACTGTTTCTTGACTGTCTATGCACTGCTGCTGGACTCTGGTGGTCAAAATTCTTAACCACATTATATTTCTTTCTGTTTAATCCTGTCCGCTACTGTCCTCCAGAAGATGAAAATTAGAACTGCGTACTCGACTGTACCCACTGTCACTGTGATACACATGCTCTAGACAGGAGCGACATAAGGTGCCACACCTCAGCTAAAGCTACTGTCCTCGCGTATCACTTAATATGTACATCAATCATACATGCGGATTCACCTATTCATTTTAAGCTAATTCTACAATGAACGTTTCATTTGCAGCATCAATAAACAAAGAAGTGGGAGGAACAAGAGATGTACAGAGGGGTATGGGGTAGGGGGTAGAGGAGATAGAGATGTGGAAGGAGGAGCTAGACTGGAAATGGGAGAGATGGAGATGGAGACAGAGAAGAGGGAATACGAGGTGGACAGTGAGAAGGTGGAGGAGCAGATAGAGATGGAGGAGGAGAGGATCGTTAGAGAGGGGGACAGAGATAGGGGGAATGGAAGACTGAGAGATAGGGGAGAATGTGACAGACGGAGAGATGGGAAGGAGGCGGACATAGAGAGGGGAAAGGAGGAGATCTAGAGAGAGAGGAGAAGATAATGAATAGGGAGAGGGGGAAGAGGAGATGGAGGAGGAGATGCACAGAGAGAGACTGGTGAGGAGGACGTGGTGAACAGACGGCGTGGGGAGAGGGAGTAGGAGACGGATGAAGAGAGGAGATAGGGGCTGATGGATGGAGGGAGGGGTAGAAGGAGATTACGGCATGTATTGATTTTCTATACTTGTTTAGCAATTGCTAAGCTTTGCTGGGTTCCCTATACTCTGTTCGTCATAAGAATAAACCTGATGTAAAAATTACGCCATGCATTCTTCCGCGTTTGCTTGAATGTCATTCGGTTTCGTTTCACGTGAAGCGAAAGCAAACTTGTGTCCAGTACAGTCAAGTACGATCATAAGAACAAGTTTTATACCGTGTTCCACGCACATAGACTGAGCGATAATGTGCGGGACGACACCTTTACCGGGGCATTAAACTTGCACAGCACTGGCCAGCCAGCGGTCCAACTAACCTGCAATGATGTGAGCAGTTGCAGTTCAGAAGCAATAAGAGGCGGGCAAACGAAGAATACAGCTTCGAATGTCATTTAATTCTTAAAGGGAATGAAATAATATTCGGCTAACTTCAATAAAATTCTTCAGGGTATCAGACCGCATCGTCATAATTTAAAATGCACCAACGTTTCGGCCAGCGTTGCAGCTAGCCTTCATCAGGGACTTACGTTAACGTACCCTGAAGAATTTTATTGAAGAAGACAACGGCCGCGGAAGCCTACGCTTACAATATCCGGCTAAGCTCCAGCACTACAGCGCACTTCTTAGGTGACAAGACGAAAAGCACAAAATGCTCTCGTTCTCACCCGACATAGTACCGGGTGATCAAAAAGTCAGTATAAATTTTAAAACTTAATAAACCACGGAATAATGTAGATAGAGAGGTAAAAATTGACACACATGCTTGGAATGACATGGTATTTTATTGGAACAAAAAAGAAATACCCCATATTGCTAGAGGCGTGAAAGGTCTCTTGCGCGCGTCGTTTGGTGATGATCGTGTGCTCAGCCGCCACTTTCGTCGTGGTTGGCCCCCAGCTCCCCAGACCTCAGTTCGTGCGATTATTGGCTTTGGGGTTACCTGAAGTCGCAAGTGTATCGTGATCGACCGACATCTCTAGGGATGCTGAAAGACAACATCCGACCCCAATGCCTCACCATGACTCCGGACAAGCTTTACAGTGCTGTTCACAACATTATTCCTCGACTACAGCTATTGTTGAGGAATGATGGTCGACATATGGAGCATTTCCTGTAAAGAACATCATCTTTGCTTTGTCCTACTTTGTTATGCTAATTATTGCTATTCTGATCAAATGAAGCGCCATCTGTGGGACATTTTTTGAACGTTTGTATTTTTTTGGTTCTAATGGAAATGGAAATGTCGTGTGGCTAGGGCGTCCCGTCGGGTAAAACCCCATGTCCCTCTCTAACTACATTATTCCGTGATTTATTCTGTTTTCAAATTTATACTGACTTTTTGATCACCCGGTATTTTAATTACAACCAAGAGTGATGAAAATTCTTAGCTTAAACACATCGAGCTGTGTGTGTTGCAAAAGCACACAGCAGGGATTTCACCGTACTGTTGAATACTAGAGCCAATGAAGGTAGTAATTACAGTCAGTCGTCAGTAATCTCTTAACTCCTTCCTTACCCGAATCCCAGAAATACATTTCAGTGCAGGAACAGTCATCTGTTATGTTGATAACGAGTCGGTCAACAACAGAACCCACGAAGCCACCCGGGCGCCGCTTTTTCCTCGTTTTATGACGAGTCACTCTATATCCCGGCAACGTTTCGGCCGTCACATGTGAAAAAGCTGCGTGTGTTAGTTCCAGTACGTCCGACACCTTAACAGTCTTGTTATTTCTCGGGCCAAATCCCTTAACGTGGCTCCAGATCAGGCCTGTCAGGGTCATATTGTGCAAATGTAGAAATGCAACACTTGTATGGTGTCCTTGATGCTGTGAAAATGGTGGTTTTTCATGCTTCTACGATACATATCTACATATGTGGTATAAAACAATGGCCGGCCGGAGTGGCCGAGCGGCTCTAAGCGCTAGAGTCTGGAACCGCGCTACCGCTACGGTCGCAGGTTCGAATCCTGCCTCGGGCATGGATGTGTGTGATGTCCTTAGTTAGGTTTACGTAGTTCAAAGTTCTAGGGGACTGATGACTTCAGATGTTAAGTCCCATAGTGCTCAGAGCCATTTGTATCATTTTTTTGTAAAACAATGGAAAATTTGGAAATTTGTGGTAAGTTCCTGTGGGACCAAACTGCTGAGGTATGGGTCCCTAAGCTTACACACTACTTAATCTAACTTAAACTAACTTACGCTAAGGACAACACACACACCCATGTCCGAGGGAGGACTCGAACCTCCGACGGGGGGATCCGCGCGAACCGTGGCAAGGCCCCTTAGACCGCGCGGCTAACCATCGCTGCAAATAGTGGATACTTCAAATAAATGCTTCTTGGTTTTTAATTTTTGCCTCGAAAATATGTAATTAAAAACAAGAAGACGTGCATTATTCATAAAAATGATGATGAATCTTAACATTGCGAGATGTAGGTATTTTAAATTGAACGACAAAAGAAATTGACACAGGCGAGACTCGAACAAGCGAACCACGTGCTACAATTACTTGGAGTTACCAAGTTACTATGCTATCGATTGCACGATAAACGATTGTGCATTTTGTATCAACTGTATGTATTACAGTCGCTCGGAAATCTTCAAAGGCGATTACGTCTGTAAATTTATGACAAACATTAAGAGCAACCTATTTTTCGGCATTTTTAACCGTGTTCCACACGCTTGTTTCACTGCGGAACACGAAGCAGCTTCAACGATTCTCATATTGCGTATTAACATCGCGACAATCAGAGCACAACAGTGCAGAGGCTGTGACTGTACACGATTTTTGAAATAAAAATTACACAACTAAAGCGTGGTTAAGGAAAACGTTGATGGCTGTTAATCACTTGGAATATCTTAAACTTTCATTTAACGGAACTTATTAATAATATGTATAATACGTAAGTAGGACCTACTTCAAAGAGCGTAACACCACCAGTGTACGAGTGCGACGGCTTTTGACCAATCATCACGTTTGTGTTTGTTTGCATCAGGTTTATTCTTATGGTGAACGGAGTACAGTAAATGTAAATGCCGTGTGGCTAGGGCCTCCCGTCGGGTACACCGTTCGCCGGGTGCAAATCTTTCGATTTGTCGCCACTTCGGCGACTTGTGCGTCGACGGGGATGAAATGATGATGGTTAGGACAACGCAACACCCAGTCCCTGAGCGGAGAAAATCTCCGACCCAGCCGGGAATCGAACCCGGGCCCACAGGATTGACATCCTGTCGCGCTGACCACTTTTTTTGGTAATAGAACCGCTTTTTTTTAGGATCGAAAAGTGAAAAAAAAAGAATTACAGTTGGACGCGAACACGCCACTATAAGTTCAGAATTCGCGACGATTACAGCTTTTTCTTCTTTTTATATGGATAAGGAAGACACAGAAACTTCTAGAAAACAAAAGTGAAAAAAAAGGAAAAAGGATTTTGGAAGGTTTCTTTTTTTATTTTATTTTACTTTTATTTTTTTATACAAATGGATAAAGGAAAGCCGTTTCTCTTCGGCTACATAACCAGATTAATAGAAAGTCGTCCCGTTACGACATAAGGATGCTCCATACTATAGCCCGCTGCGAATTGTTCGATGACTGTCGTCTCATTGCTGTGTTGTTTCCGTACTTTGTTCAATCTCATAAAAATAGAAACTCGAAAGAGGTTCGTTAGTGATGTTCTCATGTCATCGATAATCCAGCTGCGAGGCGGATTATGGAATGCGCTGCAAAGAAAATTAGAAAAATATTGCCTGTATTTACGGTTCTGGACGATCGTACAGCCGGCCTTTGGTGGCCGAGCGGTTCTAGCCTCTACAGTCTGGAATCGCGATACCGCTACGGTCGCAGGTTCTAATCCTGCCTCGGGCATGGATGTTTGTGTCGTCCTTAGGTTAGTTAGGCTTAAGTAGTTCTAAGTTCTAGGGGACTGATGACCTCAGATGTTAAGTCCCATAGTGCTCAGAGCCATTTGAACCATTTTGTACGATCGCACAATGTCGTTCGTTGTAATACCAAAAATGGGGTACTGTCTTTTCTCCATTACCGAATACGTAATCCACGTTACAGAGTTCGTTTTTGCTCTTGGTATCGCTCAGCTACTGGAGGCAGACAACGGAGTACAGTAATAAATAGATGTGTGAGTCCTTTCAAAAAATGGATCTGAGCACTATGGGACTTAACATCTTAGGTCATCAGTCCTCTAGAACTTAGAACTACTTAAACCTAACTAACCTAAGGACATCACAAACATCCATGCCCGAGGCAGGATTCGAACCTGCGACCGTAGCAGTCCCACGGTTCCGGACTGCAGCGCCTAGAACCGCGAGACCACCGCGGCCGGCTGTGAGTCCTTTATACCAGCATAATGTTGGAACAGGATAGTAGTTGTATATGCAGAAAATTCCTTGTGCTTTTTCTCTTTAATGAAAACGAATACAAGATACGTGCTTATTCACTCCGTTTCCGACTTTATCGTGTTTTTGAGGTCCACATTAGGTTCAAATGGCTCTGAGCACTATGAGACTTAACTTCTGAGGTCATCAGTCCCCTAGAACTTAGAACTACTTAAGCCTAACTAACCTAAGGACATCACACACATCCATGTCCGAGGCAGGATTCGAACCTGCGACCGTAGAGGTCGATCGGCTCCAGACTGTAGCGCCTAGAACTGCACGGCCACTCCGGCCGGCCTCCACATTAGGACCATGACTATTTCTGAAGTTTACTGCCAGTCATACCTCATTCCCTTCAGCATTTGTACTATGTAACTCTCGAATTCCGCAAGCAGCTATGAGATCTATATTCTCCTATCAGCAACATTACATTTCTTCGTACCATCTCATAGCTCGCGGAACTCAACAACAACGGAAGTAGGCGAGACACCAGAAGGAGGCTTTATGTACTTTTAGCGCGAAGGCGGAGAGGACGCGAACTTCCATTCACGGTTCGGTATTAGAGCGACAAGCAGCGGAACACGAGGGAACACTACCGAATGTGCGCCGAACATGACCGAACGCTCGTTCGCTGCCACTCTCCTGCTGTTTACACCAGGGCTGATGCTCGATCGCTGCTGTCCGCTGCCGCAGTCGGACGCAAACAGTTGCCGCACTCCGTTCTTGTTTGTTACCCACTGCGACTGCAGCGCTCCAAGCGGCCAGGAAATTACACAGGATGTCAGATCAAACACCTTTCAGACGTCTAACTTCCAAACTTATTTTATTTCAAAACCTTAAATATGACTGCGAAACAGCACCTGTGTAAGCCTGAAGAGGTTGAAAAATTTGCATCTGATTAGCTGATTTTTCAACCTCTTCTTATTTTACGTGGCTATTAGTTTCGGCGATTTACTGCTCCATCTTCAGGCCCTCTGTACAGACAACAATGGTACTAGTATGAAATAGATAACCAAAAAAGCGGGGTGATGCAAAAATGGTTCAAATGGCTCTAAGCTCTATGGGACTTAACATCTGAGGTCATCAGTCCCCTAGACTTAGAAACTACTTAAACCTAACTAACCTAAGGACATCACACACATCCATGCCCGAGGCAGGATTCGAACCTGCGACCGTAGCAGCAGCGCGGTTCCGGACTGAAGCGCCTATAACCGCCCGGCCATAACGGGGGTGATGCAAGTCTTTTTATATACAGTGGTAATATGTAATAACGTAACAATACCAACCAGTACAGGAAGTTACATGAGGTTGCAGTCCGCCCCCGGTAGCTGAGTGGTCAGCGCGACAGACTGTCAATCTTAAGGGTCGGGGTTCGATTCCTGGCTGAGTCGGAGATTTTCTCCGCTTACGGACTGGGTCTTGTGTTGTCCTAATTATCATCATTTCATCCCCATCGACGCGCAAGTCGCCGAAGTGGCGCCAAATCGAAACACTTGCACCCGGCGAACGGTCTACCCGACGGGGGGCCCTAGTCACATGACACTTTTATGAGGTTACATATAAATTAAAGAATAAAATGAGAGTACAGTTGCGCACTATGTCAACTTAAACTAGTGAGCGAAGTATATTCGTCATATAATCGAAAAAAAGAAGCCAACTAAACGAAGGATTTTAGGTGCAGATTATAACCACGAAAAGTAATTTGTTCAGGTAACAAGGATAGTGTGTCTCGTGATTAAAGCTACTGTAGTGGGTCTTTTTTGGATTGTGGTAGATAGACATCAGCCGTCTACAAAGTGCTTATTGTCGTTTCTGTGGCAGTAGCCAGGTTACTCTGTTCTATGAAGTGGTTTGCAAACGTGCTGTACGTAATTGTTTCCAATTTACAGTGCTTTAGATGTTCAGAGTATCTTATTCCATTTTTTTGTTTGTCCTTCTCACGTGTACCGAATGACAGTCATTGAAGGTTAACTGACATATATCAGCACAACTTCAAATAAATTCAGAAAAGCAATTTCGACTGCTCGCCAAAAGGTGTGATTTGAGTTCCACTGAAAAATCCGATACTCGCATGAAAGACGCAATTCTGACTCAAGTAAAACTAGAAATGAGACTTTGATATTTGGCGGCTGGCGATTACATCTTTCTAATGATCACGCATATTCCGCGTTCCGAAAAGTACAGTTCAAGTTTTTGTGTGGTATTCTGGATGCTGTTTACAATGCCCTAAATACTAATCTACAAGCTAGTATAGGTACTCTTGCACTCCAAATACTACAAAATTTTTAACTTATTCTATACCGAATTTTGGAGCTATGGTTCGTGCAAGTGCCCTAAAACACACTGTAATATAGGTGATTTTCTGTATTCAAAAGCTACATTGAATCTGAAATAATACTGCCGCCAGAAATCTTGTTACATCCTGTCTCAAATCCACGAGACAAGTGTTCAAGCAGCAGTGAAGTTTCCAGTAGTAGAATCTGATTATACTGTAACCTCCCCACAAAATTTTACATGAAAAGGACAATATTATTTAAGAGTGCTAATGGACATTGCGCTAAGTGTAATCTCTCCACTGAAATTTTAAAGACAGAAATAATAAATGAATACGAGCCAAACGCAACCTCCCTGCAATTAAATTTAATGACAATAAAACTGAGAATCGCAATCTGACTCAAGTATAAGTTCTTCATAAAAATTAAGGTCCATTCAGTGATAAGAAAATCTCAGTGATAATAATGATTCAATTAAACCGAAATATCGGTCTTTGGCCCTGTGCAAAAATCAAAATTAAATTCTTACCTCATTGCAACACCTAGTCAAATTTCTGCTCTTGTTGTTGCGCACCGCTTGGAGGAACTGCATTGCAAATAATAATATTCCTTTTTTTTTTGTAATCTAATTGAAAACTGAAACTTTTGTTTAGGGGAAGAGGAACGAAATAGTTACTTCAATTAAATGAAAATTTTATGTAAAATTGCTTTTGAAATCAAAGTTATTATTGGGGGCACTTGTTGAAAATTAGTTACAATAATTAAACTTTACATTATCCGATGATTATCTTAATTAACAGTATACCTGATTCAGCATCTTGAGCAGTGTTGCCGACAGACCACATCACACAATCCCACTGGACTGCTACCACTGACCGACCGCTCTGCATGACGACTACTAGCGTACTGCACGCGACGACTACTGACAGAGTACTGCTCTCAACTAGACAGAGCTACAGACTCGCAACGACTGATTGACAGACTGAGAACCGCTCGCAACACTCGCGCGGTCAAGCGCAAACTCTCTGGTCACAGGTGCTACAATGCCTCGCCATCGCTGCTATCTTACATACGTGTTTCAATACCTACAGCAAGTATTGCATTAATACAGACCGTTTTTAGAATAAAGTAACCTGCTGTGAAACCACAAATCTACTATAAATTAATTAAATAAACTTTGCTTACTCATACACAAATTGTATCCATCGTCATAGACTGAAGACCCAAGATATTGGTACACCTGTCTAATATGGTGTAGGGCTCCAGCGAGCAGGCAGAAGTGCCGCAACACGACGTCGCACGGACTCGACTAATGTCTGAAATTACGTTGGAGGGAACTGACACCAAGGATCGTGCAGAGCTATCCATAAATCTGTAAGAGTACGAGGGAGTGGAGATCTCTTCTGAACAGCACTTGCGAGGCATCCCAGATATGCTCAATAATGTTCATGTCTACGGAGTTTTGTGGCCAGCGCAAGTGTTTAGACTCAGAAGAGAGCTCCTAGAGCCACTCTGTAGCAATTCTCGACGTGTGGGGTGTCGCATTGTCCTCCTGGAATTGCCCAAGGCCGCTAGAATTCACAGTAGACACGAATGGATAGCCGCGCGGTATTAGCCGAGCGGTCTAAGGCGCTGCAGTCATGGACTGTGCGGCTGATCCCGGCGGAGGTGTGAGTCCCCCTTCGGGCATGGGTGTGTGTGTTTGTCCTTAGGATAATTTAGGTTAAGTAGTGTGTAAGCTTAGGGACTGATGACCTTAGCAGTTAAGTCCCATAAGATTTCACACATATTTGAACATTTTTTTGAACGAATGGATACATGTCATCAGACAAGATTCGTACGTAAGTGTTACGTGTCACAATCGTATCTAGACGCATCACGGCGTCCCATGCCACTCCAACTGCACATGCCCCGCACCAATACAGAGCCTGCACCAGCTTGAACAGTCCCCCGCTCAGACGCAGGGCCCACGGATTCATGAGGTTGTCTCCATACCCGCTTCTGCTCAATACAAGTTTAAACGAGACTCATCCGACGAGGCAACATGTTTCCAGTCATGTTTTTGTAGTTGTGGTCTTCAGTCCAGAGACTGGTTTGATGCAGCTCTCCATGCTACTCTATCCTGTGCAAGCTTCTTCATCTCCCAGTACCTACTGCAACCATACATCATTCTGAATCTGCTTAGTATATTCATCTCTTGGTCTCCCTCAACGATTTTTACCCTCCACGCTACCCTCCAATACTAAATTGGTGATCCCTTTATGCCTCAGAACATGTCCTACCAACCGATCCCTTCTTCTAGTCAAGTTGTGCCACAAACTGCTCTTCTCCCCAGTTCTATTCAATACCTCCTCATTAATTATGTGGTCTACCCATCTAATCTGCAGCATTCTTCTGTAGCACCACATTTCGAAAACTTCTATTCTCTTCTTGTACAAACTATTTTTCGTCCATGTTTCACTTCCATACATGGCTACACTCCATACAAACACTTTCAGAAACGACTTCCTGACACTTAAATCTATACTCGATGTTAACACATTTCTCTTCTTCAGGAACGCTTTCCTTGCCATTGCCAGTTTACATTTTATATCCTCTCTACTTCGACCATCATCTGTTATTTAGCTCCCCCAATAGCAAAACTCCTTTACTACTTTAAGCGTCTCATTTCATAATCTAATACCCTCAGCATCACCGGTTTTCATTCGACTACATTCCATTATCCTCGTTTTGCTTTTGTTAACGTTCATCTTATATCCTCCTTTCAAGACACTGTCCATTTCGTTCAGCTGCTCTTCTGGGTTCTTTGCTGTCTCTGACAGAATTGCAATGTCATCGGCGAACCTCAAAGTCTTTATTTCTTCTCCATGGATTTTAATTCCTACTCCGAATTTTCCTTTGTTTCCTTTACTGTTTGCTCAATATACAGATTGAATAACATCGAGGATAGGCTACAACCCTGTCTCACCCCCTTCACACCGAGCGAGGTGGCGCAGTGGTTAGCACACTGGACTCGCATTCTGGAGGACGACGGTTCAATCCCGTCTCCAGCCATCCTGATTTAGGTTTTCCGTGATTTCCCTAAATCGTTTCAGGCAAATGCCGGGATGGTTCCTTTGAAAGGGCACGGCCGATTTCCTTCCCAATCCTTCCCTAACCCGAGCTTGCGCTCCGTCTCTACTGACCTCGTTGTCGACGGGACGTTAAACACTAACCACCACCACCACTCCCTTCACAACCACTGCTTCCCTTTCATCCCGCTCCACTCTTATAACTGCCATCTGGTTTCTGTACAAATCGTAGTAGCCTTTCGCTCCCTGTATTTTACCCCTGCCACCTTCAGAATTTGAAAGTGAGTACTCCAGTCAACATTGTCAAAATCAGTCATAAACAGTCGAATTTCGGTGTTGAGGGGCCGATGCGAGGCGTAAAGCTTTGTGTCGTGCAGTCATCAAGGGTACACGAGTGGGTCTTCTGTTCTGAAAGCTCGTATCGATGATGTTTCGTTGAACAGTTCGCAAGCTGACACTTGTTGATGGCCCAGCCTTGAAACCTGCAGCAATTTGCAGAAGGTTTGCACATCTCTGACACGCTGAACGATTCTCTCCAGTCGTCGTTGGTCCCGTTGTTGCAGAATCTTGTTCCAGCCGCAGCGATGTCGGAGATTGGATGTTTTACCAAATTCCTGATATTCACGGTGCACTCGTGAAATGATGGTACGGGAAAATGCCAACTTCATCGTTACCTCAGAGATGCTATGACCCATCGCTCGTGCACGGACTGTAACACTATGTTAAAAATACTTAAACCTTGATAGCCTGCCATTGCAGCAGCAGTAACCGATCTGACAACTGCACCAGGCACTTGTTGCCTTATATGGGCGTTGCCGACCGCAGCGCCGTATTCTCCCTATTTACATATCTCTGTACGTGAATACACATGCCATTACGAGTTTCTTGGCCGCTTCAGTGTATAATAGAAACATCTACTTTCACTTTTTATACCTGGGATCCACAGTCATGGAGAACGTTTTTTAGACATCATACTTACGCCGGTGACTGTAACACTTTTTTTATTTCACGGTTGTAATTGCGACATATAAATGTGTTAGCTCATTTTAGGTTGACATGGCCTAATAGCCATAGCATCTTCACTTGATAATGGCCTACGGCCGAAAATGCAATCGTAAAGTAAAGAAAGTGTTACAGTCACTGGACTGACTATGATGTCTTTTATAAAATCTACTTTCGCCATGTAAATTAACTGTTATGTGCCCATCACCTCTTTGGCTAGACCGTTGTACACCGAAGTAGCCACTGTAGCATAATAAACCATATTCTGAACAACGTGTTTTGGAGATATCGTTAGTGCGATGTAGCATTGAAATTACATATTTTCGTAAAATTTGGATGGTAATTAGAATAACTGAAGACAGAGTGTCTCCTTAATATCAAACGCCGCACTGCAGCTCTAGTCTCCAAGAATAGAGGCGTCGTGGTATTCATATCACCCTTAGAGGTTAAAATCTAACCCACTTTGTACATAGGCTAGGTCCTAACCTAACCTAACTGTTGTGTACATAGTTCCGCGTAGTCAGCGCGTACACAACTTTCCCACTAGACCGCGCCCCGCTAAGCACAACAGCGCAGGCGCAGCACTCGTCCGTCTCCGCACTACGAGACGGCGCTGCCTTAGAGATGGACCAAATTCTGCTTCCGCCGATCCACGTATTAATATGTAACGCAGCCAATGAGATTGCTGCTAACGTAGAACCTTTTCTCCTCACAGATCACACTCGCGTAGTGATACCTGAAAGCGTGAGGTATTATAATGAGTGTACAGAGTGTACAGACCTCCGATTAGTCAGTCTGCATTAGTCTGTACCAGTCTGCATTTGTCTGTACCAGTCTGCATTTGTCTGTACCAGTCTATAGTCAAGTTTCAGTCTGCGCCTAATAAAATTACAATATTCCTGTACATAGCCATGAAGAGAAATGTATAGACACTTTGTCAAGTATCAGATATATGTGAGAATAAGATTAATGTACCAAGACCAAAGGAACTTTGGCCGGCCGAAGTGGCCGTGCGGTTAAAGGCGCTGCAGTCTGGAACCGCAAGACCGCTACGGTCGCAGGTTCGAATCCTGCCTCGGGCATGGATGTTTGTGATGTCCTTAGGTTAATTAGGTTTAACTAGTTCTAAGTTCTAGGGGACTAATGACCTCAGCAGTTGAGTCCCATAGTGCTCAGAGCCATTTGAACCATTTTTGCACCAAAGGAACTTTAGATTGTCAATTGTAAATAGCATCCAGAATCAAGTTACGTAAGGTCCATGCTTTTTATTACTATAATAAATGTGTGTGAAAATTAATCAAGTTCTGTTTAAAGTTGGTCACCGTCAATCTGCTACTCTATGCATGGAAGTGGCATTTCTATCATCTGACCTAACATCACAAGATAAACACTTTACGATAAGACCAAGAGACATATTGCTGACACTCGCCTACTTCGTTAGGGCGACAGGTCAAATAATCTGATGGTGTGTGTACTGAAGGTCTTACAGTACGCCCACCACACTAACCTGCTTGGCTAAAAAATGGCGTACAAGATCGGACACACTGTGACCGAGCGTTACGGGCGACCTCTGGCGACGACGTACGACAACCGTTGTCGGTGCCAGTGTGAATGCAGCCTTAGGCTATCGCTCAGGAAAGGCAATAACTGCGGGTAAAAGATGCGTTCGCATCTCCGGTGAAGTGAAGTGTGCCGAAGCGAAGACAGGAAGAACAAGTATGAGGAAAGGGATTAATAAGGTGGGCTGGAACGGCTTGTCGGCGCGGAGACTGCGGATACGGGCGGAGACTTCAGAGCGGGAGGAGCCTCCTGTCGCGCCGGTTATTGGGTTGACGGAGGAGACCCTCCTCCTCCTCCTCCTCCTCTCTGTCCCGGTGGCGGTCGTTAAGGGCGCGCAGAGTTCCGCCCAGACGCAGGGCCCAGTGGCAGATCAATAGGGCCGTCTGCTGCCGACGACCTCTCGAGTGCACCGCCGGATTCAATTAGAGCAGACAATGGGCCGAAAAAGGGACAGCAGGTGTGTCCTTAGGGAGGGAGGGCTCCCGCTAAAGCGTGCCGTTAGGTGCCGTTGCGCAGCCACCGTTCTGCGTAGCGATCTCTAGCTGTACGTAGCGATCTTGCGGAGCAGATGTTCCTCAAGGGCTTGTGCTGGGACCTATGTTCGGTGTGGCAGTTTTATTCTGTGGCTAGAGAATCCGCAGAACGGACGTTTCTGTGATTGGTTTCAGTAAGGAGAACCTGGGAAAGAACCTTACCACATGGATTCATGTTAGGATCAGTGTTCCTGTGACAAATTTGTTCTGTATTGGGGAACCTACAGAACAGGTGTATCACAAATGTTCATGCATGGAGCACTGTTTAGTGTGGCAGTTTTGTTGTGTTGGCAGAACTGTACTGTAGTAGTTTGTCTTAGTATGCCTAATCACTGTGACATTTTTTTCTGTAGGCAGCACGCAGACAACGGGCTGAAAAAGGGAAAGCAGATAGTGTCATCAGAGAGGGAGGGCTCCCGCAAAAGCGTGCCATTAGGTGCCGTATCGCAGCCACCGTTCTGCGTAGTGATCTCTACCTGTAGGTGGGGATCTTAGAGAGCAGGTGTTCCTCAAGGGCTTGTGCTGGGACTATGTTTAGTGCGGCAGTTTTATTCTGTGGCTATAGAAGCTCCAGAACAGGTGTATCGCAAGGGTTTCATTTATGACTGACGTTTCTGTGTTTGGTTTCGGTAAGGAGAACCTGGAAAAGAACCTTACCACAAGGACTGCCATCAGGGGTGGTGCTGAGGCCACTATTCTGCATAGCAGTCTTTTGCCAAAGACAGGGATCTTACAGGTGTTCTGCAACGGCTTGTGCTGGGACCTATGTTCAGTGTGGCGGTTTTATTCTGCGGCTAGAGATACTGTAGAATAGGTGTATTGCAAGGTTTCATTTATGACTGACATTTCAGTAATGAGAAACTGGAAAAGAACCTTACCACAAGGATTCATGTAAGGACCAGTGTTCCTGTGATAGATTCATTCTGTATCGGGGAACCTACAGAACAGGTGTATCACAAATGTTCATGCATGGAGCACTGTTTAGTGTGGCAGTTTTGTTGTGTTGGCAGAACTGTACTGTAATAGTTTGTCTTAGTATGCCTAATCACCGTGGCATGTTTCTTTTTCTATAGGCAGCACGCAGACAATGGGCCGAGAAAGGGACAGCAGATAGTGTCCCAGGGAGGGAGGGCTGCTGCAAAGAATTGCCGTCAGGGGCCGTGTTGGGGCCACTCTTCTGTGTAGCAATCTTTTGCCACAGGCAGGGATCTTAGAGAACAGGTGTTCTGCAAAGGGTTGTGCTCGGACCTATGTTCAGTGTGGTAATTTTATTCTATGGCTAGAGAAGCTGCAGAACAGCTGGCCAGGGTGGCCGAGCAGTTCTAGGCGCTACCATCTGGGACTGCGCGATTGCTACAGTTGCAGTTTCGAATCCTGCCTCAGGTATGGATGTGTGTGCTGTCCTTAGGTTAGTTAGGTATAAGTAGTTCTAAGTTCTAGGGGACTGATGACCTCAGAGGTTAAGTCCCATAGTGCTCAGAGCCGTTTGAACCATTCTGTAGAACAGGTGTACCACAAGGTTTAGATGTATGACTAAAGTTTCTGTGACGGTTTCGATCTGTAGCAAGAGAACCTGCGAAAGAGCTATACCACAAGGATCCGTGTTAGGACTGATGTTCCTATGACAGACTCGTTTTGCAGTCAGGGTACCTACAAAACAGCTGTATCACAAATGTTAATGCTTGGAGCACTGTTTGGTGTGGCAGTTTTGTTGTGTAGGCAGAGCTGTCCTGTAATGGTTTGTGTTAGTATCCCTGATTACTGTGGCACCTTTTGGTATAGACAGAGACTAGACAACAGGCCAAAAAAGAGACAGCAGGTGTGTCTCCAGGGACGGAGGTCTGCCGCAAAGGTGTGTCGTGTTGGGGCCACAGTTCTGTATAGCAGAACAAGAGAACCTACAAAAGAGTCATACCACAAGGATTCATGTTAGGGCCAATGTTCCTGTTAGAGAGTTGTTCTGTAGTCAGAGTATCTACAGAACAGGTTTATCACAAATGTTCATGCTTGGAGCACTGTTCAGTGTGGTAGTTTTGTTGTGTTGGCAGAGCTGTACTGTAATGGTTCATCCTAGTATCACTAATCACTGTGGGGTTTCCTTTCTATAGGCAGAGAAGCAACAGAGCAAATGTACCACAAGGGTTAGTGTTAGGACCACTGTTCACTTTTGATGTTATATTAGTTTTGTGTCTTCTTCTCTCTCTTGTTCTCCTTTCAGCTCTAGTTCTGGGCAGAACCTGCTCGCTTGTTAGTTATTTCATTATGTTTTCCATACATCATTTGAACTATTCTTTTGTAGAAATGGTGTTGAATGAATGAATCATTTTACAGGACATGTATTCATGATTAGAGTTAACATTAATGGACACATTATTATTTTTAGTCCTACTCATGGAATTATAGTTAATTTTGCCTTTTTTTTAGTGGCTACCAGTTACCAAGTAAAAATTGTTGATTGGAATAGAAGTTGTCAGTAGAAATGATTTTACATTAGATTTAAAACTTGTTTTGCTACATGTTAGACATTTTATGTTATTGGGAAAGAGATGAAAAATTTTTGTTGCTGCATATTGAACACCTTTCTGAGTTACTGACAGCTTCAACAATGGTTCATAAACCACATTTCTCCCTCTAGTGTTGGAGGCACTTACATCACTGTCCTCCTCAAATTGTGATGGACTATTTATGACGAATTTCATTAGGCAATATATATACATCGTGATGGCGCTGTTAAAATGCCTAGCTCCTTGAAGAGGGACCTACATGACATCCGTGGCTAAACGCCACATATTTATTATTCTTACTGCTCGCTTTTGTGCAATCGATATTTTCTGTCTAAGTGATGAGCTACCCTAGAAAATTAGAGTGGAAATATGCAAAATATGTCAGCAATTCTTCGAAGACCAAAACTAGCTGTATGTAACTGTGTTACAGGCTGGGAAATATGCGTCTTTCAAAAAAAAAAAAAATAGTTCAAATGGCTCTGAGCACTATGGGACTTAACTTCTGAGGTCATCAGTCCTCTAGAACTTAGAACTACTTAAACCTAACTAACCTAGGGACATCACACACATCCATGCCCGAGGCAGGATTGGAACCCGCGACCATAGCGGTCGCGCGGTTCCAGACTGTAGCGCCTAGAACCGCTCGGCCACCACGGACGGCTGCGTCTTTCAGTTGAAGTTTTCTTCAATATGTGCACCCAAAAATTTGTAGCATTTTAATCTACTTACTGACTCCTGCTTAGGTGCTACATCAGTTGTTGGTATGACTCTTTCTGTTGCTTGTGCAGAATTGAATGTGGTCTGTTTTTCTAGGGAGAGTACATTTTCAGGGAACCTCTTAATAATTCTTTGTAAAATATCTTTTACCAACTCTTCTGTTGCTTTTTTCTCTCATGGAATTTATTATAACACCAGTATCATCTGTTTGTTTTGTGCGTCGGCAACAGGCTGTGTTCAGCATCGTAACTTAAATGCTATATCAGATATCATTCACTTTATGTCTGTTGTCCACATTTCAGAGCCACACTGTGCTATACTCCCAGTCAGCTCTTAACCGCATTACCCCTCTCTTCACTATTTATATTTGTTATATAGGGTGATTTTTTCCAGGGTGCACAAACTGTAGGGACTGATCAATGAGGGGATACGGAACAAAAAGGTCTAATGAATTTATATCCAGAAATACATGGTTTCTATGCTAGAGGCGATTTATTCAATCATATAGTCACTGAGACTGCGGTCCAATACACGATGTAGCATGAAGCCACAGTTAGATGATGTGTTAAAAATGCGTTCCAGGTACCTCAATGCATGCGTGTACGCGCCGTAGCATGTTCTGTCTCACGCGTTGACATCGGCCAGGCTGGATCCAAACAGTGTCAAAGGCAGCATGAACACGCTGCTATAGTGTCTCCACATCTGGAATGGGCTCTGCATACACAATACTTTTGAGATGGCCCCATAACGGGAAATCGCACGGGTTGGTATCCAGTGCAAGAGCAGGCCGTACAGCTGGCCCCCCTCGTCCAGTCCGTCGACCAGAGAAGACACGGTTCAGATGCGCCCGGACGTTAACAGCGAAGTTGGCTGGAGCACATCATGTAGCAGCCACACAACCCTTCGATTCGTCCATGGCACTTCTTCCAGCAGGGGAGGCAAAGTAACTCGCAAGCAACGCCGATAGTTCCGGCCTGTTAGGAGATTTGGGACTGGTCCCAAAATAGGTCGCCAATTATCCCGGCCCACACATTCCATCTGCAGCGATGCTTATGATTCGCTGTCACCATACGATGGGGGTTCTGCGTCCTGTCCCGCAGAAGACTGTTATGAAAGTTGGAGATACCACTCCGTGTAAAGGTGGCCTCGTGTGTGAATGGGATAGATTGCACAAATCCTGGAATCGTGGTTGCCTGGTGAAGAAACCAGTGAAAAAACTGCTCCCGGTTTGGAAAGTCTGTCACTAGTAACCCCTTCACTCCATGTAAGTGATAATGGTAGTAACAAGTGTCATGGAGAATGTTCCACACGGTTGTCTGGCTTACCCTGTACTGGCAGGCCAACTGGCTGGTAACAGACACGGCGGTTACCTCCCACAGTGTGAATCACATATTCTTCTAAGTCTGGTGCCGAGACATTTAGGGTATGTCCTTCGTGATTTCCTGCTTCCTGAAACGACCCTGTCTCACAAGGGGAAGGCCTCAGACACGGCCAACCGATTCAGCTCAAATTTGGCAGGTCGCTTGTGTACAACCTAAAACGAAGGAATCTATTTTGGGTCAACACCACCGAAATTTTGAGAAAATCGCCCCTAAAAGTTATGACGAGCAATCGACTCAAAATTGGCGGGATCGATAGATAATTGTAAATAGAGCATTTTTCATTATCAGGTATTGGGTCCGAAAATGCTTACTTTTCCAGAAATCGAGGTAAGAAACTTTTACAACTGCCGCTTCTGTACCCACATGGTAAACGCTTTGCGGGAATAGCACCGATAGCGCAACGGCCAAGGTAACTGGCTGGAACTTTGAGAACCCGGGTTCGAATCTCCAAGAAACCTACCGGATGTTGTTCTTTTCGTTTGTATTTTTCCGTATCTCAATTAAGAGGGATAGGAGGGTTAATAAGGTAAGTATTATTATCATTCATTATTGATTTACTTACCTTACTAACCCTCCTATCCCTATCAACTGAGATATGGAAAAATACAAACGAAAAGAATAACGTCCGCTACGTTTCTTCGAGATTCGATCCCGGGCTTTCCGATTCCCAGCCAATTGCCTTGGCTTTTGCGCTATCGGCGCTGTCGGCGAACGGCGTTTACCGTGTGGTTACAGAAGTGGCAGTTGTAAAAGTTTCTTTCCTCTATTTCTGGAAAATTTTGCGTTTGCGGACCACATACCTGATGATGAAAAATGCTCTATTTACAATTACCTATCGATCCCGCCAATTTTGAGTCGATTGCTCGTCGTAACGCTTAGGGGTGATTTTCTCAAAATTGCGGGGGTGTTGACACAAAATAACTTAGAGTCCTTAAAAATGGCTCTGAGCACTTAAAGTCTGTGGTCATCAGTCCCCTAGAACTTAGAACTACTTAAACCTAACTAACCTAAGGACATCACACACATCCATGCCCGAGGCAGGATTCGAACCTGCGACCGTAGCAGTCTCGCGGTTCCGGACTGAGCGCCTAGAACCGCTAGACCACCGCGGCCGGCTTAGAGTCCTTAGTTTTAGGTTGTACACAAGCGACCTGCCAAATTTGAGCCGAATTGGTTGGCCGTGTCTGAGGCCTTCCCGTTGTCAGGCGAACTGCAAACATTGAATGGTGTGGTTGTTCTTGGCGGTGATAAGTCTCCTTGTACAGCCATCCTGCGCACCGCCCATTGCTATTTGCCTTTCCGTAAGTAAACACCGTGTTGCCAAGCTCTCGAATCGAATGCGGAACAATTGTGTACAACGCTGTATCACATCCACTACAAGGTGAGCCAGCAAGAGAAGTGAATAGGACATTTGTTGTTGTTGTGGTTGTAGTGGCGTGGCAAGACAGCCAAGCCACTCGGAGGTAGCCGAAAGGCGCGCGTTAAGCTCACGCAGATTGGCGTGAGGTCTGGAACATGGTAAAGTAATTATCCTATAAAGAAAAGAACGTAGTTCTTGGAATACTTAACTTTAATCCACAATTGGAGCATCGCTCTTGTTTAGACGTTATTACACTGAATATAAACTGGTAATGGCGACTTGCTAGGTCGAAGCAAATGACGTAGCTGAAGGCTATGCTAAACTGTCGTCTCTGCAAATGAGAGCGTATGTGTCAGTGTAGCTTCGCTAGCAAAGTCGGCTGTACAACTGGGGCGAGTGCCAGGGAGTCTCTCTAGACTAGACCTGCCGTGTGGCGGCGCTCGGTCTGCAATCACTGACAGTGGCGACACGCGGGTCCGACGTATACTAACGGACAGCGGCCGATTTAAAGGCTATTACCTAGCAAGAGTGGTGTCTGGCGGTGACACCACAGTGGTCTTCAGTCCTGAGACTGGTTTGATGCAGCTCTCCATGCTACTCTATCCTGTGCAAGATTATTCATCTCCCAGTACCTACTGCAACATACATCCTTCTGAAAATGCTTGGTGTATTCATTTTTTGGTCTCCGTCTACGATTTTTACCCTCTATGCTTTCCTCCAGTACTAAACTGGAGATCCCTTGATACCTCACAATATTTCACACCAACCGATCCTTCTTCCAGTCAGGTTGTGCCACAAACTCCTCTTCCCAATTCTGTTCAATACCTCCTCATTAGTTATATGATCTCATATAATCTTCAGCATTCTTCTGTAGCACCACATTTTGAAAGCTTCTATTCTCTTCTTGTCCAAATTATTTATCGTCCATGTTTCACTTCCATATATGGCTACACTCCATACAAATACTTTCAGAAATGACTTCCTGACACTTAAATCTATACTCGATGTTAACAATTTTCTCTTCTTCAGAAACGCTTTCCTTGCCATTGCCAGTATACATTGTATATCCCACATACTTCCACCATCATCAGTTACTCTGGTCCCCAAATAGCAAAACTCCTTTGCTACTTTAAGTGTCTCATTGCCTGATCTAATTCCCTCAGCATCACCCGACTTAATTCGACTACATTCCATTGCCCTCGTTTTGCTTTTGTTGATGTTTATCTTATATCCCCCTTTCGAGACACTGTCCATTCCGTTCTACTGCTTCTCCAAGTCCTTTGCTGTCTCTAACAGAATTACAATGTCATCAGCGAACCTCAAAGTTTTTACTTCTTCTTCATGAATTTTAATATCTACTCCGACTTTTTGTTTTGTTTCCTTTACTGCTTGCTCAATGTACAGATTGAATAACCTCGGGGATAGGCTATAGCTCTGTCTCACTCCCTTCCCAACCACTGCTTCCCTTTCATGCCCCTCAACTTTTATAACTGCCATCTGGTTTCTGTACAAATCGTAAATAGCCTTTCCCTCCCTTTCAGAATTTGAAAGAGAGTGTTCCTGTCAACATTGTCAGAAGCTTTCCCTAAGTCTACAAACGCTAGGAACATAGGTTTGCCTTTCCTTAATCTATCTTCTAAGATAAGTCTTGGGGTCAGTATTGCCTTACGTGTTCCAACATTTCTACGGAATCCAAACTGATCTTGCCCGAGGTCGGCTTCTATCAGTTTTTCCATTCGTCTGTTAAGAATTCGTGTTAGTATTTTGCATTGGGCATAACATTACTCATTACTATGGCAGGAGAGGGCGCTAGGGCATGAAAAAGGAGGAACAATACTACCCTTTAGGAGGCAACCGAGGTACAGCACGTATTAGACACCAGTCTATTGAATAAGTCGTCTCTAGCATGGAAACCATTCATTTGCGGACATTAGTTGATTACACATTTTTTGTTCGGTATCCTCTCATCGATCAACCCCTAGGGTTTGTACACGGTGGAAAAAAGTCGCCCTGTGTAACGAATTATTTTTCTGTTATTCGTGAATATTTTTCGTGCTTGTCGAATTCCGCGTTGAAGGGGAGATTTATTATCTTTGACCCGAAAAAATCACGCTCTTTGAGAATGTTTTTCTCGGGATGTGTTATTGATATCATGTCAAATTTGGTCAATATCTTTATTGATATTTCCTCTACAAACGAATTTTTTCGACCGGAAATGTCGAAGAGCAAAGGCGGAAGTGCTGTCGGAACGAAACAAAATATCGATGTAGACCTCCACGCGCTGTATGTTACAGGTCAGCCGGCTCGTCTGAAATCACAATTGAGTTGACGTTAGCGAAGTATATAAGATTCTTCAGGAGTTGTACCTCGCTTAAGTTATTTGGACCATAGGAAACACAATGGCGGCCATTTGAAAAAAAATAGGGTTTTTTCATCGATTTCTCGACTTCGTCGGGCAAGTAAAAATATTTATACTTGATGGATCGGAAAAAAATGGTACAAGTCCTAGACAATTAAGATAGCTTCGTCGGAAACAAAGAATCATGCCAATCGATTGAGTAGTTTTGAAGTTACCATACCGCGCGATAAAAACAAAAGTCATTTCGAGAAAAACGCGTTTGAAGTTTTGACTACATATAAATGCAATATTATGCAACTGCTGAGCGGTTCTAAGCGCTTCAGTCTCGGAACCGCGCAGGTGCTACGGTCGCAGGTTCGAATCCTGCTTCGGGCATGGATGTGTGTGATGTCCTTAGGTTAGTTGGGTTTAAGTAGTTATAAGTTCTAGGGGACTGATGACCTCAGATGTTAAGTCCCATAGTGGTCAGAGCCATTTGAGCCATATTATGCAACGTACGTTCAATATGCTATTCCGGGTCCATAAACCAGTCCTTCCTCTTCCTCAGAGAGGGCGTTCTACTGGATCTGGGCCATCCTGCGCTGCTCCAGAGCCGCTCGTACGGCCGGTGTCAAGCGGTTTTCCGCCGCTCGAATCCTTTGTTCGTCCGAATGCTTGGCGAACTGCATCGAATAGAGTCCCAGGGCGACGTCCATCATTGTCACGGTCTTCAGAATTGCTGAATACCCTTCGTTGAAGCTGCTCACTACCAGGAAAGTCGCAATCTCCACAGTCTTCGCACCAGAATGCAAACTTCCAAACTCACGCGTTCGAACTTTCATTCGAATTTTGTGTGTTTCCTCCCAAGCACCGGTATAATAACTCGTCCTCCGAAAGGGCCTCGTAGATCGGATGAAACACTTTTTGAACTTCTCTGCAGAGCGGCTGGTCATGTTGATATTCTTCCAGATGTGCGGTAGCCTATGCAGTCCGCCACTTGCACCAACTAGTTTCCGCAGCCGGCCAATTTTGGTGTTGTAGGTGGTCACCCGTCGAACACTTGTCTAAATACGTTGCCCAAATTGTTTTCTTCATCTGTTCCACCGAACTGGAATGCCGTCGGATTGCCAAGGCGTAGTACGTCGTAAGCTCCTGCATCACTTTATCAGTTTTAGTCATGGGCAAGCACATAGAATAAGTTTTCGCGGCTACAAAGTCGAATTTCTCGAAAAAAAATGGTGCGTGAAAAAGGCAGATTTCACGCAGGTACATTTTTTTCTTCAGCCGCATATAACAAACATTACCGTTCCGTATTCGGAAAAAGCTGTTTCAGGGGTGGATTCTAAACACTACTATGGATCCAAAAATTCAACTTAAAAATATCGATTTTTTGAACCAAAAGATAGTAAACCTCCCCTTAATGTTTTTTTTTTTTTTTTTTTTTTTTTTTGGTCATCAGTCTACTGACTGGTTTGATGCGGCCCGCCACAAATTCCTTTCCTGTGCTAACCTCTTCATCTCAGAGTAGCACTTGCAACTTACGTCCGCAATTATTTGCTTGACGTATTCCAATCTCTGTCTTCCTCTACAGATCTTGCCCTCTACAGCTCCGTCCAGTACCATGGAAGTCATTCCCTCAAGTTTTAGCAGATGTCCTATTATCCTGACCCTTCTCCTTATCAGTGTTTTCCACATATTCCTTTCCTCTCCGATTCTGCGTAGAACCTCCTCATTCCTTACCTTATCAGTCCACCTAATTTTCAACATTCGTCTATAGCACCACATCTCAAATGCTTCGATTCTCTTCTGTTCCGGTTTTCTCACAGTCCATGTTTCACTACCATACAATGCTGTACTCCAGACGTACATCCTCAGAAATTTCTTCCTCGAATTAAGGCCGGTATTTGATATTAGTAGACTTCTCTTGGCCAGAAATGCCTTTTTTGCCATAGCGAGTCTGCTTTTGATGTCCTCCTTGCTCCGACCGTCATTGGTTATTTTACTGCCTAGGTAGCAGAATTCCTTAACTTCATTCGTGACCATCAATCCTGATGTTAAGTTTTTCGCTGTTCTCATTTCTACTACTTCTCATTACCTTCGTCTTTCTCCGATTTACTCTCAAACCATATTGTGTACTTATTAGACTGTTCATTCCGTTCAGCAGATCATTTAATTCTTCTTCACTTTCACTCAGGATAGCAATGTCATCAGCGAATCGTATCATTGATATCCTTTCACCTTGTATTTTAATTGCACTCCTGAACCTTTCTTTTACCTCCATCATTGCTTCCTCGATGTACAGGTTGAAGAGTAGGGGCGAAAGGCTACAGCCTTGTCTTACACCCTTCTTAATACGAGCACTTCGTTCTTGATCGTCCACTCTCATTATTCCCTCTTGGTTGTTGTACATATTGTATATGACCCGTCTCTGCCTATAGCTTACCCCTACTTGTTTCAGAATCTCGAACAGCTTTCACCATTTTATATTGTCGAGCGCTTTTTCCAGGTCGACAAATCCTATGAAACCGTCTTGATTTTTCTTTAGCCTTGCTTCCATTATTAGCCGTAACGTCAGAATTGCCTCTCTCGTCCGTTTACTTTTCCTAAAGCCAAACTGATCGTCACCTAGCGCATTCTCAATTTTCTTTTCCATTCTTCTGTATATTATTCTTGTAAGTAGCTTCGATGCATGAGCTGTTAAGCTGACTGTGCGATAATTCTCGCACTTGTGAGCTCTTGCCGTCTTCGGAATTGTGTGGATGATGCTTTTCCGAAAGACAGATGGTATGTCGCCAGACTCATATATTCTACACACCAACGTGAATAGTCGTTTTGTTGCCACTTCCCCCAATGATTTTAGAAATTCTGATGGAATGTTATCTATCCCTTCTGCCTTATTTGACCGTAAGTCCTCTAAAGCTCTTTTAAATTCCGATTCTAATACTGGTTCCCCTATCTTTTCTAAATCGACACCTGTTTCTTCTTCTATCACATGAGACAAAGCTTCACCATCATAGAGGCTTTCAGTGTATTCTTTCCATCTATCTGCTCTCTCCTCTGCATTTAACAGTGGAATTCCCGTTGCACTCTTAATGTTACCACCGTTGCTTTTAATGTCACCAAAGGTTGTTTTGACTTTCCTGTATGCTGAGTCTGTCCTTCCGACAATCATATCTTTTTTGATGTCTTCACATTTTTCCTGTAGCCATTTCTTCTTAGCTTCCCTGCACTTCCTATTTATTTCATTCCTCAGCGACTTGTACTTCTGTATTCCCGATTTTCCCGGAACATGTTTGTACTTCCTCCTTTCATCAATCAACTGAAGTATTTCTTCTGTTACCCATGGTTTCTTCGGAGCTACCTTCTTTGTACCTATGTTTTCCATCCCAACTTCTGTGATGGCCCTTTTTAGAGATGTCCATTCCTCTTTAACTGTACTGCCTACTGCGCTATTCCTTATTGCTGTTACTTACGTGTTACCTATCAGAGTCGTATCTAGACGTATCAGGGGTCCCATATCACTCCAACTGCACACGTTCCACACCATTACAGAGCCTCCACCAGCTTGAACAGTCCCCTGCTGACATGCAGGGTGCATAGATTCATGATGCCGTCTAGTACCCGTACACGTCCAACCGCTCGATACAATAACATGTTTCCAGTCATCAACAGTCCAATGTCGGTATTGACGGGCCCAGACGAGGCATAAAGCTTTGTGTCATGTACTTATCAAGGATACACGAGCGGGCCTACGGCTCTGAAAGCCCTTATCTACACACCAACGTGAATATTCGTTTTGTTGCCACTTCCCCCAATGTACTGGAATAAAATTGCGAGCCGCAGTGTGGCACGCACGCCACGAGGTGGGGGCAGTTGATGCCGTCACGGAGTTACTCGCTCGCTCCCGTGTGTGCGACTGTTTACCTTTTGTACGACGCCAGAGAAAGAGTGGAAGATAAACAATGGATGTGAGGTGGTAGCGCCCGGAGCGTGCTGAGCGTTGCGCGGGGCGTTTCCATTGTGGCAGCACTCGTCGTCATCAGGACTGCGTGGGCGTGCGCACGGGACCCCGGCAATGGCCGCCCGCCCTGCTCGACCTGAAAACACGGAGCGCTGCGGTGGCTGCGAACCGAGGACTGCCCGTGCGCAGAGACGCTACCCTGAGGCACTGAAGTCTGGCAGTCAAGGGAAGGCAGGATTCGGTTACGATTCTGGACGGGCGCCGTAATCAGTTACTATTGGTTGCCTTTTACAGTGGCACACAATTTATTTTAAGCCAGTAATTCCAGACTCAACAATAAATAAAAGTACACTGCTGGCCATTAAAATTGCTACACCAAGAAGTAATGCAGATGATAAACGGGTATTCATTGGACAAGTATATTATACTAGAAGTAACATGTGATTACATTTTCACGCAATTTGGGTGCATAGATCCTGAGAAATCAGTACCCAGAACAACCAACTCTGACCGTAATAACAGCCATGATACGCCTGGGCATTGAGTCAGAGCTTGGATGGCGTGTACAGGTACAGCTGCCCATGCAGCTTCATCACGGTACCACAGTTCATCCAGAGTAGTGACTGGCTTATTGTGACGAGCCAGTTGCTCGGCCACCATTGACCAGACGTTTTCAGCTGGCCACGGCAGCAGTCGAACATTTTCTGTATCCAGAAAGGCCCGTCCAGGACCTGCAACATGCGGTCATGCATTATCCAGCTGAAATGTAGGGTTTCGCACGGATCGAATGAAGGGTAGAGCCACGGGTCGTAACACATCTGAAATGTAACGTCCACTGTTCAAAGTGCTGTCAATGCGAACAAGAGGTGACCGAGACGTGTAACCAATGGCACCCCATACCATCAAGCCGGGTGATACGCCAGTATGGCGATGACGAATATGCGCTACCAATATGCGTTCACCGCGATGTCGCCAAACACGGATGCGACCATCATGATGCTGTAAACAGAGCCTGGATTCATCCGAAAAAATGACGTTTTGCCATTCGTGCACCCAGGTTCGTCGTCGAGTACACCATCGCAGGCGCTCCTGTCTGTGATGTAGCGTCAAGGGTAACACCAGCCATGGTCTCCAAGCTGATAGTCCATGCTGCTGCAAACGTCGTCGAACTGTTCGTGCAGATGGTTGTTGTCTTGCAATCGTCCCCATCTGTTGCCTCAGGGATCGAGACGTGGCTGCACTATCCGTTACAGTCATGCGGATAAGATGCCTGTCATCTCGACTGCTAGTGATACGAGGCCGTTGGGATCCAACACGGCGTTTCGTATTACCCTCCTGAACCCACCGATTCCAAATTCTGCTAACAGTCATTGGATCTCGACCATTCCGAGCAACAATGTCGCGATACGATAAACCGCAATGGCGATAGGCTGCAATCCGACGTTTATCAAATTCGGAAACGTGATGGTACGCATTTCTCCTCCTAACACGAGCCATCATAACAACGTTACACTAGGCAATGCCGGTCAACTGCTGTTTGTGTATGAGAAATCGGTTGGAAGCTTTCCTTGTGTCCGTACGTTGTAGGTGTCGCCACCTGCGTCAACCTTGTGTGAATGGTCTGAAAAGCTAATCATTTGCATATCACACCATCTTCTTCCTGTCGGTTAAATTTCGCGCCTGTAGCACGTCATCTTCGTGGTGTAGCAATTTTAATGGCCTCTGGTGTACCATACGTTATTAATGAAGCAATAAACAACTGTGTAATTAGTTGTGTTTTCAATGAGCTACAGTTTAGCAAATCACCACTAAATACAGATACAGCAGATAATGTTTTAAAAGCAAGGCACTGTGATCTGGGCAGAAGGCCTTACACGCCAGGAATGGCAATAAATTAAGAATTGTTTAAAAATCACTTCAAGCTACAATTACAGGTATTGAAATATTAAAGACAAGTCGCCACAAGCACAGCAGAAAGCCTCAGACGTCTGGAATGGCAGTGAATAAGGTTTTAAAGGCTTACTGAGTGAATACAAACACCAAATTAGAATTTTAATGCAAATTACAACAGTCACGGCTGAAGGCCTTACACGCCAGGAACGGCAATAATATAAAAAATTTAGAAAGCTACTGTAAAATAGCAAATACAATAGCAAAGGTTAATTTAAAAAAAAAAAAACAAGCAACTGATCAGGAAACGGGTGAAATAAGATGATGGTAAACTTTATAACACAAGCGTTAACATCCACTGAACACTGCACTGCTAGGTTTATTCCAGAAGGCGACCAGAATTATTAACTGGGCATATATAACCTTTAATGTAGGCGTTACAAGCTATTGTAATGAATAATACAATAATAAAACACAAGGACTAGTACATAAGTTCCTTAAACGGTACTGAGGCAGAATATACCCGCAGAAAGCGTGAGCTGAAGGAGTGTTACACTGAACTACCGGCCGTCAGACCTCCTTTTAGACACCTGTCTTAAAAGAACCAAGGAGCCACAGACGGTGCTCCAGGAATCGACCTCTGAGAAGGTTCGGCAACAAAGACTTTCGCGAGCGATGAGATAGACAGCCAAGAGTTGCATTCACTTCACAAGATGGTAACTCAGACTAGTGGCAGTCTAACGAATGACTACTGATAATCTTGCTGTAGCTACCTAACGTCCGATAAACCAAATGCAATGATGGAACAATACGCCAAATCCGGAACCGGCAGTCTGCACTGCGCCCCCAGAATACTGTGCTTAGAGCGCCGGAACGAGAACGGAACCACTACCACCAGAGTTGAAGAATCATCAATCGGGCTACGATCAAGAAAGCTGTCAAAACTACACGCCTTACCGGACAGCAGCGGCAAGGCGAGGAAACGTACACTGCCGTTACACACACTAAAGAAATGTCGTGTGACTAGGGCCACCCGTTGGGGAGACCGTTCGCCGGGTGCAAGTCTTTTTATTTGACGCCACTTCGACGACTTGCGTGTCGATGGGGATGAAATGATGATGATCAGGACAACACACACCCAGTCGCTCAGCGGAGAAAATTAGCGACCCTGGCGGGAATCGAACCGGGGCCCTTAGGATTGACATTCTGTCGCACTGACCACTCAGCTACCGGGGCGGACGTTAAGTACACTAACCCTCAGGGCAGATAATTGGGGCGTTAGCGGCCACCAGGCAAGAAAAATTACCGCTAGTTGAACTTAACAAATTGCAACGAATGCAGTAAATAGTAATAAGAAGTCGAGGAAAGCTAATCAGATCATTCTTCCCCAAGCACTCCACTCGCTACTCTTCACCTCGGCGACACTACGAGCAGCAACACGAACCCAAGTCACTGGAGAATCGAGAGATCTCGCAGTGGTGGAGGTTTCTCTACTTGGACTGAAATACACTCATCTTTAAGTTTGCAGGATCCGGTCTACGACGAGGTCGTGCTCCCTCGTGACCACAGCCCTTCCATCCGGCAGTCCACGCGCGCCGCCAGCGGTCCCGGCGTGTTCTCGCACTGTGCGGACCTGGCTTCTCCTCAGTCCACAACTGCCACACTCACATGACCCGGCAAAACAACGAAGTCACACCAAAGATAGGGCAACAGTCCTACATATCGATAACCGCCGCTGCTGCCACTAGCAGACAGGCAACGCTTGCGAAACCAAGTGGCGCCAAGGAGACAAACAACCGCAACCTTGCCAACCAAATGATACCGTCTGGCCTGCAACAGAGGGCGTAAACCTACAAACAGCACCAACACGAGCCGCAGCATGGCTGAGGCACCTAGCAATATATTGGTGAATATACTAAATCACTTGTGTGTTATTTCGTGCAAGTTGTGGCGTTGATATCAAAGAGAGTCATCCGATTTTTAAAAAAATCATAACTGTTATGCTGTTTGAGATATGTCCGTGAACAACGAACTGTTGGAAAGAGCAAACTCGCGATTTTACGTGGTTCCCGCTAGGTAGCAGCACTGTGCGCCACCTTCAGTTCTGGTAAAAGTGGTGTCGGGACAACAGAAAGCGTTTTGTGTTCTACGTTTTGCGCAGATTGGGTCAGTTCAAATCAAATGGCTCTGAGCTCTATGGGACTTAATACCTATGGCCATCAGTCCCCTAGAACTTAGAACTACTTAAACCTAACTAACCTAAGGACATCACACAACACCCAGTCATCACCAGAGAAAATCCCTGACCCCGCCCGGAATCGAACCTGGGAACCTGGGCGCGGGAAGCGAAAACGTTACCGCAGGACCACGAGCTGCGGACGATTGGGCCAGTAATAACTGTTCAGCGTGACTTTCGTACTAGGTATGGTGTGGATCCTCCTACAGCACAGAGTATTAGACGATGGTATCAACAATTCCGAGAAACAGGCTGTTTGCGTAAAGGCAAATCGCCGGGCCGTCCCTGAGTGTCTGACACAAACGTCGAACCCACCCGCCACAGTTTCACGAGGAGTCCGCAGAAATCCGTTCGCCGTGCAGCTCGACAGCTCAACATGGCCCCGATGGCCGTCTGGCGTGTGTTGCGTCGTCGTTTACACACGGAACCGTACAAAATTCAGCTACTGTAAGCTCTTCGTGAAGGTGACAAACAAGGACGTGTGGAGTTCCGTAATTCCGTCCTTTGCAAGATGGAGGGTGACAGTTTTCTTCCACGCTTCGTGTTTAGCGACGGGGCAACACTCCATTTAAATGAAAAGGTGAACCGTCATAATGGCAGAATATGGGGGACGGAACAACCACATGAAGTTGTACAACATGAGAGGGACTCTCCAAAATGTAATGTGTTCTGTGCAGTTTAACGGGAAAAGGTTTATGCTCCATATTTCTTTGCCAAGAACACTGTTACAGGAAGCACGTATCTCGGTATGCTTGAGAACTTTCTTTTCCTACAGTTGGAGAGTAAATCGAAGGACTTCATTTACCAACAGGATGGGGCATCCGGAATTGCGGGAATTTTTAAATCGAAGGATTACTGAACGATGGTTCGTTTGCGCTGGACGGAATGATTCAGCCTTACACTACTGGCCTCCAAGGTCATCAGACCTGACCGTATGTGATTATTTCTCGTGGGGGCTTATGAAAGACTCTGTTTATGTACCTCCGTTACCGACAACTACGAATGAACTGAGGCACCTCATAACAGCAGCTGTGGAAGCTGTAACTCTTGTACTGACGAGAAAGGCGGAAATCTGCTCCGGAGTCTGCGCTCGAATACCGCCCAGAACTGTTCGATAATGTTCAAGTACGAGGACGGTGCTGGCCAGGGAAGATGTTGCAGTTCAGTTGCATGCTCCTCGTACCGCGACTGTACTGTCCTAGCTGTGTGAATGGGTGCATTATCATCCTGAAATATGTCATCATTGTTGGGGAACAACATTTCATTCATGGGGTGCACCTCACCATCATTGGCTGTAAGATGGCCTTTGAGAGTAGTGATGGGGCCAAAATACCATGATATGGCTACCCACACCATCGCACTTCCATGTTTAACCACTGGAATCAAGCAATCAGGATTGGAGCCTTGTTTTGGCGTTCTCCAGACGTAAACCCGGCCGCATGTTGGAAATAACGACCATATGACGTGTTCCCACTGATCGACCGTCCAGGATTTATGCTCCTGACACCGTGTTTTACGCTTCTTTGCGTTGGTTGTCGTCGCTCATGATTACGGTACAGCAGCTAGTCCACGAATGTTCGCCATACGGAGTTCTGGGCGGACACTGTCGATAGATACGAGGTCTCGAAGATGGCTATTGAGCTCTGCATTCACTTTAGCCGCACTAAAGTGCGCGTCATTTATGACGGGGGCCGAGTTTAGGTTCGTTCTGCGCATCTGACGTCACAAAACACAGTCAGCCAATGAACAGAGAACGACATTGCCAGAGCTCGACTGCAGTGCAGAGCGCAGATGAGTGTCTTCAGTTTTGGAAACGTTCAGTCATAAATAAAGTAATTGAACAAAAGCAATGTCTTGATAGCAGACTTTCTGTTATAGAAAGTTTGGAAAAAGCATTCTTTATACCAATTGCTTCATATTCTATTAATTAATTAAACCAAACAAGCGCCTCCCAATTCAGGCGATAGCAAGGAAAGGTGTTTGTATCATACTCACTAACCGCTTTTTCGCAATAAAGAACAGCGGTAATTGTTTATTTCCTATTGTGCTTCGAGGAAACGTAATTCATAACCAACAGTGTTTGTCGGTATTTTGCGTGATATTTTAAAGTCCTTCGGGAGGTTTATGGACAGACGAGCTGCGTTAGCGTAATGGTTAATGTGTATGGCTGCTAAGTGAGGGGTTCTGAGTTCAATCCGTGATCGGTGCTTAATATTTTCTTTATTTAAAAACAATATCGAAGTGTCTTATTCATGAATTTTATTCGTTTGAATGTAATTTTTTGAAATTTCTAGTGGCAACTAAAATCCACCATACGGAAAGTATACGCTATGGACTTTTATCTCTTCAAAATTTCGTGCAATGCTTTACTACATCTAATGCTGCACAATAACTGCGTTGAACATCGAAACAAAATTAAGTCATTTACGGGGGGAAGGTATCAGTCAAGAAGAAGTGTAAAAATCAAATTTTTGGGCCAAATAGTTTTTGTGAAATCGAATGATATAGTGTGTCAAAGCAGTCGAAACACCATGTGTCTGCACAAGCGAGCAGTGCAGTGACGACAAAAGCCGTGCAGTTCTAAGCGCGTCAGTTTGTAACCGCCTGACCGCTACAGTCGCAGGTTCGAACCCTGCCTCGGGCATGGGTGTGTGTGATGTCCTTAGGTTAGTTAGGTTTAAGTAGTTCTAAGTTCTGGGGGACTGATGACCTCAGTAGTTAAGTCCCATAGTGCTCAGAGCCATTTGAACCATTTTTTTTATGACAAAATCGCGCACATCGCGGAATGCGGGGAGCACGTCTCTGTAGCAGCGAAAGGATTAATGCGGCCGTGGTGGCTTTACTTCATAAACTGTGCGCTCCCCCCTAAGTTTGCGAACTATGCTATACTATGGCGCTGCTTCTATTGGCGCGTACAACTGGCAGCGCAGCCATCTCCCGCGTCTGGGCGGGCATGCGCGAACCGCCAAGATAAAAGAATTGAACTATAGTTTTGCATTGTTTTGACACTATTCGTGTTAGCGTATGACGATCTCTGTTGTTTAGTTTTGATTTGCGACCGATATCACGTTTACACGATGATGCCTTTCCATATTTTGTGTAGGTTGTCATGACTGCTGCTCTTGAAACATTCAATAAGTTGGCTGTCTTGGTTAGTGATGCTCCAGCTAATCTGCCCCCCCCCCCCCAATCTTCCCTCTTTGAAACTCTGTTAGGTCTGTCATTGCACGTCGACCTCGGCCTCTGAATGCAAATACGAAGTGTGCACTACTTGTAAACAACCTCCACTGATGCCTAGTCCGTACTGAACACGCACAGTCCAGCGAGACACGCGCCTTGCCTGCGTTGTTGACCGTCAAACACAACCGTCCCATTACAGCCGTGTTCGTATTATTTTGTCTATCCCGTGTGTGTTTACAGCATATTAAGCGAGGTTTGAACGACGAACCGAATCTGGCTCCAGGCAGATGCTGCGAAATCCTTACTTCCTTTTGCGAAAGATTTTGTTTGGGGAAAAATTAATGCCCATTATTGACACCATTCATATGTGCACCGTTCGGATTTTATGTGCATGCTGGCGGAGAACATTTTGAATACAGACTTTAAATTCCTTTCTAAAATATGCTCACTAAACTAATTAAAGTAAATCTGTTACTTAAACTGTTAATTACATTGTTAATGATGAAACTGTACAATGGAAATGTAAGAAAGCGCCGATGTACGTTGATTTTCTTCATTCATATTCCTTCCAGCGCAGGGGCCGGTTTTGTGTTCGCCTCTCTGTACAAAAATACGTCCGATCACATCAGAGGCAAGTTTACGACTATCACACTCTGTGCAAATAACAATATTCCAATTTTTGCTAACGAATGAATTCCTGTTAGTTCTCGTTAGAATATTAATTTTGCTTATTATTTCATAAATGAATCCAGAAATAAACATAGCAAACAGTACTGGATTGCGTAATTAATAAAAGAAATTTTAAGTGTGAAAATAATTCCTAATTTAAAATATTTCTAAAAAAGTAATTTTAAAAGTAAATTGAGAACTAGTACTTCATTCATCAACTTGGACAGTTTCCAGCCGCTGGCCGGGTCTGTATGGAACATAGGCCTCTCCATCGTCATCTGTCTTGCCACCATCTCTCCGTCTTCACCTTGGTCCAGTCTTCTTCTTTCTTCTGGACGCATTCCTCTACCCTTTCAGCCATCAGTCTCTCCGTCTTCCTCTTGGTCTCTTTCCTTCCAGTTTCATCTCGTGTATCCTCCTGGGCATCCTCTTCTCCTCCATTCTCTTAACGTGTACATACCATCTTAGCCTTGATTTCTCTGTCTCCCCCTGTAATGGTTCCACCTTCATTAACTCTCTGATCCTCTCATTTCTTAACCTGTCTATGTCACTCCAATACTGTTCCTCAAGAATTTCATTTCACTAGCTTGTACTATGCTTTTCTCACTTCCTTTCATAACCCAGGTTCCTGATGCATATGTCGGGATCGGGACATAGTATGACTGGTATATAAACTTCTTACTGATTTGGGGTACACCCTTGCTCCATATCAGGTTTCTGACACTCTTCCAAAATGCTTCTGCTTTTCTCCCCACTCGTTTATTTCCCTGTCGTTTTTTCCATCTCCTTGTATCAGGCTTCCTAGGTACTTGAAACTCTCCCCTCTCCTCAACCGTTACCCACCAATTGTTATTCCAGTTGTTGCTCTCTCCTTCTTTCTTGTTGTGGTAACCATCTCACTTATACTTAATTTCATCCCATATTCTTGTACTGTTCCTTTCCATACGTCCAAACAGTACAAGAATATGGGATAGAGGTTTAGTATGAGTAAGAGTGAGATGATTATTACAAGAAAGAAAAGTCGATAAATTAAAATATTTTACAAAGTAATTCCTTTTCATAAATTTTAGCTGGAAATACACTACTGGCCACTAAAATTGCTACACCAAGAAGAAATGCAGATGGTAAACGGGTATTCATTGGACAAATATATTATACTAGAACTGACATGTGGTTACATTTTCACGCAATTTGGGTGCATAGATCCTGAGAAATCAGTACCCAGAACAACCACCTCCGGCCGTAGTAACGGCCTCGATACGCATGGGTATTGAGTCAAACAGAGCTTGGATGGCGTGTACCCCATGGAGCTTCAACACGATACCACAGTTCATCAAGAGTAGTGACTGGCGTATTGTGACGAGCCAGTTGCTCGGCCACCATTGACGAGACGTTTTCAATTGGTGAGAAATCTGGAGAACGTGCTGGCCAGGGCAGCAGTCGAACTTTTTCTGTATCCAGAAAGGCCCGTACAGGAGCTGCGACATGAGGTCATACATTTTCCTGCTGAAATGTAGGGTTTCGCAGGGATCGAATGAAGGGTAGAGCCACGGGTCGTAACACATCTGAAATGTAACGTCCACTGTTCCAAGTGCCGTCAATGCGAACAAGAGATGACAGAGACGTGTAACCAATGGCACCCCATACCATCACGCCGGGTGATACGCCAGTATGGCGATGACGAATACACACTTCCAATGTGCGTTCACCGCGATGCCGCCAAACACGGATGCGACCATCATGATGCTATAAACAGAACCTGGATTCATCCGAAAAAATGACGTTTTGCCATTCGTGCACCCAGGTTCGTCGTGGAGTACACCATCGCAGGTGCTCCTGTCTGTGATGCAGCAGCAAGGGTAACCGCAGCCACGGTCTCCGAGCTCATAGACCGTGCTGCTGCAAAAGTCGTTGAAGTGTTCGTGCAGATGTTTGTTGTCCCTGTTGACTCAGGGATCGAGACGTGGCTGCACGATCCGTTACAGCCATGCGGATAAGATGCCTGTCATCCCGACTGCTAGTGATACGAGGCCGTTGGGATCCAGCACGGCGTTCCGTATTACCCTCCTGAACCCACCGATTCCATATTCTGCTAAGTCATTGGATCTCGATCAACGCGAGCAGCAATGTAGCGATACGATAAACCGCAATGGCGATAGGCTACAATCCGACCTTTATCAAAGTCGGAAACGTATATGGTACGTATTTCTCCTCCTTACACGAGGCATCACAACAACGTTTCACCAGGTAACGCCTGTCAACTGCTGTGTGTGTATGAGAAATCGGCTGGATACTTCCCTCAATGTCAGGACGTTGTAGGTGTCGTCACCGGCACCAATTTTGTGTGAATGCTCTGAAAAGCTAATAATTTGCATATCACAGCATCTTCTTCCTGTCGGTTAAATTTCGCGTCTGTAGCACGTCATCTTCGTGGTGTAGCAATTTCAATGGCCAGTGGTGTATAACATTCTGTGTATAAAATTATATGAAAGTGTTCAGAAGAGTAACTGAGATAATACTGGCCTGCCCAAAATGCGAAAAATAATACTGGTATCGATGACTATTGTTGAGGAAAAGGAATGCTGAAGGAGGATGTGCAGGTAGAGTCTACACATCAGCAACTGGTTCAGCACACACAGTCCACCGCCTCGCTGTACGTTCGTCCGTCTGGAAGGACGACACAAACGCCCTAAAACTGCTTGAAATGGTTGGCGACTGTGAGGGTACCCGTTTTGGTTCGGCAGTGCTCACTCTCGACCGTTTCCATCTGCTCGGCCGCACACAAACACCATCTCAGCTTGTGCCCCACATGAATACCGGACCATTCTGCTGTTTACAGTACGCTGCGTCAATCACACAGCCTGCAACACACAAGGAACACACAGCATGTGGCCAGAGGGACTTTCATTCTGTACTGTGACAACGATGCATTTCCGGTTACCTTTTCTTTTCCTCCATTTCTAGTCAGAAGTCCGTCCCTGCCATTTGTCGCTTTTATTAAATGATGACTAACTGACAACCTCAGCTGCCGACAGGTTTTGTTGATATACCTCGATGTGGACAGCTGAAAATGTGTGCCCCGACCGGGACTCGAACCCGGGATCTCCTGCTTACATGGCAGACGCTCTATCCATCTGAGCCACCGAGGACACAGGTGAATAGCGCGACTGCAAGGACTTATCCCTTGCAAGCTTCCCGTGAGACTCACATTCCCAACTGTCCACAATTCTACATATGTATTGTACCTTATAGACATTTGCCCACCCAGTCATTACTCGCGCACGCTTTTGCGATTCCCGTAAGAGTTTGGGCAACCTGCGCGCATTCGCACAGACGAAGGTCAATGGCTGGGTAGCCTTTAACTATATGTAAGCAGGAGATCCCGGGTTCGAGTCCCGGTCGGGGCACACATTTTCAGCTGTCCACATCGAGATATATCAACAATACCTGTCGGGAGCTGAGGTTGTCAGTTAGTCATCATTTATTCCAGGGAAAAGCTGCACGGTCATCAACAGTAACTGTTCTTTCGAGAACAAGTTACTGTCTTCATATATATAGCTTTTATTAAAGTTCACCCTGTATAACATCCTCTCCGGCGTCGTGTGGTGTAAACCACTAGAGAATTAGACAGCTACGGTTGTCAGTCTGCCTCAGACAAAATGTGCACCGTGGGCGGAAAGCAGCTTTTGATGTAAACATCACAAGAGTAGCGATAAGCCAAAGACGAAGGGCACGCTTTGATGCGAGTCTGTTGTCGACACTGCTAGAAGTCGAGTTACAAAAAAGAAGGTGGTGTACTGGAGCCCCGAGCCTGTTTGTCCTGTGTAGTCCTGGAGACGCTGGAATCCAGCGCTTTGGCCCGCCCGGAGTTCGTCCGCCCACCTTTCAAACAATTACGCTTTCTAATTGCTCGTTAGCGAGGGCTGTTTATCGCGAGAACAGCGTGAAACATCCAAACGACCCCCCTGAACGTGAATATCTAGCCACCAGCGAGGAGCGGCAACTGCACACCGCACGCAGCGCTTTACACTAGAGCTGTTAAGTGTCGATATATCGACGTTCTCATACAAATAGCGATGTATATCGATGATGTATTAGTGCCTGGCCATACAACGAACGTGTCATCCACGTAGCGGAAGAAACAAGTTGGTTTTTGTTTGGCCACATGGACGTGACAGATTAAATGAATTTCTCGAACACCTCAACTCGCTGCACCCCAACATACTGTTCACGTTGGACGTGGAGCAGGATGGTGCCCTACCGTTTCTTGACGTCCTGGCGAAACGGAAACCTGACGACAAGCTGGGACACAGTGTATACAGAAAACCTTCACACACTGATTTACGTGCTGTTCTAGGCGCTACAGTCTGGAGCCGAGCGACCGCTCCGGTCGCAGGTTCGAATCCTGCTTCGGGCATGGATGTGTGTGATGTTCTTAGATTAGTTAGGTTTAAGTAGTTCTAAGTTCTGGGCCACTGATGACCTCAGAAGTTAAGTCGCATAGTGCTCAGAGCCATTCGAACCACACTGATTTGTACCTAAATGCCTTCAGTTGCCACCACAACTCCCAGCGTGAAGGCGTTTTGCACACACGTGTTCACAGGGCACGATCGATCTGCGACCAGGAGAGCCTTCCAGCAGAACTGCAGCACCTCGAGGTAACATTTTGGAAAAATGCGTACAATCAGAAGCAAATAAGACACGCACTCAGACAGACTGCGCCAAGAGAACAAGAAGAAGAAGCAGAAGAACAGAAGTCATTGGCGTGCATTCCGTTTGTCGGAAACACGTTGTAACAACAACGACGTTGTACTATTGTACATATAAATAATATTTTTTTCTTATGATTTTTCGATAAACTTGTGTAATTGATGTCCTGATTTCATTTCTTTTTTGTTTCATGTCATTATGTTAAGAAAACTGTAAATAAGTTTCAGTGTGAATATTAATGTTTATGTCAAATGTCAAGTGATATTGTAATAGTATTGAAATGTAACAAATGTTGAGACTGTTGTAAGATGTTTAAAATTGTAACTGTGCGTCTGGTCCATACGTAGGCAATGTGTTAGGATATGTAGAACAACCAAGAGGGAATAATAAGAGTGGACGATCAAGAACGAAGTGCTCCTATTAAGAAGGGTGTAAGACAAGGGTGTAGCCTTTCGCCCCTACTCTTCAGTCTGTACATCGAGGAAGCAATGATGCAAATAAAAGATTCAGGAGTGGAATTAAAATACAAGGTGAAAGGATATCAATGGTACGATTCGCTGATGACATTGCTATCCTGAGTGAAAGTGAAGAAGAATTAAATGATCTGCTGAACGGAATGAACAGTCTAATGAGTACACAGTATGGTTTGAGAGTAAATCGGAGAAAGACGAAGGTAATGAGAAGTAGTAGAAATGAGAACAGCGAGAAACTTAACATCAGCATTGATGGTCACGAAGTCTATGAAGTTAAGGAATTCTGCTACCTAGGCAGTAAAATAACCAATGACGGACGGAGCAAGGAGGACATCAAAAGCAGACTCGCTATGGCAAAAAAGGCATTTCTGGCCAAGAGAAGTCTACTAATATCAAATACCGGCCTTAATTTGAGGAAGAAATTTCTGAGGATGTACGTCTGGAGTACAGCATTGTATGGTAGTGAAACATGGAACAGAAGAGAATCGAAGCATTTGAGATGTGGTGCTATAGACGAATGTTGAAAATTAGGTGGACTGATAAGGTAAGGAATGAGGAGGTTCTACGCAGAATCGGAGAGGAAAGGAATATGTGGAAAACACTGATAAGGAGAAGGGAGAGGATGATAGGACATCTGCTAAGACATGAGGGAATGACTTCCATGGTACTAGAGGGAGCTGTAGAGGGCAAAAACTGTAGAGGAAGACAGAGATTGGAATACGTCAAGCAAACAATTGAGGACGTAGGTTGCAAGTGCTACTCTGAGATGAAGAGGTTAGCACAGGAAAGGAATTCGTGGCGGGCCGCATCAAACCAGTCAGTAGCCTGATGACAAAATTGTAGAATGCAAAACCTCGGGTGAATACCCGGCCTGTCAGGGAGCGGTAAAAGGGGGATGGCAGGCGAGCGCGGGGAAATGCACGCGGGCACTGCACGGCACAACGGGCTCAGCAGTATTAGTTGGAATTTGGCACTGGTTTGAGCAACACCTTCTGGAGCGAGGAGGCTCTCCTGGAAGACGTAACCTCACTGAGCCTCGTGTATGCCGTTCCACCACCCACACAGCATGGCAAAATTCCATAGGTACTAAATGGAAAAGTATTGCGACGCTAAGAACTAAAGTGCTGATACGTCAAGAGCCATAGCTATGGTTGTATGTGTGCTCTGTGCCCCGCCATCTCGCCGCCCGTCAACCGCCGCATCGATACAAGCGGGTTGAAACTTTTAGTACTGTATTCGCGTGTATCAGAGAGTGAACTGTGCAATAATAACCTAAATTTTACCAGAACTTTCCCATCATTTAATTATTCTCACAACTAACCTAGACAGGATCCTTTCCGAATATTGTGCATCCGAGGGTCCCGAAATGAAAAATTAAATTTTGTGTTAATAAAAATTACTTGCAGACCTAGCTATGTTAGAATGGTGTTTAAAGAAATGTTTTGCTAATGAACCAGCAAAGAATAACGAAGGTCTAACGAAGTTGAAAGATAACTTTAATATTGATATAGTAATAAAGTTTAATTATTTCGAGACAGATATAAAGGTATTTAAATGAGCAGTAAATAAGATGAAATGAGTAATAACTTATATACTGAAAGTCTTGAACGCATAATAAATTCAGTAATCATTTTTTTAATACAGTGATCATAACAGTTTCAGGGTCCCCCACCCCCCCTTTTTATTCATTTGAATTCTGAAGTGTTCTAAATTGGTTTGACCAGCAAAAGTTAAAGTCAATATAAAAGTCAAAATTTATCAGTGTTTTATCTTTATCAAAATTGACATTTTGTGTGTGTGGCACGAAAGTGATATTTCTAGGGTAACCTATGCCCGATTTTAATCAGATTAATAGACAGTATAAAGTGTTGTAGTAAACATTATAGTGTAGTGTTATGTATTCATGGTTTTCCATATCAGTACAGAACGTGAAACTATCAGTTCAATACATTTTCTGGTTCTAAAATTCCACTATATTATGCAGTGTTACTACTTGTTGTTTTGCATGAATATATACCAACTTGTACAGGGAAGAAACTCAGTTAATGCCTAATTAGGCTGGCGACCGTATTATTATCAAATTGATGGCATCTTCAGTGTTGCTTTTGGCCCATCCTGACGTGTAGTTGCATTTTGAACTTGCTTGACGTATCATTGTTATTACAAAGTGTGTGTAAGTCTGATTTGCCACCATTAAGGTACACGCGGTCGATATCTATACAAAAATCCTTTCTCATAAGGTGAAGCCCGCTCACTTACCATAGTACAGGCTTTAACGAGTACTGTGGGACGCGGAGGTTACAACGTCAAGAAAAATCGGCAGAATCCTAGGGAAACACAATGTGAGATGTGTATTCCGACCCCCTCCAAAAACCTTGACTCTACTGGTTTCAGTGAAAGATGACGTAGGCCTTCGAAAACCGGACGTTCATTAAATTCCTTGTCAGTGTGGAATAGCATACATTGGGGAGACAGTCCGCACTGTAGAAGAGAGGTGCCGCGAACACAAGCGCCATACCGAATTACTCCAGACCACTAAATCAGCCGCGGCTGACCATTGTGTAAGGACTGGCCATACTATGGACTATGAAAAAACAAAAATACTCTGTCAATCCTCCTACTTCTGGGACTGCGTTACTACAGAGGCCATCGAAATCCGACTACAGGACGATCTAATTAATAAAGACGGCGGCCTTCAACTTAGTCAGGCTTGGAACCCTACACTCAGCGTGGAGAGAAAGATGCGGTCCGAGAGATCGAGGACCGCCCCCGACGGCGACAGCAGGGAGACTGGATGCCCCAGTTCAGACCCAGGCGCCGCTTCCCCCACCACCTACAGTAGCCGCCGCGCCGGCCGCACCGAAAACACCAGGAGAGGAGCGGTGGAGGGGGTAACGGCTAGTATATACAGGGTGTTACAAAAAGGTACGGCCAAACTTTCAGGAAACATTCCTCACACACAAATAAAGAAAAGATGTTATGTGGACATGTGTCCGGAAACGCTTAATTTCCATGTTAGAGCTCATTTTAGTTTCGTCAGTATGTACTGTACTTCCTCGATTCACCGCCAGTTGGTCCAATTGAAGGAAGGTAATGCTGACTTCGGTGCTTGTGTTGACATGCGACTCATTGCTCTACAGTACTAGCATCAAGCACATCAGTACGTAGCATCAACAGGTTACTGTTCATCACGAACGTGGTTTTGCAGTCAGTGCAGTGTTTAGAAATGCGGAGTTGGCAGATGCCCATTTGATGTACGGATAGCACGTGGCAATAGCCGTGGCGCGGTACGTTTGTATCGAGACAGATTTCCAGAACGAAGGTGTCCCGACAGGAAGACGTTCGAAGAAATTGATCGGCGTCTTAGGGAGCACGGAACACTTCAGCCTATGACTCGCGACTGGGGAAGATCTAGAACGACGAGGACACCTGCAATGGACGAGGCAATTCTTCGTGCAGTTGACGATAACTCTAACGCCAGCGTCAGAGAAGTTGCTGCTGTACAAGGTAACGCTGACCACGTCACTGTATGGAGAGTGCTACGGGAGAACCAGTTGTTTCCGTACCGTGTACAGCGTGTGCAGGCACTATGAGCAGCTGATTGGCCTCCACGGGTACACTTCTGCGAATGGTTCATCCGACAACGTGTCAATCCTCATTTCAGTGCAAATGATCTCTTTACGGATGAGGCTTCATTCCAACGTGATCAAATTGTAAATTTTCACAATCAACATGTGTGGGCTGACGATAATCCACACGCAATTGTGCAATCACGTCATCAATACAGATTTTCTCTGAACATTTTGGCAGGCATTGTTGGTGACGTCTCGATTGGGCCCCATGTTCTTCCACCTACGCTCAATGGAGCACGTTATCATGATTTCATACAGGATACTCTACCTGTGCTGCTAGAACATGTGCCTTTACAAGTACGACACAACATGTGGTTCATGCACGATGGAGCTCCTGCACATTTCAGTCGAAGTGTTCGTACGCTTCTCAACAACAGATTCGGTGACCGATGGATTGGTAGAGGCGGACCAATTCCATGGCCTCCACGCTCTCCTGACCTCAACCCTCTTGACTTGCATTCATGGGGGCATTTGAAAGCTCTTGTCTACACAATCCCGGTACCGAATGTAGAGACTCTTCGTGCTCGTATTGTGGACGGCTGTGATACAATACGCCATTCTCCAGGGCTGCATCAGCGCGTCAGGGATTCCATGCGACGGAGGGTGGATGCATGTATCGTCGCTAACGGAGGACATTTTGAACATTTCCTGTAACAACGTGTTTGAAGTCGCGCTGGTGCGTTCTGTTGCTGTGTGTTTCCATTCCGTGATCAATGTGATTTGAAGAGAAATAAAATGAGCTCTGACATGGAAAGCAAGCGTTTCCGTACACATGTCCACATAACATATTTTCTTTCTTTGTGTGTGAGGAATGTTTCCTGAAAGTTTGGCCGTACCCTTTTGTAACACCCTGTATAGGGCGCCGACAGGAACAGCACAGCATTCGTTTGGAACCACCTGAAGTTGGCAGCGTGTACGTCTCCCGATATATTGTGGAGAAATTACGTCGTTACCCGGCCGGATACCCGAGAATTGTTCAAATTGGAAATACGCCGGGAAACCTTAAGATTGCATAGCCCTCGATACATTTGTCCAACGTCATGAGCGCGCAGACACTTGGTACACGCGACAAACTTGTGATTTATCTACGAGATTTGTGAGAAAAGTAATCAGACAGATTTCTTATGTATCAAGGTTTCTTTCCCCCATTATCAGTATTGTCGCCTGCAAATTAGTTTCCATCCGCAGTCTGTTCAAAAAATTGCGGAACATTCGTAATTTCGCGCCAGTTTTGTATTGGAGCGAAATGCGGTTGGCACCTCTGCACACACCTGCGTTTAATGTATAACTGCCGGAAGTTTTATTGTTGTTATGTCTGATAGTTGTTGTTCAGTGCTGTATTGAGTAGAACGTTGTGCCGCACAGTTTGCGAATTTCGAGATCACAGAGTTAGAGGAGCAACTCGTCTGCATTGAATTTTTGTGTGAAACTAGAGAAAACGGTTACAGAGACACACGAAATTCTGCAGGAATCCTAGAACGAAGAGTGCTTAAGTCGTACTCGGTGTTACGAATGGTTCAGACGGGTTAAAAAATGGCCGGGCGGAAGTTAAAGATGACCGTCGTTCAGAACACCCTACGGCGTCAAGTGCGTCAACGAAATTGTGCGTGCCAATGGAAGACTGACTGTCCGAGAGTTTGCAGAAGAATGTAACATTTCAGTTGGATTATGTCATGAAATCCTGACACAGCATCTTGGAATGCATCGTGTTGTCGTCCCACGGCTCATGAGTCAATGCCAGAAAGACCTTCGCCTCGCAGTCTGTGAACAGCTGTTGGATCGCGCGAATGAGAACGAGACGTTCCTTAAGAGGATCATACCTGGTAAACGGAAATGAGCGTCTGACGTCATTGGCCGGGAGGCCCCTTACGCAGCAGGTCCCGCCGCCTTGGTGCAGGTCTTATTACATTCGACGCCACATTGGGCGACACCCAGTCCCTTAGCGAAGAAAATCTCCGACGCAGCCGGGAATCGAACCCGTGCCCGTAGGACGGCAATCCGTCACGCTGAACACTCAGCTATCGGGGCAGACATACCTGGTCATGAGACGTGGGTCTACGGTTATGATGCTGAGGCGCCCCCGATGTCCGTCTGGCGTGTGTTGAGTCGACATTTAGACACGAAACCGTACACAATTCAGCTACTGGAAGCTCTTCCTGGAGGTGACCAACAACAACGTGTGGAGTTCTGTTCAAAAATGGCTCTGAGCACTATGGGACTTAACTTCTGAGGTCATCAGTCCCCTAGAACTTAGAACTACTTAAACCTAACTAACCTAAGGACATCACACACATCCATGCCCGAGGCAGGATTCGAACCTGCGACCGTAGCGGTCGCGTGGTGCCAGACTGTAGCGCCTAGAACCGCTCGGCCACTCCGGCCGGCTGTGGAGTTCTATAATTCCGTTCTCGGCAAGATGGAGGATGACAGTTTTCTTCCACGCTTAGTGTTTAGTGACGACGCAACATTCCTTTTAAATGGAATAATGTGAGAGTGTGAGGTACGGAACAACAACATGAAGTTGTAGAACTCTCCAAAATTTAATGTGTTTTGTCAGTTCCACAGGTTGGATTAATAGAAGAGATAGACATGATCCAGCGAAAAGCAGCGCGATTCGTCATGGGGACATTTAGTCAGCGCGAGAGCGTTACGGAGATGCTGAACAAGCTCCAGTGGAGGACACTTCAAGAAAGGCGTTACGCAATACGCAGAGGTTTATTATCGAAATTACGAGAGAGCACATTCCGGGAAGAGATGGGCAACATATTACTACCGCCCACATATATCTCACGTAATGATCACAACGAAAAGATCCGAGAAATTAGAGCAAATACGGAGACTTACAAGCAGTCGTTCTTCCCACGCACAATTCGTGAATGGAACAGGGAAGGGGGGATCAGATAGTGGTACAATAAGTACCCTCCGCCACACACCGTAAGGTGGCTCGCGGAGTATAGATGTAGATGTAGATGTATGGTCCGTTTTTCTTTGCCGAGAACACTGTTAAAGGACACAAGTATCTCTATATGCTTGAGAACTTTATTTTCTCACAGTTGGAGACTGATTCGAACGACTTCATTTACCAACAGCATGGGGCACCGCCACACAGGCATCTGGAAGTGCGGGAATTTTTAAATCTAAGGATTTCTGAACGATGGATCGGTAGCACTGGACCAAATGATTCAGTCTTTTATTACTGGTCTCCAAGGTTACCGGACCTGACTGTGTGTTATTATCTCTTGTCATTGTTTATAAAAGACTACGACATAACAGCAGCTGTGGAAGCTGTAACTCAAAACATGCTGGCTGCAGTGTGGTAACAATCTAAATACTGCGTTGACGTAGTATGTCGTGCATCTCAAGGGGGGGGGGGGGGGGGGAAGTATGGAACACCTATGAAAAGACATCAAAAAATATTTTTGACTTTCCCGTCCATCAAAAAACAAAGTATTCATTGTATTTGTCTATTAGTTTCAGAAATATAGACGTGCCAAATCGTATGATTATTTCTGATACACCCTGTATAAATGTCATATGTAGTAATCGTAATAAAAATACAAACATTTGTGTCATATAGTCTATAATTTTCGATGTGCTCATCAAGTTTGTGTTTACGCGTTACTTGCAGATAATTCGGGTATCATAAACTTATAATTCATTGTAATTTATTGACGTTGTAAAGACTAGTAAATATCTTAATTGACAAACTGTATTTGTTTAATTTATTTTTCAATAATGCTGCCGCCATTTGGCTGTATTTAAAATGCCGCCTAGTTTAGTCGATGTTACTGTGAGTAGTCTGCAGTACCTTGCGATGTGTCGCCAGATGTACAATTTTTATATAAAAAGTCGCCAAACCTTAATTGAGGTGGTTAAAAGCAAAGTGGTGTGAGTGACAAAATCACCGTTGTTTGAAAGTGAGCTTTAAAGTTTGTATAATATTTAAAATTCTTCGTTTATTTGTTACACTGCCTAAAGTAACCATCACATGGAGTGGTTGTGAATGAAGCTATACATACAATATCAGTGATTTAAATTCAGAATGTTGTGCTCAGTAATGGTTTTATCAATAATCCGTTTAGTACTTTCACCCGTTTGCCTCTAAGAATGTCATTTACATCCATTTGACTCAATAATATCAGGTTTGGAATGACCCAAAACAATGTAATTCGGTATTTCGTCCCATTTTCACGTATTACATTAATCCATACATATCACATTTATTGTGAAGTTCCAACATACTGATGGGGGATTGGACCAACAGCTTGGGAATTAATTTTTTTTATATTGTCTTCCAATATCTGTGACGGATATTGGAAGAAAATAAAAAATAATTCTTTATTGCTTCAGCGTATAATGGAGCAGATGAGGCAACACAATAAAGAATGTTACATACAGAAACATAAATTTCCAAGGAACCTTTTAGCACGTACACATATGAATACTCTCGTTTCTTTTTATCAAGGGAAAGGTCTATTCCGAATCCCACATCACAATATCAGAAAGAACAACATCATTAGCAGATTGTGTGCTGGTGAACTCTTATATGGGATGTGTGTGCTGGTGAGCTCTTATATGGGATACAAATATTTGTTTTTGACAGAGACATCTACGTGCGCTTGCACCTCTTTGCATCCAATGAGAAAACACTTCTTGTTAAGTAATGCTTCAAATAACAGTTGCGAAGTAGTTCGTATCATCCGAGACACCTGTATCCCATTGCCACAAAATAGATTGTTTCATCCAGACTACAGTATGGTGCACGGATCTTCAAATACTCGAATTTGTCACTTATAGCTCTTTGCTTCTAACCGCATAAATTACACTGGCATACTTGTTGTTGTGGAACTAACGTCTTCTCTTTTTCGTTTCAGGTATGGCTCCATTGCACTGTCTCGATACCTGGTACACTGAACGCCGGATGACGTAAGTACGACTTAGTCCATCTCCACCGGAGCTAAGTCATTTCTAAATCGTATTTATAACCGCGTCGCAACGGAAACTCGAGAGGAAATAACAATACTGGCGCACGTATATGGACATGACATGCCACTACTACATAATTAAACAGGATGTTTCACAATTCCTATTACAGACTTCTAGGTGCTGTAGAAGGGACTTAGTAGACAAGATTTTGATGAGGAGCGCTTGTCCGGAAATGCACCGTTTGGATGCACCATCCAAAAAGGCCTTGAAGCTCCAGCGGCACCGACCGGCCGCCGTGTCACCATAACTCGTTAGCCGTCAACAGATGCGGATCCGGAGGGGCGTGTGGTCAGCACACCGCTCTCCCGGCCGTATGTCAGTTTACGAGACCGGAGTCGCTACTTCTCAGTCAAGTAGCTCCTCAGTTTGCCTCACAAGGGCTGAGTGAACCCCGATTGCCAAATGTGCGCGGCACGCACGCACGGTCACCCATCCTGGTGCTGTCGGAACCCGACAGAGCTTAACTTCAGCGATCTGACGGGAACCGGTGTTACCACTGTGACAAGGCCGTTACATTGAAAATCGCATCACTTTGAAATATCCCACTTCTCACTCACTCACTCACTCACTCACTCACACACACACACACACACACACACACACACACACACAAGCACATGCACACACAAAACATATTATAAGGGGCAAAACAAAACTACACTACTGGCCATTAAAATTGCTACAGCAAGAAGAAATGCAGATGATAAACGGGAATCCATTGGACAAATATATTATACTAGAATCGACATGTGATTACATTTTCACGCAGTTTGAGTGCATAGATCCTGAGAAATCAGTACCCAGAACAACCACCTCTGGCCGTAATAACGGCCTTGATACGCCTGGCCATTGTGTCAAACAGAGATTGGATGACGTGTACAGGTACAGCTGCCCATGCTGCTTCAACACGATACCACATTTCATCAATAATAGTGACTGGCGTATTGTGACGAGCCAGTTGCTCAGCCACCATTGGCCAGACGTTTTCAGTTGGTGAGAGATCTGGAGAATGCGCTGGCCACGGCAGCAGTCGAACATTTTCTGTATCCAGAAAGGCCCGTCCAGGACCAGCAACATGCGGTCGTGCATTATCCTGCTGAAATGTAGCGTTTCTCAGGGATCGAATGAAGGGTAGAGCCACGGGTCGTAACACATCTGAAATGTAACGTCCACTCTTCAAAGTTCTGTCAATGCGAACAAGAGGTGACCGAGACGTGCAACCAATGGCACCCCATACCATCACGCCAGGTGATACGACAGTATGGCGATGATGAATACACGCTTCCAATGTGCGTTCACCGCGCTGTCACCAAACACGGATGCGACCATCATAATGCTGTAAACAGAACCTGGATTCAACCAAGAAAATGGCGTTTTGCCATTCGTGCACCCAGGTTCGTCGTCGAGTACACCATCGCAGGCGCTCCTGTCTGTGATGCAGCGTCAAGGGTAACCACAGCCATGGTCTGCGAGCTGATAGTCCGTGCTGCTGCAAACGTCGTCGAACTGTTCGTGCAGATGGTTGTTGTCTTGCAAACGTCCCCATCTGTTGACTCAGGGATCGAGACGTGGCTGCACGATCTGTTACAGCTGTGCGGATAAGATGCCTGTCATCTCGACTGCTAGTAGTACGAGGCCGTTGGGATCCAGCACGGCGTTCCGTATTACCCTCCTGAACCCACCGATTCCATATTCTGCCAACAGTCATTGGATCTCGACCAACGCGAACAGCAATGTTGCGATACGATAAACCGCAATCGCGATAGGCTACAATCCGACCTTTATCAAAGTCGGAAACGTGATGGTACGCATTTCTCCTCCTTACACGAGACATCACAACAACGTTTCACCAGGCAACGCCGGTCAAGTGCTGTTCGTGTATGAGAAATCTGTTGGAAACTTCCGTCATGTCAACACGTTGTAGGTGTCGCCACCGGCGCCAACCTTGTGTGAATGCTCTGAATTGCTAATCATTTGCACATCACAGCATCTTCTTCCTTTCGGTTAAATTTCGTGTCTGTAGCACGTCATCTTCGTGGTGTAGCAATTTTAATGGCCAGTAGTGTATTACAGTTGCGTGTACGCTCTCACGTTTAAGTCAACAGCTTTTGTGGAAACGAGTAGGCAGTCAAAGGACTTCAATTTTATTCTTAATGGGTGCGAGGTCATGCTCATTACTGTCAACGTTAAAATGTCGGCTCAGCCACCTTTTGATATTGAAAAAAAAAACACTAAAAGTTTTGCGTTTTGAATGTCAGGCGTTTGTCATCACAAGTGTTACACAATACTCTCTAAAAGCGATCAATATAAAATAAGAATAATAAAACGACATGGTTACTTCCGATGCAACCGTGTCCTCTTTAAGATGCACATGCACCTCACTGTCAACTGATAGAACAGACTAAAGTGATGATGATGTGGGTGCGCATCTTACGAAGGTTGGTTGGTTGGTTGGTTGGTTTGGGGAAGGAGACCAGACAGCGTGGTCATCGGTCTCATCGGATTAGGGAAGGATGGGGAAGGAAGTCGGCCGTGCCCTTTCAGAGGAACCATCCCGGCATTTGCCTGGAGCGATTTAGGGAAATCACGGAAAACCTAAATCAGGATGGCCGAACGCGGGATTGAACCGTCGTCCTCCCGAATGCGAGTCCAGTGTCTAACCACTGCGCCACCCCGCTCGGTCTTATGAAGACACTATTGCTAGGGAAGTAACCATGTTATTTTAGTGTTCTTATTTTATCTTGATCGCTTTTAGAGCGTTTTATACGGAGTGAGTCACGAGGTTTTCTCCTGGTTGCTGTAGGTTATTCCTTAGGTTATTTGTAGTAAAAAAATGTGATTACAGTTATGTGATCAGATCCATAATGAAGGAGCTACGGTGTACGGAGCGCTACACTTGTGTTCACAGGACACAGGATCAGGCTTAAGCCGTCGGCACACGGACCGTGCTGCCGAACGTCAAAGTTGAGCGAGCCAAGTTCAACGTGCTGCCGAACGCTCAGGAATGATGCGACTTGTGCATACGGTACGAAGGCCCCAACGTGGTATACGCAATCGCAACGCACGCCAGCAGCAGTTGAGGGATGTTTCTGATTCGTAAATCACACTGTTTACTCAACGGGCGCGCGTAAAATTCCCACGTTAGCTCTGTTAAAACGCACATTTCCTCTATCGTCCACGAAAAGGAAAGTACCGTGTCCAATCAATAAGGACACAGGCTTATAAAAGTTCCATTACGAACAGTGCGTTACAAATTTGGAATAATTCTCCACATAAGATAAACGTTATTTCATTATTCCCACATCTTTGTAAAACTCCAAGGTCAGTCTCACTTCATCACTGTTCCTATCCAGTAGCAGAATCTTTGCAACATGTGAATTATGAAGCGTAAAAGAAAAAGGAGCAAAATATATTTATACAAGTAGCACAAGCTGTGCTGTAGATTAAGCCAACCGAACATAGTTACCCCTCAAAAAAAGATGAACTTATATTTACATAACATGAAATATTATAGTATATACTTATATTAAACTAATAATAAAGTATCAGAACCTAATAAAAACGCGAATGTTAGGAAAAAAAATTTGGTTGTGTCAAGACGCGAACCACCGCCCCAACAAAATAACTCAATGCAGGTCAGTGTCACTACTCATTACGCTAAACCAACATCACGCCTTTTCTTACTAATCATAGGCTGTGAGCAGTATGGGACGTAACATCTATGGTCATCTGTCCCCTAGAACTTACAACTAGTTAAACCTAACTAACCTAAGGACATCACACAACACCCAGTCATCACGAGGCAGAGAAAATCCCTGACCCCGCCGGGAATCTAATCATAGTGTCTTACCCCTTGCTGGAAACCTGAATCGAAGATGTGTTACTAACTGAATTATAACAAATAGTACCAAGAACAATGCGTTTTGGGTCGATCTTCAGTGTGTCGCTGCCTTCAAATAGCCTACTCTCACAATAAGCAAGTTACAATAATTCTTTTGCCACGAATATCATGTTTCTCGTAATTTTATTGGAACGGATCTCACAGTTATAATGGGTTTTGCAGTGATTCTCAATGTGCTGGTGCTCAGAAACGGCGTATATACATGTAGTTGAAATGAATGGCAATATGGCGCCTCACAACTCTGTACTGAAGGCCGGTATTACACTATCAAATTTCTTTGTCCAATATCTTTGTCCAATATCTTTGTCAAAGATATTTGATAGTGTAATAGGGATCTTTGACAAATGTCGTCCAATATTTGATCAAATCTAGGCCGAGGCCGTATATTTGATCAAAGAAATCGCTTGTCTTCTGTTCACTGCAATGCGATATGTTACCACGCGGAGCGCTAGCATCGCTGCAGCGTTCTGTCGTCTGTAGTGTTTTTATAACCATTGCCGGTAAATACAGTTGGTGTGTGCCGACAACTACAGAATTAATAGAGATGTCTGAAGCTTATGAGGCGCTTTACAACGTGAGGCACCCTGAATAAAAAATAGATTAAGAAGATTGGAGACCTAACCTGACCTAACATAACATAACCCTCTCCTGTAGCAAGGAATCGGACTGTTATAGTGAGCCTGTCTTCTGAAGATGTAGCAGTTCTTAAGTGAAAATTGTGCTTTGTGATATGTGGATACACTTCATTGAGCACATACAGAAATGTATGCTCATCCATTCTTAAGTAATTGATGTACGACTTGACGTCTTTCACTGTAAGCTCACGTAACAAGTTTTGTTGAATGCTTTTATCGTGTCGTCGTAAAACCCACGGCTTCACCCAGATTAGATTAGTTTTTCGTTCCCTAGATTCGTGCTGAGGAGATCCTCGTGGATGTGGAACATGTCGATTTTTTTTAAGCTGAAATAAAAATACTAATAGTATGAATAAATACATCATTTGTTTCTATTAAAAATTTCGCCAATGGAGTAGAAGGAGTTGGCCAGTAGTAAGTCTTTCAGGCTCCTTTTAAACTGATCTTTATTTCTAACTAAATTTTTTATGTTTCCTGGCAAATTATTGAAGATGAGTGTTCCTGAGTAGTGGACCCCTTTTTGAACTAAAGTAAGTGTTTTTAAGTCCTTGTGCAGATCATTTTTGTTCCTGGTATTGTATGTATGAACTGAGTTGTTTGTTGGAAAAAGAGATATATTATTTACGACAAATTTTATTAAGAAGTAAATATACTGAGAGGCAGTAGTTAACCTGCGAGCCGGAAGTATAGTGAGACTCTGTCATTTGGGCCTACGAGAGTTATAGTTTTTTTTTTTTTTTTTTTTGTTTGTTTCTCATGCCTAGATAACTGTACAAACATATCGTTGCATGTATTGTAATAATCATTACATATAATGATCCACATGCAACAATATCTCTACGGAAGTATCTAGGCATGAAATACAAAACAAAAAAAGCTAACCTGCAAATCTCGTACGTCCAAACGACATTGTCACTGTACTTCTGGCCCGCCAACAGTTTCATTTTTTCTTTCTTATTTTCCCCCAGTATGAATGCAAGAATCTGAAGTACCCAGTTCTTTGAAGAGGTTTCTGCAGGAGGTCCGTGAATTTACTCCACAAATAATACGTATTACACGCTTTTGGACCTTGAAAACTTTTGTTTGACTTCAAGATTTACCCCAAAAATATTATCCCATATGACATTATGGAATGAAAGTATGCAAGCTTTTTCATTTTTATGTTGCCTATGTCTGCTAACACTCGAATTGCAAATACAGATTTGTTAAGGCGTTTCTGCAGTTCTGTGGTGTGCTCCTCCCAACTATTTATTATCAAGTTGTAATCCCAGGACTTTTAAGACTGTCAACCTCGTATGTATGGTTCCATTTTCTCCCCCCCACTTCTTTTCCGCATGTGCACACAATGCAATTGGAGTACGTAGAACTGCTGCGGTTAATAACAAGTTGTTGTCAGCCATCTTGAACTTTGACGAAAAATTTGATGACAGTGTAATACCCCTTGTAGCGCTACGTCAAAGATCTTTGTCAAATATATTGGACGGAATATTGGATCACATCTTTGATCAAATCTTTGACAAAGAAATTTGATAGTGTAATACCGGCCGAAGGGAGACGGCGTGCGTGTGACGTAGGTGGCGTTGTGCCATCTGATTGGTCAACGCCCAGACGCACGCTCAGAATATCTGACATCTCAGATGTTGCTCTGCACGTTCGCAAAGACTCCCGAGCGTGCTGTTCCACGCTATGACGTCAGAAACTAGGCACGCTCAACGCTCAACGTTCGGATGCACGGTCCGTGTGCCGACGGCTTTAACGTGCAGCGCGTGGTACGTCTGCATAACAAGCACGCTGTTGACACTGCAGTCGCGGTTTACTGTTATTGCCTCCTGTGTACAGTACACTTTGCGATGCCGTACAAGTTTTCACCGCAGGTGTATGGAGAGGTGGTGTACATTTTGGGCTTCCGTGAATGTAATGCGAAAGCTGCTGTCGCCGAACATCACCGTCAGTATCCTAATCGTAGGATTCGGGGTGCCAAAACATTTAGTGGAACACATCGAACATTTTTACAAACTGGTATTATTCCCAGTATTCGTATTCACCCCGAAAGACATCGTGCATTTCCGGATCGACGGTGACAAGGGCTTATTTTTTCACGGGAAGTGTAACCTTTGGCGTTGACCACAACTGTCGGAACACTCCATCCCCATCTACAGCTCCATCATATTCAGCATGGATGTGTGTGATGTCCTTAGGTTGGTTAGATTCAATTAGTTCTAAGTTCTAGGGGACTGATGACCTCAGTAGTTAAGTCCCATGGTGCTCAGAGCCATTTGAACCATATTCAGCAAGTCACCTCAAGGAGTGTGGCGGAGGGTATTTCTGGTGCCACTGACTGATCCCCATTTCCCTGTTCCACTCGAGAAGGGCGCGTGGGAAGAATGATTTTCGGTAATTCTCTGTGAGGTGTGCATACTGTAAGACCTTCGGTACACACACCATCAGATTATTTGACTTGTCGCTCTAACGAAGTAGGCGAGTGTCAGCAATATGTCTCGTGGTCTTATCGTGGCGTGTTTATCTTCTGCCGTTAGGTCAGACAATAGAAATGCCACTTGCACGTTTAGAGTATCAGATTGACAATGACCAACATTAAACAGAACTTGATTAATTTTCACACACATTTATTAAAATAATAAAAAGGATAGACATTACGTAACTTGATTGTGGATGCTATTTACAATTGACAATCTGAAGTTCCTTTGGTCTTGGTACATTAATCTTATTCTCACATATCTCTGATACTTGACAAAGTGTCTGTACATTTCTCTTCATGGCTATATGCAGGAATATGATAATCTTATTAGGTGCAGACTGAAAATTGACTATAGACTGGTACAGAATAATGCAGACATACAGACAAATGCAGACTGACTAATCAGAGGTCTGTACACTCGTTATAATACCTCGCGCTTTCAGGTATCACTACGCGAGTGTGATCCGCGAGGAGAAGAGGTTCTACGTTAGCAGCAATCTCATTGGCTGCGTTACATATTAATACGTGGATTGGTGGAAGCAGAATTTGGTCCGTCTCTAAGGCATCGCCATCTCGTAGTGCGGAGACGGACGAGCGCTGCGCCTGCGCTGTTGTGCTTAGCGGGGCGCGCTCCAGTGGGAAAGTTGTGTACCAAATGACTATGCGGAACTATGTACACAACACTCTGAATTGGCTCTAATTTCTCGAATTTCCTCGTCGCAGTCACTTGGCGAGGTATATGTGCGGGGAAGTGGCATGTTGCCCTACTCGTCCCGGAAAACGCCCTCTCGACCTTTCAGTACCCATTTAAACTCCACACCCCGTATCTTATCTCTTAAGAGGAATACAGGGGTTGAGTAGATGCCCGTTTCGTTCGCAGTTGCTTCCCCAGACAGCAGATTAAAACTCCTTCGGACGCAAAAACTTTTCCTATTAGCGTACCCCTGAATGAGGGCATGGGGGAGGTTCAGCGTCTTTCAGCGCTCCAACAGGTAGCTTTATCTCTCAGCTCACTGATTTCACGGAAACTTCTTTTCTTACCTACACAACAGCTTAGGCGAAATTACGGACTTGTTTAAATGTCCGCCAACTCTGTCCAGGTGCCGAGGATTTGGTGCGCAGAAGGAACCTTTGAAGCCGTAATTACCTTCGTTACTACATAATCGAACGTTGTAGTATAGTTGTAATTACAAACTGCGGAAGGCTTCCCTCCACTTGACAAAGTGGACGTTTATCTCGTGGAAGTTTCTCACTGCCATTCGCTGGCAGACGAGATACGTTGCGAACATGTTGGAGTTTTTTTTTAATTGCGATTGGTCATTGTGATAAGTTTCATAACCTGTTACATATTAGATGGTTCACGCCCATTCGTTATTAGGTACTGAACAAAGGCTGAATGGATATTTTCATACTTCCAGATTCTTATCTGCTGTTCCTGTATACAGGATGTGCCACATAAAACCTGTAGGCCTCATGCCGTAGTTTCAAGTAACAATGAATTAACTAAAAAAGAATCCATAATAGTAATGTTAAAATGCATATTTACCTGTTTATAAGTGGTGCTGGAAGTGTTAGCCATGGGCATCGTTGACATCGTGTGATAACGTTATCACCAAATCGCTGTAATTCTGCAGGAGTGATGTTGGCAGTCTCTCTAGTAAAGTTCCGTTTAAGATCGTCTGTTGTTGTGGGATTGTCAGCATTGTTGTTGCTGTTGTGGTCTTCAGCCCTGAGACTCGTTTGATGCAGCTCTCCATGCTACTCTATCCTGTGCAAGCTTCTTCATCTCCAAGTACCTACTGCAACCTACATCCTTCTGAATCTGCTTAGTGTATTCATCTCTTGGCAACCCTCTACGATTTTTACCCTCCACGCTGCCCTCCAATACAAAATTGGTGATCCTTTGATGCCTCAGAACATGTCCTACCAACCGATCCCAAGTTGTGCCACAAACTTCTCTTCTCCCCAATTCTATTCAGTATTTCCTCATTACTTACGTGATCTACCCATCTAATCTTCACTTTTCTTCGGTAGCAACATAGTTCTAAAGCTTCTATGCATTCTCTAATTGCCTAAACTATTCATCGTCCATGTTTCACCTCCATTTACAGCTACACTCCATACAAATACTTTCAGAAAGGCCTTCCTGATACTTAAATCTATACTCGATGTTCACAAATTTCTCTTCTTCAGAGACGCTTCCCTTGTCATAACCAGTCTACATTTTATATCCTCTCCGACCATCATCCGTTATTTTGCTTCTCAAAGAGGAAACTCATTTACCACTTTAAATGTATTTCCTGATCTAATTCCCTCAGCATCACCCGATTAAATCGACTTTATTCCATTATTCTCGTTTTGCTTTTGTTGATGTTTATCTTATATCCTCCTTTCAAGACACTGTCCATTCCGCTCAGCTGCTCTTCCAGGCCCTTTACTGTCTCTGACATAATTGCTCAATATACAGATTGAGTAACATCGGGGATAAGCTACAAACCTGTCTCACTCCCTTCTCAGATACTACTTCCCTTTCGTACCCCTCGACTCTTATAAGTGTCATCTGGTTTCTGTACAAACTGTAAATAGCCTTTTGTTCTCTGTATTTGACCCCTGTCACCTTCAGAATTTGAAAGAGAGAATTCCAGGAAACATTGTCAAAAACTTTCTTTAAGTGTACAAATGCTAGAAGCGTAGGTTTGCTTTTCCTTAACCTATCTTCTAACAAGGGAACCTCCCCATCGCACCCCCTTCAGATTGAGTTATAAGTTGGCACAGTGGACTGGCCTTGAAAAACTGAACACAGATCAATCGAGAAAACAGGAAGAAGCTGTATGGAACTATGAAAAAAAAAAAGGAAAATATACAAACTGAGTAGTCCATGCGCAAGATACGCAACATGAGGGACAATGTGAGCTAAGCAGCGCCGTGGTCCCGTGGTTAGCGTGAGCAACTGCGCAACGAGAGGTCCTTGGTTCAAGTCTTCCCTCAACTGAAAAGTTTAATGTTTTATTTTCAGACAATTATTATCTGTCCGTCGGTCCGTCCGATGCATATGTTTTGACAGAACACGGAGAAAACTATGCGACTGTGAAACTGTTGCATTTACTTGTTGCAGTTTAAGTGACAAACTCTTATGTTTTCATCACTTTTTTGGGAGTGATTATCACATCCACAAGAAAACCTAAATCGGGCAAGGTAGAAGAATCTTTTTACACATTCGCCAAGTCACCAGTGTCGTATAGAATATATCAGACGTGTTTTCCTGCGGAGGAATCGGTTGACCTATGGCCTTGCGATCAAATGTTTTCGGTTCCCGTTGGAGAGGCACGTCCTTTCGTCTGCTAATCGCACGGTTTTGCGGTGCTGTCGCAAAACACAGACACTAAACTTATTATAGTGAATAGAGGCGTCAACGAACGAACGGACAGATCATAACTTTGCGAAAATATGGAAAGTGAATTATTCACTCGAGGGAAGACTTGAACCAAGGACCTCTGGTTCCGCAGCTGCTCACGCAACCATGGTACCACAGCGCTCCTGAGCTCATGATGTCCTTGATGTTGCCTATCTTGCGCATGGACTACTCAGTTTGTATATTTTCCTTATTTTTTTCATAGTTCCATACAACTTCTTCCTGTTTTTTTTTTTCCATTGATCTGTGTTCAGTTTTCAAGGCCTATCCACTGTGCCAACTTATAACTAAATCTGAGGGGGGTGCGGTGGGGAGGTTCCCTTGTAAGATACGTCGTAGGGTCAGTGTTGCCTCGCATGTTCTAATATTTCTGCGGAATCCAAACTGAACCTCCCCGAGGTCCACTTCTACCAGTTAGTCTGTAAGGAATTCGTGCATGTATTGTCAGCATACGCCTAGCTTTTTAATGTGCTCCATAAATAAAAATCCCACAATGTTAAGTCCTAGGATCTTGGGGGGTCTGTCTTCAGGGAATACGTTGCCTTTTGTGGGGCGCACTTTGGTCGGATGTGTGATCGGTTGCTCCATCTTGTTTGACTAGTGAGTACAGCTTCTCTAAAAGTAAACTAAACTCCGCGCGAAGAGGCCATGAAGGCCCAGCGGTACCGACCGGCCGCCGTGTCATCCTCAGCCCACAGGCGTCGCTGGATGCGGATATGGAGGGGCATGTGGTCAGCACACCGCTCTCCCGGCCGTATGTCAGTTTCCGAGACCGGAGCCGCTACTTCTCAACCAAGTAGCTCCTCAGTTTGCCTCACAAGGGCTGAGTGCACTCCGCTTGCCAACAGCGCTCGGCAGACCAGGTGGTCACCCATTCAAGTGCTAGTCCAGCCCGAGAGCGCTTAACTTCGGTGAACCGGCGTGAACCAAAGTTACCACTGCGGCAAGGCTGTTGGCACATACAGTTTCTCTGTTAATTGTGCACAGAAAGGATCAAAGATCTCTAGGTATATGACGCTGTTTAAGACGTAACTGAAAAATATGGGGTCAATACTGTGCATACAGGACAACGCACACTGTTATATTGCTAAAGATGGCCGAAATGCACGCTATAAGCTCACGCCGGATGGCGTGAGGTCTGAAACAGGATACGTAATGAATGCTATAAAGAAAAGCACGTAGCTTCTGGAATACTTAACTTTAATCCATCATTTGTATACATCGTTCTTAATGAGACATGCTTCATACGATAACTATCAATTGCTATGACGCCTTGCTAGGTCGTAGCCATTGACTTAGCTGAAGGCTATTCTAACCATCTTCTCTGCAAATAAACGAGGCTTCGTCAGTGTTGCATCGCTAGCTAAGTCGTCCGTACAACTGGGGCGAGTGCTAGTCCGTCTCTCGAGACCTGCCGTGTGGTGGCGCTCGGTCTGCGATCCCTGACAGTGGCGACACGCGGGTCCGACATGTACTAATGGACCGCGGCCGATTTAAAGCTACCACTTAGCAAGTGTGGTGTCTGGCGGTCACACCACACACACCACACACCTATCTTCGCTGAATGAAGAGGTTCTGCATAATATGTGGTTTGTCCTGCGACCAGTGACTGCATTTCTGGGTTCAAATGGTTCAAATGGCTCTGAGCACTATGGGACTCAACATCTTAGGTCATAAGTCCCCTAGAACGTAGAACTACTTAAACCTAACTAACCTAAGGACATCACACACACTCATGCCCGAGGCAGGATTCGAACCTGCGACCGTAGCAGTCCCGCGGTTCCGGACTGCAGCGCCAGAACCGCACGGCCACCGCGGCCGGCTGCATTTCTGGGAGTTGACATAACCTGCCAAATGAAAACGGGCCTCATCTGATGTGAAGTAAAGCAAGGGTCCATGTAACCATTAGCTATTGATGTTAACAGCCAGTTACTATAATGAATTCTTTTTTTTTTTCTCAAATTTCAAGTCTTGCGTCACACTCAAACGATAGGCTTTTACTTCCATGTCCTTTAGTACACGTTGACACGATGTACGAGATACCTTGAGCTGCTCTGTTAACCTCCTTACCAACGTACGAGGACTTCTCGCAAAGTCCTTGCGAATTCTGTCTAGAGTTTGAGGAGTTTTCACAGTCGGCCCCCTATTCATCTGCACATTCTGAGCGGATCCTACAATCCTCCATTCCCTGTGCAGATCTCGAACAGTGCTGGTTGTGGGGTGGGGTGGGGGACTTTTCTTTACATTACTCGATGGAGCCTGTCTCCTTGTAACACTCCACAGTTCTCTGTGCCCAAGCAAACTGACCCATTTCTGTAACAACTCAAAAATATGAGTTTCTCACAACAACTGACGCACGAACACAAAGCTGCACGCAGCTTTCTGAAGAAATTGCAATGCAGCCAACATTGCAACAGTGTTGCCACTTCACAACCTGTTAGACCAGAAATGAGTAATCGCTACGTGAGGTTTTATGTGGTATAGGTGATAATCTGAGCAGCTCCCTTAGTTTGCAGATGACGCTGTAATTTACCGTCTAGTAAAATAATCAGACGATGAATTCCATTTTACAAAATGATCTAGAGAGAATTTCTGTATGGTCCGAAAAGTGGCAATTAGCACTAAACAAAGTGAGAGGTCATCCACATGGGTACTAAAAGAAATCCGATAAATTTTTGGTATACGATAAATCGCACAAATCTAAGGGTTATCAATCCGAGTAAATACCTAGGAATTACAATTACGAGCAACTTAAATTGGAAAGCCCACATACATAATATTGTGGGGAAGGCGAAACAAAGACTGCGCTTTGTTGGAAGAACACTTAGAAGATGCGACAAACGCACTAAAGAGACAGCCTACATTACACTTGTCCGTCCTCTGCTGGAATATTGCTGCGCGGTATGGGATCCTTACCAGGTAGGATTGACGGAGGACATCGAAAAAGTGCAAAGAAGGGCAGCTCGTTTCGTGTTATCGCTCAATAGGGGTGAGAGTGTCACTGATATGATACGCGAGTTAGGGTGGCAGTCACTGGAACAAAGGCGATTTTCTTTGCGACCAACTTTCTCCTCCGAATGCGAAAATATTTTGTCGACACCCACCTATGTAAGGAGATATGATAATAATAATAAAATAAGAGAAATCAGAGCTCGAACGGAAAGATTTTGGTGCTCCTTTTGCCCACGTACCATTCGAGAGTGGAGTGGTAAAGAAGTAGTATGAAAATGTTTCTGTTAGCCCTCTGCCAGGCACTTGTGCGAATTGCAGAGTAACCTTGTAGATGTGGATAGATGGGCTGTAACTTTTACGTGGGATAGGCTGTAACTTTGAGATTCCTGCCCGTGATCCCCATGTGGGGTACAAAATTCAGTTGGCTCTAAGCACTATGGGACTTAACACCTGAGGTCATCAGTCCTCTAGACTTAGAACTACTTAAACCTAGCTAACCTAAGAGTATCACACACATCCATGCCTGAGGCAGGGTTCGAACCTGCGACTGTAGCAGCAGCGCGATTCCGGACTGAAGCGCCTAGAACCGCTCGGCCACACCGGCTGGGCTGTTCGGTACAGCACCCATGCACGTTATGAACGTAACATTATCGCTGACGCCAAAAATGCAGCGTAGAAGGCTCGGCCGATAACTGGGAGGTACGGCGGAGTCTTCGGTGAATCAGATAGATTGGGCCACCTTACCGTTTCGCGATTTTGCAGAGATGAATTGTGGCACACAGCGTTAGCGGAAAATATTTGTTGTGAAGTGTCTGCGTGTAGCAGAATTCATTTACAGGCTGCCCCACAGTGAATGCTCAGCATTCTGAGATATGACAGGAACGATTATCTGAAGCAAAAAAATTTCATGTGGGTGTATGCCATATTCCGAAAGGTCTCAGATATAGCACACACTTAATGTACGTTGCAGAGCCAAAGAAACTTGTACACCTGCCTAATATCGTGTAGGTCCCTCGTGAGCACGCAGAAGTGTCGCAACACGACGTGGCATGGACTCGACCAATGTCTAAAGATGTGCTGGAGGGAACACACACCATGAATTCTCGAAGGCTATCCCCGAATCTGTAAGAGTACGAGGGGGTGGAGATCTCTTGTGAACAGTACGTTGCTAGGCATCCCAGACGTGCTCAATAATGTTCATGTCTGGTGAGTTTGGTGGCCAGCGGAAGTGTTTAAACTCAGAAGAGTGTTCCTGTAGCCACTCCGTAGCAATTCTGAACGTGTGGGGTGTCGCATTGTGCTGCTGGAGTTGCCAAAGTCCGTCGGAATGCACAATGGACACGATTTGATGCAGGTGATCAGACAGGATGGTTACTTTTTTTGTCATCAGTCTACTGACTGGTTTGATGCGGCCCGCCACGAATTCCTTTCCTGTGCTAACCTCTTCATCTCAGAGTAGCACTTGCAACCTACGTCCTCAATTATTTGCTTGACGAATTCCAACCTCTGTCTTCCCCTACAGTTTTTGCCCTCTACAGCTCCCTCTAATACCATGGAAGTCATTCCCTCATGTCTTAGCAGATGTCCTATCATCCTGTCCCTTCTCCTTATCAGTGTTTTCCACATATTCCTTACCTTATCAGTCCACCTAATTTTCAACATTCGTCTATAGCACCACATCTCAAATGCTTCGATTCTCTTCTGTTCCGGTTTTCCCACAGTCCATGTTTCACTACCATACAACGCTGTACTCCAGACGTACATCCTCAGAAATTTCTTCCTCAAATTAAGGCCGGTATTTGATATTAGTAGACTTCTCTTGGTCAGAAATGCCTTTTTTGCCATACCGAGTCTGCTTTTGATGTCCTCCTTGCTCCGTCCGTCATTGATTATTTTACTGCCTAGGTAGCAGAATTCCTAAACTTCATTGACTTCGTGACCCTCAATCCTGATCTTAAGTTTCTCGCTATTCTCATTTCTACTACTTCTCATTACCTTCGTCTTTCTCCGATTTACTCTCAAACCATACTGTGTACTCATTAGACTGTTTATTCCGTTCAGCAGATCATTTAATTCTTCTTCACTTTCACTCAGGATAGCAATGTCATCAGCGAATCGTATCATTGATATCCTTTCACCTTGTATTTTAATTCCACTCCTGAACCTTTCTTTTATTTCCATCATTGCTGCCTCGATGTACAGATTGAAGAGTAGGGGCGAAAGGCTACAACCTTGTCTTACACCCTTCTTAATACGAGCACTTCGTTCTCGATCGTCCACTCTTATTATTCCCTCTTGGTTGTTGTACATGTTGTATATGACCCGTCTCTCCCTATAGCTTACCCCCTACTTTTTTCAGAATCTCGAACAGCTTGCACCATTTTATATTGTCGAACACTTTTTCCAGGTCGACAAATCCTATGAAAGTGTCTTGATTTTTCTTTAGCCTTGCTTCCATTATTAGCCGTAACGTCAGAATTGCCTCTCTCGTCCCTTTACTTTTCCTAAAGCCAAACTGATCGTCACCTAGCGCATTCTCAATTTTCTTTTCCATTCTTCTGTATATTATTCTTGTAAGCAGCTTCGATGCATGAGCTGTTAAGCTGATTGTGCGATAATTCTCGCACTTGTCAGCTCTAGCGGTCTTCGGAATTGAGTGGATGATGCTTTTCCGAAAGTCAGATGGTATGTCGCCAGACTCATATATTCTACACACCAACGTGAATAGTCGTTTTGTTGCCACTTCCCCCAATGATTTTAGAAATTCTGATGGAATGTTATCTATCCCTTCTGCCTTATTTGACCGTAAGTCCTCTAAAGCTCTTTTAAATTCCGATTCTAATACTGGTTCCCCTATCTCTTCTAAATCGACTCCCGTTTCTTCTTCTATCACGTGAGACAAATCTTCACCCTCATAGAGGCTTTCAGTGTATTCTTTCCATCTATCTGCTCTCTCCTCTGCATTTAACAGTGGAATTCCCGTTGCACTCTTAATGTTACCACCGTTGCTTTTAATGTCACCAAAGGTTGTTTTGACTTTCCTGTATGCTAAGTCTGTCCTTCTGACAATCATATCTTTTTCGATGTCTTCACATTTTTCCTGTAGCCATTTCTTCTTAGCTTCCCTGCACTTCCTATTTATTTCATTCCTCAGCGACTTGTACTTCTGTATTCCCGATTTTCCCGGAACATGTTTGTACTTCCTCCTTTCATCAATCAACTGAAGTATTTCTTCTGTTACCCATGGTTTCTTCGGAGCTACCTTCTTTGTACCTATGTTTTCCGTCCCAACTTCTGTGATGGCCCTTTTTAGAAATGTCCATTCCTCTTCAACTGTACTGTCTACTGCGCTATTCCTTATTGCTGTTACTTACGTGTTACCTATCAGAGTCTTATCTAGACGTATCAGGGGTCCCATATCACTCCAACTGCACACGTTCCACACCATTACAGAGCCTCCACCAGCTTGAACAGTCCCCTGCTGACATGCTGGGTCCATAGATTCATGATGCCGTCTAGTACCCGTACACGTCCAACCGCTCGATAGAATAACATGTTTCCAGTCATCAACAGTCCAATGTCGGTATTGACGGGACCAGACGAGGCATAAAGCTTTGTGTCATGTACTTATCAAGGATACACGAGCGGGCCTACGGCTCTGAAAGCCCTTATCGATGATGTTTCGGTGAATGGTTCTTAAGCTGACACTTGTTGATGGTCCAGCATTGTAATCTGCTGCAATTTGCGGAAGGGTTGCACTTCTGTCACGTTGAACGGTTCTCTTCAGTCGTGATTGGTCCCGTTCTTGCAGCGATGTCGGAAAAAATGGTTGAAATGGCTCTAAGCACTATGGGACTTAACATCTGAGGTCATCAGTCCCCTAGAACGTAGAACTACTTAAACCTAACTAACCTAAGGACATCACACACATCCATGCCCGAGGCAGGATTCGAACCTGCGACCGTAGCAGCCGCGCGGTTCCAGACTGAAACGCCTAGTACCGCTCGGTCACAGCGGCCGGCTGATGTCTGAGATTTGATGTTCTACCCGATTCCTGATATTCACGGCAGATTAGTGAAATGGTCTTACGGGGATATACCCACTTCATCGCTACCAGGAGATGCTGTGTCCCACCGTTCGTGCGCTGACGGTAACACCACATTCAGACTCACTTAAATCTTGATGGCCTGCCATTGTAGCAGCAGTAACCGATCTAACAACTGCGCCGGGCACTTGTGGTCTTATACGGTACTGGTGCTGCCGACCTTAGCGCCGTATTCCGCCTGTTTACATATCTCTATATTTGTATATCTGTATTTGAATACACATGTGGTTCTAGGCGCGCAGTCCGGAACCGCGCGACTGCTATGGTCGCAGGTTCGAATCCTGCCTCGGGCATGAATGTGTGTGATGTCGTTAGGTTAGTTAGGTTTAAGTAGTTCTAAGTTCTAGGGGACTGATGACCTCAGATGTTAAGTCCCATAGTGCTCAGAGCCATTTGAACCAATACACATGTGGATACCAGGGTACCGGGATTAGCCGAGCGGTCTCAGACGCTGCAGTCATTGACTGTGTGGCTAATCCCGGCGAGGTTTCGAGCCCTTCCTCGGGTATTGGTGTGTGTGTGTTTGTCCTTCGAATAATTTAGGTTAAGTAGTGTGTAAGCTTAGGGACTGATGTCCTTAGCAGTTAAGTCCCATGAGATTTCATACACATGTGAACATTTTGAACCAGGGTACAACAGTTAGTAAACACTAGAAGCAGCATTTTACAAATTATAAATTAAAAAGTACCAGTTTTCCACTCATTCGGCTCTGAGCATCACCGTGTACGTCACATTAGAGCTGTTGTACAGTTTACAGTAAAAGTTTGAGTATACGACCACCAACTTCATTGTCTTTGTGCACTCTTCGGGGAGAATTTTTCGTTGCTTGTCTTAGCGCCCCTGCCCGTTCGCCAATGCGGGATTCAGCGCCCATGATGCGACAAAGTGGTTTATCTCCTGTATTCACCTTTCGTCTGTACACCTCAGACTTCATCCAATCCCGTAAGCAAAAATCTAATGCCGTAAGGTCTGGCGATGTTGGTGCGCAGTTAACTTTACTACCACGATCAATCCGGTGATTCGGGTAAGTACCATTGAGATGTTCCCTCACACGTCTGGTAAAATGTGTTCATGCTCGGAAACCGTGCGAAGATGGGCTATGTCCGTATGAAGTTTTCTGTTTCAAATGAGCGTTCCTGTCATATCCATGAATACTGACCATTCTTCTTGGGACACCATGTATGTAAATAAATAACATTCGAGATCCAAGAAATTGACGTCGTAATCTAATAGTGGGACGAGCCTCATTCCCAATAGTAGTAATTCAACGTAGTAATCAACATAGTTCACCAATCAGAGAGAACAAATATTTTCACTATAGCCATCTAACCAAATTCGCTACATGCAGATAACAGTAATTTGTACTGGACGACTTATGTGTGATAATAAGCTATCAAAAAGTTGTTAAGGAAAGCCAAACAGTAAATTAACCTTACGAAAAATGCGCTTCAAAAAGTTGTTTCTTACATACCTGTAAGAGAATAAGGAAAAAATGTTATATTGTGACATATCTGCAAATATTAGACTGTTAAGACGTATTTTGCACGCACACGACAGACATATATATTATGCACCATTGAGGATAATTCACAAATGAAAAGAAGCAAAATGCATGTGGCCAAAAAACTAATAGCCTTTCGTTTATGTGCATTGACAGATCACATCTCCAAGAAGATATTAATAATAATAATAATTACTATAATTATTTAAAAATGAACACACCACCATTTGACTGTATTGTTGTTTACTTAATTACGGCCCAGGTTTCGGGCCTTTATGCGGTTTTCAAGTGATTAAGTTTATGTCATTAACGTATGTTGCAGGACATCAAGCTCAAAACTGGCTAAAAACTAAGAAAAATATTGGCTCCTCACGAAATGCGAGATTTAAAATTACCACATTGTAAAACGTAATGACGTGCTCCCTCTATTATTTACTGAACTTTTTACCAGTAATGACGTGCTGCCAGTATTATTTACTGACTTTTTTACAATAAATTAAGAAAAATGTTGGCTCCTCACGAAATGCGAGATGTAAAATCACCACATTGTGAAAAGTAATGACATGCTCCCACTACTATTTACAAAACTTTTTACTAAAAAGTGATGACGTGCTCCCATTGTTATTTACTGAACTTTTTACAGTGTCGTCATTTTACATCTGGAATTTCGTGGGGAGCCAATATTTTTCTTTATTTATGGTCAACTTTGACCTCGATGTCCTGCAACATATGTCAGTGACATAAACTCAGTCACTTACAAATGGCATAAAGGGCGGAAAGCTCGGTCGTAATTAAATAAACAACAAGACAATAAAATGGCGGTGTGTTCATTTGAAAATTATTGTTTGACTATTGCTCAGCAGCATCAAAAACTGTTTATAGTAATTATTATTCTTATAATAATGGCAAGGTGATACGTCAGTAGCACCATCTACTAGTTGTTGATAAAACCATTGTAGGCGACATTCTCACCGTAGCTTCAGCTCTTCTTCGTTTGCTGCGTTCAGACGCGAGGCCAACAAGAAGACGGGCATCCTGATGTTACCGTTAGTCAAGGGAGGGTGTCTTCTCTCACACGTCGCGCTGAGTTTGTTCCAAACGCTACGGCAGCGGGCAACTTCTTGCTGGCGTGCGACTCTTGGAACACGATACCTTGCATCATATGTCCGTCGGGCGGGGAGTTTTATCAGCAGCGAGGAGGAAACTCGGAACGACCTTAACAGGCTCAGAAATGACTACACGAAAGCGATAGGTATCTGTCTGTACACACACACACACACACACACACACACACACACACACACACACGCACCATCACTGGTTCCTAGCCAATTCTTTGTCACTAAACTTTGAAAAAACACACTACATGCAGCTCAAAACATGTAAGGGCTGTCCCATGAGTATATGCCTAACATTCGATGAAAAGAGCACTGAAAGACCTGAGTCGAAACAAGGCCCCGGGAGTAGACAACATTCCATTAGAACTACTGACGGCTTTGGCGGAGCCAGTCCTGACAAAACTCTACCATCTGGTGAGCAAGATGTATGAGACAGGCTAAATACCCTCAGACTTCAAGAAGAATATAATCATTCCAATCCCAAAGAAAACAGGTGTTGACAGGTGTGAAAATTACCGAACTATCAGTTTAATAAGTCACAGCTGCAAAATACTGATGCGAATTCTTTACAGAGGAATGGAAAAACTGATAGGAGCCGACCTCGGGGAAGATCAGTTTGGATTCCGTAGAAATGTTGGAACACGTGAGGCAATACTGACCCTATCACTTATCTTAGAAGAAAGATTAAGGAAAGGCAAACCTACGTTTCTAGCATTTCTAGACTTAGAGAAAGCTTTTGACAATGTTGATTGGAATACTCTCTTTCAAATTCTGAAGGTGGCATGGGTAAACTACAGGGAGCGAAAGGCTATTTACAATTTGTACAGAAACCAGATTGCAGTTATAAGAGTCGAGGGACATGAAAGGGAAGTAGTGGTTGGGAAGGGAGTGAGACAGGGTTGTAGCCTCTCCCCGATGTTATTCAATCTGTATACTGAGCAAGCAGTGAAGGAAACAAAAGAAAAATTCGGAGTAGGTATTAAAATCCATGGAGAAGAAATAAAAACTTTGAGGTTCGCCGATGACATTGTAATTCTGTCAGAGACAGCAAAGGACTTGGAAGAGCAGTTGAACGGAATGGACAGTGTCTTGAAAGGAGGATATAAGATGAACATCAACAAAAGCAAAACGAAGATAATGGAATGTAGTCGAATTAAGTCAGGTGATGCTGAGGAAATTGGATTAGGAAATGAGACACTTAAAGTAGTAAAGGAGTTTTGCTATTTGGGGAGCAAAATAACTGATGATGGTCGAAGTAGAGAGGATATAAAATGTAGACTGGCAGTGGCAAAGAAAGTGTTTCTGAAGAAGAGGAATTTGTTAACATCGAGTATAGATTTAAATGTCAGGAAGTCGTTTCTGAAAGTATTTGTATGGAGTGCAGCCATGTATGGAAGTGAAACATGGACCATAAATAGTTTGGCCAAGAAGAGAATAGAAGCTTTCGAAATGTGGTGCTACAGAAGAATGCTGAAGATTAGATGGGTAGATCACATAACTAATGTGGAGGTATTAAATAGGATTGGGGAGAAGAGAATTTTGTGGCACAACTTGACTAGAAGAAGGGATCGGTTGGTAGGACATGTCCTGAGGCATCAAGGGATCACAAATTTAGCATTGGAGGGCAGCGTGGAGGGTAAAAATCGTAGAGGGAGACCTAGAGATGAATACACTAAGCAGATTCAGAAGGATTTAGGTTGCAGTAGGTACTGGGATATGAAGAAGCTTGCGCAGGATAGGTTAGCATGGAGAACTGTCTCAGGACTGAAGACCACAACAACAAACATGAAAAGCTGATAGAAGAAGAGGACAGTGTTAAGTTCTTGGGATTACAGCTTGATAATAAATTCAACTGGGAGGAGCACACCACAGAACTGCTGGAGCGTCTCTATTTGCAATGCGAATTGTGTCAGACATAGGGGGATATAAAAATGAAAAAGCTGGCGTACTATGCTTACTTTCAATCGATAATGTCATATGGGATTATTTTTGGGGCAATTCATCAAGCCAAGCTAAAGTTTTCCGGGCACAAAAACGTGCAGTAAGAGTTACACGTGGTGTGAACTCAAGAACATCCTGCAGAAGCCTGTTTAGGGAACTAGGGATACTAACTACTGCTTCCCAATGTATTTATTCCTTAAAGAAATCTGTCATTGAAAATACATCACTTTTTCAAGCTCAACCAACAGCTCAATTCATGAAATCAATACTAGAAATAAGAATAATTTTCACAAGGATTTGATGTCACTTAATTTTGTACAAAAAGGTGTGCATTATTCAGGAACACACATTTTCAATAACTTTCCAGCAGCCATAAAAAGCTTAACAACCAATGAAATTCAGTTTAAGAGAAGCCTAAAAGATTTATTGGTGGACAACTCCTTCTGCTGCATAGATGAATTTCTCAGTACAACCAACGGATTTGTTGTATTACAGGCTTCTGCAGGATGTTCTTGAGTTCACACCACATATAACTCTTACTGCACTTTTTTGTGCCCGGAAAACTTTAGCTTGACTTATAAATAAATAAAAACTTTTTTATTTTAAATTCAGTGCATTACTCTCTGTAAAATTATTATTTCATATAGTGTTCATTAAAAATTACGACCAAGCCACTTGGGACCTGTGGAATGGTACATTAGCTTATTTGTTTGAGTTGTAAATATTTGTCACGTATTGTTGTTTTTCTGACTTGTTCTACATCCTGGAGGACCTCCTCACTACGGATCAATTGGAATGAAAATAAATCTAATCAAATCTAATCTAATAACCGTGTTAAGACCGTTGTTCCGACCATCCGATTCGGCTACAATCGATACGCCAGCTATCACAGTTCGAGGAATGCGTTGCCGTCTGATCTCCTATCCCTCTCCCGCCAGAACCAGTTATTGCACAACGCTGCGTCATGTGTGGAACACCCTGTGGTTCGTTTTCAATGCGCTTTGTATACTAGGCAGCGTGCCATGAAACTCTAAAACGTCTTCAAGATGGCTGCTACACTTGACGTTCGTCAGAAGCAACGTGCTGTCATAGAATTTCTGTGCAGTGTAAATGAGACAGTGGGAAACATCCACAAGAGGTTAAAAAAGGTGTACGAGATGCTGCTGTCAATCGCAGTACAGTTAGTGGGTGGGCAAGCAGGTCACGTGATGAAAGCGGGCACGGCAATATTGAGGATTGTCCTCGCAGCGGCAGGCCTCGTACTGCACACACTCCAGACAATGTGCAGAGAGTTAACGAATTGGTGACTGTTAACAGACCCATCACAGTGAACGAATTGTCACGCTACGTTGGGATAGGGGAAGGAAGTGTTTGCAGAATACTGAAAGTGTTGGCGTTAAAAAAAGGTTTGTGCCAGGTGGGTTCCCAGGATGTTGACTGTTGCTCAGAAAGAAATACGAAAAACCGTATGCAGCGAACTTTTGGAACAGTGCAAGAATGGTGGAGATGAATTTCTTGCAAGAACTGTGACAGGTGACGAATAATGGCTCTATCATTTTTCACCAGAGACAGTGAGGCAATCAATGGAGTGTCATCATGCGAATTCACCCAAGAAAAAAAATTCAATACTACACCTTCTGCTGGAAAAGTTATGGCTACGGTGTTTTTCGATTCCGAAGGACTCTTGCTTGTGGACATCGTGCCAAGTGGAACCACCATAAATTCTGATGCATATGTGACGACACTGAAGAAACTTCAAGCTCGACTGAGTCATGTTCGTCCACATCGGCAAAACAGGATGTTTTGCTGTTGCACGACAATGCACGGCCACATGTCAAAAAACCGTGGAAGCGATCACAAAACTCGGATGGACAACACTGAAACAACCGCCTTACAGTCCTGACCTGGCTCCATATGACTATCATCTGCTTGGGAAACTTAAAGACTCTCTTCGTGGAACAAGGTTTGAAGATGACGACTCCCTTGTGTACGCTGCCAAACAGTGGCTCCTACATGTTGGTCCAGAATTTTAGCGTGCCAGTATACAGGCGCTGGTTCCAAGATGGCGTAAGGCAGTTGAGATGGATGGAAATTATGTGGAGAAATGAAAATATTGTCCGTAAAGGATGTGTCTACAACTGTAAACCTTGCAAACATGTAGAATAAATGATGGATTTAAAAAAATAGTGAGCATTTCTTTTGGAGTAACTGCCGTAATGTTTCATGATGCCAACGGCTTTGCTGCAGTGGTAACACCAGTTCCCGTCAGATCACCCAAGTTATGCGCTGTCGGGCTGGGCTAGCACTTGGATGGGTGACCAACCAGTCTGCCGAGCGCTGTTGGCAAACAGGGTGCACTCAGCCCTTGTGAGGCAAACTGAGGAGCTACTTGATTGAGAAGTAGCGGCTGCGGTCTCCGAAACTGACATACGGCTGGGGGAGCGATGTGCTGACCACATGACCCTCCGTATCAGCACCCAGTGGCGCCTGTGGGCTGAGGATGACACGGCGGCCGGTCGGTACCTTTGGGCCTTCATGGCCTGTTCGGGCGGAGTTTTAGTTTTTTAATGTTTCACAATGACGCCTCGTAACACTCAAAATGGTTTTATTCACTTTGACACTGGCCGTAGAAGCCTACAAATTTATACTCTGTGGTTCGTTTAATGCCACAGCAAGAGTAAATTTGGTAATTGGTACGTCTCTTCGAAGCAGTAAAAAGGTATGTAATTATATTTAAGTTTAGTCCACTCAGATATTTCGATAGTCGCACAAGAAGCCTTTTCTGTTCTGCAATGAATATGTTTTTTTACTCTTTAAATTTTCTTATTTTTTATTTTTTAGCGTCTATGTCACAAGTTATATTAAGTTATATTACAGAATGCGATGGTAAACTATTGTTATTGAATGTGTAGGCAAGAAAATGATATCACACATGTGTAATTGTTGTCGAATATATATATACCGGGTGATCAAAACGTCAGTATAAATTTGAAAACTTAATAAAGCACGGAATAATGTGGATAGAGAGCTAAAAATTGACCCACATGCTACGAATGACATGGGTTTTTATTAGATGCAGGTTGCAGGATGGCGCTCCACCCCATATTGGTAGGCGTGTGAAAGATCTCTTTCGCGCGTCGTTTGGTGATGATCGTGTGCTCAGCCGCCACTTTCGTCATGCTTGGCCTCCCAGGTCCACAGACATCAGTTGGTGCGATTATTGGGTTTGGGGTTACCTGAAGTCGCAAGTGTATCGTGATCGACCGACATCTCTAGGGATGCTGAAAGACAACATCCAATGCCTCACCATTAACTCCGGACATGCTTTACAGTGCTGTTCACAACATTATTCCTCGACTACAGCTATTGTTGAGGAATGATAGTGGACATATTGAGCATTTCCTGTAAAGAACATCATCTTTGCTTTGTCTTACATTGTTATGCTAGGTGATCAGATGAAGCGCCATCTGTCGGAAATTTTTTTAACTTTTGTATTTTTTTGGTTCTAATAAAACCCTATGTCATTCCAAGCATGTGTGTCAATTTGTACCTCTCTATCTACATTATTCCGTGATTTATTCAGTTTTCAAATTTATACTGACTTTTTGATCACCCGGTATGTCAGAAAAGGAGTCGATGTATTTGTATCAAATATGTTGTTGTTTGTTTATATTTTTGCCCCCAGCATTCACTTTTGTAGAGAGTATGAGGAACTTTACAGATAACTGTTTTGGAACATTTCAGAACCTGTTGCCTTTTTAAATGCATTTACTGTTTAATAGCTCAGTGTTTCCGTTCTATTTTTCAGCACGATTGTTTAGCTACTAAAGATTAATTTGAATTTACTGTGATCTTCTTAACTCTCGAAACTAATCGTCGTACAGTTTTATACAGCTCATGTCCCTATTGCAGCAGCTCCCAAACTTATCCCAGGCATACTCCTTCCAAACCCGTCTCCGTCCTTCGTGATCCCATTTTTGTTTTAAATTACGATTGTAGACTAAAGCAGTGAAGACCGGAACCTGTCCGGGTGCTGAAGTTCGGAATTCAGCCAAGTTCATAGGAATGGAAAACTCCCTGCACTGTAAGTACAAACAGCTCATTGTATTAATCTATTTTCTTATCAAATAATTCTCATGATAAAAACTAATCATTATTTTTTTGTTTTGGAACAGCTTTTTATCCATTAGTACTAACGATAATTACATAACAAAGAGTTTTCTATTTCAGTTGTAAATCATTCTCTGTGCTTCGTGGGTATGTTTGTAACCTATGGCAAATCATTACTGGTAGCTATTTTTGTGAATGTATATATCTATATTAAATATGTCTGTTACATGTGGGCCCTACACTTCGGACTGATTTCGTTGAAACGTCTAATCATTAAGTCGAGAAAAAAAATTTAGAAGTGGCAACATCTAACAGGTAATGGTGTGGAAACTATCTTCAAGAACGCGTACACCATAATTTCTCTACCACGCAATCACTGGGGCTTATAACGGATCTTTTACGTTGGGATAAATTTATTTTATTTTTTGTTAGATGTTTTCCTTAAATAGCTGAATAAATTGTAATTAGGAATAATTTAATGAAGCAGAGTAGAGAAGATAAAGTCAAAGAGATGTTCATTGGGCGGAGATTGTCGTAATGTAACGTCATTGCGTTGTTCGGTTGTTAAAACATGTCGTTTGTGTTCCGTTCTGCTGTTCGGTCGTGCGCGTATCTGAAAGGAATTAATTCTGGGACTATAATAAACTTTCACATAATAGTTACGATTCGATGTTCCGACAAAAGGGGTCAACGTCAGTGTTAATTTGAATTGTGGGCGACAGGATTAGTTTTGACAGATACGTGAAAACGGACGTAACGAAAGTTGTTCGCATATCATCCTTGAACGAGACTTTTTATTTAATTAACGATTGCGGGCTCATTAAAAGCTATTGTGATTAGCATCAATCCCTCTTTCCTCCTAGATAGTGGCCATTCATTAACATTTACGTCATAAGAAAAAGGAACAATTACGTGTGGAACCGACGTCATATCTCTGAAATTACATTGATTTATAATTTGTGTTAAATACCGAACTGAGATAGGAAGTAAATTGAAATTAGTGAACATTTGGTACTGAGACTATAGAAGCAGAAGCGCTTAAGGTTTCTATTCTCTAAAATGGCAAAATAGGTACGAACTTTTAACTCAATAGTCGACTTTATGTATTGCAAAGACATTAGCATTTTATTCTTATTTTGACGACGCGCTGTTAAACAAAGTACCGTTGAGTGTCTGTACGAGTAATAAAATTAAATCTAAAAATATAATTAATAACGGCGAACTCCGCTTTAACAAACTGTATTGCGTGTCATCATCGGGCAATAACTGCTCAGTCCTGGAGACTTGTGTGGTGAAATAAGAAGTCGGGCATATAAAACAAACTTAAAAATCCGTTCAAGCTGCAGTGGAGTCGGCACAACACGACGTGGGCAGTTATAGGCTACACTCGTCTCGTATGAGAAGTTCCCGGAGGGGGGAAGCACTGGGGGCAGAACCGCACAATAAACCTGGGTTCGGAGAGGGCGGCGGTGGGGTGGGTGGACTGCTATGGCCTGTTGTGGGGTTGTGGACCACTGAGGGCTACGGCGGGACGAAGCCTCTCCGTCGTTTCTAGGTCCCCTGTTTAAATACGCAATACACATAAAACACAAGGGTGTGGAAAACTTTCGGCGGAACACCATTTTTAGGCTTTCTCAATCAAGGAACTCCTGCTTGCACCCTAGAAGCGAAAAATCATTGATATCAGCAGTATTCTAATTATTTGGTCTATTTAGATGGAAACAGTGATGATGGATAAGTGCAAGTTCGTCACTCTGAGGTATGGAACCCCGTGTTCGGAAATGACTGAGTCGAAAGCTATCAGCGAAACAGGGAAAATTTAAAATATCGCTTTGGTCTTTCGTCCAAGGTAAAAATTTCGGGTACCTGCAGATTCTTCCGTATTGACTTCATTCATGTGGAGAAGCACAGGGCGCAACTTCACGCATGTCATCGGCGGACACAGGGTCAAACAATTTCTCAAACTGTACTAGCTTTGTCAAATATTTGACCATGTGCGGCTTCGTATTATGTGCCTGTTAAACACAGACTGTGTTTGATATGTCTAAGATAAATTTTGATTGACGACAGATTTGACAAGGTGCCATACGTTCCTAGTGTTGATGTTTCGCGTACTTAACGAGAAAGCGTTTTATTACAGTATATCTCACCCTATCATGTACACTCCTGGAAATTGAAATAAGAACACCGTGAATTCATTGTCCCAGGAAGGGGAAACTTTATTGACACATTCCTGGGGTCAGATACATCACATGATCACACTGACAGAACCACAGGCACATAGACACAGGCAACAGAGCATGCACAATGTCGGCACTAGTACAGTGTATATCCACCTTTCGCAGCAATGCAGGCTGCTATTCTCCCATGGAGACGATCGTAGAGATGCTGGATGTAGTCCTGTGGAACGGCTTGCCATGCCATTTCCACCTGGCGCCTCAGTTGGACCAGCGTTCGTGCTGGACGTGCAGACCGCGTGCGACGACGCTTCATCCAGTCCCAAACATGCTCAATGGGGGACACCATGATCCCGGGTGTTGGCCCTGTGTGCCTCGGTCGTATGCAGTCCTGATTGTGGCGCTCACCTGCACGGCGCCAAACACGCATACGACCATCATTGGCACCAAGGCAGAAGCGACTCTCATCGCTGAAGACGACACGTCTCCATTCGTCCCTCCATTCACGCCTGTCGCGACACCACTGGAGGCGGGCTGCACGATGTTGGGGCGTGAGCGGAAGACGGCCTAACGGTGTGCGGGATCGTAGCCCAGCTTCATGGAGACGGTTGCGAATGGTCCTCGCCGATACCCCAGGAGCAACAGTGTCCCTAATTTGCTGGGAAGTGGCGGTGCGGTCCCCTACGGCACTGCGTAGGATCCTACGGTCTTGGCGTGCATCCGTGCGTCGCTGCGGACCGGTCCCAGGTCGACGGGCACGTGCGCCTTCAGCCGACCACTGGCGACAACATCGATGTACTGTGGAGACCTCACGCCCCACGTGTTGAGCAATTGGGCGGTACGTCCACCCGGCCTCCCGCATGCCCACTATACGCCCTCGCTCAAAGGCCGTCAACTGCACATACGGTTCACGTCCACGCTGTCGCGGCATGCTACCAGTGTTAAAGACTGCGATGGAGCTCCGTATGCCACGGCAAACTGGCTGACACTGACGGCGGCGGTGCACAAATGCTGCGCAGCTAGCGCCATTCGACGGCCAACACCGCGGTTCCTGGTGTGTCCGCTGTGCCGTGCGTGTGATCATTGCTTGTACAGCCCTCTCGCAGTGTCCGGAGCAAGTATGGTGGGTCTGACACACCGGTGTCAATGTGTTCTTTTTTCCATTTCCAGGAGTGTATTTCGACAACTGTGGGAACTGCGATCAAGGATGAAAGCAAAATACTACTCGCAATAACAAGAATGGTTGGATGTCTCATTTCTCCCACGCACAAGGGAGTCATCATCTTCAAACCTTGTTCCACGAAGAGAGTCTTTAAGTTTCCCAAAGAGATGATAGTCACATGGAGCCAGGGCAGGGCTGTAAGGCGGTTGTTTCAGTGTTGTCCATCCGAGTTTTGTGATCGCTTCCATGGTTTTTTGACTGACATGTGGCCGTGCATTGTCGTGTAACAGCAAAACATCCTGCTTTTGCCGATGTGGTCGAATACGACTCAGTCGAGCTTTCTTCAGTGTGGTCACATATGCATCAGAATTTATGGTGGTTCCACTTGGCATGTTGTCCACAAGCAACAGTCCTTCGGAATCGAAAACCACCGTAGCCATAACTTTTCCAGTAGAAGGTGTCGTTTTGAATTTTTTTTCTTAGGTGAATCTGCATGATGCCACTCCATTGATTGCCTCTTCGTCTCTGGTGAAAAATGATGGAGCCATGTTTCATCAGCTGTCACAATTCTTCCAAGAAATTCGTTTCCAACATTCTCGTACTGTTCCAAAAGTTCGCTCCATACAGTTTTTCTTGTTTCTTTGTGAGCCACTGTCAAAATCCTGGGACCCCACCTGGCACAAACCTTTTTTAGCGCCAACACTTTCAGTATACTGCAAACAGTTCCTTCCCCTATCCCAACGTAGCGTGACAATTCGTTCACTGTGATGCGTCTGTCAGCAGTCACCAATTCGTTAACTCTCTGCACATTGTCTGGAGTGTGTGCAGTACGAGGCCGGCCGCTGCGAGGACAATCCTCAATATTGCCGTGCCCGCTTTCATCACGTAACCTGCTTGCCCACCGACTAACTGTACTGCGATCGACAGCAGAATCTCCATACACCTTTTTCAACCTCTTGTGGATGTTTCCCACTGTCTCATTTACACTGCACAGAAATTCTATGACAGCACGTTGCTTCTGACGAGCGTCAAGAGTAGCAGCCATCTTGAAGACATGCTGTGACAGCGCCACTCACGGGAACAGGTTGAACTAAGTTTGAAAACAAGTGGGAAGGATGTATCTACACACTGTAAAACGTCAACACAGGCAGAATTAAAACTGTATTTTTACAAAAATAGTGTGCATTTCTTTTTGGAGTGACCCTAGTATTATGCTGACCATGCACAACATACAAGTTGGGGTGCCACAAAGTAAAATAAATCGACACTCTCCGGTTACTGCGTGCAGGAAATGCCTTCTCTGCATTCCTAGCTATTCCCACTGGTGTCAAAACTCGTCGAGACAGCGTAACGACTGCTTCAAAACTGAGGTTAAATTTCACAAGCGTGTTTGGTGCCAGGGTGCGCTCGTTTTACAAACTCGTGGGAGAAGGACAATGAATATGACACAGAAGTTGGATCGTTACCAGGGATCTCCACAACTCTCGCGTTCTATAAATGATGTCACTTTCGCTTGTACTTCTGAGGGGACAGTATAGTTAGTTCACATTTATTGTAGCTATTTGTTTGTGTAGTACTCTTTACATTTTCTTGCTCTAACAAGTTATGGTTCTGAGCACTATAGGACTTTACTTCTGAGGTCATCAGTCCCCTGTAACTTAGAACTATTTAAACCTAACTGAACTAAGGACATCACACACATCCATGCCCGAGGCAGGATTCGAACCCGCGACCGTAGCGGTCGCGCGGTTCCAGACTGGAGCGCCCAGAACCGCTCGGCCACTCCGGCCGGCTAACAAGTTGTGGTTCCTCGCACAACACTAGCTTCTGATGTGTGGCTAATTATTTTTTTCATGAATTCTGTGTGAATTGCGGCAGCCAAGCAATACGGAAAGGGGCTCTTGTGCGGCCTTGCGTTGTCAAAAACTGTAATTTAAAGTGCAAGCAGAGATGGACAGAAACTAGCAGAGATAGACTCAGTTAAGTAAATATATTTTTATTAATTTACTGGTGGTTTCTAGCACATACACATTTTCGCCAACACACAAGTAAATATTTTAACTTAAAAAAGAATATACGGAGATGCAAAGGTAATATTTTTCAATGGATATCGATCTGTCAATTTAAATAAAATGAACAATTATAAAAGCTATAATGACATTTTTGTTGATTATTTACGTAGAATGGACAAAAAACGGTTCAAATGGCTCTGAGCATTGTGGGATTTAACGTCTGAGGTCATCAGTCCCCTAGACTTAGAACTACTTAAACCTAACCAACCTAAGGACCGCACACACGTCCATGCCCGAGGCAGGATTCAAAACTGCGACCGTAGCAGTCGCGCGGTTCCGGACTGAAGCGCCTAGAACCGCTCGGCCACCGCGACCTGCTAGAATAGACAAATGTAAATGATTTTGACACCCTTCCTCCCTGATGTAATATCATTTGTAATTATCTGTAGTAACTGTGTTTAGAAAATGTATGAGAAGAAATAAACGACGGTGTTTAAAACAGACATATGCGTCCGTATATTGTCTGCTATGCTACTGTAGTGTACCATGGAGGAAGTTGTGTTTGATCCGCTTCCGATATTTTCAATCGTTCTCTTGCTGACATTACATCGAAAGCGAATAATAACATCCATTAGATACCAGTCAGAAAGACAAATTTACTCATATAAAGGTAGTAACACATCGTGGATGCGATCAGTTTTCCTTTCTTGACGAAGTGGCATATTTCCGCTTCATTAGCAAACATAACACAACAACAAAAAAGAATAAATTAGTTTTCCATGCTGCTCGTTGTTGCTGTTATGGTCTTCAGCCCAAAGACTGGTTTCATGCAACTCTCCATGCTACTCTATCTTCTGCAAGCCTCTTCATCTGTGTCCGAGCGGTTCTAGGCGCTTCAGTCTGGAACCGCGCTGCTGCTACGGTCGCAGTTTCGAATCCTGCCTCGGGCATGGATGTGTGTGATGTCCTTAGGTTAGTTAGGTTAAAGTAGTTCTAAGTTCTAGGGGACTGATGACCTCAGAAGCTAAGTCCCATAGTGCTCAGAGCCATTTGAACCATATTTGTGTTCATGTCTTGGTCTACTTCTACGATTTTTCCCGTCCACTCTACCCCCTCCCCCCCCCCCCCCCCCAATACTAAATTGGTGATCACTTGATGCCTCACAACGTCTCCTGCCAACCGATTTCTTCTTCTAGTCAAGTTGTGCCACAAATTCCTCTTCTCCCCAATTCTATTCAATACCTCCTCATTAGTTACGTAATCTACCCATCTAATCTTCAGCATTCTTCTGTAGCGTCACATTTCGAAAGCTTCTATTGTCTTCTTGTCTAAAGCATTGCCCGCATCTCGTGGTCGTGCGGTAGCGTTCTCGCTTCCCACGCCCGGGTTCCCGGGTTCGATTCCCGGCGGGGTCAGGGATTTTCTCTGCCTCGTGATGGCTGGGTGTTGTGTGCTGTCCTTAGGTTAGTTAGGTTTAAGTAGTTCTAAGTTCTAGGGGACTTATGACCACAGCAGTTGAGTCCCATAGTGCTCAGAGCCATTTGAACCATTTTCTAAAGCATTAACACTGAACGAAAATGTCAAAGCATAATTTTTATGCCGAAACGTAGCATGGGTATCAAGATCACCAATCCACCAGATTCTCGCCGAGTCCGTGAGCTGTTGCGTTCAGGAGTCATTCAAAGAGCAGTGTTGCATTGGGTCGCCTTGAAGAGTACGTTCGAACCTCTGTCGGTGTAAACGGAATTGCTGCTTTGCCTTCGCTGACCTTGAAAGTTCCGTCGTCCTCTGGTGACGTCACTAGCACAGTTTGCTGCGCGCCACGCGTAATTTGCAGGAAGGCGGAAATTTCGCCGTGTTTCTGGAATTTGTGCCGACGGCAATCGCTGCGTGTAAGGACCGCTGGAGTGCAGTTTTATGGCAGGAGGGAAGCAGTTTGTGGTGGTAGGGTGGGGGGGGGGGGGCGGGGGTGGTCTAGACGACGGCGTCGTTACGACTGGGGACTGCTGCCAGCAAAACACACTCCCATTACGCTCGTACGATGCCTGTTGCCGCGACGTAAGGGAATGGGCAGGACCGTCAAGCGATGTTTTTTAACTGCTCTACTGTTTCAAAAGATTTGTTGGCTTTAAGAAGACGAGAATGGGAGGGTGGGTTGTAAGCAGCGATGCGAAGTAACTTTTTTGTATTACGTTTGTCATAACTAACCCTAGAACAATAAAGGGGAGGGGAAATGTTGCATTGCTACTAAACCAACGTAAACATTGCTGTTCCACATTTTTTTCGAAGCAAGTCCTAATTTATAGGTTATACAGTAGTTAATTGGAATTATTACATCTCCAATACAAGAAATTAAATACAAAATTATCTGTTTTATATCCCACTGCATTCGTGAGTCTTACGATTGTTTAGTAATAGAAAACTGACCTGGGTGAAAGTTTACGATAATACAAGGAAATATCGGTGCAGTAATCATGCGTCTTCTAACAACCCTATTTAATGAGAAAAAAAATATTTATTATGTAAAAAAGAATGGATGAAAATGGGGAAGAAATGGCTTTAAATATTTTTGTTATTTACTCTTCCAGTACGAACTTTGTTGTAGAACTTCTTATTTACGTGTGGTAATAAAAATTCATTTAGACAGAATTAAGCACATTTAAAATTACATGAACCTTAGCAACCCTCTCCTGCTGATAAATTCCAACTAACTGATTAATAACATTTTTGACTTTGAAAATTATTTAAATTAAATTTTTTACGTATTTGGCACACATTTTCTAAATGCAGTGGTTTTTTAAATATTTACTGAATTCTTTCCCGGCGTTAGCTATGGAACACAAGACTGTCTCTGTTAGCATAAAATGGTTAAATATTGCCAAGCCGACCTGAACGTTTAATTATCATTGACAAAACACACTTCACTATACGTTTAAGTTATTTGCTTTAGAAATTGAATGAACCAACAGATTAACAACTTCAACGTTAATTATCCGCCTATGAATGCACAAATGTAAAACCAGTAACAAATTCAGTCTGCCTCAGGATCGCTGTAAAAGAAAAATATTTCGTAATTCACTGCTAATTTTACCTGCTCCCGATTTACGAGTTTGGTTAATTTTATAGCGGAACAATTTTTTAAATGTGCCGCCACTGCAAATCGTTCGGTCGCGGCACAGCCCAGCAACACCAACGATAATCGCTAAAAATGCTGAAAATTCTTTAAAGAAATATTATAGATGACATGGGCAAGCTGCCCGCATCTCGTGGTCGTGCGGTAGCGTTCTCGCTTCCCACGCCCGGGTTCCCGGGTTCGATTCCCGGCGGGGTCAGGGATTTTCTCTGCCTCGTGATGGCTGGGTGTTGTGTGCTGTCCTTAGGTTAGTTAGGTTTAAGTAGTTCTAAGTTCTAGGGGACTTATGACCACAGCAGTTGAGTCCCATAGTGCTCAGAGCCATTTGAACCATGGGCAAGCTAATTTACATTAGTAATACACAATTTTTATAAATTATAATGTATTTAGACCATAACAATAATTAAAATTACACACTTTTATAATTTCTCCTCTAATGGCGGCTAAGGATAGATACAGACAAAAGAAGTCTACTCATTCACATAATGCTACGTCACAGGTTCCTCTCTCTCTCAGCTCTCGAGGGAGACGGCAAAGAATGCACATTATGTAGCGCTATTTATATTATTGCTGATTGTGAATGTCTCTTTGTAATCTTACAACATTATTTTCCTCCGTGGCTATATTTTACATTTTTTCATCGCAGATATTAACATATTTCGTAATTAAATTATGAGTATAGAAATATTACAATCGCGAATACATCGAGAATATTATTACAGAAAATATTACAATAATAACCAACGTCCTTTATACAAAATTAAATAATATTTTTTGTTAAACAATTACAGTACATACGAATTGCTTTTTGTTGGTATGAACTGTACGTAGTGTTCTCATTACCGTACACGTTCCTAACAGGCGTGCCACAGTTGTTGTTAAGCATTTGCAAATGTGCACGCTCGAGTTCAGAAATTCTGTGTGTCATTTCACTTTATTAATAGTGTGTGTGCCGCCAGGGAACGTTACATCTACCACAACAAAGGTCAAAATTTAATAATGATTGTGGTGTAGGTCACGCTGCTAAATACTGCATTTTCGGGCAACAACAAAGTTATTATGTGGCAGGTGTCATTAGAGCACAGTTAATAAAGTCATTTCATGTAATAATGAATAAACTAGGCACTCATCTTTTCGCGTTTCCCACGCTGGTCTAGTAAAATCATGGCTCAATCGACGAAAATCTAGGTGATAATGATTCCAAGCCCGGATGCAAAGAGGTCTAGGTTTTATTCAGCTATATTCAAAAGTTTTGTAGATGCGCTTCACAAACCATTCTTGAAGATTAAACCTTTCAAAGTTAGCACAATAGTGGTGTAAAAAAAAAAAAAAAATAATCAGCACTCCGAATTTAAGTTACACTACCTTTTATTTGCTTTTGTTGCAATGGCACGTAACACACAAAACATCACTTCACAATACAAAACATACTTTAAAACATCTTCCTCACAGTCACTGTTAAAGTTCACATTTTATAAGCTGACTACAATATGCGTCTTTCCAACATGACGTCCAAGACTTGACTTTCTCAAGGTCCGACTCTCTAACTACTAACTAATAATCGCTTACGCACCCAAAAATCAGAGTTACAAGAACGTCAAAGATCATAGTGACAAAAGAAAGAATACACATAAGAATAATATCATTTCAATATAAACATATCGATGTATCACAAATGAAATCAAATCTGAATGTTGTCTCAGAAATATGTCAACTACTTTGCAGAAACACAGTAGAATATAGCTGGTATCGAGAGGTTCAGGTGAGATGCCGTATTGGTTGCGTAATTCCAGTTTCCATTACAGTCTGCAAACGAATCTTTGGAGAGATAATTACGAATCTCTGCCTGAAATGTGACCATAAAGGGCCTTCTACTGAAATGTACTACATGGTTGCACCTTGCTTATGTATTCTCCGTTCATCGTAAGAATAAACCTGTTGTTAGTGGGGGGGGGGGGGGGGGGGGGGGGAGGACTGGTGCAAGGAGGGGGGGGGGGGGGGGAAGAACGCAATGATTGGTCAGCAGCCGCAGCCCTCGTACACTGGCGTTGATTCGCTCTTGGAAGTAGGTCCAACTAGTAGTAATAAGATATCCAATACCTAAGTTAAATGGTTATAGTACTTACATCGAAAATTTCGATGTTGCAAAGTTCTAGGATTGTATTTTTGGAATATTGCGTAGTATATGCAGCACTTACGTGATTTGCATATCACCATATAATTACTCTGCATCACATGGTTTGGAGGTGGGTTACGTTCACATAGGGCGCTTCTAACACTGTTTTCTACTGTAGGACACCAACACAGCAGGAATATTTCGCTACAATGGGAGAGCAAAAATCGAAACCGATGATTATGTAAAGTGCATATTGTGAATCTTGTGAACGCCCGTCTGATGATGAACTTGTCAGTTCAAAACCGGTTACGGCACTATTTACTTAATTAAATAGCAGTATTAATAGTGGCTGATTGCTGTCTTCTTCTTTGTAAGAATCAACCTACATTAATTGTACACAGCCACGCTTTCACCATGTCAGCCGCGCGGTCTGGGCGCCTTGCCACGGTCCGCGTGGCTACCCCCGTCGGAGGTTCGAGTCCTCCCTCGGGCATGGGTGTGTGCGTTGCCCTTAACTAAAGTTAGATTAAGTAGTGCGTGAGCTTAGGGACCGATACCTCTGCAAAATGGTTCAAATGGCTGTGAGCACTATGGGACTTAGCATCTGAGGCCATCAGTCCCCTAGAACTTAGAACTACTTAAACCTAACTAACATAAAGACGCCACACACATCCATGCCCAGGGCAAGATTTGAACCTGCGACCGTAGCGGTCGCGCGGTTCCAGACTGCAGCGCCTAGAACCGCTCGGCCACATTGGCTGGCATACCTCAGCAGTTTGGTCCCATAGGAACCTGCAAAAAATTTCCAAATTTTCCACTGTTTTATACCACAGATGTAGATATGTATCGTAGAAACATGAAAAAGAGTGATTTTCAAAACATCGAGCACACGATACAAATGCTACATTTTTATATTTGCACAATATGACCACAACAGAACTGGTTCAAATGGCTCTGAGCACTATGGGACTTAACATCTGAGGTCATCAGTCGCCTAGAACTTAGAACTACTTAAACCTAAGTAACCTAAGGACGCCACACAGATCCATGCCCGAGGCAGGATTCGAACCTGCGACCGTAGCGGTCGCACGGCTCCAGACTGAAACGCCTAGAACCGCTCGACCACTCCGGCCGGCACAACAGAACTGATCTGGAGCCAAGTGAAGGGATTTGGCCCAAGAAATAACAAGACTTAAGCTGTCGGACGTACTGCAATTAACGAACGCAGCTTTTTCACACGTCATAGCCGAACGATGGCGGGATATAGAGTGACTCGTCATAAAAGGAGAAAATGCAGCGCCTGGGTTGCTTCGTGGATTCTGTTGTTGATACACTCGTTATCGACGTAGGAGGTGACACTTCCTATACTGAAATGTATTTCTCGGATTCTGGTAAGGAAGGAGCTAAGAGATTACTGACGACTGACTGTAATTAATGTTGTGTTGGCGGAAGAGCCAACAACGTGTTACTAGAGGAGGCCGAAATGCACGCGTCTTAGCTTACGCAGGCTGCCGTGAGGAGGGAAGAACTATACTGACGTGAGGTCTGGAACATGACAAGGAATTAGAATTCAGAAAGCGGACGTAATTAGTTTGATACTTAACTTTAATCCAATAATGATGAACGTCGCTCTTGACGGTACATGATTCACAATATTATCTTTTCAGAAGACATATAGTAACTGAATATGGCGCCTTGCTAGGTCGTAGCAAATGACGTAGCTGAAGGCTATGCTAAACTGTCGTCTCTGCAAATGAGAGCGTATGTAGACAGTGAACCATCGCTAGCAAAGTCGGCTGTACAACTGGGGCGAGTGCTGGGGAGTCTCTCTAGACTAGACCTGCCGTGTGGCGGCGCTCGGTCTGCAATCACTGATAGTGGCGACACGCGGGTCCGACGTATACTAACGGATCGCGGCCGATTTAAATGCTACCACCTAGCAAGTGTGGTGTCTGGCGGTGACACCACAATTAATACTTTCATTGGCTTCAGTATTCAACAGTACGGTGAAATCCCTGCAGGATGCTTTTGCCTCACACACAGCTCGCTTAGAAGAATTACCTGTGTTTAACTTGAGAATTTTCGTCACTTTTGCTTGTAATTAAAGTACTATGTCATGAAATAGGCAGGAAAAGGAAATGATTGGTAATGGTACAGGGTACCCTCCGCCACGTACCGTACGGTGGATGCCGGAGTATCTATATAGATGTAGATGTAGTGGGAGGGGCGGGAGGGTGTTCCCAGTGTTTGCACAGGCCGGGCTGCGAACAGCCGCCCCGCCTGTTTCCGGGAGTCAACGTCCGCACTGTCAACGCCCCGGTGCGACCACGCCCCCTGTCACCGGCAAGGCCAACGTCAGCACGGCACGAGCCGCGAGAATAATACTCTGCCGTCACTGCTGTCTGGCTACTCCACAGATTAATGTACACGCACTGTACGAGACGTAAAAGCTGGACACTGTAAACCAGTGTTCACCAAACGGCGGCCCCACCCGTATTTCATAATACAGGGTGGCTGTAATTAAACTTGCGCTACCTCAGGCAGTTCAGAAGTATTTAGGAATGGTGTTCAGACTGTGCGCTGCAGGATTTGAGTTGTCAGTAGTGTTAATGCCATGACCTGCCGTTTGGCGCCGCCACTGGTGTAGCGACGTAGGGTTGGAACTGGGGCTATCCATAAGATGCCGATATATCAATATATATAAATTTTTTCCAAAAATATCGATACATATCGACGAGCCTTCGTTGTTCTTGTGGCCTTCAGTCCAGACACTGGTATGATGCAACTCTCCATGCTACTCTGTCCTGTGCAAGCCTCTTCATCACCCAGTAACTGCTGCAACCTACATCCTTCTAAATCTGCTTAGTGCATTCATCTCTTGGTCACCCTCTACGATTTTTACCCTCCACGCTTCCCTCCAATGCTAAATTGGTGATCCCTTGATGCCTCAGAACATGTACCACAACAGATCCCTTCTTCTAGTCAAGTTGTGCCACAAATGCCTCTTCTCCCCTATTCTATTCCGAAAGCTTCTATTCTCTTCTTACCATTTCTAGTCTACATTTTATATCTTCTCTACTTCGATCGTAATGGGCTATTTCCCCCCCCCCCCCCAATACCAAAACTCATATACTACTTTAACTGTCTCATCTCCTAATCCACACTACTGGCCGTTAGAATTGCTACGCCACGAAGATGATGTGCTACAGACGCGAAATTTAACCGACAGCAAGAAGATGCTGTGATACGCGAATGATTAGCTTTTCAGAGCATTCACACAAGGTTGCCGCCGGTGGCAACACTTACAACCTGCTGACATGAGGAAAGTTTCCAACCGGTTTGTCATACACAAACAGCAGTTGTCCGTTGTTGCCTGGTGAAACGTTGTCGTGATGCCTCGTTGAAGGAGGAGAAATGCGTACCATCACGTTTCCGCCTTTGATAAAGGTCGCATTGTAGCCTATCGCGATTGCCGTTTATCGTGTCGCGACATTGCTGCTCGCGTTGGTCGAGATCCAATGACTTTTAGAAGAATATGGAATGGGTGGGTTCAGGAGTGTAATACGGAACGCCGTGCTGGATCCCAACGACCTCGTATCACTAGCAGTCGAGATGACAGGCATCTTATCCACACGGCTATGACGGATCGTGCAGCCACGTCTCGAACCCTGAGTCAACAGATGGGAACGTTTGCAACACAACATCCATCTGCACGAACAGTTGGACGACGTTTGTAGCAGCACAGACTATCAGCTCTGAGACCATGGCTGCCGTTACCCTTGACGCTGCATCACAGACAGGAGCGCCTGCGATGGTGTACTCAATGAAGAACCTGGGTAAACGAGTGGCAAAACGTCATTTGTTTGGATGAATCGAGGTACTGTTTACAGCATCATGATGGTCGCATCCGTGTTTGGCGACATAGCGCTGAACGCACATTGGAAGCGTGTATTTGTCATCGCCATACTGGCGTATCACCCGGCGTGATGGTATGGGGTGCCATTGGTTACGCGTCTCGGTCACCTCTTCTTCGCTTTGACTGCACATTGAACAGTGCACGTTACATTTCAAACGTGTTTCGACCCGTGGCTCTACCCTTCATTCGGTCCCTGCGAAACCCCTCATTTCAGTAGGATAATGCACGACCGCATGTTGCACGTCCTGTACGGGCCTTTCTGGAAACAGAAAATGTTCGACTGCTACCGTGGCCAGCACATTCTCCAGATCTCTCACCAACTGAAAACGTCTGGTCAATGCTGGCCGAGCAACTGGATCGTCACAATACGCCAGTCAGTACTCTTGATGAGCTGTGGTATCGTGTTGAAGCTGCATGGGCAGCTGTACCTGTACACGCCATCCAAGCTCTGCTTGACTCCATGCGGAGGCGTATCAAGTCCGTTGTTCCGGGTACTGATTTCTCAGGATCTATGCACCCAAATTGCGTGAAACTGTAATCACATTTCAGTTCTAGTATAATATATTTGTCCAGTGAATACTCGTTTATCATCTGCATTTCTTCTTGGTGTAGCAATTTTAATTGCCAGTAGTGTAATTTCCCCCAGCATCACCTGATTTAATTCTACTACATTCCACTACCCTCGTTTTGCGTTTTTTTGACGTTCTTCTTCGATCCTCCTTTCAAGACTGCGTCCATTCCGTTCAACTGCTCTTGCAGGTCCAACGAGGCCTCACCCAAGTGCTACGGTCGCAGGTTCGAATCCTGCCTCGGGCATGGATGTGTGTGATGTCCTTAGGTTAGTTAGGTTTAATTAGTTCTAAGTTCTAGGGGACTGATAACCACAGCAGTTGAGTCCCATAGTGCTCAGAGCCATTTTGAGCCTCACCCAAGTGGCCGACGCCGTTCGAGGGGTGGAAATGTCTCACCGTGCCATGTGCGGGCGGAAGAGATTCTCCAACAGCGAGTTGTTTTAAACAGTGTTTCTCGAATTGCCCCGTGACCTAGGAGCGGATCTCTACTGTCGATGATGTGAAAAACTGTTACAACGTTCCGTACCGTTGTTTACAGACACTTACCAGCTACGACGAAAAATACCGTCATGTATCTGTGTTAATTTGAAGCGCAGTGCGGCATTAAATAAGTCTCTTGGCCTGTCGTATAATGTACCATACCGCGTTCATCGTACATTCGGGAGGACGGCGGTTCAATCCCGCGTGCGGCCATCCTGATTTAGGTTTTCCGTGATTTCCCTAAATCGATCCAGGCAAATTCCGGGATGGTTCCTTTGAAAGGGCACGGCCGACTTCCTTCCCCATCCTTCCCTAATCCAATGAGAGCGATGACCTCGCTGTTTGGTCTCCTTCCCCAAACAACCCAAACCCATCATAGGAATAAACCTGATGTTAACATTACACTATGTATTCTTTCGCGTTTTCTGGAACCTCACTGGATTTATTTTTACGTGGAGCGGAAGCCAAGCTGTCCCGAGTAGAGTCTAGTACGATAATGAGCAGTACGCGTACACCGATTAGCGATGATACGGACAACAGCTCTGTCGGCACATTTAACTTGGACAGCACTGGCCAGCCACGTGATCCAACTAACCTGCAGTCATGTCAGTAGTTACGGTAAAGACGTAAAGAGACGAGCGGAGAACAATACAGGCTTCAATATTTAATTTTTCAAATGGCTCAAAGCACATTGGGACATAATATATGGCAAAACTCAGTGATCTGATGGAAAACATGACATGTTCTCGATCTTGGCAAACAGAGTACTGTAATTAAAAACAAGAGTGATGAAAATTCCTGACTTTAACAACGGTAAGGTTTCTGCATGAGCTATACAGGGTGAGTCACCTAACGTTACCGCTGGATATATTTCGTAAACCACATCAAATACTGACGAATTGTTTCCACACACCGAACGTGAGCAGAGGGGCTAGTGTAATTGTTTAATACAAACCATACAAAAATGCACGGAAGTATGTTTTTTAACACAAACCTACGTTTTTTTTAAATGGAACCCCGTTAGTTTTGTTAGCACATCTGAACATATAGACAAATACGTAATCAGTGCCGTTTGTTGCATTGTAAAATGTTAATTACATCCGGAGATATTGTAACCTAAAGTTGACGCTTGAGTACCACTCCTTCGCTGTTCGATCGTGTGTATCGGAGAGCACCGAATTGCGTAGGGATCCAAAGGGAACGGTGATGGACCTTAGGTACAGAAGAGACTGGAACAGCACATTACGTCCACATGCTAACAACTTTTTATTGGTCTTTTTCACTGACGCACATGTACATTACCATAGGACGTGGAGGACGCATAAATTGGCCAGCCCGTTCTCCTGATCTTACACCTCTGGACTTCTTTCTGTGGGGTACGTTAAAGGAGAATATGTACCGTGATGTGCCTACAACCCCAGAGGATATGAAACAACGTATTGTGGCAGGCTGCGGCGACATTACACCAGATGTACTGCGGTGTGTACGACATTCATTACGCCAGAGATTGCAATTGTGTGCAGCAAATGATGGCCACCACATTGAACATCTATTGGCCTGACATGTCGGGACACACTCTATTCCACTCCGTAATTGAAAACGGAAACCACGTGCGTACGTGTACCTCACCCCTCATGGTAATGTACATGTGCATCAGTGAAAAAGACCAATAAAAAGGTGTTAGCATGTGCACGTAATGTGCTGTTCCAGTCTCTTCTGTACCTAAGGTTCATCACCGTTCCCTTTGGATCCGTACGTAATTCGGTGCTCTCCGATACACACGATCGAACAGCGGAGGAGTGGTACTCAAGCGTCAACTTTAGGTTACAATATCTCCGGATGTAATTAACATTTTACAATGCAACAAACGGCAATGATTACGAATTTGCTTATATTTTCAGATGTGCTAACAAAACTAACGGGGTTCCATTTAGAAAAAGGTAGGTATGTGTTAAAAAACATACTTCCGTGCATTTTTGTATGGTTTGCATTAAACAATTACACTAGCCCCTCTCCTCACGTTCGTCTGTGGAATCTGTTCGTCAGTATTTGATGTGGTTTACGAAATATATCCAGCGGTAACGTTAGGTGACTCACCCTGTATATAGCGCAAAAGCGCAGTGCTGGGATTTCACACTGTAGTTAAATATTGAAGGCATTTAGTTAAATATTGAATTGCTGGCCGCTGTGTAGGCGCTACAGTCTGGAACCGCGCGACCGCTACGGTCGCAGGTTCGAATCCTGCCTCGGGCATGGTTGTGTGTGTTGTCCTTAGGTTTGTTAGGTTTAAGTAGTGCTAAGTCTATGTGACTGATGACCCCAGATGTTAAGTCCCATACTGCTTAGAATTAGAATAAATACATAGAAAATGTTGTAGGGAAGGCTAACCAAAGACTGTCTTTCATTGGCAGAACACTAAAAAAATGTAACAGGTCATCTAAAGAGACTGCCTAAAGAATACTACAGCGCGAAGTGGGATCCTTACCAGATGAGATTGACGGAGTACATCGAGAAAGTTCAAAGAAGAGCAGCACGTTTTGTATTATCGCGAAATACGGGAGAGAGTGTCACTGAAGTCATACAGAATTTGGGATGGACATCATTAAAACAACGGCGTTAAAATGGGTTTAATAATTAGTCTGCAAATGATGTAAGTACCGATGCAATGTTCCGTACGCCGTCCTCGGTCACCAGTTGAAATATAGGCACTTAATACCTGTTACACCCCATATAAGTGGACAGCTTTTACGCATTTGACGGTTATGTACACATTCAGACAGCTAAATTTTTCCTTTCCTTCGCTATGTTGCTCACGTCTCCAAAACCAACTCGCCCGCCCTTAGAAATGATCCTCTCTGAATTTGCAAGTCTCTAACTGTGTAGTGCTGTGCTGTGTGTAGCGAGTTTCAATGCCGAAAAGAAATACTGCAGAGTTCACGGGCCGCATTCTGTTATCTCAGGTCTCTTCCGTTTCCTCAAGTATTAACGCTTGTGCACAAATACGGGGGGACTGAAGGGGACAGTGGCGGATTGTCTGGGTTTGCTCGTTCGCTTGTGTGCGCTTTCGCTCGCACCGATGTGAAGGGTGTGAACAGCCAGCGCTAACGCAGCCACGCCCACACCGCCCCGTGTTCAATCGCTGCAGACATTCCAGCAACAAGTGTAGCGCGAACCGTTTCAAGTGAAGTCCTTTACCAATCGCGAGTCTTATTAAAAAAAAAGATGGAAGCTGGTAATCTCCAAGTAACTAGTGTAACCTACACTCTTCTCAATCTGCTTAGTGTATTCATCTCTTGGTCTCCCTCTACGATTTTTATACCTCACGCTGCCCTCCACTACTAAATTGGTGATCCCTTGATGCCTCAGAACATGTCCTACCAACCGCTCCCTTCTTCTAGTCAAGTCGTGCCACAAACTCCTCCTCAATTCTATTGACTACCTCTTCATTAGTTACGTGATCAACCCATGTACTCTTCTGGATTCTTCTGTAGCGCCACATTTCCAAAGCTTCTCTTATTGTCCAAACTATTTATCATCTGTTTCACTTGCATTCATGGCTACATTCCATAAAAATACGTTCAAAAAGGACTTCCTGACATGTAAATCTATACTCGATGTTAACAAATTCCTCTTCTTCAGAAACACCTTTCTTTCCATTGGCAGTCTGCATTTTATATACTCTCTACTTCGACCATCATAAGTTATTTTGCTCCTCAAATAGCAAAACTCATCTACTACTTCAAGTGTCTCATTTCCTAATCTAATTCCCTCAGCATCACCTGATTTAATAAGACGATATTCCATTATCCTCGTTTGCTTTTGTTGATGTTCCTCTTATACCATCGTTTGAAGACTCTGTCCATTCCGTTCAAATGTTCTTCCAGGTCCTTTACTATATCTGACATATTTACAGTGTCATCGGCAAACTCCGAAGTTTTAATTGTTCTCCATGGATTTAAGTTCCTATTTTTCTTTTGTTTCTCTCTAATTCCACCATCAACGGTCATTTTGCTCCCCAAATAGCATTTCTCTGAGACGTCTACGTGCTATCACGCCTGCTCTCACTATTCATCACATTTACTTGCGACGCCATCTATCACAAAGCGAAAAAAGTGGTCCAACTGAAACATTCATATTTTTTTACGTACTATACGAATATGTAATAGAAAACGGGGGCTCCTCCTCCTCCTCCTCCTCCTCCTCATCATCATCATCATCACCATTTAAGACTGATTATGCCTTTCAGCGTTCAGCGTTCCTCCGTGATCCTCTATTCAGTGCTAACATTGGTGCCTCTTCTGATGTTAAACCTATTACTTCAAAATCATTCTTAACCAAATCCAGGTACCTTCTCCTTGGTCTACCCTGACTCCTCCTACCCTCTACTGCTGAACCCATGGGTAACTTTGCTTCTCCCATGCGTGTAACATGACCTCACCATCTAAGCCTGTTCGTCCTGACTGCTACATCTATAGAGTTCATTCCCAGTTTTTCTTTGATGTCCTCATTGTGGACACCCTCCTGCCATTGTTCCCATCTACTAGTACCTGCAATCATCCTAGCTACTTTCATATCCGTAACCTCAACCTTGTTGATAAGGTAACCTGAATCCACCCAGCTTTAAACGCAGTTGATATCCGTTTGACCTATGACAGCGCCATCTAGCGGGCCAACCATAGCGCCATCTGGTTTCCCCCTTCAAGCTAGACGAGTTTCGTTCTTTGTAGTTCTTTCGTTTGACGCTTATTTCGAGAGACATTTGGCCCGGTCACGATCAATGGACCACCCTGTGTAAAGGGTGAGTCGCATGAGATCTAACACCCCCTTTATTCCGTTGGCGATTGCACGTATCGACGAGCGGTGTTGGGCGAATCATAGCCAACTATGGGGCACATACTTTGGTAAATGCACAATAGTCACAACGTTTATATTGACCGAGGTAATGAGGCAAGTACATGTTTTTTAAATGGCACGTGTGGTGTGCATACTGTGTGCATGTAACAACGTATGTGCCCCATAGTCTGGAATGATTCGCCGAAAACCGCTTGCCGATTCGTGCAATCGCCTCCGGAATAAAGGGGGTGTTAGGCCTTAAGCAACTCGCCCTGTATATGTACATGTTGTCACCACCTTGGTTCCTGCTGCAGAAATTCAACAACAGAAGCGACAGAGAAAGGTATACGCGGATACGACCACTCTGCGCTCTGCTCCTTTTTCCTTTTTTTTCATATTTTTTTTTTTTTTATACAACAACAAGAGCCGGCAGGACGGTGGTACTTCTGTATTCGCACCAACATCTCCTCAGGGTGGGGGCAGCACCGGCGCTCTAGGATTTACAAGCCCGTCAGTCTGGCACCGCGCCAGCAAACTCTGGAGTCGCCACTGCTCTCCCAATGGCCCGCACGCGCAGCCGCCAGTTTGATGGCGTGCTGTGTTGCCCCTGTAGAGGAACACACCAGTCCACAGCTCGCGCCGCTAGTCGCAGGCTCTGCCACAAGGCAGCGGGACTACAGCGTACTCTGCGCAAGTTACACTAACACGGCGCCTCGACGCATATTCTTAACGAAGGACCGAGCATACAAACTAGGCTCCCAGATATCAGAGTGCCTCGAAAACTTAGGTAATACAACCACGTACTCTGTCCCCGGCGGCGAGTGTTGATAAGAGACAAGGTTAGGGATCAAATGGCTCTGAGCACTACGAGACTTAACAGCTGAGGTCACTAGTCCCCTAGAACTTAGAACTACTTAAACCCCACTAACCTAAGGACATCACACACATCCATGCCCGAGCCAGGATTCGAACCTGCGATCGTAGCAGGCAAGGTTATCATCAGGAGTGCCCCTGTTATTTTCTATATACTGGGTGCTTATAAAAAAAATGGTTCAAATGGCTCTGAGCACTATGGGACTTAACATCTATGGTCATCAGTCCCCTAGGACTTAGAACTACTTAAACCTAACTAACCTAAGGACAGCACACAACACCCAGCCATCACGAGGCAGAGAAAATCCCTGACCCCGCCGGGAATCGAACCCGGGAACCCGGGTGCTTATAAGTAAACTTCCCATGTTTAACACATTATAACACGGAAAGTACAGTACTGGCTATTAAAATTGCTACACCACGAAGATGACGTGCTACAGACGCGAAATTTAAAAAGATGCTGTGATACGCAAATGATTAGCTTTTCAGAGCATTCACATAAGGCTGGCGCCGGTGGCGACACCTACAACGTGCTGACATGAGGAAAGTTTCCAACCGATTTCTCATGCACAAACAGCAGTTGACCGGCGTTGCCTGGTGATAAGTTGTTGTGATGCCTCGTGTAAGGAGGAGAAATGCATACCAACACGTTTCCGACTTTGATAAAGGTCGGATTGTAGCCTTTCGCTATTGCGGTTTATCGTAACGCTGCTCGCGTTGGTCGAGATCCAGTAACTGTTAGCAGAATATCGAATCGATGGGTTCATAAGGGTAATACGGAACGCCGTGCTGAATCCCACCGGCCTCGTATTACTAACAGTCGAGATGACAGGTATCTTATCCGCATGGCTGTAACGGATCTTGCAGCCACGTCTCGATACCTGACTCAACAGATGGGGACGTTTGCAAGAGAACAACCATCTGCACCAACAGTTCGACGACGTTTGCAGCAGCACGGACTATCAGCTCGGAGACCGTGGCTGTGGTTACCCTTGACGCTGCATCACAGACAGGAGCGCTTGCGTTGTGCACTCGACGACGAAACTGGGTGTACGAATGGCAAAATGCCATTTTTTCGGATGAATCCAGGTTCTGTTTACAGCATCATGATAGTCGCATCCGTGTTTGGTGACGTCGCGGTGAACGCACGTTGGAAGCGTGTATTCGTCATCGCCATACTGGCGTATCATCCGGCGTGATGTATGGGATGGCATTGGTTACACGTCTCATTCACCTCTTGTTTGCATTGACGGCACATTGAACAGTGGACGTTCCATTTCAGATGTGTTACAACCCGTCGCTCTACCCTTCATTCGATCCGTGCGAAATCCTACATTCAGGAGGATAATGCACGACCACATGTTGCATGTCCCGTACTGGACTTTCTGGATACAGAAAATGTTCGGCTGCTGCCCTGGTCAACACATTCTCCAGATCCCTCACCAATTGAAAACGTCTGGTCAATGGTGGCCGAGCAACTGGCTCGTCACAATACGCCAGTCACTGCTCTTGATGAACTGTGGTATCGTGTTGAAGCTACATGGGCAGCTGTACCTGTACACGCCATCCAATCTCTGTTTGACTCAATGCCCAGGCGTATCAAGGCCGTTATTACAGCCAGAGGTGGTTGTTCTGGGTACTGATTTCTCAGGATCCTTGCACCCAAATTGCGCGAAAATGTAATCACATGGCAGTTCTAGTATGATATATTTGTCCAATGAATACCCGTTTATCATCTGCATTTCTTCTTGGTGTAACAATTTTAATGGCCAGTAGTGTAATTACCGTACGAGTACCAAACTTGGTAGCATCAATGTCCAGAGTATGCGGGGAGTGTTTTCCACGCGTCACAGCGCCACCGTCCATTTCCAACTATGGCCACCAGGTGCCGTGTTCAGTCATCTTGATTCGCAGTCTCACACCTGACCAAACGCAGTGTACTTGGGGAAAAGGAGGAAGGCATTATTGGTGAAGCTCTGTTATAAAAACAACAGTAATGCTACAGCTGTATTTCGAGGATATCGCTGGCTGAAAGGATTGGGGAAGGGTCCTCTTTCTCCACCAGCTGTGAAGAGTACGATGAAGAAGTTCGAATCAACTGGAGAATTGTTCGTGGCTCCGGGAAGAGGCCGACGATTGGTTGCACCACAGGTGGTTGATGAAATCGCTGTTGCTGTGGCAGACAACGCTGCGCGCAATTCCCGATCGTCGGACAGTGCGCGTGCTGTGTCACCACAGTTGAACATCCCGTGGACCACTGTACGGAAGGTGCTTCGAACCATTCCCAAATGCTATCTGTACAAGGTCCATATCGTACAGCAGCTTGCACCACAGGACGCACAACGACGTGTTGACTTCACTCTCCACTTTCTCGTAAGGATTTAAGGCCGTTCGCTGTGGCCGAGCGGTTCTAGGCGCTTCAGTCCGGAACCGTACTGCTGCTACGGTCGCAGGTTCGAATCCTGCCTCATGCATGTATGTGTGTGATGTCCTTAGCTTAGTTAGGTTTAAGTAGTTCTAAATCTAGGGGACTGATGACCTCATATGTAAGTCCCATAGTGCTCAGAGCCATTTGAACCATTTGAAGGGTGAGGGCTGTTCCTGGTCCATCCTATGGACAGACATTTTTCTCTGACGGGTGAGGTGAACACGCAGAATTGGCAGGTGTGCGGATCTTCACCTCCAGTCACTGTGCATGAAGTTCCCTTGTACGGTGAACGTGTCACTGTATGAACTGGCTTCACGGCTATGTTCATCATGGACCCATTCTATTTTTAACACGTTGGTGTTCAAGGACCAAAGACGTGCAGTGTGACTGGCCAGCGTTACTGCGATATGCTTCGCCAGCATGTCATACCCGCCATACAGGAGAGAGACGCATTGAACTCAACAGCTTTCATGCAAAATGGGGCTCACCGCACATCGCTCGTGAAGTTCACCTCCTTCTCCGAAACACATTTGGAAACGATCGAACTGTCAGCCGATCGTTTCCAAATACTTGCCCGCCACGATCACCTGTTCCCACTGCCTGTGATTTTTGGTTGTGGGGCTACTTGAAGGACGGGGTTTACCAGGAGAACATTCCCACATGTGTTGATCTGAAGCGCACCATATCAAGAGAGGTAGCCAGTGCGCCTAAGGACATTCTTCGTTCTGCTATTCAGAATGCAGTACTGCGCTTTCAGACCCTTCTGTACACTGATGGGCACCATTTGAGCACCCTTTGCAGCAGTAATTCTACAAGTATGTAATTGCATAATGTACTGTAGCAGCACGTTATAAGTGTTTCAGTTGAAGTGATTCTGCATTAGACGGTCGTTGTGGCCGAGCGGTTCTAGGCGTCTCGGTCCGGAACCGCACTGCTGCAGGGGTCGCAGGTTCGAATCGTGCTTCGGGCATGGATGTGTGTGATGTCCTTCGGTTAGTTAGGTTTAAGTAGTTCTAGAGGACTGATGACCTCAGATGTTAAGTTCCATAGTGTTTAGAGCCATTTGAACCATTTGAGTTTCAGCTCTTTCTCAACCTCACTTATAACAATACACTACTGGCCATTAAAATTGCTACGCGAATGAGAAATGCAAATGATAAATGAGTATTCATTGGACAAATATATTATACTAGAACGGACATGATTACATTTTCACGCAGTTTGGGTGCATAGATCCTGAGAAATCAGTACCCAGAACAACCACCTCTGGCCGTAATAACGGCCTTGATACGCCTAGGCATTGAGTCAAACAGGGATTGGATGGCGTGTACAGGTACAGCTGCCCGTGCAGCTTCAACACGATACCACAGTTCTTCAAGAGTAGTGACTGGCGTATTGTTACGAACCAGTTGCTCGGGCACCATTGAGCAGACGTTTTCAATTGGTAAGAGATCTGGAGAATGTGTTGACCAGGGCAGCAGTCGAACATTTTCTGTATCTAGGAAGGGCCCCTACAGGACCCGCAACATGCGGTCGTGCATTATCCTGCTGAAATGTAGGGTTTTGCAGGGATCGAATGAAGGGTAGAGCCACGGGTCGTAACACATCTGAAATGGAACGTCCACTGTTCAAAGTGCCGTCAATGCGAACAAGAGGTGACCGAGACGTGTAACGAATGACACCCCATACCATCACGCCAGGTGATACGGCAGTATGGCGATGACGAACACACGCGATGTCGCCAAACACGGATGCGACCATCATGATGCTGTAAACAGAACCTCGATTCACCCGACAAAATGACGTTTTGCCATTCGTGCACCTAGGTTCGTCGTTTAGTACACCATCGCAGGCGCTCCTGTCTGTGATGCAGCGTCAAGGGTAACCGTAGCCACGGTCTCCGAGCTGATAGTCCAAGCTGCTGCAAACGTCATCGAACTGTTGGTGCAGATGGTTGTTGTCTTACAAACGTCCCCATCTGCTGACTCAGGGATCGAGACGTGGCTGCACGATCCGTTACAGCCATGCGGATAAGATGCCTGTCATCTCGACTGCTAGTGATACGAGGCCGTTGTGATCCAGCACGGCGTTTCGTATTACCCTCCTGAACCCACCGATTCCATATTCTGCTAACAGTCTCGACCAACGCGAGCAGCAATGTCGCGATACGATAAACCGCAATGGCGATAGGCTACAATCCGACCTTTATCAAAGTCGGAAACGTGATGGTACGCATTTCTCCTCCTTACACGAGGCATCACAACAATGTTCCACCAGGCAACGCCGGGCAACTGCTCTTTGTGTATGATAAATCGGTTGGAAACTTTCCTCGTGTTAGCACGATGTAGGCGCGCAACTGGCGCCAACTTTGTGTGAATGCTCTGAAAAGCTAAGCATTTGCATATCAGAGCATCTTCTTCCTGTCGGTTAAATTTCGCGTCTGTAGCACGTCATCTTCGTGGTGTAGCAATTTTAATGGCTAGTAGTGTACGTATTACATTCATCTTTTCTGTCGTACGCGGATTAAATTGGGGTAATTCTCCTGGATTTTCCTTTGGAAAACGGAGTTAAGCACTTTTTGCTTTGCCACCCTCAATTTCACTTCCTGTCTCATTTGCCAGGTACTAGACACTAACTGTAGTGCCACTAACAGCTTTTACAAATGGCCAGAATTTGTTTGGGTTCTGTGAAAGATGACTTGACAATATTCTGCTACGGCAGTCAGTGAACGCATCATGCATTGCTATCTTGACATCCAAACGCGTTTCATTGAGCGTCTCTCTATCTTCCTTGTACACCTGTTATGCAGTAATCTGTGTTTCTGTAGACATTTTTTTACTGTGATTGTATACCAAGGCGGGTCCGTTCCACTATGAACTGTTCTGCTGGGTACATATCTATGCAGTGCGTCGTCCACTATTCTTTTATACTTGAGCCACAGTTTGTCTACATGCTCCTGCCCTGTGCTGAAAGTATCAAGTTCCTCACTGACTAGAGGACCCTCCGTACTGTAAATCACAGATTTTGATGCGCTTCAAGTATGTTGTAGCGGCACTTACCCTGTGCACCTGGCTATCCGGTTTTTTAGCAACGGGCCTTGGTTTTTGAGAAAATCTATTATGAAGTTCATTTCGCGCTTTGTATAACCGTAACATTACACGTATTTTGACCAAGTCAGCGTAGCGCAGCGGTGAAGGTTCACGGCCACCGCGCTGGTGGTACCGTGTTCGAATCCTGTTTGTGTACCTTTGTTGTTTTTTTTTTCGAAATCGACAGAATTTTTTAATTTTATTTCAAAGAATATCTACAAACACTGTAAGGTGTTGCTGTCATACAATAGTCGTCCAGGGTGGCCGAGCGGCTCTAGGTGCTGCAGCCTGCCTCAGGCGTGGATGTGTGTCATGTCCTTAGGTTAGTTGGGTTTAAGTTCTAGGGGACTGATCACCTCAGAAGTTAAGTCCCATAGTGCTCAGAGCCATTTGAACCATTTGTCATACAATATTACAAAATCTTATTTTTCATCATCCACATTGCTTGATATCTTCTTTCTTTCTTTCACTGGTGCCATGTCCCGCGCTGACGCAAGGTCGGCATTGTTAGGAACGGATTTGGAAAGGCTAATGTAAAGGGGTGGCCGGATGCCCTTCTTGCCGCCAAATGGCTCTGAGCACTATGGGACTCAACTGCTGTGGTCATCAGTCCCGTAGAACTTAGAACTACTTAAACCTAACTAACCTAAGGACATCACACACACCCATGCCAGAGACAGGATTCGAACCTGTGACCATAGCAGCAGCGCGGCTCAGGACTGCAGCGCCTAGAACCACGCGGCCTCCGCGGCCGGCCTGTGGGATATGAAACGGAAGCAGTGATTGGGAACGGAGTGATACAGTTTGTAGCGTATCCCTGATGTTACTCAAACTGTATACTGAGCAAGCAGTAAAGGAAACCAAAGTAAAATTTGGAGTAGGAATTGGAGGAGAAATAAGAACTTTGAGGTTTGCCGATGACATTGTAATTCTCTCAGGAACAGCACAGGACTTGGAAGAATAGCTGAAGGGAATGGACAATGTCTCGAAAGGAGAAATGGTTCAAATGGCTCTGAGCACTATGGGACTTAACTTCTGAGGTCATCATTCCCATAGAACTTAGAACTGCTTAAACCTAACTAACCTAAGAACATCACACACATCCATGCCCGAGGCAGGATTCGAACCTGCGACCGTAACGGTCGCGTGGTTCCAGACTGAAGCGCCTAGAACCGCTCGGCCATCGCGGCCGGCCAAAAGAGAATATAAGATGAACATCAGCAAAGCCAAGCAAGGAAAATGGAGTTTAGTATGATTAAATCAGGTGGTTCTGGAGGTGGTATATTGGGAAAGTAGACAAAGAAGCACATGAGTTTTGTTATTTGGGCACCAAAATAACTGATGATGGCTGAAATAAAAAGGATATAAAATGCAGACTGGCAATGGCAAGAAAAACTTTTTCTGAAAGAAAGAAATTTGTTAGCATCAAATGTGGATTTAAGTGTGAGAAAGTCTTTTCTGAAAGTAAATGGATGGAGTATAGCCACTTATGGTAGTGCAACATGGGCGATAAACAGTTTAGACAAGAAGAGAATAGAAGCTTTTGAAATCTGGTGTTGCAGAAGAGTGCTGGTGATTAGCTAAGCAAATTGCGTAGCTAATGAGGAGGTATCGAATGGAATTGGGGAGACAAGAAATTTGTGGCACAACTTGACTAGACGACGGGATCGGTTGGTAGGACACATTCTGAGACATAAAGCGATCAGGAATTTTGTATTTGAGGAAAGTGAGAGGAGTAAAAATCGTAGAGGGAGACCACGAGATGATTACACTGAGATTTAGAAGGGTGTAGGTTGAGTAGGTACCGGGAGATGAAGAAGCTTGCACAGGATAGAGTAGCATGGAGAACTGCATCAAACCAGTGTTTGGAGTGAAGACCACAACAACAAACAATAACAATTGTGCAATTAGTAATAACATGTATTTTCATATATACATGTATTTAGAATAGTGTCTTTTATTTCATACAGATAACGGCATACAATTTCTTGTGGAACTGACTGTATGTTAAAGCGAGTGCATACAAAACGTTTCATTTTCTTCAGATTTTGTGTGATTTTGTTCGTAAAATGGCAGATATCAGATAAAAACTGTGTAGTTGTCGTGTTTGTATCGCGATTTCCAACTTTTATGCTCTTTTTGTGTAACTGCTCTATCGATTATATCTAAATCAGATTTTTTGTATTTGACCCAAGTATTTACTTACGAGACACAATTATACACATAGTCACAGACCCCGCAAGTACGTTCGTATAACCAGAAACGGATGTTTTGTGGTTAAGATGCAGCAACTATTTGGAATATTCTTCAGCCCGTAGAACGTGGGTAGCGCCGGGCGGGGTTGCAACTGGGCACCGCTCCAGACCAGTAAATTCCAGACAGTTCCAGGCGGCGGGGCGAAAATAAAGAAACGGGGTGCGACCCTTGTGGCTGCACACACACACACAACACACACACACACATACTCACACGGCGTCCCTTTATCGCTGTTGCAACTAAGTTTGCGCCCTAGACGACGAGACGCGGTCATCAGATACGGCTGTGGGAAATACGACGGCGATTGCGCGACGGTCTCGGGGGAGTTGTAAGGACAGTTGGTGGCTGCAACTGCTGCCCTTACACATGAACGCCGTCACACTTACTTACTTCACCTGCAAGTTTTTTCTCACTCCTTCGTGTCTGCCTACACGTAAATCTGGACCAAACAGCGAGGTCATCGCTCCCACCGCGTTAGGGAAGGATCGGGAAGGAAATCGGCCGTGTCCTGGGGTGTCACAGGGGAGTGTTATGGGACCATTGCTTTCCACAACATACGTAAATGACCTTGTAGATAGTGTCGGACGTTTCATGCGGCTTTTCGTGGATGATGCTATAGTATACAGAGAATGTGCAGCATTAGAAAATTGCAGCAAAATGCAGGAAGATCTGCAGCGGATAGGCATTTGGTGCAGGGAGTGGCAACTGACCCTTAACATAGACAAATGTTCTGGTGTCACCGCCAGACACCACACTTGCTAGGTGGTAGCCTTTAAATCGGCCGCGGTCCGTTAGTATACGTCGGACCCGCGTGTCGCCACTGTCAGTGATTGCAGACCGAGCTCCGCCACGCGGCAGGTCTAGAGAGACTTCCTAGCACTCGCACCAGCTGTACAACCGACTTTGCTAGCGATGGTTCACTGACAAAATACGCTCTCATTTGCCGAGACGATACTTAGCATAGCCTTCAGCTACGTCATTTGCTACGACCTAGCAAGGCGCCATAGCATTTGATAATTAATATTGTGAAGCATGTACCGTAACGAGAGATGTTCTACAATTGTGGATTAAAGTTAAGTATTATATCAACTACGTACTTTATTTGCTACTATTAATTCCCTTAACTGTTCCAGACCTCGCGCCAGTCTGCGTGAGTTGAAAAGCGTGCATTTCGGCCTCCTCTAGCAACACAGTGTTGGCTCTTCTGCCAACACTACAAATGAAATGTATTGCGAATACATAGAAAGAAGGATCCTTTATTGTATGATTATATGATAGCGGAACAAACACTCGTAGCAGTTACTTCTGTAAAATATCTGGGAGTATGCGTACGGAACGATTTGAAGTGGAATGATCATATAAAATTAATTGTTGGTAAGGCGGGTGCCAGGTTGAGATTCATTGGGAGAGTCCTTAGAAAATGTAGTCCATCGACAAAGGAGGTGGCTTACAAAACACTCGTTCGACCTACACTTGAGTATTGCTCATCAGTGTGGAATCCTTACCAGATCGGGTTGACAGATGGGAGAGAGAAGATCCAAAGAAGAACGGCGCGTTTCGTCACAGGGCTATTTGGTAACCGTGATAGCGTTACGGAGATGTTTACCAAACTCAAGTGGCAGACTCTGCAAGAGAGGCGCTCTGCATCCAGGTTTCGAGAGGGTGAGTTTCTGGATGAGGTATCGAGTATATTGCTTCTCCCGACGAGATCACGAGTGTAAAATTAGAGAGATTAGAGTGCGCAGTCGTTCTTCCCTCGAACCATACGCGACTGGAATCGGAAAGCGAGGTAATGACAGTGGCACGTGAAGTGTCCTCCTTCACACAGCGTTGGGTGGCTTGCGGAGTATAAATGTAGATGTAGATGTAGGAATTATCCCGGTATTTGCCTGGAGCGATTAAGGGAAATCAACGAAATCATAAATCAGGATGGCCGGACGCGGGTTCGAACCGTCCTCCCTCCGAATGCGAGTCCAGTGTGCTAACCACTGCGCCACCTCGCTCGGTTACGTCTGTATAATGTCGGCCAGTGTGGAGTGCGTGGCAGAGGGTAGTTGCCATTATACAAGCCGTTAGGGCTTCTTCGAATTCTATTCACGTGTGATGCGTGGCTCCATTAAATTCTTGACCACCTCTGAACCTCCTGTAGTCTGTCTATCCATCTCTTATGCGATTCATTTGCCCGGTATATGGGAGCTGTGACAGGCGAAATACCCTCAGACTCAAGAAGAATATAATAATTCCAATCCCAAAGGAAGCAGGTGTTGACAGATGTGAAAATTACCGAACTATCAGTTTAATAAGTCACGGCTGCAAAATACTAACGCGAATTCTTTACAGACGAATGGAAAAATTAGTAGAAGCCGACCTCGGGGAAGATCAATTTGGATTACGTAGAAATGTTGGAACACGTGAGGCAATACTGACTCTACGACTTATCTTAGAAGCTAGATTAAGGAAAGGCAAACCTACGTTTCTAGCATTTGTAGACTTAAAGAATGCTTTTGACAATGTTGAGTGGAATAAGAAACTTCCTGGCAGATTAAAACTGTGTGCCCGACCGAGACTCGAACTCGGGACCTTTGCCTTGCCCGAGTTCGAGTCTCGGTCGGGCACACAGTATTAATCTGCCAGAAAGGTTCATATCAGCGCACACTCCGCTGCAGAGTGAAAATCTCATTCTTGAGTGGAATACTCTCTTTCAAATTCTGAATGTGGTAGGGGTAAAATACAGGGAGTGAAAGGCTATTTACAATTTGTACAGAAACCAGATGGCAGTTATAAGAGTCGAGGGGCACGGAAGGGAAGAAGTGGTTGGGAAGGGAGTGAGACAGGGTTGTAGCCTATCCCCGAAGTTATTCAATCTGTATATTGAGCAAGCAGTAAAGGAAACAAAAGAAAAATACGGAGTAGGTGTAAAAATCTACGAAGAAGAAATAAAAACTTTGAGGTTCGCCGATGACATTGTAAATCTGTCAGAGACAGCAAAGGACTTCGAAGAGCAGTTGAACGGAATGGACAGTGTCTTGAAAGGAGGATATAAGATGCACATCAGCAAAAGCAAAACGAGGATAATGGAATGTAGTCGAATTAAGTCGGGTGATGCTGAGGGAATTAGATTAGGAAATGAGACACTTAAAGTAATAAAGGAGTTTTGCTATTTGGGGAGCGAAATAACTGATGGTGGTCGAAGTAGAGAAGATATAAAATGTAGACTGGCAATGGCAAGGAAAGCGTTTCCGAAGAAGATAAATTTGTTAACATCGAGTATAGATTTAAGTGTCAGGAAGTCGTTTCTGAAAGTATTTGTAGGGAGTGTAGCCGGGTATGGAAGTGAAACGTGGACGATAAATAGTTTGGACAAGAAGAGAATAGAAGCTTTCGAAATGTGGTGCTACAGAAGAGTGCTGAAGATTAGATGGGTAGATCACATAACTAATGAGGAGGTATTGAATACAACTGGAGAGGTGAGAAATTTGGGGCACAACTTGACTAGAAGAAGGGATCGGTTGGTAGGACATGTTCTGAGGCATTAAGGGATCACCAATTTAATATTGGAGGGCATCGTGGAGGGTTAAAAATCGTAGAGGGAGACCAAGAGATGAATACACTAAGCAGATTCAGAAGGATGTAGGTTGCAGTAAGTACTGGGAGATGAAGAGGCCTGCACAGGATAGAGTAGCATGGAGAGTTGTATCAAACCAGTCTCAGGACTGAAGATCACAACAACAACAACAACAGTAGATAGTGTCGGAAGTTCCATGCGGTTTTCCGCGGATGATGCTGTAGTATACAGAGAAGTTGTAGCATTAGAAAATTGCAGCGAAATGCAGGAAGATCTGCAGCGGATAGGCACTTGGTGCAGGGACGGGCAACTGACCCTTAACATAGACAAATGTAATGTATTGCGAATACATAGAAAGAAGGATTCCTTATTGTATGATTATATGATAGCGGAACAAACACTGGTAGCAGTTACTTCTGTAAAATATCTGGGAGTATGCGTACGGAACGATTTGAAGTGGAATGATGGCATAAAATTAATTGTTGGTGCCGGCCGCTGGTGGCCGAGCGGTTCTAGGCGCTTCAGTCTGGAACCGCGCGACCGCAACATTCCCCAGATCTCTCATCAACTGAAAACGTCTGGTAAATGGTGGCCGAGCAACTGGCTCGTCACAATACCTCAGTCACTACTCTTGATGAACTGTCGTATCGTGTTGAAGCTGCATGGGCAGCTGTACCTGTACACGCCATCCAGGCTCTGTTTGACTCAATGCCAAGGCGTATCAAGGCCGTTATTACGGTCAGAGGTGGTTATTCTGGGTACTGATTTCTCAGTATCTATGCACCCAAATAGCGCGAAAATGTAATGACATGTCAGTTCTAGTAGAATATATTTGTCGAATGAATACATCATCTGCATTTCTTCTTGGTGTAGCAATTTTAATGGCCAGCAGTGTAATTCATGTTCCCAAACAACGATGTCATGTCACCGAGCTATTCACGATTGGTTTGAAGAAGATATGCAAAATTGGACTGTATAGTTTGGGCACACAGATCGCCCGATGCATGAATTTTGTCGAGCATTTATGAGACATAAGTTCGTGCAAAAAATCCTGCACCGGCAATTATGGACGGCCGTAGAGGCAGCGTGACCCGATATCACCGCGGGGAACTTCCAACGACTTGTTGGGTCGATTCCACGTCGACCTGCTGGACTGCGCCGCCAAAAAGGAGGTCCAACATGACATTGTTAGGATCCTGAAGAACAGAGGGCTTGATGGAACTACTCAAGAACTCATAAAAGAAATTCTGACAGACACAAAAGCAAGGGTGAGATTCAGAGGAGCACTGTCAGAAGAATTTGAGATCAAGACTGGTGTTAAACAGGGAGATGGATTGTCACCATTGTTGTTCAGTATAGCCCTGGATGAAGTGATCGGGCAGTGGAGAGCAATAAACGAGGAAATGGGGCAGACCCATGTGGGGGACGAAGAGGAAAATAGGGCTCAAGTGGACTGCCTAGCCTTTGCAGACGACATAGCAATAGTAAGTGAGACGGAAGAAGACGCAAAGACACAACTCGACAACTTAATTAAGGTAGTCAGAGAGGTGGGGCTGAGGATCGCCTATAACAAGACAGACATTAAATGCCACTGCAGAGTGGGAATCACCGGAAGGCACTGTGCAAATGGTGGACAAATTTAAATACCTGGGAGAATTTATAACAGGAAGGAAACAGGGGCACGGAGGGAATAACAGAGAGGATAAAGAAGATGAGGTCAGCCTTCTGGATGACGAGAGAGATATACAATAAAAAGAATATACCCACAGAGACAAAGATAAGCCACTACAAGGCAACGGTGAGGAATGCAGTATTATATGGTGCTGACACGATGACACTAGGAAGAAATGGGGCAGAACAACTAGAGAAAGAAGAGAGAAAAATACTGAGTAAAATACTAGGTCCCAAAAGAGGTGGATTTGAAGACCTAGGGAGGAATTCTACCGGAACATGAGAACAATATCCGGGGAAATCAGACTCAAAAGAGCAAGGTTTTCTGGACATGTAGTTAGGATGAGTATGGACAGAATGACGAAGAGAGTGTGGGAAACGACAGGGAGGGCAAAGGGAAAGACAGGAACCAAGTGGGTTGTTGAACTTCGGAAGGACTGGTTGGAATTTGGGATCAAGGTCGAAGGAATGGAAAATTGGAGGAACAAACATACACCGACCAATAAGCCGGAGATCAATGACAGAGAAGAATACAGGAAAAGATTAGAGTGTCACCAGTGGAGCCACAGCAGAAACGGAAACTGAAGATCTCGGAAGAAGAGCGGGAGAGAAGAAGAGAAAGAATGAAGAGGTTCTGGGAGAAGAAGAGGAAAATGCAGTCCACTAAGGGACTACCCGTAGTACTACAGAGGCCGTAACGCAAGAAGAAGAAGAAGATTAGGAGGTATCCCGTGACTTATGTCACCTACATCTACATCTACATGACTACTCTGCAATTCACATTTAAGTGCTTGGCAGAGGGTTCATCGAACCACAATCATACTATCTCATTACCATGCCACTCCCCTCCCGAACAGCGCGCGGGAAAAACGAACACCTAAACCTTTCTGTTCGATCTCTGATTTCTCTTATTTTATTTTGATGATCATTCCTACCTATGTAGGTTGGGCTCAACAAAATATTTTCGTATTCGGAAGAGAAAGTTGGTGACTGAAATTTCGTAAATAGATCTAGCCGCGACGAAAAACGCCTTTGCTTCAATGACTTCCATCCCAACTCGCGTATCATATCTGCCACACTCTCTCGCCTATTACGTGATAATACAAAACGAGCTGCCCTTTTTTGCACCCTTTAGATGTCCTCCGTCAATCCTACCTGGTAAGGATCCCACACCGCGCAGCAATATTCTAACAGAGGACGAACGAGTGTAGTGTAAGCTGTCTCTTTAGTGGACTTGTTGCATCTTCTAAGTGTCCTGCCAATGAAACGCAACCTTTGGCTCGCCTTCCCCACAATATTATCTATGTGGTCTTCCCAACTGAAGTTGTTCGTAATTTTAACACCCAGGTACTTAGTTGAATTGACAGCCTTGAGAATTGTACTATTTATCGAGTAATCGTATTCCAACGGATTTCTTTTGCAACTCATGTGGATCGCCTCACGCTTTTCGTTATTTAGCGTCAACTGCCACCTGCCACACCATACAACAATCTTTTCTAAATCGCTTTGCAACTGATACTGGTCTTCGGATGACCTTACTAGACGGTAAATTACAGCATCATCTGCGAACAACCTAAGAGAACTGCTCAGATTGTCACCCAGGTCATTTATATAGATCAGGAACAGTTCTACTACTACGAACTGCGACCTTCCCGACAGGAAATCACGAATCCAGTCGCACAACTGAGTCGATACCCCATAGGCCCGCAGCTTCATTAGAAGACGCTTGTGAGGAACGGTGTCAAAAGCTTTCCGGAAATCTAGAAATACGGAATCAACCTGAGATCCCATGTCTATAGCGGCTATTACTTCGTGTGAATAAAGAGCTAGCTGCGTTGCACAAGAACGATGTTTTCTGAAACCATGCTGATTACGTATCAATAGATCGTTCCCTTCGAGGTGATTCATAATGTTTGAATACAGTATATGCTCCAAAACCCTACTGCAAACCGACGTCAATGATATAGGTCTGTTGTTCGATGGATTACTTCTACTACCCTTCTTAAACACTGGTGCAACCTGCGCAATTTTCCAATCTGTAGGTAGAGATGTATCGCATATGGACAATTTCGTAATTTGCTATTGTTTGCGGTGTTGGAATCTTATGGATAGTAAACGGATGTAAATCAGTTACTCGTGCCCGGACTCGGTCATTTGCCGTCCACTTAGCCTCGCTTCTGCCCAGGGCACAGCCGGTGGGTCAGTAGGCCGCGCTCACGCACTCTGCACGCAGTCACGCACCCACCCTGCGCACGCACCGGGTAACTGCTGCCCTCGCTTCCCACCCCGTTTACACGCTCTCTGGTACTCAACTCACATCCAAATCAATCGTCATGTTGGGCCGTTGTAGTAGTGTGCACTGCTATCGCCAGCAGTATACAGGGAGGTTCAGCGTCTTATGCAACCCTCTTTTATACAATGAACCGCCAAAGATACTGTTATAGCCATGCGTATTCAAATACAGATACATGTAAGCAGGCAGAATACGGCGCTGCGGTCGGCAACGCCTATATGAGACAAATGTCTGGCGCAGTTGTTAAATCACTTACTGCTGCTACAGTAGCAGGTTATCTAGATTTCAGCGAGTTTGAATGCGTTGTTGTAGTCGGCGCATGAGCGATAGGACACGCCATCTCCGAGCAAGCGATGAAGTGGGGATTTTCCTGTACGACAATTTCACGAGTGTACCAGGAATATAAGGAATCCGGGAAAACATCGAATCTCCGACGTCGCTGCGGCCGGAAAAATATCCTGCAAGAACGGGACCAACAACGACTTGAGAGAATTGTTAAACGTGATAGAAGTGCAACCCTTCCGCAAATTGCTGCAGATTTCAAAGCTCGACCATCAACAACTGCCAGCGTACGAACCATTCACCGAAACATCATCGATAAGAACTTTCACAGCCGTAGGCCCACTCGTGTATCCTTGATAACTACACTACTGCCATTAAAATTGCCACACCACGAAGATGCCGTGCTACAGTCGCGGAATTTAACCGACAGGAAGAAGATGCTGTGATATGCATATGATTAGCTTTTTAGAGCATTCACACAAGGTTGGCGCCGGTGGCGACACCTACAACGTGCTAACATGAGGAAAGTTTCCAACCGATTTCTCATACACAAATAGCATTTGACCGGCGTTTCCTGGTGAAACGTTGTTGTGATGCCTCTTATAAGGAGGAGAAATGCGTACCATCGCGTTTCCGACTTTGATACAGATCGGATTGTAGCCTATCGTGATTGCGGTTTATCGTATCGCGACATTGCTGCTGGCGTTGCTCGAGATCCAATGACTGTTAGCAGAATATGAAATCGGTGGGATCAGGAGGGTAATACGGAACGCCGTGCTGGATCCTAACGGCCTCGTATCACTAGCAGTCGAGATGGCAGGCATCTTATCTGCATGGCTGTAACAGATCGTGCAGCGACGTTTGCAAGACAACCATCTGCACGAACAGTTCGACGACGTTTGCAGCAGTATGGACTATCAGCTCGGAGACCACGACTGCGGTTACCCTTGACTGCATCACAGACAGGAGCGCCTGCGATGGTGTACCCAACGACGAACCTGGGTGCACGAATGGCAAAACGTCATTTTTTCGGATGATCCAGGTTCTGTTCACAGCATCATGATGGTCGCATCCGTGTTTGGCGACATCGCGGTGAACGCACATTGGAAGCGTGTGTTCCTCATCGCCATACTGGCGTATCACCCGGTGTGATGGTATGGGGTGCCATTGGTTACACCTCTCGGTCACCCCTCGTTCGCATTGACAGCACTTTGAACAGTGGACGTTACATTTCAGATGTGTTATGACCCGTGGCTCTACCCTTCATTAGAACCCTGCGAAACGCTACATATCAGCAGGATAATGCACGACCGCATGTTGCAGGCACTGTACGGGCATTTCTGGATACAGAAAATGTTCGACTGCTGCCCTGGCCAGCACATTCTCCAGATTTCTCACCAATTGAAAACGTCTGGTCAATGGTGGCCGAGCAACTGGCTCGTCAGAATACGCCGGTTACTACTCTTGATGAACCGTGGTATCGTGTTGAAGCTCCATGAGCAGCTGTACCTGTACACGCCATCCAAGCTCTGTTTGACTCAATACCCATGCGTATCGAGGCCGTTACTACGGCCAGAGGTGGTTGTTCTGGGTACTGATTTCTCAGGATCTGTGCACCCAAATTGTATGAAAATGTAATCACATGTCAGTTCTAGTATAATATATCTGTCCAATGAATACCCGTTAATCATCGCATTTCTTCTTGGTGTAGCAATTTTAATGGCCAGTAGTGTGGTAGTCAGCACTGCTATCGCCAGTAGTATAGGGCGATTGAGTTGCCCCTACCGATGCCGTTTTGTGCAACCTCCCTTTTATACACTAATCCGCCAAAGAAACTGTTATAGCCATGTGTATTCAAATACAGATATATGTATGCAGGTGGAATACGGCGCTGCGGTCGGCAACGCCTATATGAGACAAATCTGGCGCAGTTGTTAAATCACTTACTGCTGCTTCAGTAGCAGGTTATCTAGATTTCAGTGAGTTTGAATGTGGTGTTATAGTCGGTGCATGAGCGATGCGACACACCATCTCCGAGGCAGCGATGAAGAGGGGATTTTCCCGTACGACAATTTCACGAGTGTACCAGGAATACCAGGAATGCTGGAAAACATCGAATCTCTGACATCGCTCCGCCCAGAAAAGATCCTGCAAGAACGGGACTAACGACGACTGAAGAGAACCGTTCAATGTGATAGGACTGCAACCCTTCCTCCGATTGCTGCAGATTTCAATGCTGGACCATCAACAAGTGTCAGCGTGCGAATCATTCACCAAAACATGATCAATAAGGGCTTTCAGGGGAGTAGGCGCACTCGTGTATCCTTGATAATTACATGACACAAAGCTTTACGCCTCGTCTGGGCCCGTCTACACCGACATTGGGCTGTTGATGACTGGAAACATGTTGTCCGGTCGGACGAGTCTCGTTTCAAAGTGTATCGAGAGTTCGACGTGTACGGGTATGGAGACAACCTCATGAATCTTTGGAACCTGTATGTACAAGCTGGTGGAGGCTCTGTAATGGTGTGGGGCATGTGCAGTTGGAGTGATATGGGACCCATGATACGTCTAGAGACGACTTTGACAGGTGAGATGTACGTAAGCATCATGTATGATCACCTGCGTCCATTCATGTCCATTGTGAATTCGACGGTGTTGGCTGTTCCATAGCTGGACAATGCTACACCCCACTCGTCCAGAATTGCTCCAGAGTGGCTCCAGGAACACACTGCTGAGCCTAAACACTTCCGCTGGCCACCAAACTCCTCAGACATGAACACTATTCAGCATATCTGGGATGCCGTGCAATGTGCCCTACACATGAAATCTGCACCCCCTCGTACTCTTACGGATTTATGGACAGCCCTGCAGGATTCATGGTCAGTTCCCTCCAGCACTACTTCAGTTTAGTCCATACCATGTCGTGTTGCACTTCTGCGTGCTGACAGGGGGCCTACATCGTACTACACAGGTGTGCACACACATCCATGCCCGAGGCAGGATTTGAACCTGCGACCATAGCAGTCGGACGGCTCCAGACTGAAGTGCATAGAACTGCTCAGCCACACCACCCGGCTGAAACGACACACATCTGCCATTTGGGGCTAACTTACAAAATATTTCAGCTATGAATTAGGACTGGTAGCTTTCATTTGGCGACCCTGCCAGGACATTTCAACTAGCAACTCAATAACATGATAACACAGAAGTTTGAAATGGGTACTAACACTCTGTGAGCTTCTATGCACCCTTAATTGCTGCATGTTCATTATATGTTTTGAAAAGTGAAGGGGAGAAGATGTACCCTTTCTGAAAACCGTTAGATAGTCTCACTAGTTTAGTGCTCTGTGACTTTGATTACATGGGAGTTGCTGCAACAGACTGTAGAAGGCGCTGGCAGATGTGGTCCCACGTTCTGCAGTTCCGGCAGTTTGGGGTGCGGGTGTGGTGAACCACACTCGGCTAATGAGCTGCTAACAGGCTGGCACACCGCTAATTTCCCACCGGCCGGAAATGGCCGACAGCACGCAGAGGGTGTACGGCGCTGCGGCGCAATGAGCAAACGTAGGACCACACATGCGCAACTCTGCGCTCCAGAGGCGCCCAGCACACTGACACGTACCTCCCCAGCCTGTATCTCTTACTAGAAGTCTGCGAGTATGCGAATATAGGGGGATATATCCACTGACTATTCCAGAAGTTATACACACATTCGTGAAGAGCCAAAGAACTCGTGCGTCTGTCTTAATATCATGAAGGCCCCCGCGAGCCCGCAAAATTACCGCAACACGACGTGGCATGGACTCGACTAATGTCTGAAGTAGTGCTGGAGGGAAAGGACACCATCAATCCTGCAGGGCTGTCCATAAATTCGTGGTTATTATGGCTCTAAGCACTACGGGACTTAACATCTCAGGTCATCACGACTTAGAATAATAATAATAATTGCGTTTGACGAGGGCCTCCCGTCGGGTAGACCGTTCGCCTGGTGCAAGTCTTTCGATTTGACGCCACTTCGGCGACTTGCGCGTCGATAGGGATGAAATTATGATGATTAGGACAACAGAACACCCAGTCCCTGAGCGGAGAAAATCTCCGACCCAGCCAGGAATCGAACCCGGGCCCTTAGGATTGACAGTCCGTCGCGCTGATCACTCAGCTACCGGGGGCGGATATCACGACTTAGAACTGCGTAAACCTAACTAACCTAAGGACATCACACACATCCATGCCCGAGGCAGGGTTCGAAACTGCGACCGTAGCAGCCGCGTGGTACGGTCTGAAACGCCTAGAACCGCTCGGCCACAGCTGCCGGCGTTAGTGAGAGTACGAGAGGGTGGAGATCTCTCCTGAATAGCACGTTACAAGGCATGCCAGATACGCTCAATAATGAAACTTCTTGGCAGATTAAAACTGTGTGCCCGACCGAGACTCGAACTCGGGACCTTTGCCTTTCGCGGGCAAGTGCTCTACCATCTGAGCTACCGAAGCACGACTCACGCTCGGTACTCACAGCTTTACTCCTGCCAGTATCTCGTCTCCTACCTTCCAAACTTTACGGAAGCTCTCCTGCGAACATTGCAGAACTAGCACTCCTGAAAGAAAGGATATTGCGGAGACATGGCTTAGCCACAGCCTGGTGGATGTTTCCAGAATGAGATTTTCACTCTGCAGCGGAGTGTGCGCTGATATGAAACTCATTCTGGAAACATCCCCCAGGCTGTGGCTAAGCCATGTCTCCGCTGTATCCTTTCTTTCAGGAGTGCTAGTTCTGCAATGTTCGCAGGAGAGCTTCCGTAAAGTTTGGAAGGTAGGAGACGAGATACTGGCAGAAGTAAAGCTGTGAGACCGGGCGTGAGTCGTGCTTCGGTAGCTCAGATGGTAGAGCACTTGCCCGCGAAAGGCAAAGGTCCCGAGTTCGAGTCTCGGTCGGGCACATAGTTTTAATCTGCCAGGAAGTTTCATATCAGCGCACACTCCACTGCAGAGTGAAAATCTCATTCTGGACGCTCAATAATGTTCATGTCTGGGGAGCTTGGTCTACCTGCTCTGTAGCAATTCTGGACTGTGTGGTGTCGCGAATCCGTCGGAATGCACAATGGGCACGAATGGATGCAGGTGATCAGACAGGATGCTTACATACCTGTCAGAGTCGTATCTAGACCTATCAAATGTCCCATATCACTCCAACTGCACCTGCACACGCCCCATACCATTACAGAGCCTCCACCAGCTTGAACACTTCCCTGTTGACGCGCAGGGCCTATGAGGTTGTCTCCATACTCGTACAAGTCCATCCGCTCGATACAATTTGAAACGAGACTCGTCCGACCAGGCAACACGTTTCCAGTCATCAACAGCCCAATGTCGGTGTTGACGGGCGCAGGCGAGGCGTAAAGCTTTGTTTCGTGCAATCATCAAGGGTACACGAGTGAGCCATCGCCTCAGAGAGACCGTATGGATGATGTTTCGTTGAAAGGTTCGCACGCTGACACTTGTTGACAGTCCAGCATTGAAATCTGCAGCAATTTTCGGAAGGGTTGGACTTCTGTCACGTCGAACGATCCTGTTCAGTCGTCGTTGCTTCCTTTCTTGCAAGATGTTTTTCCCGCCGCTGCGATGTCGGAGATTTGATGTTTTACCGGATTCCTGATATTCGCGGTACACTCGTGAAATAGTCGTACGGGAAAATCTCCACTACGTCGCTACCTCATAGGTGTTGTGTCCCATCGCTCGTGCGTTCAAACTCACTTAAATCTTGATAACCTGTCACTGTAGTAGTAGTAACCGATCTAACAGCTGCGCCAGACACTTGTTGTTTTATGTAGGCGTCGCCGATGGCAGCACCGTATCCTGCTTGTTTATCTCTGTATTTGAATTGGCATGCCTATACCAGTTTCTTTGCAGCTTCAGTGTAGAAGTATGCGAATTAGAAATTCTAAAGATAGGATGATAAAATATAGGGAACGAAATGTTATTTGCAATTTATTGTTGTTGTTGTTGTAGAGTGTCTACGGTATTAATGAATGTGTACCTTCAGAAAGCGGTAAAGGAAATCGGGAGAAATTTGGAGAGTGACGTAAAGTTCAGGGAGTAGAAATAATTATGAGGTTTGCCGATAACATTATAATTCTGTCACAGTCCTCCCCGATAGCTGAGTGGTCAACGTGACGGATTGCCGTCCTACGGGCCCGGGTTCGATTTGCCGCTGGTTCGGGGATTTTCTCCGCTCAGGAACTGGGTGTTGTGTTGTCTTCATCATCATTTCATCCCCATCCGTAGCACAAGTCGCCCAATGTGGCGTCGAATGTAATAAGACCTGCACCAAGGCGGCCGGACCTGCCCCGTAAGGGGCCTCCCGGCCAATGACGCCAAACGCTCATTGTTGTTGTTGTTGTTGTGGTCTTCAGTCCTGAGACTGGTTTGATGCAGCTCTCCATGTTACTCTATCCTGTGCAAGCTTCTTCATCTCCCAGTACCCACTGCAACCTACATCCTTCTGAATCTGCTTACTGTATTCATCTCTTGGTCTCCCTCTACGATTTTTACCCTCCACGCTGCCCTCCAATGCTAAATTTGTGATCCCTTGATGCCTCAAAATATGTCCTACCAACCGATCCCTTCTTCTAGTCAAGTTGTGCCACAAACTTCTCTTCTCCCCAATCCTATTCAATACCTCCTCATTAGTTACGTGATCTACCCACCTTATCTTCAGCATTCTTCTGTAGCACCACATTTCGAAAGCTTCTATTCTCTTCTTGTCCAAACTGGTTATCGTCCATGTTTCACTTCCATACATGGCTACACTCCATACAAATACTTTCAGAAACAACTTCCTGACACTTAAATCTATACTCGATGTTAACAAATTTCTCTTCTTCAGAAACGATTTCCTTGCCATTGCCAGTCTACATTTTATATCCTCTCTACGTCGACCATCATCAGTTATTTTACTCCCTAAATAGCAAAAGTCCTTTACTTCTTTAAGTGTCTCATTTCCTAATCTAATCCCCCAGCATCACCTGATTTAATTTGACTACATTCCATTATCCTCGTTTTGCTTTTGTTGATGTTCATCTTATATCCTCCTTTCAAGACACTGTCCATTCCGTTCAACTGCTCTTCCAAGTCCTTTGCTGTCTCTGACAGAATTACAATGTCATTGGCGAACCTCAAAGTTTTTACTTCTTCTCCATGAATTTTAATACCTACTCCGAATTTTTCTTTTGTTTCCTTTACTGCTTGCTCAATATACAGATTGAATAACATCGGGGACAGGCTACAACCCTGGCTCGCTCCTTTCCCAACCACTGCTTCCCTTTCGTGCCCCTCGACTCTTATAACTGCCATCTGGTTTCTGTACAAATTGTAAATAGCCTTTCGCTCCCTGTATTTTACCCCTGCCACCTTCAGAATTTGAAAGAGAGTATTCCAGTTAACGTTGTCAAAAGCTTTCTCTAAGTCTACAAATGCTAGAAACGTAGGTTTGCCTTTTCTTAATCTTTCTTCTAAGATAAGTCGTAAGGTTAGTTTTGCCTCACGTGTTCCAACATTTCTACGGAATCCAAACTTATCTTCCCCGAGGTCCGCTTCTACCAGTTTTTCCATTCGTCTGTAAAGAATTCGCGTTAGTATTTTGCAGCTGTGACTTATTAAACTGATAGTTCGGTAATTTTCACATGTCAACACCTGCTTTCTTTGGGATTGGAATTATTATATTCTTCTTGAAGTCTGTGGGTATTTCGCCTGTCTCATACATCTTGCTCACCAGATGGTAGAGTTTTGTCATGACTGGCTCTCCCAAGGCCATCAGTAGTTCTAATGGAATGTTGTCTACTCCCGGGGCCTTGTTTCGACTCAGGTCTTTCAGCGCTCTGTCAAACTCTTCACGCAGTATCTTATCTCCCATTTCATCTTCATCTACATCCTCTTTCATTTCCATAATATTGTCCTCAAGTACATCGCCCTTGTATAAACCCTCTATATAAACGCTCATTTCATTTCCAATTCTGTCACAGATGGCAAAACACTGAGAAGAGCAGTTGAACATAATGGAGAGTGTCTTGATAAGAGTCTGTAAGTTTAAAATCAAAAAAAGGAAAACAAAGCTGATTATATGTTGCAGAATTAAATCAGGCTATGGCAGGTTCGATCGAGACGGGAAAGTAAGGACCACGAAGATAAGATGCGAGGAATCAGGGATCGTAAGGAGGAAGATAGATAACAGTTTCTTCTTCGCTGTTTGCGAGTTGAATAGGAAAGGAAACGAGTAGCAGCGGTACAAACTACCGTCTGCCATACACCATACGGTGCCTTGCAGGTTATGTACGTACATGTAAGTGTAGAATGCAGGGAAGACGTACCGTATTTACTCGAATCTAAGCCGCACTCGAATCTAAGCCGCACCTGAAAAATGAGACTCGAAATCAAGGAAAAAAATTTTTCCCGAATCTAAGCCGCAACTGAAATTTGAGACTCGAAATTCAAGGGGAGAGAAAAGTTGTAGGTCGCACCTCCAAATCGAAACAAAGTTCGCCTAGTTGTAATATGAGACACAATTTAGGTCGAATGAATGACGATACAGCTGCAGTAGTTTAGTTCGAGTCGTAAGCTTAGCAGTTACGGTTTACCAGGTAGCCATTGCTATGTGTCACGCGCTCCGTCCGTATTTATACGGATATCCTTCCTTTTTCACGTGCTTCGTCTGGTTTGAATTGATTGCTTATTTTTCTTTGATCTGATAAGTGCCGTTCTCTTTGTTATAGGTGTTTACGTCACTCCAAGCTGAAAATGCATTACTGCACTGTGTCATGCATTGTTTGTGGCATTCTAATAGTGCGTGTTTAGGCCTGTCGCCGCTCGCGGCGTGGTTTGCTTTTGTGCGCGCTACCGCCGCTTACAAATAAAAAATAGAGAGGAGTCGTCTCATTAGCGAAACATTTGTTGTTACTTACACTACTGCTTTCTTTGATAATGATCAACAAGAACCAAATAACAGACTGCGTATGATAGATGATGTTCTGAATGAAATTTTAGCGAAAATTTTTCTCCGTTCCTAAATCTTTGCAGGCGCCTCTTTAGTTCATTACATTCTGCACAGAAATTAGGGTCATCTTAGGTTTAAAAATCTAGTCAGTTGCCGTGCTTCATTTCTGACTGTATCACTATCAGGCATAAGAATAATACGAATATAAACATGACATGATATGTATATTCTTCCCCGTTGCTGTTGTCTCACTCTAGTTTCGTAGTTTATTAGTCCACGATTTAAATGAGATAGTAGCAAACACGAAACAATACATGGCAAAATGTTTATATTCGTATTAATCTTATGGCGAAGAGAATACTACATGTGATTCACAATTCATAAAAGCTCCTATTAGCAACGATCTCTTGGGGCAAATGGCTCTGAGCACTATGGGACTTAACATCTATGGTCATCAGTCCACTAGAACTTAGAACTACTTAAACCTAACTAACCTAAGGACATCACACAACACCCAGCCATCACGAGGCAGAGAAAATCCCTGACCCCGCCGGGCAACCATCTCTTCTCACAGGTAGGAAAAAATTGAGAACGTAGAGTTGGCCATATTGACAAACATCCCAAACAGTCTTGCCAGTCGGATTTTCGTAGTACATTGAAATGCTGCTACATTCGAAGATCAACAATACAGAATTTGTATTTACTTCGTTGGATAATGTACCAAAATGCAGTGGTCGAAACTCTGGGCGGAGGAAAAAGGCTCGTCTTCCACTTTTTTTTAAATTTATTTACTGACGCTGAGATTTTGGTGCCAGTATGTATCTTTGTGTCTACAAAGCATGCCTGTGTGGCGCTACATATATTCGACGGCAGAAGTTAGTTGTGGCGGCACCCACCAACATTTTTCAGAACTCCCGCTTGCTTTGCACTCGATTATAAGCCGCAGGCGGTTTTTTGGATTACAAAAACCGGAAAAAAAGTGCGGCTTAGATTGGAGTAAATACGGTAAACGTTTGGTCTATAGCGGCCATGTCGTGGATTTTCACTACACAAACCGTACAGTTGTGTTTATTAAGTTTAACTCAAGTGAACATTTCGCCCTAGATGTCGTCACTAGAAACAGTATCAATACCTTTTAGTTCATGCACCATAGTTAATTTGTATGGTTCCTGGCGCAGTGTCACCGTAACATACACTAAACAATCACACGTGCGACATCCGTTTCGCGAGATCGATTTTGTAGGACTGTGAACATTTGCATTAAGATCTTGTCAGCTACACACGGTCGACCTGAGTATTTTTCATGCCTTCGCATGCATCAAGTTTCAACAAAAGATTTGTGCCATTCATAAACGATAGACTTACCCCGAGGATCATTACCGTACTCGGAATCAAAATTACTTTGCACAGTTGTCACAGACTTTGCGTCTTCAAACCAGAAGTCACAGCTAGCACTCTCGGAGTCAGTGGAGGCTGCCACCTTTACTACAAATAGGCTACCGTTTGTGGTTGTGTGATTCGGTGCTAGTGTAGTACTTGAGTTAAAACTTGATCTATTTTCCTAAAAAATTACGCCACGAGTCTTTATGAATTTTCGTATTTCCAAAGTCCTTTTAGAAACATTTTGTGAATTAGGGAGAAGGCACGATAAATTTGTTGGTCATTTGGCAGTGAGGCTTGGTTTTTGGGATTGCCTCTGGCAGCAAAAAATGGTTCAAATGGCTCTGAGAACTATGGGACTCAACTGCTGTGGTCATAAGTCCCCTAGAACTTAGAACTACTTAAACCTAACTAACCTAAGGACAGCACACAACACACAGCCATCACGAGGCAGAGAAAATCCCTGACCCCGCCGGGAATCGAACCCGGGAGCTCTGGCAGCAACAAGCTGGTCTTCGAGAAGAGCTGAGCCTGGTTGACAACTACGATGTACGTTAGATAATTAACGTAAAGCACGGACAGTACTGGATCAATGATCGAACGCTGTGCAACTCCAACTGCAATTTCTTCCCTCTTTATGTTATTCGAACAGTCTAGGGCAACGTTTTGTATTCTCTCTCTTATGAGACTTAAGCCAGGCATGTTGCGAACCATGTCCTTGTCCTTATATATTAAATTCTTGTGTCACAGTGTTAGTTGCCATACTCCTCTGAAACGACTCGATCGAGTCTGATGAAATTTTACATGTATATTCGGTAGGTCTGAGAATCGGTCGTAATCTACACTACTGGCCATTAAAACTACTACACCAACAAAAAATGCAGATGATAAACGGGTATTTATTGGACAAATATAATATACTAGAACTGACATGTGATTACATTTTCACGCAGTTTGGTTGCTTAGATCCTGAGTAATCGGTACGCAGAACAACCACCTCTGGCCATAATAACGGCCTTGATACGCCAGGGCATTGAGTCAAACAGAGCTTGGATGGCGTGTACAGGTACAGCTGCCCATGCAGCTTCAACACGATACCATAGTTCATCAAGAGTAGTGTATGGCGTATTGTGACGAGCCAGTTGCTCGGGCACCTTTCACCAGACGTTTTCAATTGGTGAGAGATCTGGAGAATGTACTGGCCAGGCCGGCAGTCGAACATTCTCTGTATCCAGAAACGCCCATACAGGACCTGCAACATGCGGTCGTGGATTATCCTGCTGAAACGTAGGGTTTCGCAGGGATCGAATGAAGGGTAGAGCCGCGGGTCGTAACACATCTGAAATGTAACGCCCACTGTTCAAAGTGCCTTCAATGCGAACAAGAGCTGACCGAGACGTGTAACCAAAGACACCCATACCATCACGCCGGGTGATACGCCAGTATGGTGTTGACGAATACACGCTTCCAATGTTCGTTCACCACGATGTCGCCAAACACAGATGCGACCATCATGATGCTGTAAACAGAACCTGGATTCATCCAAAAAAAATGACGTTTTGCCATTCGTGCACCCAGGTTCGTCGTTGAGTACACCATCGCAGGCGCTCCTTTCTGTGATGCAGCGTCATGGATAACCGCAGCCATGGTCTCCGAGCTGATAGTCCATGCTGCTGCAAACGTCGTCGAAGTGTTCGTGCAGATGGTTGTTGTCTTGCAAACGTCCCCATCTGTTGACTCAGGGATCGAGACGTGGCTGCACGATCCGTTACAGCCATGCGGATAAGACGCCTGTCATCTCGACTGCTAGTGATACGAGGCCGTTGGGATCCTGCACGGTGTTCCGTATTACCCTCCTGAACCCACCGATTCCATATTCTGCTAACAGTCATTGGATCTCGACCAACGCGAGCATCAATGTCGCGATACGATAAACCGCAATCGCGATAGGCTACAATCCGACCTTTATCAAAGTCGGAAACATGGTGGTACGCATTTCTGCTCCTTACACGAGGCATCACAACAACGTTTCACCAGGCAATGCCGGTCAACTGCTGTTTTTGTGTATGAGAAATCGTTTGGAAACTTTCCTCATGTCAGGACGTTGTAGGTGTCGCCACCGGCGCCAACCTTGTGTGAATGCTCTGAAAAGCTAATCATTTGCATATCACAGCATCTTCTTCCTGTCGGTTAAATTTCGCGTCTGTAGCACATCATCTTCGAGGTGTAGCAATTTTAATGGCCAGTAGTGTATTTTTCATACCCCCACGTGATAAGGGTGGTCCACCCCAAAAATTTTTTTTTATTTTTTGGACAGAACTTTTTATTTTTTTATCATGTGGCATTAAAAAATACACACAACCTTAAATTTTCGCCCTCCTACTGCCAATCCATATTTTTTAATAGCGATTTTAGTAATTTAATCATTTTCAACCCCGGACGATAACTGATCAATTATCACTTGATCAGTTATCCTCACCAGGTGTCTACCGGTGATAGTCTTTCATTATTCGATAGATAGGTAATTGAAGAAAACGTACCAAAAGCAACGACTCGAAAATCCCTCATTGAATCGACATAACTAGACCGAGAAGTTTAACTAGGTAGCACGCATCATTCGGCAAACCGACATTTAGGCCTAGGACACAAGCATCGATTTTTATCGTACGAAAATATATCGTACGGAAATATATCGTACGATCAAATTCTTTTAGTGGAACAAAGAAGTTCTTATGCTCTCCTTTGTTCCTCTAAAAGAATTTAATCGTACAATATTTTTAAGTACGATAAAAATCGATGCGTGTGCGCTTGGCCTTATTCCTAATGCTGGCGAATACGTTTTGACACGAAATTGCCGCTACGTTTGTATACTAGAGGACGAGCCGTGTGTATCGGCTGCAATTGTAAAATCCGCGCGATCTACCGTAGAAACGCCAGAACTAATAGTGGCCGATACTGCCGGATTTCCCCCTAAGCCTTTTCTCACTCCCTACACAGTTTTCGGCCATTATTATTGTTTGTGTCACGAGCTCCCGTCAATAACGGCTATTGTGTTACACGTATACATTATTCTTATAGCACTCCTTCTTCAGGCCACGAGTGTCCTACCGGACCATCCGACCGCCGTGTCATCCTCAGTGGAGGATGCGGATAGGAGGGGCGTGGGGTCAGCACACCACTCTCGCGGCCGTTACGATGGTATTCTTGACCGAAGCCGCTACTATTCGGTCGAGTAGCTCTTCAATTGGCATCACGAGGCTGAGTGCACCCCGAAAAACGGCAACAGCGCATGACAGCTGGATGGTCACCCATCCAAGTGCCGGCCACGCCCAACAGCGCTTCGGTGATCGCACGGGAACCGGTGTATCCACTGCGGCAAGGACGTTGCCTACATTATTCTTATAGAGTAGACATAATTTATATGGCAAAACAACGTTTGCCGGGTCAGCTATAACATATACAGGTTTTAAGAGGCGGAACGAAGTTCGCCGGGTATAAAAACTTAACTTGTCTAATGGAATGTTATGCCTTTGAGAAGTCACAGAAGGTACCAGTTGGTGATATTTTCTCATTTAACGATTCCTAAGTAAATGTAGAAATAGTTGTGTCAGAAGAGTGCCTCTTTTGAAATCCAAACAGTGTCTGGTAAGCATATCATTGCTACAATCGTGGAGCGCATTACCGACTCAAAAGTGAGGAGAGCCACCGAGCGGTAAGTCTTTGACGTCTGTGGTGTCGCCCTTTTTATACAGAGGTCTGAAAGTGGCACATTTTAACCACCAGAGATGACGGAATGTAGCGTGTTAACAGAGATGGTGGCGGCGTTTTACGCTGGGACACGGCGGGCCTGTTAACGCCGTGATAGCTCGCACGGCATGCTACGCAGTCCGGGACGCATCGGCACGTCATCATTGCGCTGTCGTGTCACAGTACTGATACTCCCATCAGCAGCGGAGAAAACGACGTGGCCATGAAATGACGTTGACCTTACCGAGACTCAAATGTCAGCGAGCGGCGGTCAAATTCCAATATAACAAAAGGGATATGGGATCCCTGATATGTCTATACATGACTCTGACAGGTGACACGTACGTAAGCATCATGTCTGATCGCCTGCATCCATTCATGTCCATTGTGCATTCCGACGGACATGGGCAATTCCAGGAGGACAATGCGACACTACTCACGTCTGCAATTGCTCCTGAAACACTCTTCTGAGTTTAAACACTTCCGCTGGCCACCAAACTGCCCTTAGTACACTGGACTCGCATTCGGGAGGACGACAGTTCAATCCCGCGTCCGGCCATCATGATTTAGGTTTCCCTAAATCGCTCCAGGCAAATGCCGGGATGGTTCGTTTGAAAGGGCACGGCCGACTTCTTTCCCAGCCCTTCCCTAATCCAATGAGACCGATGACCTAGCTGTTTGGTCTCTTCCCCCAAACAACCCAAACCCAAACTGCCCAGCCATGAACATTATTGAACATATCTGGGATGCCTTGCAACGTGCTGTTCAGAAGAGATCTACACCCGTGGTACTCTAACGGATTCATGGACAGCGTTGGAGGATTCGTGATGTCAATTCCCTCTAGCACTACATAAGACATTAGTCGTGTCCATCATTCCACGGCATGCTGGGGCACTTCTGCCTACTCGCGGCGACCCTATAGGATATTAGGCAGTTTTACATCAGTAGTTGCGCAGCGCTGTAATTTGTACTCATCTGTGTCCGCTGTGTCGTATATGTCATATAAGGACATTATGTATTATGCCACGAGACCGAGACACTGCTGTGTTTTATTAAATTGTTTATTACAATAGGCCTGTTTCGGCATGATTTCCATCTTCAGGATACATTAGGTGATCTTGATATCTATATCAGTTGCTGTTACGCTACTGTATAAATTTGCTTCGGTTGTGACTCAACTGCCAGTACAGTTGTCAAGTAATATGAGATAAACTCTCGTAATTCGACCATTTCACAAGTAACTGTTCCAGCAAAAGTTTAACAGCTCCTACAGATCCACCAGCAGCAAGGAGACAAACGTATACAGTAGCGTGACAGCAAATAAGACATCGTTGTCTTGTGGATATCGAGACCACCTGATATAACCCGAAGATGGGTGTTAGCCCCAGTAGGTCTTTTGTAATAAACAATATAATCGAACGTAGCGACGTCTTGGTCTCATGACACAATATATAACGCAGTAATTCGTTGCATTTCACCAATAAAAAGTTTTCAGTTAAAGGAAGCTGAGTGCTAGATTTTTAGTCTCGTAACTACCAGGTCGCTGGTTCGATTTCCAAGCGACCTACATTTTTTAAATTACTATTTGAGTTCAGTACGTACTATCAACTTGAAATGTAAAGTAAGAAATAATGAAGTGAAATTTTTTCAAAATCAAAATAACATTTTTAGTCATTTTTGTTCATCATAAGAAAAGCGAGTATTCACAATACGACGCTGTTCAACATCTGTACAGCAGATGGGAGAAACATAACGAAAAGTCAGAAATGATTCTCTACACAGGCGATACGGTGCTAGGATCACCAGTAAGAGGCGAAGTGGAGAAGGCACTACAAAAGCATTAGAAGCCTTACATTCGTACTCGAAAGGTGGCGTTAATGCTTTCCATGCAGTGAAACTGGGTTCGATTACTTATGACAGCACAAATTGAAACTGCCAGACCGTCGGCGAAACGGCGTCACCTGAAAATGTTTGTACCAAGCTGTGAGGCGGGCGAGATGTTTTGTTTATTTAGCTATAAACATTATTATAAAAATTTCGTTTATTCACTGACCAGTATCAAGTACTGTCGTGTTAAGTGTAAATTTCTTCGCAATGTAAACTTTCCGATTATATCTCCATGTAATTGGGCTCAAAATGTTACCCACGATATACCGCACCATAAGCAACCTTGTCAAACGTGGTGTAAGTATTAAGGGGGCTCGGCACATTTTGCTGCCAATATACAATGAAGAGCCAAAGAAACTGATACACCTGCCTAATATCCTGTAAGGTCTCCGCGAGCACGCAGAAGTGCCGCAGCATGACGGGACATGGACTCCACTAATGTCTGAAGAACTACTGGAGGGAACTGAAACTATGAATCCTGCAGTGGTTTCCATAGATCCGTAAGAGTACGAGGGGGTGGAGCTCTCTTCTGAACAGCACGTTGCAAGCCATCCCAGATGTACTCAATAACGCTCATGGCTGGACAGTTTGGTGGTCAGCGGAAGTGTTGAAACTGAGAAGAGTGTTCCTGGAGCCACTCTCCAGAAATTCCGGACGTGTGGGGTGTGACGTTGTCCTGCTGGAATTGCCCAAGTCTGTTTGAATGAACAATGGACATGAATGGATGCGGGTGATCAGACAGGATGCTTACATACGTGTCACATGTCAGAGTCGTGTCTAGACCTATCAGGGGTCCCATATGACTCGAACTTCACGCGCCGCACACCATTACAGAGGCTCCACCAGCTTGAACAGTCCTCTACTGACAAGGGGAGGGCGCCAATTGTGAAATTCAGATTCGATTCATACTGCGCGTAATAAAAGCTCATGGCCAGAGGTGTAATGTGGCAGAGCACCAAGATGCACTTCTCAGCCGTTGTCGAGAAAATCGACAGTTAAAAGAAACCGTTGCGGTGAAATAGTCTCCACGATTAATAACTTTTCACAGTGTCGTGGCGTAGCGGTAAGCGCTCGGGTTTGTAACCCGAAGGTCGCCGGATCGAATCTCGCACCATGCAATTCTTTTTAGTATTTGTTTTTTGTAATTCAGATATATATATATATATATATATATATATATATATATATATATATATATATATATATATATAAAATTCCCGGCAATCAGTTCCAACAATTATGCATATAATAAGTTGTTGAAAGTCGTTTGTCGTGGAAAAACTGGCGACTTCGAACATCATTATGTTTTCCGCAAACAAAGTTGTATATCACAAATGTTATTAATTGTCTTCATAATGTTAACCACGCATAGTTAACGGAAGACGTAGAAACGATATTCCGAAACGAATACGTATAGCGTAAGTCAAACGTTTGAATTAGAATAGAGACCCCACGAACACAAATTCTCTGTGGCAGGTATGAAATATAAACTCTGTTACTCGCTCGTTACACTTGGACAGATGTTGAATGGGCCGAAACGAGCCGCCGCAAACAGCGTAGTTGCGTGCTAACTTCGAAAGAAGGTAGATGCCGTCCCTAGCGCAACTTGTAACATCGTCGAAAATCAGTGCGGACGGGAGAGCTTTGGTACACCCTGTTGAAAAAACGGAAAAATGGAGGCGGTACAATTGGAGAGCGATCCGCCTTCACCAACATGCATAAGCAATTCATTAATAGTTTATATATATATATATATATATATATATATATATATATATATATATATATATATTACAAAAAACTAATAACAAAAAACATTGCATGGTGCGAGATTCGATCCTGTGACCTTCGGATTACGAACCCGAGCGCTTACCGCTGCGCCACGACGCTGTAGAAAGCTATTAATCGTAGAGAGTATTTCACCGCAGCGGTTTATTTTAACTGTCGATTTTCTCGACAACGGCTGAGAAGTGCATCTTGGTGCTCTGCCACAGTACACCTCTGGCCATGAGCTTTTATTATGCGCAGTTTGAATCGAATCTGAATTTCACAATTGGCGGCCTCCCCTTGTGAGATCCAAAGCCCACGGATTCATGAGGTTGTTTCCATTTCCGTATGAGTCCATCCGCTTGCTACAAATCGAAATGAGAGCCGTGCGACCAGGCCAACACCACTTTCAAACTCATTTACACCTGCCATTGTAGCAGCAGTAACCGACCTAACAACTGCGCCAGACACTTGTTGTCTTATATAGGCGTTGTCGTCTGCAGCGGCGTATACTGCCTGTAGGGCCTGTGCCTTGGCATTCAACCGCACCTGACATCAGTCCTGTTTCGTCTGGCGCGCAGTTCACAAATGAGCTGCACAGCACTGCCGTCGATACGGTTGAGGAACTGGAGTAGAGAATTGTACAGTCTCGGCAAGATTTTCGAGATGATCCGGGAGATTTTTTGGAAAAAGTCGTAATTCCCTGCTAAGGCGAGTTCTGTAGTGCACTAAGGTGCGTAGATGACGCGAGGAATACCTCCTTCAGCTAGTACCAGTGTACAATAAAGTGCATCATGTAGCGTGTTGAAGCACTGTTGCATTTAGAATGAGATTTTCACTCTGCAGCGGAGTGTGCGCTGATATGAAACTTTCTGGCAGATTAAAACTGTGTTCCCGACCGAGACTCGAACTCGGGACCTTTTGCGGAGACATGGCTTAGCCACAGCCTGGGGGATGTTTCCAGAATGAGATTTTCACTCTGCAGCGGAGTGTGCGCTGATATGAAACTTTCTGGCAGATTAAAACTGTGTGCCCGACCGAGACTCGAACTCGGGACCTTTTGCGGAGACATGGCTTAGCCACAGCCTGGGGGATGTTTCCAGAATGAGATTTTCACTCTGCAGCGGAGTGTGCGCTGATATGAAACTTTCTGGCAGATTAAAAGTGTGTGCCCGACCGAGACTCGAACTCGGAGGTTCGCAGGAGAGCTTCTGTAAAGTTTGGAAGGTAGGAGACGAGGTATTGGCAGAAGTAAAGCTGTGAGTACCGGGCGTGAGTCGTGCTTCGGTAGCTCAGATGGTAGAGCACTTGCCCGCGAAAGGCAAAGGTCCCGAGTTCGAGTCTCGGTCGGGCACACAGTTTTAATCTGCCAGAAAGTTTCACTGTTGCATTTGTCGTAAGGGGATCCCGGTCATGAGCGTATTTTCTTTGACTGACCATACCAACATTGGTACACATTTCTCAAAAACCGTCTGTTCAGGTCATATAAAATTATAAACATTTATAATTTGTCGTACATTCTCCAAATTGTTTTACTTATGTGGCCGTAGCACTGTTGTCATAGTAGAAATCCACAGGAATCCATGCTACGTCAAAAAAATTGACATTAAAAAATATCTGAATATCTGACACACCTTTCATTTGATTACCATAATTCTAGTACTCTTTAATGGAAGTGATGTAATTAATTTCTGTACCAAGTTTCATTGACATAGATGTTTTGGTTCCAGAGAAAATTGTACCTAAAGCTTGTATGCTTTCAGGAAAATGCATTTAAAGTTTTTGACACGATCTGTTGAACCTTCATTCAACGTTAAAGATGGGCAGGCCCACAGCTGTCATTATTGCAGTTTTCTGTATCCTCCAGCTTACGTTTGGCGCAAGTCTTTTGAATTCTGGCCCCTTTTGTCATTTTTAGAGCATGGTTCTAAGCTTCCCGTACCTTCAGCTGGTCAGATGACGGAAGAGCGTCCTTCACGTTCACGCCATGTTGTACGCACACGTCACTGCAGACTCGTCTTTGAAACACGACGTTGTTTCTATGACACCAGTTTTTAGTATTCCGAGGTCCGCAAGTACTGTTTTATTCAAGCGTTCCCACACACCGTTATTGAAACTTCCGTTGAGATTTTGAGTTCTCCCACGGAAGCATTTAGCACGCAAGCTGTTACTAGTTACATCTCCATAGATACATTTTTATAATATCTACTGTTGGCATTGGGAGGCCATAGATGTATCTAAGTACTTCACCAGTTGTACTAGCTGTCTGATATTTACAGCAAGACTTGAAGCCCTTTCGAAAGAGAGAATAATAGACGTTGTCGTCTACCTGTGTCGCGCCAAAGAATGTCGCAACACAGCTTGTCTCGTTTCTTCTAAATCATTAGTATTTCACCGGATTATTCTACACACATTTAATGATCTAGGCAATGGCTAACCACCTCCACCAGGACGTTGCCTAGTACGGCGGTGCGGGTCTCCTGCATCGTTCCCCTATGCTCTGTCAAGAAGCATGTGACTTCAGTTCCATTTCCACATGCATGAAATATAACTATGAACACCATAAGATTACTAATTAAAGTCAAGCGACTCCTTCAGATCACTACCGTTATTAAAACGTACTCAGAACGCTGAACATCACTCACGTAGCACTGAGATTACCAAATTGAAAATCAGTGGTCAACGAATAAATACGGTCAGAGAAAGTCTACCGCAGCCGGCATAAACGCAACTGATTTGGCCAGAAAAGTGTGTTGTTGTTTAGAAAATACTGCCTCTTTGCTATCAGCATAAACCAAACACACGAAAACCATATATATTCTTGTTCACTGAGGTATAACTTGAGACACTAAGAAAGATAATGTTTGTTCGTTTGGCCAACTTCCACATCAGCTGTTAAAATCAATTATTATTGGTTTTTCCGTCTTAGGCTTATTACAGTTTAATTAAACGGAATTTTACACCAGATGCTGCTCGATTTTATTTATAAATCATCTTCCGGGGTTATTCTCCACATTGTGAACATACCTTTGTATATTTTTGATTGTTTCAGATCAGAAACAGCGTATTGTTTATAAAGTTGGAGTGCAGATTACTCTCGGTATTTCTGCTTCTTTTTTCAATATTCTCCAAACCTTGCTTCTTCCCTCCTTGTTAGCAGACGCTGATGTCAAAAGACTTCATCTCACATATTCACTTGGCCGTTTTTCCTTTTCTGCAGTATTTCTTCCGCTGCATTTGCGTTATTTCCACGTAACCTCGCTTCTATACATCGAACTGAAGTTATGTGTGTTCTCACCCAACACAATATTACACTGTTTATGTCTGTTCGTTTGTTTTCGTGTAGCTTGTGAGAGCTGCCAACCTGTGAAACTACTTCTTTCTTTTTTAAAATTATTTCATGTGGGATTTGTACGTGCCTGTGTAGTTGTGTGTGTGTGTGTGTGTGTGTGTGTGTGTGTGTAAGGGGGCATGGGGTGGGAGAGGAGAGGAGAGAGAGAGACAAATTAGAAAGGTGGGGAGGGTAGAGGATGGATATGTGAGATTGTGTGTGTGTGATGTATGCTTGGCATTATGAGAGAGGAAATTAGGAGGGGGCGGAGGTGATTGTGAGTTGTGGTTCAATTATTTTTTTCTCCTCCTCCTCCTCCTCCTCCCACTCTCTCTCTCTCTCTCTCTCTCTCTCTCTCTCTCCCACCCCGTCCCCCCCCCCCCCCCGTTACACAAACACGAATTAATTAAAAAAACTAGTTCCACAGGTTTTCACGTCTCACAACCTACACGAAAACAAACGAACAGACATAAACACTGTAACACTGTACTGAGTGAGAACACACATAACTTGAGTTCGATGTACAAAAGCGAGTTGAAGTGGGAATAACGCAAATGCAGCGCAAGAAATACTGCAGAAAGGCAAAAACTGCCAAGTGTATATGTGAAACGAAGTCTTTCATCAGTTGCTGCGAACAAGGAGGGAAGAAGAAGGGGTGTGGATAATATGTAAACAAGAGGCAGAAAAGCCGTAAGCAATCTGCACTTCAACTTTATAAAAAAATCGCTGTTTTTGATCTAAAAAAAACAAAACTGGAAAAATATATGTATCCCAATTTGCAGAATAACCACGGCAGATGCTTTATAAATACAAACGAAACGCTTCTGGTGTAAAATTCTCTTTCATTAAATTGCAGTAAGCTTGACACGGAAAAATATTAACCGAGTAAAAAAAAAAAAAAAAAAAAAAAAATTATATCGACGAATTTTCACTTCGTAGTTCCGTTCAGGTTACAGTCCCACATTCGCACTGATCTCGCAAACAGTTACTTTGCGGACGCTTGTTTGCTGGAACGTTTTTGCTTCTATTATCGTACGCTTTCCGCTTCTAATTGTGATGCAATCTGATACAAACGTCGCATGTGGGCAACTCTGGCGCCGTTATCATCTCGGAGCCCGAAGCAGGCGGATGCCTCACTTGGGCCTTGGACTGCCCGCGCTCGTAACTCCCCGTCGTTAGTCAGCGCCTACACCTGGTAGAAGGCTGACGCAACTTTTTTAGTATTCACGTGTATCGTGCCCGGATCTTGAACCCGGCTCCCCGGGGAAGTTGACAGCTCGTAACCGCCATGTTGTCTGGCGCCGCGCCCGGGCGGGGAGGGGTGGGGGAGGGGGTGTCGTGGGGAGACGCATGCGTGGGCGTAGCGGCGGCGCATCGAGCGGCGGCGGCGGTGTGTGGTGGAGGGTTCGCGGCACCGCCTGGCCACTACCAGCTCAGTCCAGTCGCGACCGGCGCTCCGAGGGACGCGCGCCTAGCAGGTAGGCAGCCCGCGGCGCTTGGCTGCGCGCCCGGCACTCTAAGTGCTGCACACATGGAGATCGCAGCACCAGCTCTAAACGCTGACTATAAACCTCAGTAAAAGCAGCCGCCTCACTCTCTCATCTGGGCTTCCACCAGCCACAGAGCTTCAATACTGTCATTAACTTCCACGTTATACTTTTTGCTTCTTCTTAATGTTCTGCTATGCGGCAGAGCGCAAGACCGGGGGTCCGTTCTCTTCGTATCACGCGGTTTCTGAGTGACGGGTTCACCTAGCGCCGTATAGATGTTACGTCTTCGGTATGAATTTTACCTCTGCAGCAGAGTGTGTAGTGACTTGAAACTTCCTGCCCGTTACTAGCGGATGCAGTGTTGTGAGGGTGGGTCATGTATCGTGCTCAGGTAGCCCAGTCAGTGGAGCACTTGCCCCTGAAACACTGAGCTGTCAGGTTAGAGTTCCGTACCAGCACACAGTTTTAATCTGCCAGGAAGTTTCGTGTTACGTCGTGACCTCCCTAACTCACTAGTCTTCACCGAGAAGCCTGTCTTTGCTGCTGTCTCAGTTTTTACTCTAATCACACATGGAAGCTGTCAGACGAGTTTGTCACTTTGCCTCCACCATTCCAATACCACAATTTTTCTGATGACTTCATTTTGAAAAGTGGCCCAGCCTGGTGACATGTGCTGCCTTACCTATGTAACTTTCTTGTTTAAGACTTTCTCATTGCTCGCCCCCTTATCAGTAGGGTAACTAAGGAACTTCATATACCGGCTGTCTTCGACTTTCTTCGTGATTTTAGAATTTAAATATGGGTGTCTGGACATCAATTCCTGAAGCTTACGACGCAAAACATCTCGAAAAAGTCTTCTTTCAATAGTACAAGCTTTCCGAGTGCGTTTAAGCACAAAACATTTCGAGCTTACTCGCAGAATCTGCGGTAGCAATGTAGTGTTGTGTGTAAGTCCTGAATCGTTAAGTTGGTGCTTCGATTTCTGATGGTAGTAATCTTTCACTTTTACTCGAATGGTACACTCCTTATCAAATGAAACAAAAATAACATTTTTTACTTTTAATTACGCGCACGTGAAATATCCAGTTATGAAAAAAATTGTCCATATCAATAATACTGTTTGATTTCTAGAAACAGAAAAGTTTTCATTGTCTATTTGATGTTTTACATTTTGCTTCGAAATTTCGATTTTCATGTAACTATTAATGTGGGTACAAAACATGTAATTCTTATTAAAACATTACCATTTAATATTTAGCAATTTACAATAGGAACGTAAGAAAGAAAATCACACATGCCGTCCCACGCTAAGGTCATTGGTCAGCCAAAGTGGTCCATTGTCAGAAGAGGCGACATGTGCCAGGTTTCCTGCACAGACACACTTCTGCTGTGGTACAGATAACAGGTGCATTGCAGTTTAGGTGTGAAATGTCGTGGCAACTGCTAACGCACCACAAAATTGAAATACGCTGGACAGTACGAGCCTTGTGGGCAAAATGTCTAAATTTGGCGCGGATTCACTGTCAAATTCTGGCGGCATACGGTTCCAATGTAATGAAGCGTCCAGCGGTAGTGAAACCGTGCCAACAATTTGACCGAGGTTGCAGAGACGTGTGTGTGTGTCTGATCGGAAAACCCATGCCTTGCACCTTGCGATTTCAGTCTTTTCGGCAAACTTAAAGAACATGCGTTCACAAAGTGGTTCTTGCATAGCTCCGTGACCGAGGAACAAATCGCTGAGGAATTCAACGAGTGGCAGAACATCCAGACATTTCTTTACAGAGACTTGGAGGCTATGTAGTGTATCTGCAACACTGTAAAGTGTAATGCAGCGGTCGATAAAAACTACTTATATGCCAAAATAGTTTTTCTTACTTCCTAAAGTCCCTTAAATTTTTCCATTTGACAATAAAAATATTAGTTAAATATTACTGGCGAGAATCTAATCGTTCAATTCGCGATTGCGAAGTTTGACACGTTACGCACTAGTCTACCGCACGCTCTGTCAATAAGGTCGGAATGTTTCGATTTTAACAGCACTCAGAAACCTTCTAAACTTCAGAGGTGATTTTTTTCCCTGCTTTTTTTCGAGAAATACTTTAGGAAACTGATGTCCAGTCACACCAACCTACAAATACCGTAAGTGTGGAATAAATCTCAAAGTTACTGGATATAGGTTCCGCCTTTTATGCGTTTCTCTTGTTAATCAAACATGTTTCAGCACCTCTGTGCCACCATCAGTGGATTTTCTTAATTAGACAACTTTAAAAGTGAACATATTTTAGGTTGTAACTGATCTAACAAAATGAGGGCTAAAGACAGTTTTTGTTCGTCTTTTGTTCTTACCAGGATTTTACGTTGTATGGTTTTGCAGGACCATCTCTATGGTGTCCTGTACTGATAGCTTGTCATCCGCAAACCAAACGATGTAAATGGGAATTTTATCAGCGAATTAACCTATCCCCTTATTTTTAAAAAAAAAAACGTGATTTCGGTGTGGCAACATGTTTTGTGCACTTATTTGTTAGTACTCACGTTTTCTTGTGACTGATTCTTCTTCTTTCTCGTTCCGAGGGCACTGCAGATGCATATTAAGTGCGAAGCGAAAAGGCGATTGCAAAACCGAAAATATGCAAAGTACGTTCATTATGTGTATGTAGTGTTCTAGGAACGAGACATGAGAAGGATCAGTCACAGTTAAGCGTGAGTAATAACAGATATAAGTATGTACACAAAACATGTTGCCACACCGAAATCACGTTTTTTTTAAATCAAGGGATAGGTTAATGCGCTGATAAAATTCACATTTACATCGTTTGGTTTGCAGATGACAAATTATCAGTACAGGACACCATAGAGATGATTCTGTAAAACCATATAATGTGAAACCAGGGTAAGAACAAAAACGAACAAAAACAGTCTTTAGGCCTCATTTCGTTAGATCTGTTGCAACCTATAATATGTTCACTTTTACAATTGACCAATAAACAAACGCACTGATGATGGCGCAGAGGTGCTGAAACACGTTTGGGTAAAAAGGAAACGCATTGTGTTGCATACAAGGCGGCACCTATATTCAATAATTTTAACTGCAAACACGAAAGAAATGCCAGAGCTGCAAATCCAGAAGATGAAATCTTACAGGACCAGTCTTTTGGGTCGCATTGCAGATATGGCGCTAAACACTAAGTTGTCCTATGATATTGCTAGGACTCTACGTCTCTGCACAGAAAAAACCGTTCTAAATGGTAATACAGGTGTCTCGATCGTCACAGTAATTTTATCATATCGTGGGACAGCCCCACATCGAAGTGATTACTTCCACCGACGCTACCTTCTCGTGAAATTGTTTTTCTTGTACAGTGTCGAATTACCTGTGGCAGTTTGCCTCTGAGGGCGTTGTGGGAGTAGCAACAGACAAGATACTGTATCGGCTTCAGTGGGAATATTATCCGTTTTTAATGCACTGTTGCTATGTACTCCTTTTAATATCTCGTCTTGTATCCCATATTTAACGACACAGATCTGATGGGGTTCCCCGAAAATACTTCACGAGATGATAAATAAAATTATTCTAGCCAAGACAATTATTTTGCCATTTACCGGTAAAGCCAATTAGTAAAGCTCCTGATTCTTTAAATAATCCGACACCCATGTACGTCTAATTACTTTAAAAGTGAGTTAATGTGATAAATATTTGTCATTAAGCATGTAAACGAGAAAAAGTTTAGGAAGGGTTTGAAATTATGTTTATTGGAAGTCGCTAAGTGTTCTCAATATGAAACAGCGCATGAATATAGTCTAATTTGAGCTCCGTTTTAAGCAAAAGTTATTTTTTCTCCGCATCTGATCTTCATGTCATATCTCCCAATCTATGTGTCTTACAGTGATACATTCAGTAGTGTATCTGCACACTTTATGCAAACTGAGTCGCGAATAGAGTTGATACTAAAGAAGTAATAAGTGAAAACGTCATCTCTGACGCTGGTGTATGATTGCATGAACAGCAAAAATGTTGTAAGCAGTAAACTATTTCCCTTTCATCATTCTGTGCAGGTTATCGACGAGGAAAAGATACGTAAAGCTTCGAAATTATGTGCATAGCTTGTTGCAATTCGCCAAGTGTTCGCATTCTCAAATACTGGGTGAATGAATTTTGGGTAATTTGCGCGCCCTCAGTTACGCTGCGTCACAGCTTCTACCTTACCGGGTTAAAAGTTTAACATAAGACTATACCTCTTAATGAGTAGATTATGAGTGCGTTTTAAATTTTTAATTTCAGGCAATAATTATGCGAAATATTGATATCAAATCGACTGGTACTGGGTTCAGCGAAAGCCGTTTAGTAATAAGAATGTGGTCGCAGATATCGTTAAAGGCCTTTTGTCTAAAGTAATGAGAGAAGATACGGTTGTCTAGTATGAAATGTTATCACAGGAAAATTGCATCACATATTCATAGTATTGTAGATGATTTTCATATCGAAACCCTCAGGGGTTTCTAATTCACAAGGGGAACCTCCATACTGTAAATCACAGATTTTGATGCCCTTCAAATATGTTGTAGCGGCATTTGCCCTGAGTACCTGGCTATCCGGTTTTTTAGCGACGGGCCTTGGTTTTTGAGAAAATCGATTTTGAAGTTCATTGCGCGTATTGTATACCTATAACATTAGATATATTTCGAGCAGGTTAGCGTAGCGCAGCGGTAAGGTTCACGGCTACCCCGCTGGAAGTACCGTGTTCGAATCCTCTTGTGCTCCACTTTTTTTTCCAAAATCGACCGAATTTTTCAATTTTATTTCAAAGAATATCAACAAACAGCGTAAGGTGCGCGAATTTATAAAGACATTTTCAGTTATTAATTTTTGCTGTCATACAATACTACAAAATCTTATTTTTCATCGTCCCCATTGCTTGATGTGGCAAAACAATATTGTGGGTGGTACTTACCATAGAAACAACCGAAGCACAAATTTTCGTAGCACCACGCGTATTTTGTGAATGCAACCATCTTGCAGGCGCACGGTTTCTTCATAAGCGATACCGGGAAACACAATTTTTTTGCATTCAAAAAGATTTCTCTTTCATCCGCTAATTTCGATGCGAACCATACGTATCTAATCATGCTTTCAAAATTAGGTGCGCTGAATTGTGGCATTAGTGAATGTAATTTTATCGAATGTTCCCTACAAGTGATCTCGCTATTGTCTTTCATCAAGTCGGAAGCATTATGAATAATTTTCGTGAAGATTTTCACCTGTCGGTAGAAATAAACATCGCAGGGCTGCCAATAAGGAGCGCAGTTTGGTGAGACCACTTCATCAGTGAATAGATGATCGTATGAAGCTGAATCGGTTTGCCCTCCCCACGAATCGATAATGTACAAAAAAATTTTCTGTTCCACGGACGGAAGAATTAGAGAACGCAAAAATTCTTCGTACACCAATTTCGTGAACTTCCCGGATTTCGTACAGGACACGACTACATTTCTGTATTTCCCAGTTAATTCGTCTACACGTTTTTGAACGTTACGACCAAATTTTCCGCACGGTTCTTGGATACATAAAAAAAAACATGTGGGAGCAGGATTCGAACACAGCACCTCCAGCGCGGTAGCCGTGAACCTATACCGCTGCGCTACGCTGAGTTGCTCGGAATATATGCAATACATGCAATATTACGGGTATACACAGTGCCCAATGAACTACAAAATCGATTTTCTCGAAAACCAAGACCCGTCGCTAAGAAACCGGATAGCCAGGTACTCGGGGTAAGTGCCTTTACAACATATTTGAAGCGCATCAAAATCCATGATTTACAGTATGGAGGGTCCCTTTGTCAGATGTTACGACACAAAAACTGTAGCAAAGTTCCCTAATTGTAAGACAATATTTACGTTTTATTCCATCATTTTTGGTAGAACAATATTATATTTAAGTTTCAGAAAAAACTGTATTTTTGTTATAACCGGTTTTCTGCTTATTACGTTAGTCGACAACTGTCTTGGGTCCAGGGACACTGCTGAGTAGGAAGCTAAACATTCCAAACGAAGATACTGTCAAGACACACAGAATATGTGCCCATGACGTTGGGCGAGAAATGTCAAACTGAGAGGTCATCAGTCATGACTTATGCCATCCAATTTCAGCTACAATTCAGAAGATGGATAGCATGAAGCACAGTACGTAACGACATCACTCAATATTGAAGCATCCAAATCGAATGCTGTAGGTTGCTAGGATGGACAAAGTGAGGTATAATCGTAATTCTAGTGTGGAACAAGTTACATAGATGGATGTGCTGATTGGTACTGGGGCTGGGAGTGTGAGGATGCTTGATTGGAGCGTGTTTAACGACAAATAATCCTGAGTTAATAACGAGCACCAAAATCGATTCAGGGATTAGTGAACACAGAGTTGTCGTAGCGAGGTTGAATATTGTAATCCCCAAATCCTCGAAAAATAAGCGACAAATATACCTATTCAAAAAAACAGATAAAAATTCACTTCATGTCTTCCTGAGAGACAATCTCCACTCATTCCATATTAATAATATAAGTGTAGACCAGATGTGGCTTCGATTCAAAGAAATAGTATCGGCAGCAATTGAGAGATTTATACCAAAAAAATTAGCAAACGACAGAGCTGACTCTCCTTGGTACACAAAACGGGTTAGAACACTGTTGCAGAAACAACTAAACAAACATGCCAAATATAAACAGACGCAAAATCCCCAAGATTGGCGATCCTTTACAGAAGCTCGACATTTAGCACGGACTTCAATGCGAGATGCCAATAACAGTTTCCACAACGAACCTTTGTCTCGAAACCTGGCAGAATATCCAAAGAGATTATGGTCGTATGTGAAGTATGTTAGCGGCAAGAAACAATCAACGGCTTCTCTGCGCGATAGAAATGGAGATACTGTCGAAGACAGTGCTGTCAAAGCAGTTACTAAACACAGCCTCCCGAAATGCCTTCACAAAAGAAGACGAAGTAAATATTCCAGAATTGGAATCGAGAAAAGCTGCCAAATGTTCAAATGTGTGTGAAATCTTATGGGACTTAACTGCTAAGGTCATCAGTCCCTAAGCTTACACACTACTTAACCTAAATTATTCTAAGGACAAACACACACACCCATGCCCGAGGGAGGACTCGAACCTCCGCCGGGATCAGCCGCACAGACCATGACTGCAGCGCCCCAGACCGCTCGGCTAATCCCGCGCGGCAAGAGAACAGCTGCCATCATGAGTAACGTAGAAGTAAATATCCTCGGAGTAGTGAAGCAACTTAAATCACTTAATAAAAGCAAGTTTTCTAGTCCATACTGTATACCAATTAGTTTCCTTTCGGAGTATGCTGATGCATTAGCTCCATACTTAACAATCATATACAACCGTTCGCTCGACGAAAGATCCCTACCCAAAGACTGGAAAGTTGCACAGGTCACACCAATATTCAAGAAAGATAGTAGGAGTAATCCACCAAATTGCAGGCCCATATCATTAACGTCGATATGCAGCAGGATTCTGGAACATATATTGTGTTCGAACATTATGAATTACCTCGAAGAAAACGGTCTATTGACACACAGTCAGCATGGGTTTAGAAAACATCGTTGCTGTGAAACACAACTAGCTCTTTATTCACATAAAGTTTTCAGTGCCAGTCAGTACCTTTGGGCCTCCATGGGCTGTGCAGGAGGAGAGAGTTTCGTGTATCGTTGAAAATCTTCGTTCTTTCGACGTGGTATTTTAACTATGGAAATTAAGAAAAAAATCCTCAGCGGCTACATTTGGAGAGTACGGAGAATGGGCAGCGCAGTGGTTTCGTTTTTTGAGCAATAGTCACGCACCAACAGGAATGAATGTGCGGGTGAGTTATCGTGATGCAAGAGCCACGAATTGTCTCGCCACATTTCAGGCCGTTTCCTTCCCACATTTTGTCACAGACGTCGCAACACGTCCAGACAGTACCATCGATTAACAGTTTGTTCCTGCGGCACGAATTCATGATGAACTCATCCTTCAAAGTCAAAGAAAACTGTCAGCATGGCTCTGACATCTGACCTGACCTGACCAGCTTTTTTTTGGTCTTGCAGAACCTCTCCCGATCCATTCTGAGGATTGAACCGTGGTCTCAGCATCATAACCGTAGACCCACACCTCATCAACAGCGATTCTCTTCAGGAACATCTCGTTCTCATTTGCGCGAACCAAAACCTCTTCAGAGATTGCGAGGCGAAGGTGTGTTTCTGGTCTTGTCGCATGAGCAATCGGACGAACTTGGCGGCGACACGGCGCATTCCGAGATGCTGTGTCACGGTTTCATGACATGATCCAGTCAAATGTTACAATCTTCTGCAATCTCTCGGGCAGTCAGTTTCCGATTAACAGGCACAATTTCGTTGACGTTTCTGACATGTCTTGGGTAGAAGAGCATCCTGAACGAGGGTCATCTTCAATTTCCGTCGGGCCATTTTTAAACTATGTGAATTATTCGTAACACCGAGTGCAGCTTAAGCACTCAGCACCGTAGGCTTACTCCATCACTTGGTTTTCACGAATTTCACGCAAATTTTAATGCAGACGCATTGCTCCTCTATTTCTGCTATCTCGAAAATCGCAAACTACGCGACACACTGTTCTACTTACAAGGGAACCTCCCCATTGCAACCCCCTCAGATTTAGCTATAAGTTGGCACAGTGGATAGGCTTTGAAAAACTGAACACAGATCAATCGAGAAAGCAGGAAGAAGTTGTGTGGAACTATGAAAAAAATAAGCAAAATATACAAACTGAGTAGTCCATGTGCAAGATAGGCAACATCAAGAAAAATATGATCTCAGGAGCGTCGTGGTCCCGTGGTTAGCGTGAGTAGCTGCGGAACGAGAGGTCCTTGGTTCACGTCTTCCCTCGACTGAAAATTTTACTTGCTTTATTTTCGCAAAGTTATGATCTGTCCGTTCGTTCATTGACGTCTCTATTCACTGTAATAAGTTGAGTGTCTGCGTTTTGCGACCGCACCGCAAAACCGTGCGATTAGTAGACGAAAGGACGTGCCTCTCCAATGTGAACCGAAAACATTTGATCGCAAGGTCATAGGTCAACCGATTCCTCCACAGGAAAACACGTCTGATATATTCTATACGACACTGGTGACGGCATGTGCGTCACATGACAGGAATATGTTATCGACCCACCTAACTTGTACACTTAGCGAATGAGTAAAAAGATTCTTCTACCTTGCCCGATTTAGATTTTCTTCTGGATGTGATAATCACTCCCAAAAAAGTGATGAAAACATAAGAGTTTGTCACATAAACTGAAAATAAAAAATTAAACTTTTCACTCGAGGGAAGAATTGAACCTAGGACCTCTGGTTCCGTAGCTGCTCTCGCTAACCACAGGACCACGGCACTCATTCGTTCTGACTGTCCTTGATGTTGCCTATCTTCGCATGGACTACTCAGTTTGTATATTTTACAATTTTTTTTTAATAGTTCCACACAATATCTTCCTGTTTTCTCGATTGATCTGTGTTCAGTTTCTCAAGGCCTATCCACTGTGCCAACTTACAACTAAATCTGAGGGAGGTGCGATCGGGAGGTTCCCTTGTTAGTACAGCACTGAACAATAACTGAGAGACATACAACAATGAAACCCCGGCAGTTACACATTAAACGGAGGTTTATGCAAGGATGCCGACCGCATTTCGCTCCAACACACCATTAGCGTGAAATTACGAATGTTCCGGAGTTTTTTGAATAGACCTGGTATTTCAAACAAGAAATAAAATAAATCCGTAATCCCCTCTTCCGTGTATTTTATATATCGTGGACAACAAATCTGTAGAAAAGGTCTTACAGCTTCCTCTCTAGAGCCATGCTTCAAAGTATTTTGGCCTCTCTCTTGCTTCACTACTTGTTCCTTAGCTGATCTGTTGTTCTGGGATACGTTAGTATGTCGGCTGATTGGGATACTGGCTTTAGTACACATATCAGACACGGATATGAACTGTTTTCGCAACTGTAGCCTGGCCCACATGTGGCCTTATTTAGCGTGAGAAACTTAGAAGGTGTTGCAGTTTGTGAACAACATAAAAATTCGATTAAATAAAAACAAAACAAAAAAACTCTGTAGGCCTTACAGTGGAAGCGAGCGAAGCAGCGAGCGCTAAACTAGTTACGGACATATAATATATAAATATGCATATTACAAAAATATATAGCCTGCTTTCGTCCGAAAGTTCGTTAGAGTGTCGTGTAAAAATGTGTTGCAAATCGATAAAGAACGTTCCGAGATTTTCGGTAACAAAGTTTCTCTCTTACGAGTATATGCTACATGTACTTTCAACTGAGGAACGCATTTTCCTAGATAGACACGTGTTTCGACATGGCGATAAATACGCACATGTAGTGCAGAAGCATCCTGTATTTAGGCCACAAGTGGCCCATCGGGACCATCCGATCGCCGTATCGTCCTCAGCTGAGGATGCGTATAGGAGGGGCGTGGGGTCAGCACACCGCTCTCCTGGTCGTTATGATGGTTTTCTTTGACCGAAGCCGCTACTATTCGGTCCAGTAGCTCCTCAGTTGGCATCACGAGGCTGAGTGCACCCCGAAAAATGGCAACAGCGCATGGCGGCTGGATGGTCACCCATCCAAGTGCCGGCCACGCCCAACAGCGCTTAACTTCGGTGATCTCACGGGAACCGGTGTATCCACTGTGGCAAGGCCGTTGCCCAGTGCAGAAGTCATTGGCTGAAAAATTCCCGGCAACACATTTACCTCATCGTAATGCGATTCGTCGACTTATCGAGGAATTTCGAGAAACAGGATCAGTGCTAGATGGCGAATGAACCGGAAGTCCGCCTAAACTGAGCAAACGGAAGTTGTTGGCTATATCTGATCCCGTGTAAAAGAACCGGACCTTACTCCACCAGATTTCTCTCTCTGGAGAGCAGCAGAATCTGTCATGTATCTCAGACGCCCACGCACGCTTCGTGACTTAAAAATAGAATTAACTGGGTGCGAGAGAAGCACATCACAATCAGATCTGTTGAAACTGTGTTTCAGGTGGGTCGAGACTTGTATAACCGACCGTGGATGTCATTTACAGCATATGTTGGAACTGCACACCAACTATACGAACACAGCGTGTACTAATGAACAAGCAGACAATATTAATAGACTACTAGCCATTAAAATTGCTATACCACGAAGATGACGTGCTACAGACGTGAAACCTAACCGACAGGAAGAAGATGCTGCGATATGCAAATGATTAGCTTTTCAGAGCATTCACACAAGGTTGGCGCCGGTGGCGACACCTACAACGTGCTGACATGAGCACGTTCCAATCCATTTCTCATACACAAACAGCAGTTTACTGGCGTTGCCTGGTGATACGTTTTGTTATGCCTCGTGTAAGGAGGAGAAATGCGTACCATCACGTTTCCGACTTTGTTAAAGTTCGGATTGTAGCCTATCGCAATTGTGGTTTATCGTGCCGTGATATTGCTGCTCGCGTTGGTCGAGATCCAATGACTGTTAGCATAATATGGAATCGGTGGGTTCAGGAGGGTAATACGGAACGCCGTGCTGGATCCCAACGGCCTCGTATCACTCGCAGTCGAGATGACAGGCATCTTATCCGCATGGCTGTAACGGATCGTGCAGCCACGTCTCGATCCCTGAGTCAACAGATGGGGACGTTTGCAAGACAACAACCATCTGCACGAACAGTTCGACGACGTTTGCAACAGCATGGACTATCAGCTCGGAGACCGTGGCTGCGGTTACCCTTACGCTGCATCACAGACAGGAGCGCCTGCGATGGTGTACTCAACGACGAACCTGGCTGCACGAATGGCAAAACGTCGTTTGGTCGGATGAATCCAGGTTGTGTTTACAGCATCATGATCGTCGCATCCGTGTTTGGCGACATCGCGGTGAACGCACATTGGAAGCGTGTATTCGTTATCGCCATACTGGCGTATCACCCGGCGTGACGCTATCGGGTGCCATTGGTTACACGTCTCGGCCACCTCTTGTTCGCATTGACGGCAGTTTGAACAGTGGACGTTACATTTCAGATGTGTTACGACCCGTGGCTCTACCCTTTATTCGACCCCTGAGAAACCCTACATTTCAGCAGGATAATGCACGACAGCATGTTGCAGGTCCTGTACGGGCCTTTGTGGATACAGAAAATGTTCGACTGCTGCCCTCGCCAGGACATTCTCCAGATCTGTGACCAATTGAAAACCTCTGGTCAATGGTGGCCGAGCAACTGGCTCGTCACAATGCGCCAGTCACTACTCTTGATGATCTGCGGTATCGTGTTGAAGCTGCACGAGCAGCTGTACCTGTACACGCCATCCAAGCTCTGTTTGACTCAATGCCCAGGGGTATCGAGGCCGTTATTACGGCCAGAGGTGTTTGCTCTGGGTACTGATTTCTCAGGATCTATGCACCCAAATTGCGTGAAAATGTAATCACATGTCAGTTCTAGTATAATATATTTGTCCAATGAATACCGATTTATCATGTGCATTTCTTCATGGTGTAGCAATTTTAATGGCCAGTAGTGTAGAAACCCCCCTCCTGTCGGATGCTTTAGCGAATCCGCCATGACACCCTCGGACCTGTAGCATCAGTGTGTGTGTGTGTGTGTGTGTGTGTGTGTGTGCGTGAGAGAGAGAGAGTGAGAGTGAGGGGGGGGGGGGGTTAGGGGGGAGGGGTTCAACTCCAGCGGAGTATGTCAGTGAGAGGGCGCGTATAACGTGTAAAGGGCTTTTACGACCTCCCCATCGGCCTCAGACTTCATCCCGTGATCTCGTGGCGGCAGATCCATTCAGTGGCGCCAACATACGGCGGATGAAAAAGCGTAGCCTCTGCTGTAGTGGCCGGCCTGCATTTCTTATCCCGTCTTCTGGTGCTGTCTAAAAGGAGAAAAAGCTCCCATCCGACTGTGGTCCGATGAAAGATTTACAAGGAGAGCGGCAATATCAACTTGAGTACTATCGTACGAGGGACGTCTTTGAACGTATTACAAAAATATGAAAGAAAGTACTGGGTACGATACGAATAATTTTATCAATTCTCTAAATTTCTAAGTTCCAAATTTGCACGCATGGAGCCACGTAGTGCGAGATCCTTTTCACATTCTGAGGTTGGTACATCAGCAGCTGCTAGAATCGTCGCGTTTGAGAACTGTGCGACGTTTTCCCATGTTTTCCTTGATATCGCGAATAATTTATGGCAACGAATTGTTGTATACTGTTGAGCGTTAACTATTCTCCAATGCTCTGAACAGAGTTCCCGAAACTTTCGTCCGCGAAATAATGTTCTTCCACGGGAGGCGAAAAAGTGTTCCGCGAAAAACCTTTACCAACGTGACTCGTTTTTTTTTTTTTTAATATATTCTGTCATATCTCAAAGTTTTATATCAGTTCTGTGGTTCTGTTTTCTGTTCATCATAAGAATAAACCTGATGTAACCAAACACAAACGCGGCTGGGTCGGATATTTTCTCCGCTCAGGGATTGAGTGTTGTGTTGCCTTCATCATCATTTCATCCCCATCCGGCGCGCAGGTCGGCCAGTGTGGCGTCGAATATAATAAGTCCTGCACCAAGGCGGCCGGACCTGCCCCGCAAGGGGCCTCCCGGCCAACGGCATCAAACGCTCATTTCCATTTCATAGCTTTGGGTGACGCTATGTGTTGAACTTTTTTGACTTAGCGTTGTTAACACATTCTGTGAATTTTTTTGAATATAATACGTCTGTGTTCTGCAATATTCGATGTTATTTATACACTACTGGCCATTAAAATTGGTACACCACGAAGATGACGTGCTACAGACGCGAAATTTAGCCGACAGGAAGAAGATGCTGTGATATGCAAATGATTAGATTTTCAGAGCATTCACACAAGGTTGGCGCCGGTGGCCACACCTACAACGTGCTGACACGAGGAAAGTTCCCAACCCATTTCTCATACACAAACAGCAGTTGACCGGCGTTGCCTGGTGAAATGTTCTTGTGATGCCTCGTGTAAGGAGGAGAAATGCGTACCATCACGTTTCCGACTTTGATAAAGGTCGGATTGTAGCCTATCGCGATTGCGGTTTATAGTTTCGCGACATTGCTGCTCACGTTGATCGAGATCCAATGAATGTTAGCAGAATATGGAGTCGGTGGGTTCCGGAGGGTAATACGGAACGCCGTGCTGGATCCCAACGGCCTCGTATCACTAGCAGTCGAGATGACAGGCATCTTATCCGCACAGCTGTAACGGATCGTGCAGCAACGTCTCGATCCCTGAGTCAACAAATGTGGACGTTTGCAAGACAACAACCATCTGCACGAACAGTTCGACGACGTTTGCAGCAGCATGGACTATCAGCTCGGAGACCGTGGCTGCGGTTACCCTTGGCGCTGCATCACAGACAGGAGCGCCTGCGATGGTGTACTCGACGACGAACCTGGGTGTAAGAATGGCAAAACGTCATTTTTTCGGATGAAACCAGGTTCTGTTTACAGCATCATGATGGTGGCTCTGAGCACTATGGGACTCAACTTCTGAGGTCATTAGTCCCCTAGAACTTAGAACTAGTTAAATCTAACTAACCTAAGGACACCACACACATCCATGCCCGAGGCAGGATTCGAACCTGCGACCGTAGCGGTCTCGCGGTTCCAGACTGCAGCGCCTAGAACCGCACGGCCACTTCGGCCGGCTCATGATGGTCGCACCCGTGTTTGGCGACATCGCGGTGAACGCACATTGGAAGCGTGTATTTGGCATCGCCATACTGGCGTATCACCCGACGCGATGGTATGGGGTGCCATTGGTTACACGTCTCGGTCACCTCTTGTTCGCATTGACGGCACTTTGAACAGTGGACGTTACATTTCAGATGTGTTTACGACCCGTGGCTCTACCCTTCATTCGATCCCTGCGAAACCCTACATTTCAGTAGGATAATGCACGACCGCATGTTGCAAGTACTGTACGGCGCTTTGTGGATACAGAAAATGTTCGACTGCTGCCCTGGCCAGCACATTCTCCAGATCTCTGACCAATTGAAAACGTCTGGTCAATGGTGACCGAGCAACTGGCTCGTCACAATACGCCAGTCACTACTCTTGATGAACTGTGGTATGGTGTTGAAGTTGCATTGGCAGCTGTACCTGTACACGCCATCCAAGCTCTGATTGACTCAATGCCGTTATTACGGCCAGAGGTGGTTGTTCTGGGTACTGATTTCTCAGGCTCTGTGCACCCAAATTGCGTGAAAATGTAATCACATTTCAGTTCTAGTGTAGTATATTTGTCCAATGAATAACCGTTTATCGTCTGTATTTCCTCTTGGTGTAGCACTTTTAATGGCCAGTAGTGTATCTCCGTCTGATCAGAAAACGAAGAATGAAATAAATATTTTAGCTCTTTATTTCCGAATGTGTGGCGATTTCCCAGTGTGTAGTAAGGCAGTGGACACCTTCAGTTGCTGCGAGTGCAATGACGTGTATAATCTTCGTTGTGACAGATATTTAGCAGTTTGAGTAGAGGAAGAGAGAGAAGGCTTTTCTTATATACTTCTTACGTCACTTCCGATTGGAGCAGATGTGTGTTGTAAGTTTAACTCTTGCGTTTTCCAGCTTTCTCGAATCATAGACACCTTTTCCTACAGTGGTTCAATGGCGTTCTTGTTGCGTGAAGGATATTATAAATATTGGAAGAAAGATCAGATTTGTAAAATAAGTTTGTTGAAAGATGTAAACGGTATGGGTGTATTTATCAGCAAATATTTATTAATTTGAAATAAGATATTTACGGCCGTATTTTGAAAGGTGCATTCGACTATTTTAACCGAGCGAGGTGGCGCAGTGGTTAGCACACTGGACTCGCATTCGGGAGGACGACGGTTCAATCCCGTCTCCGGCCATCCTGATTTAGGTTTTCCGTGATTTCCCTAAATCGTTTCAGGCAAATGCCGGGATGGTTCCTTTGAAAGGGCACGGCCGATTTCCTTCCCCATCCTTCCCTCACCCGAGCTTGCGCTCCGTCTCTAATGATCTCGTTGTCGACGGGACGTTAAACACTAACCACCACCACCACCGACTATTTTACGTAGTGGGGGAGCATGTTGTACCCAGAGGATAGTGTACACTCGATATTGTTTTGGTCGGTACTTCGTAATAGTGACAGATCTTAGACTCAAATGAACGAATCCGCACTAGAGACCGTCATACGGTGTTTCCGCCATTTCATACAGTTTTTGTTGTTGTTAGACAAGAGATTTTGTTTTGTGCGGCCTTTGCAAAAATTTTGAGTTCCACTTATTTAAGTTCTCTACAATGTATTAAGGCTAATTGGAATATATTGTTAATTTTACAGTTACAGACTTCCAAGGCGAGGAGCATTCTCAAAACTAATTGCATACCAAGTGGACACTTACAGCAGGATTTCCTGAGGTGTGTTCCACGGATCACTAACTTTTCGCGGGAAGTGAATAGTGGGCTTTTTTCCGTAATTTTCACTTTACTTATTTTTTTATTTTATTACGATTGCTGTGCAGTTAGATATGAGTTAAAATTGAAGTGTACACTTGAAAAACAAGTTTTTGTCATTGTTTGAAATTTTATTAACCCTCTAAATAAACAATGTGTTTCATCACAGTACAAGATGTTCCGTCAGACGAAAAATTAGGGGCGTCTCTGTTAAGCTATACATCTACCACTTGCGATTTTAAACGGAAGCCATCCAACGTGTGATATTTGCAAACGAACTGAGTTATTTTAATGTCCTGATATAATCCGAGCGGTTCTAGGCCCTACAGTCTGGAACCGCGCAACCGCTACGGTCGCAGGTTCGAATCCTGCCTCGGGCATGGATGTGTGCGCTGTCCTTAGTTTACTTAGGTTTAAGTAGTTGTAAGTTCTATGGGACTGGTGACCTCAGATGTTAAGTCGCATAGTGCTCAGAGCCATTTGAACCATTTTTTTCCTGATACAATAATTTTCCCTGTGTCGAAAATGGAAGTTTCTGTTAGTTGCAAATCGTTTCCGTTTCAAACTTTTTTTAAGTTGTGACTTGTTTTTCACAATACTTCCATTTACAGGGCTATTACAAATGATTGAAGCGATTTCATAAATTCACTGTAGCTCCATTCATTGATATATGGTCACGACACACTACAGATACGTAGAAAAACTCATAAAGTTTTGTTCGGCTGAATCCGCACTTCAGGTTTCTGCCGCCAGAGCGCTCGAGAGCGCAGTGAGACAAAATGGCGACAGGAGCCGAGAAAGCGTATGTCGTGCTTGAAATGCACTCACATCAGTCAGTCGTAAAAGTGCAACGACACTTCAGGACGAAGTTCAACAAAGATCCACCAACTGCTAACTCCATTCGGCGATGCTATGGGCAGTTGAAAGTTTCTGGATGCCTCTGTAAGGGGAAATCAACGGGTCGGCCTGCAGTGAGCGAAGAAACGGTTGAACGCGTGCGGGCAAGTTTCACGCGTAGCCCGCGGAAGTCGACGAATAAAGCAAGCAGGGAGCTAAACGTACCATAGGATGGTGCTCCACCTCACTTCCATCATGATGTTCGGCATATCTTAAACAGGAGATTGGAAAACCGATGGATCGCTCGTGGTGGAGATCATGATAAGCAATTCATGTCATGGCCTCCTCGCTCTCCCGACTTAACCCCGTGCGATTTCTTTCTGTGGGGTTATGTGAAAGATTCAGTGTTTAAACCTCCTCTACCAAGAAACGTGCCAGAACTGCGAGCTCGCATCAACGATGCTTTCGAACTCATTGATGGGGACATGCTGCGCCGAGTGTGGGAGGAACTTGATTATCGGCTTGATGTCTGCCGAATCACTAAAGGGGCACATATCGAACATTTGTGAATGCCTAAAAAAACTTTTTGAGTTTTTGTATGTGTGTGCAAAGCATTGTGAAAATATCTCAAATAATAAAGTTATTGTAGAGCTGTGAAATCGCTTCAATCATTTGTAATAACCCTGTAATTTGGTCTCACTTACTGATTAGTAGTGTCAGCAGAGTAATAATGTAACATAGATTATTAAATACGGTAATAACAAGATATTCTAGGTTGGAACGCTTTAAAATCTGAACAGTGTTTGAACTCAGAAGGGTGTTCCTGAAGCCACTCTGTAACAATTCTGGACGTGTGGGGTGTCGCAGCGTCCTGCTGGAATTGACGCGTCAGGGGTCCCATATCACTCCAACCGCACACACCCCACGCAGCTATATAACCTCCACCAGCTTCAACAGTCCACTGCTGATGTGCAGGCTCCACTGATTCCTGAGGTTGTCTCCATACCCTAACACGTCCATCCACTCGATACATTTTGAAATGGGACTCATCCGACCAGGCAACATGTTTCCATTCATCAAAAGTCGAAAGTCGGTGTTGACGGGCCCAGGCGAGGCGTAAAGCTTTGTGTCGTGCAGTCATCAAGGATACACGAGTGGGCCTTCGGCTCCGAAAGTCCATATCGATGGTGTTTCGTTGAATGGTTCGGACGTTGACACTTGTTGATGGCCCAGCATTGAAATCTGCAGCAGTTTGCGGAAGGATTGCACACCTGTCAGCTGCGCGGGATTAGCCGAGCGGTCTGGGGCGCTGCAGTCATGGACTGTGCGGCTGTTCCCCACGGAGGTTCGAGTCCTCACTCAGGCATGGCTGTGTGTGTTTGTCCTTAGGATAATTTTGGTTAAGTAGTGTGTAAGCTTAGGGACTGATGACCTTAGCAGTTAAGTCCCATAAGATTTCACACGCATTTGAACATTTTTTTTTTTTTTTTTTTTTTTTTTTTTTTTTTTTTTTTTTTTTTTTTTTTTTTGCACACCTGTCACGTTGAACGCTTCTATTTAGCCTCGTCACGTTCTTGCAGGATCTTTTTCCGGCCGAAGCGATGTCAGACATTTGATGTTTTACCGGATTCCTGATATTCACGGTACACTCGTGAAACGGTCGTACGGGAAAATCCCCACTTCATCGCTACCTCGGAGATTCTGCGCCCCACCGCTCGTGCGCCGACTGTAACACCACGTTCAGACTCACTCAGATCTTGATAACCTGCCATTGTAGCAGCAGTAAGCGATCTAGCAAATCCTCCAGACACTTACATAGCCGTTGCCGACCACAGCGCCGTATACTGCCTGTTTGCATTGAGAGGCACCCACATGCCTTGCTCATACTGTGGCATCAAGCAGTCAGGCCTGCAAGATGAGTGGTCTGCCAAGCGAGTGGATTCATTCTTATTTATCGAGTAACATGAACTCTCGTACTCACACTTAAGTTACAAGTTATCCTCCTATATGATTAATACGCAACGGAAACACGCATCTGACTATCAGTAATTTACAGAACTCTGACTGTACACTACGCACTGGCAATACCACATTTTCTTTTTGTCTTTTATTTAACGGCTTTTATCAACACGTGGCCACCGCACTGAATATGAATGGAGCACACATTATAAATTCGGGACATTATTACAACATACAATTCGAAGGAAAAGTCCACCAATCTTTTTCTTTTCACTATCTTATTTATTCCGATAAATTCTCTAACCTAAACACGCAAATTCTATAACCTACAACAATAACACATGAGAAATTCCGCCCAGTGGGCATGGCTTTACAATGGTGAATCTCTATATTATGGTCTCGTAATTATTTTTAACGCTACAGTGCACTTTCTGGACAGGATGGTGGATCTTTTATTATACCTCACACTTCGACTCTCACAATCATCATCACTAAACTTTCCTCCAGACCGAGCGGTACTGAAGGAACAAGCATAACCCACTAATCATTTGAAACTACTTCGCTACTCTCCCATGCAAACCACACATACCCAAATTACATGACATACACCACACTACAATATGAAATACTACACAGAGAATAGTCACAACATTATCACTTTCAGCTTTCCCACTTCAATTAATATTTATCCCAGTTTCACACGACACTGCCCCACTTCATAATTCCATTTTCCTACTATGAACTCTGGAGATATTTGCACGTCTTCCTGTGCAATGCAAGCCAAGTGGCGTTGCTGGATAGACGGCTGACTCACCTTGCTTCTCTCTCACACGGAATCATATCACGCAAGGTAACATTAAGAACATATTCGTCACACACGCGAGTCCTCAACTGATACCATGGACGAGTACTTCTCTTTATCTTTTGTCTCATACACAGTTTGAGACTCACACAGTACTCACCACGTGGAAGTACTCGTCTCTAATTTCAAGTCCTGCACACGCCATTTCTTAAATATTTCAACTTATGGTACACACGCTATTTCTTAAATATTTCAACTTATTGTACACACGCTAGTAATTCAGGTTAACTTAAGCACACGGAAGTATTTCAACTTATTGCTACACGTGGTTTCATTGTGACCGTTGGTCACTTCCGAAGATTACTACAATCCCTTTAATATTACCTGCCTGACATTTAATTCTCCCCACAAAATTTCCTGAAATAGAGAAATTATTATTTCAAACTACTCTTAAATATTCCACATGCATACCATGTCTCCACTCTTTCATCATTACGGAGCACAACTAAAACAGGTCTTAACAGCACAAGATCCAGCGGCAGAATGCCGAAACATGGCCGTTCTCTAGGTCCTCTCCCATCTCTGTCGAGGTGGGGGAAGCACCTTGCTATCGTATTGGTCAGCCACATTTCAGGCGCTCAAAGCTCTGGTAAATTTCATCTCTTTGGTCCCACCATAGGTGGCCAAAGGATCGAATCAAAGATGATCATATATTCACATTCACTATCTGCGGTTAGCAGACGACCTTACATTCATTCATTTCACAGATCTCACCAAACTGGATGTAGGGATTTACTTTGTGGGAGTGCACATGTGATCAATTAAATAAATAAGTTGTCATTCTTTCCCACACTGGTATCCGGCTTTGCTGTATTAATTGAAATTGAGTTATTTTACCAAAAAAATGTGTTGTTCTGACAAAAATAATGAAGTATGTTGTACGTATTTTCAATGTCGGGTGGTACTGTACCCTTTCAGCATATCTCTGTATTTGAATACGCATACCTATACCAGTTTCTTTGGCGCTTCAGTGTAATTGAGGACGTAGGTTGCAAGTGCTACTCTGAGATGAAGAGGTTTTCACAGGAGAGGAATTCTTGGCGGACCGCATCAAACCAATCAGAAGACTGATGACTCATTATATAAATGATATGCCCTCTAATATTACGGGCCGGCCGGTGTGGCCGAGCGGTTCTAGGCGCTTCAGCCTGAAACCGCGCGACCGCTACGGTCACAGGTTCGAATCCTGCCTAGGGCATGGCTGTGTGTGATGTCCTTAGCTTAGTTAGGTTTAAGTAGTTCTAAGTTCTAGGGGAGTGATGACCTCAGATGTTAAGTCCCATAGTGCTCAGAGCCATTTGAACCATTTTAATATTACGGGTAACTGTAAAATATTTCTGTTTGCTGATAACACTAGCTCGGTAGCAAAGGATGTTGTGTGCAACATTGGCTCGGTTTCAACTAGTGCAGTACATGACCTCAGTTCATGACTTGTAGAAAATAAACTAACGCTAAATCACAGTAAGACTCAGATTTTACAGTTTCTAACACACAATTCAACAAAACCTGACGGTTTAATTTCACACAATTGGCATATGATTAGTGAAACTGAACAGTTCAAATTTCTAGGTGTTCAGATAGACAGTAAGCTGTCGTGGAAAGCCCACGTTCAGGATCTTGTTCAAAGACGTAATACTGCCATTTTACTATTGGAACGGTTTCAGGAGTGAGTGATTCTTCGACACGAAAATTGGTCTACTTTGCTTATTTTCATTCTCTTATGTCGTGTGGTATTATATTTTGGGGTAACTCTTCCCATTCTACAAGGATATTTTTGGCTCAGAAACGGGCGTTTCGGGCAATAAGTAGTGTGAGTTCACGAACCTCTGGTCGACCTCTGTTCAAGAGTCGGGGTATTTTTACATTGTCGTTTTTTGTTACCAATAGTATTTTATTCCCAAGAATAAGCAGCTTTCAGTCGGTTAATACTCGCCAGAAATGAAACCTGCATTTGGATCGGACTTCCTTAAGTCTTGTGCAAAAAGGTGTGCATCCATTTTCAATGCGCTGCCACTCGAATTCAAAAATCTTAGCAGTAATCGACGTGCTTTCTAATCGAAACTGAAGAGTTTCCTCATGAGTCACTCCATGTGTTCTGTCGAGGAGTTCCTTGATAAATTGATCTGATTCTTATTGTATTGCTGATAGCATTTACTTAAACTTGTGGACTGATTTTTTTCAGGTTCATGATGATTTATTTTTATCTGTTATTACTTTTATGTTTGTAATTTCATGTACTGACACGTTCCATGACCTTGGAGATTTGCTCCTCAATTTGGTCCTACGCAACTTGACGTGTGAATAAAAAATAATTAAAAAATAGAAAAAGCTAGCTGGTGTTTTCATTTCAGTATTGATTGTCGTGAATATCAAGAGCTCAGATAGAAACCCAGTTCTAAGCAAAGAAGGGAAAGCAGAAAGATGGAAGGAGTATATAGAGGGTCTATACAAGGGCGATGTACTTGAGGACAATATTATGGAAATGGAAGAGGATGTAGATGAAGATGAAATGGGAGATACGATACTGCGTGAAGAGTTTGAGAGAGCACTGAAAGTCCTGAATCGAAACAAGGCCTCGGCAGTAGACAACTTTCCATTAGAACTACTGTAGGCCTTTGGAGAGCCAGTCCTGACAAAACTCTACCATCTGGTGAGCAAGATGTATGAGACAGGCGAAATACCCTCAGACTTCAAGAAGAAGACAATAATTTCAGATGTGAAAATTACCGAACTATCAGTTTAATAAGTCACAGCTGCAAAATACTAACGCAAATTCTTTACAGACAAATGGAAAAACTGGTAGAAGCCGACCTCGGGGAAGATCAGTTTGGATTGCGTAGAAATGTTGGAACACGCGAGGCAATAATTACCTTACGACTTATCTTAGAAGAAAGAAAGGCAACCCTACGTTTCTAGCATTTGTAGACTTATAGAAAGCTTTTGACGGTGTAACACTCTCTTTCAGATTCTGAAGGTGGCAGGGATAAAATACAGGGAGCGAAAGGCTATTTACAATTTGTACAGAAACCAGATGGCAGTTATAAGAGTCGAGGGACATGAAAGGGAAGCAGTGGTTGGGAAGGGAATGAGACATGTTTGTAGCCTATCCCCGAAGTTATTCAATCTGTATATTGAACAAGAAGTAAAGGAAAAAAAAGAAAAATTCGGAGTAGGTATTAAAGTCGATGGCGAAGAAATAAAAACTTTGAGGTTCGCCGATGACATTGTAATTCTGTCAGAAACACCAAAGGACCTGGAACAGCAGTTGAACTGAATGGACAGCGTCTTGAAAGGAGGATATAAGATGAACATCAACAAAAGCAAAACGAGGATAACGGAATGTAGTCGAATTAAATCGGGTGATGCTGAGGGAATTAGATTAGAAAATGAGACACTTAAAGTAGTAAAGGAGTTTTGCTATTTGGGGTTCAAAATAACTGATGATGGTCGAAGTAGAGAGGATATAAAATGTAGACTGGCAATGGCAAGGAAAGCGTTTCTAAAGAAGAGGAATTTGTTAACATCGAGTATAGATTTAAGTGTCAGGAAGTCGTTTCTGAAAGTAGTTGTATGGAGTGTAGACATGTATGGAAGTGAAACATGGACGATAAATAGTGTGGACAGGAAGAGAATAGAAGCTTTCGAAATGTGGTGCTACAGAAGAATGCTGAAGATTACGTGGGTAGATCACATAACTAATGAGGAGGTATTGAATAGAATTGGGGAGAACTTTGTGGCACAGAATGACTAGAAAAAGGGATCGGTTGGTAGGGCATATTCTGAGGCATCAAGGGATCACAAATTTAGCATTGGAGGGCAGCGTGGAGGGTAAACATCGTAGACGGAGAGCAAGAGATGACTACATTAAGCAGATTCAGAAGGATGTAGGTTGCAGTAGGTACTGGGAGATGAAGAAGCTTGCACAGGATAGAGTAGCATGGAGAGCTGCATCAAACCAGTCTCAGGACTGAAGACCACGACAACAAACAACATTGATTGTCGCTGTTCTGCCAGGTGTGTTTGTGACAGTGACTTGCTACATGAGATACAAGCGAAGATCCCGGTGGCCCCATTTAACCCGAGGGAGAGGTGCGTGCTACTGCAGCAGCTGAGGCAAGACCCCCGTCCCCTGCAGGTGACTGGATGGCGGGCGGTAGAGAGCAAGCAGTATTGTCATCGGTGCAAGCTCTGAGCAGCAGACCGACTGCTTGCTGCTTTGGGGTTTCCAGTGGTCACTCCCCCACCTCGCATTGGTCTGAGGTGGCTGCGCTCAACGGCGGCAACCAATGCCGGCCCGCCGATCAATACGCGGCTGCCGGCGGCTACACGGCCAGTCGATACACACACCCTCCGCCACACACCGCACCTACAGAAAGACTAACTGCTGCATGGCCGGTAGCTTTTTCCGAGATCCGACGGGCGTATGACTGTGTTCCAAAAGACAAAGAGAATTTTTTATAATCGCGTGAGGTATTACATTGGCGCGGGTTTTTTGGTTGTTAGCTTGGTGACCATGCCTGAGAAGTACCGGGTGATCAAAAAGTCAGTATAAGTTTGAAAACTTAATAAACCACGGAATAATGTAGATAAGGAGGTAAAAATTGACACACATGCTTGGAATGACATGGGGTTTTATTAGAACAAAAAAAAAAAGTTCACAAAATGTCCGACACATCACGCTCTACAGCAAAACGTTAGTGACTGCGCATGACAATCGTGTATAAAAGGAGCTGTAATGAGAGAGAGAATCAGATGCGCCAGTGTTGACGTTACCTGAAAAGGCGCTTTTAGTGAAGCTGCATTATCAGAACGGGGAATGTGCTAGTTCAGCGTTACGATCCTATCGCCATAGGAAGGGGATTCGAACGGGTAAAGGTCCGTTGACAAATGCAGCTATGGCGAGAATGATTTCCAAGTTGGAAGCCACGGGTTGTTCAGACGATAGACCCCCCAGTGGCCGACCGAGCACAAGGCGTAATGCTGCTGCGACAGTTCAATACATGGAGACAGTAGCGGGTTCGTCTATGCACGGGGAAGTCAGCGCTCGTGCAGTCGCACGTCGCACCGGCATTCCATACACTACCGTTTGGTTGGCACTTAGGCGTACCCTCCGATGATATCCGTACAAAATCCATCGGCATCACGAACGGTTACCTGGCGATTTAGTGAAGCGGAGGGCATTTGCGGTGTGGGCGTTTCAAAAGATGGCGGAAGATGACGATTGGTCGAGTAACGTGTTGTGGACCGACGAAGCTCATTTCACGCTCCGAGGGTCTGTCAACGCCCACAACTGCAGAATTTGGGCTACCGAAAATCCTAGAGCTGTCGTGGAAACTCCATTGCACGACGAGAAATCACGGTACTGGTTGGATTTACCGCATCTACCGTTATCGGGCCTTTTTTCTTCGAGGAAATGCGAAATTCTGGTTTTGTAACCGCTACCGTGACGGGTGAGAGGTACGCCGATATGTTACAGAATCGCATCATCCCCAGCCTGGCTGATAAACACTTGCTGGAACGTACGATGTTTATGCAGGATGGCGCTCCACCACATATTGCTAGACGCGTGAAAGATCTCTTGCGCGCGTCGTTTGGCGATGATCGTGTGCTCAGCCACCACTTTCGTCATGCTTGGCCTCCCAGGTCCCCGGACCTCATTCTGTGCGATTATTGGCTTTGGGGTTACCTGAAGTCGCAAGTGTATCGTGATCGACCGACATCTCTAGGGATGCTGAAAGACAACATCCGACGCCAATGACTCACCATAACTACGTACGTGCTTTACGGTGCTGTTCACAACATTATTCCTCGACTACAGCTATTGTTGAGGAATGATGGTGGACATATTGAGCTTTTCCTGTGAAGAACATCATCTTTGCTTTGTCTTACTTTGTTATCCCAATTATTACTATTTTGATCAGATGAAGCGCCATCTGTCGGATTTCTTTTGAACTTTTGTGTTATTTTGGTTCTAATAAAACCCCATGTCACTCCTAGCATGTGTGTCAATTTGTACCTCTCTATGTACATTATTCAGTGATTTATTTTAGTTTTCAAATTTATACTGACTTTTTGATCACCCGGTATCTGTACAGTTTCATTAAAGTCAGTATCGCCATTAGACTGTTGTTAATTTGCAGTGCTACATTTGCACTTACGCAATTATGATTTCGGCTTCAAAGTGCCATTATCAAGTGTTTTAAGTGTTTGCAGTGCCTAAGATGGCATATTGTCGTATTTAAAATACACTATTACACACATTGTCTAGGGGTCGATATTTCTGATAAAGCCTACTGCTTTCTTAGATCACTGAGTATACCATCTTGTGTAGCCGCTCTTTAGCGGGTGCGTATTCAGAAGCGAATATTAGATCATATTCTGTAATACGAAATGACCCAAGAACCAAAAAACGGTAGTTGCATTTCGAAGTAATTGTTAGTTAAAATTTTACAAAGAGTAGATATATGAAATAGAGTAACGCAAAGTGGTACAAAGGGAATCCAAGGAAGACGTAACAGAGCTGCGTTTTGTTTTGAATATAATATATAAACCAATTCGCAGCATTGTTAGCTCTCTTGAGACTTTGCAATGGTGCATGTTTGCAGTCTTCCGTGTAAGTCGGAAGTTAGGGATTATAAGCCTATTTAAATATCATTCTGGTAACTGGATCAGACATTGGAGTGGTGGATAATAGATTATTTTGAGATATTGGGACGTAAAATAGTTGGACCTTATCATACTAATATCTTTGCCGATAGTTGTCAAGGCGATTCTGCTAATAAACGAGACGTGAGATATAGTGCCCATGGAAAGACTAAATTTGTGGTGAACAGACATTGAAAGAACTCGAACTTATAATTAATAAATTTATGGTAAAGGACAGTTCCATGGGAAATCATATCTTTGGTGATAGGAATACGAAGGAATGTGGTACGGACTGACTATTATTATACCGAAACCATACACACTAGGGTCAACTCCTTCTTCATTAATTTATTAAGTGAATTGTGTCAATAAAACAGAATATATACGAGACTTTCTCCATGTTTTCTGAATCACAAAAATCAGCTAGTGCATAGACAATTATATCTGTGAAAATTCAAGGGTTATTGAGAAAAGCTTATCAACCTGTTACAAACAGGTAATAGGATTTAACGAAGGCATATTGACTACGAACGTAACTAAATCAAATTATTTGGGAAACAGAAATAAATAAAATCACTGTCTTTGGATCTGTCGTGGTTGAAAGTGTATGAAATATCTGCGGAAATAGAAAACGAGATCAATTTTCAACTGCTTGTTCACACGATTAGATTCACAACTTGATTCAAAGATGTTTTACGCCCGACCCACAAGGCAGGGAATGGTTCTCTACTAGCCGGGACAATATATATACATATATACAGGGCTATTACAAATGATTGAAGCGATTTCATAAATACACTGTAGCTCCATTCATTGACATATGGTCACGACACACTACAGATACGTAGAAAAACTCATAAAGTTTTGTTCGGCTGAAGCCGCACTTCAGGTTTCTGCCGCCAGAGCGCTCGAGAGCGCAGTGAGACAAAATGGCGACAGGAGCCGAGAAAGCATATGTCGTGCTTGAAATGCACTCACATCAGTCAGTCATAACAGTGCAACGACACTTCAGGACCAAGTTCAACAAAGATCCACCAACTGCTAACTCCATTCGGCGATGGTATGCGCAGTTTAAAGCTTCTGGATGCCTCTGTAAGGGGAAATCAACGGGTCGGCCTGCAGTGAGCGAAGAAACGGTTGAACGTGTGCGGGTAAGTTTCACGCGTAGCCCGCGGAAGTCGACGAATAAAGCAAGCAGGGAGCTAAACGTACCACAGCCGACGGTTTGGAAAATCTTACGGAAAAGGCTAAAGCAGAAGCCTTACCGTTTACAATTGCTACAAGCCCTGACACCCGATGACAAAGTCAAACGCTTTGAATTTTCGGCGCGGTTGCAACAGCTCATGGAAGAGGATGCGTTCAGTGCGAAACTTGCTTTCAGTGATGAAGCAACATTTTTTCTTAATGGTGAAGTGAACAGACACAATGTGCGAATCTGGGCGGTAGAGAATCCTCACGCATTCGTGCAGCAAATTCGCAATTCACAAAAAGTTAACGTGTTTTGTGCAATACCACGGTTTAAAGTTTACAGCCCCCTTTTCTTCTGCGAAAAAAACGTTACAGGACACGTGTGTCTGGACATGCTGGAAAATTGGCTCATGCCACAACTGGAGACCGACAGCGCCGACTTCATCTTTCAACAGGATGGTGCTCCACCGCACTTCCATCATGATGTTCGGCATTTCTTAAACAGGAGATTGGAAAACCGATAGATCGGTCGTGGTGGAGATCATGATCAGCAATTCATGTCATGGCCTCCACGCTCTCCCGACTTAACCCCATGCGATTTCTTTCTGTGGGGTTATGTGAAAGATTCAGTGTTTAAACCTCCTCTACCAAGAAACGTGCCAGAACTGCGAGCTCGCATCAACGATGCTTTCGAACTCATTAATGGGGACATGCTGCGCCGAGTGTGGGAGGAACTTGATTATCGGTTTGATGTCTGCCGAATCACTAAAGGGGCACATATCGAACATTTGTGAATGCCTAAAAAAACTTTTTGAGTATTTGTATGTGTGTGCAAAGCATTGTGAAAATATCTCAAATAATAAAGTTATTGTAGAGCTGTGAAATCGCTTCAATCATTTGTAATAACCCTGTATGTATAGGGTGTTCCATTGATAGTGACCGGGCCAAATATCTCACGAAATAAGCGTCAAACCAAAAAACTACAAAGAACGAAACTTGTCTAGCTTGAAGGAGGAAACCAGATGCCGCTATGGTTGGCCCGCTAGATGGCACGGATATCAACTGCGTTTTTTTAAACAGGAACGCCCATTTTTTATCACATATTCGTGTAGTACGTAAAGAAATATGAATGTTTTAGTTGGACCACTTTTTTCGCTATGTGGTAGATGGCGCTGTAATAGTCACAAACATTCCGCCAGTGCGGGCGGTATTTGCTTCGTGATACGTTACCCGTGTTAAAATGGACTGTTTACCAATTGCGGAAAATGTCGATTTCGTGTTTATGTATGGTTATTGTGATCAAAATGCCAAATGGGCGTTTGCTATGTATGCTGCTCGGTATCCTGGACTCCATCATCGAAGTGCCCGGACCGATCACCGGATAGTTACGTTATTTAAGGAAACAGGAAGTGTTCAGCCACATGTGAAACGACAACCACGACCTGCAACAAATGATGATACCCAAGTAGGTGTTTTAGCTGCTGTCGCGGCTAATCCGCACATCAGTAGCAGACAAACTGCGCGAGAATCGGGAATCTCAAAAAAGTCGGTGTTGAGAATGCTACATCAACATCGATTGCACCCGTACCATATTTCTATGCACCAGGAGGTGCATGGAGACAGCTTTGATCGTCGTGTACAGTTCTGCCACTGGGCACAAGAGAAATTACGGGACGATGACAGGTTTCTTGCCCACGTTCTATTTAGCGACGAAGCATTATTCATCAACAGCGGTAACGTAAACCGGCATAATATGCACTATTGGGCAACGGAAAATCCACGATAGCTGCGACAAGTGGAACATCAGCGACCTTGGCGGGTTAATGTAAGGTGCGGCATTATGGGAGGATGGATAATTGGCCCCCATTTTATCGATGGCAATCTAAATGTTGCAACGTATGCTGATTTCCTGCGTAATGTTCTACCGATGTTACTGCAAGATGTTTCACTGCATGACAGAATGGCAATGTGCTTCCAACATGACGGATGTCCGGCACATAGCTCGCGTGCGGTTGAAGCGGTATTGAATAGCATATTTCATGACAGGTGGATTGGTCGAAGCACCATACCATGGCCCGCACGTTCACCGAATCTGACGTCCCCGGATTTCTTTGTGTGGGGAAAGTTGAAGGATATTTGCTATCGTGATCCACCGACAACGCCTGACAACATGCGTCAGCGCATTGTCAATGCATGTAAGAACATTACGGAAGGCGAACTATTCGCTGTTGAGTGGAATGTCGTTACACGTATTGCCAAATGCATTGAGGTTGACGGACATCATTTTGAGCATTTATTGCATTAATGTGGTATTTACAGGTAATCGCGCTGTAACAGCATGCGTTCTCAGAAATGATAGTTCACATAGGTACAGGTATTACATTGGAACAACCGAAATAAAATGTTCAAACGTACCTACGTTCTGTATTTTAATTTAAAAAACCTACCTGTTCGTCTAAAATTGTGAGCCATACGTTTGTGATTATTACAGCGCCATCTATCACAAAGCGAAAATGTGTTCCAACTAAAACACGCATATTTCTTTACGTACTACACGAATATGTAAAAAAAAAGGGGGTTCCTACAGCTGCCAAAAAAGCTTACAAGTGTTATGTTAATATCACCGTAGGCGTCAGAAGAAGTCACGGTTTCGCCATAACAACACTAGTAGGCCAGATCTGGCGTGATAATGCAAGGCTGGACGACAAAACGGTGCGTGTGGACCAGGTTTAACGAGTTTTCATTCACACGTGGACTGAAGGTACGGCTGTAGCAAATACCCCGCGTCCGCTATCAGCGTCCCACATAGGAGAGTTGTGTGTGTCGCAATGCAGGCGGGAATGCAGTTTGCATTTCTGCCAGACGGCTGCGGAAGGCTGTGACGTCATTTGCATAAATATCCATATCAGTTCACGGGCTGCCTATGCCGGCAAGTCACGCCCACCGCCAGGGGAGAACATGGAAAGCGCATGCGCGATCCGCATCTAGCGCGAAAATAAGTACACCGCTGAATACATAACCTGCACTTGCGCTTTTCCCAGCTGAATCGTGCAGACAATCTTTCTAACTAGGCATACATTATATGACAACCCGTCTGTTTTGGTAATAAAAAGACTTGGTAAATAAAAATTTAATATGAAAACAGAAGCAATATGTAGTATTGTTGTTGTTAATTCGAAGACTGGTTTGATAAAGCTTTCCGTGTTAGTCAACCCTGTGGAAGCTGGTTCATCTCTGAATAACTACTGGCTACTGAGCTCTCTCTCTCTCTCTCTCTCTCTCTCTCTCTCTCTCACTCACTCCAATTATTCTTACTCCCTCAGTTGATTCCATTACCAAATTAACGATTCCTTCGTGCCTCAGAACTTGCTCTATCAACCGATCGCTTCTTTTACCCAAGTTGTACCATACATTTTCTTACCCTAATTCCAAATACGATACATCCATCAGTTAGTCAATATACACATTTAATCTTCAGCATTGTTCTGCACCAACACATGTCAAAAGCGTGTATTTTTTCCTTGTTCGAATTGCTTATCGCTTACATTTAAATTCCGTACAAGGAGTACACTCTAAACAAATGCCGTTAACACAGAATACTTTGAAAGTTTTGTGCTGTAAGTTGGCAACCGTGTGTGACAATACCTCTTACCTAAGAATGTTCCTTATCATCGTTATCCTTGTGCAGTTTGGTAGCAGTATGAACTTATTGTAATTGTATCATATAATGACATGGCTAGAGACCGTGGCTGTTATTTGAAGACAAATGTTGATGGTGTTCAGAGAGCAATCAGTCACAAATTTATTCTCAGTTGCTTTATTCAAAGGGTGGATGTTAGAAATTTATTCTGTGACAAATCTGAAGTGTTCAGCGAGAAAAATTTACGTGTGCAACGATAAGAATGCAGCGGATGAAAACTATGAAAAACAAAGCACTCCAAACAGACATTTCACGACAGTATAAAGCAATTGAAAATAAATTTGTGGCTCGTTGCTGTCTCAACGCCAAGAACTCCGAGTTTAAGACGCCCGGGATGCCTTCAGTATTAAAAAAGGATGTAAATATCGAAAAAGTAGGCAATCTGCTTCAACGTGTCCGTCAGCTGTGAATTCGATCGGCTGCTGGAACTACAGTAATTGATAAAGAATGCGTAAGGCAAAATGTACGTAGCCAATTTAATACGAGGAAACTGTGTGTGGAACTGGTGCAGAAAATTCTTACAATCGAACAAACACAAGCTAGTGAAAATACTTGTATTGATACTTTGAGTACCATTAACGTTTTGGAAAGAGTGGTAATACAGGATGAATCTTGATTTTTCACTCACGATCCAGAAACTATGCGGCAATCTATGCATTGGAAGGGCATAGAGGGCGAGAGGGAAAAAACATCGGATAAGCAAATCAAGATTCGAAGCTATGATGATTGTTTTTTTTTCGAAACTGTTAATCAACAGTACTACCTTGAGGTTCTTCCTCAACGCCGTGAGTAATAAGCAAAAAATCGACCCGAATTGTGGAAGAACAAGTTATCGGTTCTGTATTTTAATACATACATAAATAAGCAGTGAATGCAAACAGAATTAACATTTTAAAAGAAATAGGTGCTAGATTCGCAAAGGAAATATTCTTGTACTGTATCCAGTAGTTAAATGTACATTCTGCGCCGTAAGTTTACTTTATATGAAAATTTTCTTTATATGTGACCACATAAGCCGGCTGGTGTGGCCGAGCGGTTCTAGGCGCTTCAGTCTGGAACCGCGCGACCGCTACTGTCGCAGGTTCGAATCCTGCCTCGGGCACGGATGTGTGTGGTGTGCTTAGGTTAGTTAGGTTTACGTAGTTCTAAGTTCTAGTGGACTGATGACCTCAGATGTTAAGTCCCATAGTGCTCAGAGCCATTTGAACCATTTGCAAACACAATTAACATTTTAAAAGAAATAGGTGCTAGATTCGCGGTGAACGCACATTGGAAGCGTGTATTCGTCATCGCCATACTGGCGTATCACCTGGCGTGATTGTATGGGGTGCCATTGGTTACACGTCTCAGTCACCTCTTGTTCGCATTGACGGCACTTTGAACAGTGGACGTTCCATTTCATATGTGTTACGACCCGTGTCTCTACTCTTCATTCGATCCCTGCAAAACCCTATATTTCAGTAGGATAATGCACGACCGCATGTTGCAGGTCCTGTACAGGCCTTTCTGGATACAGAAAATGTTCAGCTGCTGCCCTGGCCAGCGCGTTCTCCAGACCTCTCACCAATTGAAAACGTCTGGTCAATAGTGGCCGAGCAACTGGCTCGTCACAACACGCCTGTCACTACTCTTGATGAACTGTGGTATCGTGTTGAAGCTGCATGGGCAGCTGTACCTGTACGCGGCATCCAAGATCCAAGCTGTGTTTGACTCAATGCCCAGGCGTATTTCCTGATTTCTCAGGTTCTATGCGGCCAAATTGCGTGAAAATGTAATCACATGTCAGTTCTAGCATAATATATTTTTCCAATGAATACCCGTTTATCATCTACATTTCTTCTTAGTGTAGCAATTTTAATGGCCGGTAGTGTATGTGCGTGTAACACAGCATAAAACGTATCCTTATGATCCTACTTGATATTATTGGTCACAGCTTGGCTTCCGCTACACGTGAAACGAAATCCAGTGAGATTCAACCTACTGTGGAAGAGTACATGGCGTAATGTTTACATCAGGTTTATTCTTATGATGAACAGAGTTATCCTTCTAATTAACGCTTACGCCCGTTCTGGTGGACGACTGCACATAGTACAAACCCGATCGCAGTTTTGGTCGATATTCTGTCGACGTGCAACGTTCGGTATCGATCTGAGTGTCTCGACGTCTGGACGTTTGGGTGTTATGGGAGAGGGGGTGAACGGCCGGATAATGGCCGCCGGTTTGGCAGACGCAGAGGGCGAGGGGAGCCGAATACCGTGTCAGCGGGTCAGCAGGGGTGGGAATTAGGGGAGCGGGTCAGCCGGGGAAGCGTTAGGGGTGGTCCGGGGTGGTTGCAGATGTCGGGGTGCCTCAGTGCTCTGTCTGTGATGCATCAACCACATGTAGGGTATTCCACACGATTGCTGAACGAATTATACATGTGTGTGGGTGCGTGTGTGTGTGTGTGTGTGTGGTGCGGTGGCCCGGTGTAATGTTAAGCGTTTTCGTGGACTCACCTATGGAAGAATGCTGGTTCTGCTTTCTTGCAGCGCCGATGTCTTCTGCTAGCACCGGACGCTTCTCCGAAGATTTCACTGCTAGGAAGGGGAAATTTTCACTCTCCCGCTCTCTTCCTTCTTATTTAAAAATACGCTACTCTTGGAATATCATTCAATGCACCAGAACATATTTATTTCCACTTTGTACAAAAAAAAAAAAAGAAACTAAACTTTATGACGTAAGCCCACACATTACCGGGCACCCAGAATCAGTTAATTACACATTTTTGAACACAATTAATATATACGAGGGCTATCCACAAAGTACATAATGTTTTGGAATTAAAAATAAATAAAGGATTGGAATTTTTTTTTGTTATATACAGATGAAAGCCACACTTAAATACTACTTTTCTACATAGTTGCCATTTAAATTAAGGCACTTATCGTAGCGATGGAAATTCCTTCGTCGTAAAATTCGGCCGCCTGCGCCTTCAACCACGTGGTTACCTCCTCTTGAAGCTGTGGGTCGCCATCAAAACGCTGCATAGCCAACCACTTCTTCATTGCTGGGAATAAGTGGAAGTCGCTCGGTGCCAGGTCGGGACTGTACGGCGGATGAGGAAACAACTCCCACTTAAAAGATTCGAGAACTTCACGAGTGGCATTTGCCGTGTGGGCCCGGGCGTTGTCGTGAATCGGCAAGATCTTTGGGCCCAACTTTCCCCTGCGCTTGTTTTGTATTGCTCTTCTGAGGTTGTGCAGAGTTTGGCAATACCTTTGAGAGTTTATTGTAGTGCCTCTTTCCAGAAAATCCACAAAAGTCACACCTTTTCTGTCCCAAAAGTCATTCGCAATCACCTTCCTTGTCGACATTGTCTGCATGCATTTCTTGCGTTTTTGGGGGGAATTTGTGTGCCCCCACTGCATTGACTGCAATGTTGTCTCGCAGTTCACATGCTTAACCCATGTTTCGTCACCAGTAACGATGCGATCGAGTAATGGGTCGCCGTCTTTCTCGTAAGCGTCCAAAAACGTTACCGCTGCAGCCATTCGCTGATTTTTGTGAATCTCTGTCAAGATTTTTGGTATCCATCTTGGACAAAACTTGTGGTAACCGAGCTTTTCGGTAATGATTTCGTGCAACAAACTTCGTGAAATTTGTGGAAAACTCGTAGAGAGTTCCGTTATTGTGAAATTTCGGTTTTCACGGACCGCGGCATCGACTTTTTCGACAAGTTCGGCAGTCACTATGCTGGGTCTTCCACTTCGCTCTTCGTCGTGAGCGTTAGTTCGGCCATTTTTAAATTTTATGACCCATTGACGCACTCCACCCTCAGTGATTATGTTGTCCCCACACACTTCACAAAGCTGCCGATAGATTTCTATCGGTGTACAGCTTTTTGCAGTCAGAAACCTTATTACAGCACGCACTTCACACTTCGCGGCATTTTCAATTAACGCTGACATTTCGAACTGTCATAGCAACTCAACGGAGTACAGCACGAACCTCTGACTAGCACGGCAGGATGCCGACTGAGCGGCGGAATGCCATGACACCAAGATGGCCGCGCTAGGCCCGCCCCTAACGGACACAAACGAAAACGTAATGTACTTTGTGGATAGCCGTCGTATAAGCTTTTATCGTGGCTGACTATCCACGTCCAGTCCACGTACTCTCAACAGCAGTTCAACGTCTAATAAACAGTCACTATCTCGAGTCACTCCATTTGTTTTTCAACAATACAAAGCTACATTACTCTTTGCTTCCGGGCCGTATTTGCTTATTCTTTTTCAGGCCGCGCTGAACACTTACCAGCGCCGACGAATTATCTCCCTTCCAGTATCGCCTCCACAAACAATAAATGGCTGCAGTATCCCATTCTCATCCTTACGCCCTGCTTTAAAATAACGCGTGTTCGAAACGGCTGCAACACAAGTGTCTCCAGACTTTCGTAAAATTCTGGTGGAACTAGTGTGTGTGCGTGCGTGCGTATTTTAAGCAAAAGTGGGGGGGGATGGGGATAATGTGACACCGCCTGGTTTTATGGAGACCCACCACCCGATCCGTTCCACTACTGTTCCAGCTTCTACAGCTCAACCAACACCCACACTCAACTTCCACCAAAGAAAAAAAAAAAATGGTTCAAATGGCTCTGAGCACTACGGGACTTAACTTCTGAGGTCATCAGTCCCCTAGAACTTAGAACTACTTAAACCTAACTAACCTAAGCACATCAGACACATCCATGCACGAGGCAGGATTCGAACCTGCAACCGTAGCGATCGTGCGGTTCTAGACTGTAGCGCCTAGAACCGCTCGGCCACTCCAGCCGGCCCTTCCACAAAACTAATAATTAATTCCTCAGTTATCACACTTCCATAGCAGCCATTCTCATTCCACATAGAGCTTGTATATATACAAGGAGTTTCCCTAAGAGCGTGCAAAAATTTGACAGGACGTATAGGATGCTCCACTGGACAGATCTGAGGTGAGGAACCTGCGGTTGGAGAAGCCAGCTTAAGGAGATAACAGGAATAAAATCATAGTATTCTGTACTTTTTTTATTGACATTAGTTACAGTTAATTGCAAATGCCATCGTCGACACAATGAACATACCATTTATACTGTATCTTACAAAATGCGCTGCAACTGACGGCCATCAACCTCAATGCAAGGATATCGGTGAACAAGATTCTGATGAACCCTGACAAGTATCCCTGGTGTGATCCGAATCACATCACTGGCATCTGCAATTCTGACAACTAATTCCATCTCTATGTCTACTGGGGTCTCATCCACAAGTGACTTTAGATATCCCAATAGGAAATAATCAAGGAGGATCAGGTCAGGTGACCTCGCAAGCGATGGAATAGGACCTCCCCATCCAATCCAACGACCAGCGTTCAACTGGTTGCGGACATCCATACTGAGGTAAGGCGGTACACAGACATGTTGTGTCCACATCCACTCACGAACAGCCAAGGGCATGAAACTTCCTGGCAGATTAAAACCATGTGCTGGACCGAGACTGGAGCTCGAGACCTTTGCCTTTCGCGGGCAAGTGCTCTACCAGTTGGTAGACCACTTGCCCGCGAAAGGCAAAGGTCACTAGTTCGAGACTCGGTCCGGCACACAGTTTTAATCTCCCAGGAAGTTTCATATCAGCGCACACTCCGCTGCAGAGTGAAAATCTCATTCTGGAGCCAAGGGCACGTTCTTCAACAACGAATCTCATGCACAGGTCGCCGATCTGACGGCTAGGTAGAACATATGGCCAAATGAGATTATCGCCTACAATGACGGTCCAGATATTCACAGCAAAACGTACTTCAGCGTGAGGGTTTTCCTCATCACACACAGGGCTATTGCTGCTGTTCGAATGAGGCATCGTCGGTAAACAGCACGATTTGGAGGAAGTGGTCGATGAATCCATTGTTGGACAACTGTTGTCCCAAGTGCAAAGTCAGTCACAAGCATTACATGGACTTGCTGGGTGTAATTGTTGTTCGTGAGGTACTCGACACACGCCAGTATGTGCATCGTCCATTTACTGTGCAGTACGACGAGTACCTGTAGTGGAGTCCGCTTGCAACACTTTCCAGAGCCTTTTCTTCAAAATCGTGTGTGCGAGTGGTCCTCATGTTGCCAGGTCCTCGTTTCTTCTTCCGAATGAACCCATCTCCCGCATTCGTCGATCTAGAGAAATAAACACTCGTCGTGACGTATGATGCCCGCTAGGGAATCGTTCCTGTACAGATTGTCAGCAGCGAGAGTATTGCGACTTACGCCCCCATACACAAGGTGCGTGTCAGTGAGTTCTGCGAAACTGTATGCGAAACCGTACCGGTACTGCTCCGTAGTATTGTGCTGTACGTCTCTGAATAGCACTGACAAGGGAACCTCCCCATCGCACCCCCCTCAGATTTAGTTATAAGTTGGCACAGTGGATAGGCCTTGAAAAACTGAACACAGGTCAATTGAGAAAACAGGAAGAAGTTGTGTGCAACTGTGAAAAAATAAGCAAAATATACAAACTGAGTAGTCCATGGGCCACATAGGCAACATCATGCACAAAGTGAGTTGAGGAGCGCCGTGGTCCCGTGGTAGCGTGAGCGGCTGCAGAACGAGACTTCCTTGGTTCAAGTCTTCCCTGGAGTGAAAATTTTACTTTATTTATTTTTGCATAGTTATTATCTGTCCGTTCGTTCATTGACGTCTCTGTTCACTGTAATAAGTTTAGTGTCTGTGTTTTGCGACCGCATCGCAAAACCGTGCGATTAATAGACGAAAGGACGTGCCTCTCCAATGGGAACCGAAAACATTTGATCGCAAGGTCATAGGTCAACCGATTCCTCCACAGAAAAACACATCTGATACATTCTATATGACACTGGTGACGGCATGTGCACCACATGACAGGAATATGTTGTCGACCTACCTAACTTGTACACTTGGCGATTCTTCTACCTTGCCCGATTTAGGTTTTCTTGTGGATGTGATAATCACTCCCAAAAAAATGATGAAAACATAAGAGTTTGTCACATAAACTGAAAATAAAAAATAAAAATTTTCACTCAATGGAAGATTTGAACCAAGGACCTTTCGTTCCCCAGCTGCTCACGTTACCACGAGACCATTGCGCTCATGCGATCCTATTGTCCTTGATGTTGCATGTGTTCCCATGAACTACTCAGTTTGTATATTTTGCTTATTTTTTCACAGTTCCACACAACTTCTTCCTGTTTTCTCAATTGATCTGTGTTCAGTTTTTCAAGGTCTATCCACTGTGCCAACTTATAACTAAATCTGAGGGGGGTGCGATGGGGAGGTTCCCTTGTGAGTAATGAGTGGGTCTGTCGTTGATTCATAGCACGTTCTGTAATGGGACAATGTAAATACAATACAACAGAGGCACTTTATCGACAAGTAAAGTAAACAAAAACTTCAGCAAGACATCCTAGTAATCAGGCTCGGCCGGCTGGAGTGGCTGTGCGGTTCTAGGCGCTACAGTCTGGAGCCGAGCGACCGCTACGGTCGCAGGTTCGAATCCTGCCTCGGGCACGGATGTGTGTGATGTCCTTAGGTTAGTTAGTTCTAAGTTCTAGGGGACTGATGACCTCAGATGTTAAGTCCCATAGTGCTCAGAGCCGTTTGAACCATTTAATCGGGCTCGTCTTCCTTATTTCCTCGCAGGAAATAAAGAATGTACATGTAAATATACAGCACAGTATGTGTAACATTGTACGCATGTTTGTTTTAAATAAGCTGGAAAACAGTAATGCTGCCGGCCGGAGTAGCGCAGCGGTTCTAGGCGTTAGTCTGGGACCGCGCGATCGCTAACGTCGCAGGTTCGAATCCTGCCTCGGGTTTGGATGTGCGTGATATCCTTAGGTTTAAGTAGTCTAAGTTCTATGGGACTGATGACCACAGTATTTAAGTCCTATAGTGCTCAGAGCCATTTGAACCATTTTGAACAGTAATGCTAGACGAAGCGGTAGATAAGTTTACTTCCATATCTTCTTAATCTGCCTTCTCCGACCCCAGGTTCCATACCTCACATTGTTCAGTGGAGTGCTGTCAATGCCCTGTTACATTTTTGCACACTCTTATGGAAACATCCTGTGTATGATACCCATCCTTCCATAAATGGCCCCCACTCTTCTTCTTTGCAGCTGCTGCTCTAGGGCGACGTAAGCCTGTTCCAGGTCGACCATGTTTTCCTAAAATCAGTCCTCTGCTCTTCTTCCCAAAGATTTATGACATACAGCTTGCTTTTGGGTCTTTATTTGACCTGCACAAAACATATTTCTACTATTTCTTTTAGTCCTTTTCAATCAGTCTTCATTCCGCTTTCCTTACGTCAAATTTTAGCATGCGTACATATGCGCGTCCTTTTAAACAGAATGTTCTAAATCCTTTTACCCAGTCTCTCTCTCTCTGTCTCCCTCTCACTGCCACTGTCTGTGTATGTCTCTCTCTCCCACTGTCGCCGTTTTCTACAACTCATTTATGGTAAATCCCACTGCCACTGTATTGTCTCTCACTTAAACTGCCTCCCTTTATATAAAAATATGGCATTTCAGTCTTTGATCGCTATTTTTTATTTTCAATGATCGGTTTCAGGCTAGCTGCCCATCTTCAGATTATATATTGCAGTTACAGAGTAACTTGTAAGTACAGAGCTATCGGTTCGCTGTCATATGACAGCACTATGGGTGTAACGTATCAGTACAGAACCGCGCGACCGCTACGGACCCAGGTTCGAATCCTGCGTCGGGCATGGATTTGTGTGCCATCCGTAGGTTAGTTAGGCTTAAGTAGTTCTACGTTGTAGGGGACTGATGACCTTAGAAGTTAAGTCCCACAGTGCCCAGAGCCATTTGAACTATTTTTGTAGCTGATTTTGAAGAAATTGTATACATGAAAGTTGGATGCTATAAGCAATTGAGGAAGGCCGCAATTCGTAGTAATAGACGGCAAGTCATCGAGTAAAACTGAAGTGATATCAGGTGTTCTCCAGGGAAGCGTCCTGGGACCTCTGCTGTTCCTGATCTATATAAATGACCTGGGTGACGATCTGAGCAGTTCTCTTAGGTTGTTCGCAGATGATGCTGTAATTTACCGTCTAGTAAGGTCATCCGAAGACCAGTATCAGTTGCAAAGCGATTTAGAAAAGATTGCTGTATGGTGTGGCAGTTGACGCTAAATAACGAAAAGTGTGAGGTGATCCACTCGAGTTTCAAAAGAAATCCGTTGGAATTCGATTACTCGATAAATAGTACAATTCTCAAGGCTGTCAATTCAACTAAGTACCTGGGTGTAAAAATTACGAACAACTTCAGTTGGAAAGACCACATAGATAATATTGTGGGGAAGGCGAACCAAAGGTTGCGTTTCATTGGCAGAACCCTTAGAAGATGGAACAAGTCCACTAAAGAAACAGTTTACACTACACTCGTTCGTCCTCTGTTACAATATTGCTGCGCAGTGTGGGGTCCTTAACAGGTGGGATTGACGGAGGACATCGAAAGGGTGCAAAAAAGGACAGCTCGTTCGTATTATCACGTAATAGGGGAGAGAGTGTGGCAAATATGATAGGCGAGTTGGGATGGAAGTCATTAAAGCAAAGACGTTTTTCGTCGCGGCGAGATGCATTTACGAAATTTCAGTCACCAGCTTTCTCTTCCGAATGCGAAAATATTTTGTTGAGCCCAACCTACATAGGTAGGAATGATCATCAAAATAAAATAAGAGAAATCAGAGCTCGAACAGAAAGGTTTAGGTGTTCGTTTCCCCGCGCGCTGTTCGGTAGTGGAATGGTAGAGAGATAGTATGATTGTGGTTCGATGAACCCTCTGCCAAGCACTTAAATGTGAATTTGCAGAGTAATCATGTAGATGTAGATGTAGATTACTGTTCTTACCTAAAATACACACTTTCAAAGAGCAGGGAAACCTAGGTGGAAATTTGCAAATCAGGTTCTGGATTGGCCTATACTCTAAAATGGGCAGGCAAGTCTTCGTTTTAAAAAGTTATCTCTTATGTACTGTCTGTAGAACGTGTCTGGGTGACTGCACTAGGACAATGGGTATACGCAGCGAAGGCAGCCGTGGAGAGATGCGTCGGTGTGCTTTTAACTCGGGACGTGGCTAGCTTAACGGTCGAGTAGACGATTCGATGGTGGTGAGATTCTCAGAAAGATAAACTTCTGGACTACACTCTTTCTGATTTAGGACCACTCGAATAGTCTGTACAGGCGCCTCCTCGGTGCTCGCGAAGGCGCAATGAAAAGTAACGGCCCCAGAAAAGTGCCGTGCGGCACGCCACATTCCTCCACGCAGCCGGGCGGCAGCGAGGAGTCCAACAATTAAAATGGAGCCGCCGGAGTTGGTGCTGGTTGCATGTCCGCCAGACGCTCACCTGTTGATCGCCACGTACGGAAACTTGGGCCACCTTCCACACCGCAAGTTCAGCCCAATATACCTTCCAGTAATAGCGACAGCAATACCTGGGACGTCGTCATCTCATTCAGCAACACTGATGACCCCAGTCATCGTGTGGTAGCGTTCAGAGCGTGTGAGGTGTCCGGGAAATACAGGGCTACTACAAATGATTGAAGCGATTTCATAAATTCACTGTAGCTCCATTCATTGACACATGGTCACGACACACTACAGACACGTAGAAAAACTCATAAAGTTTTGTTCGGCTGAAGCCGCACTTCAGGTTTCTGCCGCCAGAGCGCTCGAGAGCGCAGTGAGACAAAATGGCGACAGGAGCCGAGAAAGCGTATGTCGTGCTTGAAATGCACTCACATCAGTCAGTCATAACAGTGCAACGACACTTCAGTACCAAGTTCAACAAAGATCCACCAACTGCTAACTCCATTCGGCGATGGTATACGCAGTTTAAAGCTTCTGGATGCCTCTGTAAGGGGAAATCAACGGGTCGGCCTGCAGTGAGCGAAGAAACGGCTGAACGCGTGCGGGCAAGTTTCACGCGTAGCCCGCGGAAGTCGACGAATAAAGCAAGCAGGGAGCTAAACGTACCACAGCCGACAGTTTGGAAAATCTTACGGAAAAGGCTAAAGCAGAAGCCTTACCGTTTACAATTGCTACAAGCTCTGACACCCGATGACAAAGTCAAACGCTTTGAATTTTCGGTGCGGTTGCTACAGCTAATGGAAGAGGATGCGTTCAGTGCGAAACTTGTTTTCAGTGATGAAGCAACATTTTTTCTTAATGGTGAAGTGAACATACACAATGTGCGAAACTGTGCGGTAGAGAATCCTCACGCATTCGTGCAGCAAATTCGCAATTCACCAAAAGTTATCGTGTTTTGTGCAATCTCACGGTTTAAAGTTTACGGCCCCTTTTATAGACACCTTTTATTAACCTTACACGTTCCACATCACTACGAAGTGATCTAAGTAACAAGTACTAATCTAATCTAGTCTAACGTAAGAGGGAGGCGGGGGGGGTGGGGTGGGAACTCATGTCAATTTTGTAAACTATTTCGTGTGTGTCATCGTATTTTAACTGTTTGTGTCTCGTGTTCTCTGAGGCGGAAATTGGGGATTGGTCCAGCTCAGCATTTGCTTGAGCGAGCGTGGAGAACACCCCAAAAAACACACGCTCTCTGGCGCGTCACCAGCCCACAGTCCTTAATAGGGTGCATGTGCTGTATTGGCTCACTTCCCTGTCTCGGAGGACAGCGCGATGCGCTTTATACGACCAGTATTTCCTGTATTATTTTAGTATTCCAATCATGGGAAACAGCTGATTGATGACATCACATACCTTATCTTTTTTTGGTCCTCCAACACCTTCTGTTCTTGCTCTCTGTTGTTCTCTTTTCTTTCTTTGTCCACGTCCTTCCTCTCTTCTTGTCTGCTTTCTTCTGGAATCTCGCGAACTTTTAGTACCTTTTTTCCGATTCAGGATTGTTTTCAGTGCCTTTGCCTGTTGTTGCCAACTCCTGTAGGTCTTTGTTACCATCTATAAAAATGGTTCAAATGGCTCTGAGCACTATGGAACTTAACTTCTGAGGTCATCAGTCCTCTAGAACTTAGAACTACTTAAACCTAACTAACCCAAGGACATCATACCTGCCCGACCGTAGCGGTCGCGCGGTTCCAGACGGTAGCGACTAGAACCGCTCGGCTTCCCCGGCCGGCTACCGTGCATAAACCACTAATTTTAGATTTTTGTCAAAGACGTTGAGTATTTTTGTTTTAAAGCTTGTACTTGTTTTATAACAATTCCTCGAAGATAATATCAAATAGCTCCAGTGTGATGGAAACTTTTCTTAATGGAATTACTCCAGGGCGAATCTTGCAAAGCAAATCCCCCTTCACAAACTGTAACGCAATTGGGAGAAACTTATGTGTGATGGAATCCATTCAAAATAGAACTACTCCAGGGTGTAACTTGCTAAGGAAATCCTCCATCAGAAACTGTGATGCAGTTGGGAAAATTTCAAACAGCTGCTGTGTGTAATGGAAACTTTTCTGAATGGAACTACTCCAGGGCGTAGCTTGCAAAGCAAATCCTCCATCAGAAATGTCATGCAATTGGGGGAATTTCAAACAGTTCATGTGTGATGGAAACTTTTCTGAATAGAACTACTTGCAAAGCAAATTCTCCATTACAAACTGTGATGCAATTGGGAAAATATCAAACAGCTTATGTGTAATGGAAACTTTTCTAAATGGAACTACTCCAGGGCGTAGCTTGCAAAGCAAATTCTCCATCACAAAGTATGATGCAATTGTGAGAATTTCAAACAGCTGATGTGTGATGGAAAGTTTTCTAAATAGAACTTCTCCAGGGCGTAGCTTGCAAAGCAAATCCTCCATCACAAACTGTGTTTCAGTTCGGACAGTGGGTTCTGGAGAGCCTAAACCAACATGCAAATCAGAATCAACTGGATATCCTGAACCCAATAGCAAGTGGCGAGGCTAAGAAAGTTTTTCTTTCTTTTAACATTAAACATCGGCACGCTTTTACAACCAGGAAAATGGAACCAGAATGTTAAAGTTCTAGACAAAGACCAAAACAGACTATTCTTTGTAATTACGTAAAAAAAAGTAAGTATTACCTGGGAAGTCGCGAGTGTATGTTACGGAAAGCAGTGGGCCCAAAACTGAACCTTGGGGGGCACCGTTTCTGAAATCCCCAGCAAGCAGCCACAGCTGTGCCGGCCCATTTGACTGCATGTCTGGGGCGTCGCATGCCAGCAGGGGGGAGCAGCTCCTTGCAGCCGGTGTAACCTGTTGAGTGCGCCCCGACGCAACTTGGGAGACAAGAAAGGCTGGCGGGCAAAACACGGACGTATAAACTATGGGGGCGGGCGCAACTAGCTGGCGGACAAATTACCCGGCAGAGCCGCTCACCGGGCCTTGCACGCGACACCCGCAAGTCCCACAACTGTCAGTGGCCGCCTCTTTACGGGACGTTTCTTACTGCCCCGAGCAATGGAAACAAGTAGCGGGGCGAGGCACGGTGCTACCCTAACAATTACACTCCTGGCCATTAAAATTGCTACACCATGAACATGACGTGCTACAGACGCGAAATTAAACCGACAGGAAGAAGATACTCTTATATGCAAATGATTAGCTTTTCAGAGCATGCACACAAGGTTGGCGACGGTGGCGACACCTACAACCTACTGACAAAAAGGAAGTTTCCAGTCGATTTCTCATACCACAAACAGCAGTTGACCGGCGTTGCCTGGTGAAACGTTGTTGTGATGCCTCGTGTAAGGAGGAGAAATGCGTACCATCACGTTTCCGACTTTTTATAAAGGTCGCATTGTAGCATCTCGCGATTGCGGTTTATCGTAGCGCGACATTGCTGCTCGCGTTAATCGAGATCCAATGACTGTTAGCAGAATATGGAATCGGTGGGTTCAGGAGGGTAATACGGAACGCCGTGCTGGATCCCAACGGCCTCATATCACTAGCAGTCGAGATGACAGGCATTTTATCCGCACGACTGTAACGGATCGTGCAGCCACGTCTCGATCCCTGAGTCAACAGATGGGGACGTTTGCAAGACAACAACCATCTGCACGAGCAGTTCGACGACGTTTGCAGCAGCATGGACTATCAGCTCGGAGACTACGGCTGCGGTTACCCTTGACGCTGCATCAGACAGGAGCGCCTGCGATGGTGTACTCGACGACGAACCTGGGTGCACGAATGGCAAAACGTCAGTTTTTCGGATGAATCCAGGTTCTGTTTACAGCATCATGATGGTCGCATCCGTGTTTGGCGACATCGTGGTGAACGCACATTGGAAGCGTGTTTCCGTCATCGCCATACTGGTGTATCACCCGTCGTGATGCTATGGGGTGCCATTGGTTACACGTCTCGGCCACCTCTTGTTCGCATTGACGGCACTTTGAACAGTGGACGTTACATTTCAGATGTGTTACGACCTGTGGCTCTACCCTGCATTCGATCCCTGCAAAACCCTACATTTCAGCAGGATAATGCACGACCGCACGTTGCAGGTCCTGTACGGGCATTTCTGGATACAGAAAATGTTCGACTGCTGCCCTGGCCAGCACACTCTCCAGATCTCTCATCAATTGAAAACGTCAGGTCAATGGTGGCCGAGCAACTATCTCATCACAATACGCCAGTCACTACTCTTGATGAACTGTGGTATCGTGTTGAAGCTGCATTGGCAACTGTACCTGTACACGTCATCCAAGTTCTGTTTGACTCATTGCCCAGGCGTATCAAGGCCGTTATTACGGCCAGAGGTGGTTGTTCTGGGTACTGATTTCTCAGGATCTATGCATCCAAATTGCGTGAAAATGTAATCACATGTCAGTTCAAGTATAATATATTTGTCCAATGAATACTCGTTTATCATCTGCAGTTCTTCCTGGTGTAGCAATTTTAATGGCCAGTACTGTAGTGAACTCAGACAAGTTACTTCAGATTAGTACGCGTAGCGTCCGAGTGGATATTCCACTGTCGTAAACAAGGGAAAAGATGATGATGATGATGATTGGTTTGTGGGGTGACCGTAAAAAGTCCCAATCTTTAAAGAGCCACTTTCACGAATGATGATGAAAACAGAAACACCCAGTCTTGAGGCAGAGAAAATCCCCAACCCGGGCGGAGATCGAACCCGGAAGAGGTAGCAGCGCTAGCCACTAGACAACGAGCTGCGGACAGGGGAAACTCCAGCATCGATCGTATAAATATGAAGCACGCTATCTTGTCGAAAGCTGACATAATGAGCCTGCGGCTGTCTACAAAATATAGGTGGACTCTTACGAAGCAGTCGCTTTTTACATCATCATCATCATCATCATCATCATTTAAGACTGATTATGCCTTTCAGCGTTCAGTCTGGAGCATAGCCCCCCTTATACAGTTCCTCCATGATCCCCTATTCAGTGCTAACATTGGTGCCTCTTCTGATGTTAAACCTATTACTTCAAAATCATTCTTAACCGAATCCAGGTACCTTCTCCTCGGTCTGCCCCGACTCCTCCTACCCTCTACTGCTGAACCCACGAGTCTCTTGGGTAACCTTGCTTCTCCCATGCGTGTAACATGACCCCACCATCTAAGTCTGTTCGCCCTGACTGCTACATCTATAGAGTTCATTTCCAGTTTTTCTTTGATTTCCTCATTGTGAACACCCTCCTGCCATTGTTCCCATCTACTAGTACCTGCAATCATCCTAGCTACTTTCATATCCGTAACCTCAACCTTGTTGATAAGGTAACCTGAATCCACCCAGCTTTCGCTCCCATACAACAAAGTTGGTCGAAAGATTGAACGGTGCACAGATAACTTAGTCTTGGTACTGACTTCCTTCTTGCAGAAGAGAGTAGATCGTAGCTGAGCACTCACTGCATTAGCTTTGCTACACCTCGCTTCCAGTTCTTTCACTATGTTGCCATCCTGTGAGAATATGCATCCTAAGTACTTGAAACCGTCCACCTGTTCTAACTTTGTTCCTCCTATTTGGCACTCAATCCGTTTGTATTTCTTTCCGACTGACATTACTTTCGTTTTGGAGATGCTAATCTTCATACCATAGTCCTTACATTTCTGATCTAGCTCTGAAATATTACTTTGCAAACTTTCAATCGAATCTGCCATCACAACTAAGTCATCCGCATATGCAAGACTGCTTATTTTGTGTTCACATATCTTAATCTCACCCAGCCAGTCTATTGTTTTCAACATATGATCCATAAATAATATGAACAACAGTGGAGACAGGTTGCAGCCTTGTCTTACCCCTGAAACTACTCTGAACCATGAGCTTTTTACAATGCTATTTATTTATTTAAATAGCGCCGTTACCTATTTCGAAGCGAGAGGTTCATCTTCAGACTGCTAGTTCACGTTAAGATACATTTTACATTAGCTTTCACTTTTTGTTTCCCCAAATGATGAAATTTCCTTATGGTTGTGGTGTCCTACAACCAAAATAAAGCAATGTCTTTTTAACTGTAATTGTGGCTCAGGGTGATTTTAGATGATGAAAGCAAATTTATTCTGATGATGATGTTTTGGTTACTTACTTTGAAACCACTGCGCCATTACGTTCCAGAGCTGGCTGCCTGTGATCATGCACCAGGGGAGACTGCATGATGCACTTCTTTTTAAGTAAATTTATGTACGTAATCTGAAGCACCACTCACACACCAAGAATTTCACCACAGGGAAGTATGTACACGAAGATGGCGATATCGTAACCATAACAATGCCAAAGATTTACACATTGCCGGCCGGAGTGGCCGTGCGGTTCTAGGCGCTACAGTCTGGAGCCGAGCGACCGCTACGGTCGCAGGTTCGAATCTTGCCTCGGGCATGGACGTGTGTGATGTCCTTTGGTTAGTTAGGTTTAATTAGTTCTAAGTTCTAGGCGACTGATGACCTCAGAAGTTAAGTCGCATAGTGCTCAGAGCCATTTGAACCGTTTCATTTACACAGAGATATTTCGATATATACAGGGTGTAGACACACACAATATATATATATATATATATATATATATATATATATGGTGTATCATAATTAATGGCGTAAACGCATACAGTTGAAAGTATATGATACTAGAAGCAAAAAAGTTAGGGTCGAAAATGCATACGTTGAAAGCTATGAGCAATTTTTTATCGTCGATACTGTGAAACAAAGCTCTTCTACTGCAAGTTCTTTGTTTTCTATATTTTGGGAAGAAAAAAAATATCCAGCAAAAATGCGCTCTAAAACGCATACCTTAAAAGTTACGAGCACTTGATCATTAGAAGAGCAATGATGAACACGTGCTCATAGCTCTTAAGGAATACATTTAAAGCACAGGTTTACTAGATTTTTTTTCTTTTCTTGGTCCATACTACCAGTTCCCAAAATATGGAAAGCAATCAACTTGCAGTAGATGAGATTTGCTTCACAATATCGAAGGTGAAAAATTGCTCGTAGCTCTTAAAGTATGCATTTTCGATCATATGTTTACTATGACTTTTTTGCTTCTAGTATCGTGTACTTTCAACTGTATGCATTTACACCATTATGATAAACCCTATATATATATATATATATATATATATATATATATATATAGGGTTTATCATAATCAATGGTGAAAATCCATACAGTTGAAAGTACACGATACTAGAAGCAATATATATATATATATATATATATATATATATATATATATATATATATATATACTTTCAACTGTATGCATTTACGCCATTAATTATGATAAACCCTATATATATATATATATATATATATATATATATATATATAGAGGGAAACATTCCACATGGGAGAAATTATATATATATATATATATATATATATATATATAGAGGGAAACATTCCACATGGGAGAAATTATATATATATATATATATATATATATATATATATATATATAGGGTTTATCATAATGATAAACCCTATATATATATATATATATATATATATATATATATATATATATATAGAGGGAAACATTCCACATGGGAGAAATTATATATATATATATATAGGGTTTATCATAATTAATGGTGTAAATGCATACAGTTGAAAGTACACGATACTAGAAGCAAAAAAGTCATAGTAAACATATGATCGAAAATGCATACTGTAAGAGCTACGAGCAATTTTTCATCTTCGATATTGTGAAGTCTCATCTACTATATACTATCATATCTATATATATATGTATATATCTGTGTGTGGGTGTGTGTGTGTGTGTGTGTGTGTGTGTGTGTGTGTGTGTGGTATACCAAGAATTTATAAATCACCGATGTTCCATTAGTTGCTTGATTAAAAGTAAGATAAACAAATAAAGGAGCCAGTTCGTTACAAAGTGATACAATAGTGATATTATGTAAATATTATGGTATACGCTCGAACCGTAAATAATCAGTGATAGGTGTACGTAAATAAAAATTACGACTGTCCATACATTATGTAAATATTATGGAATACATCGGAAGCAAAGTAGATGATTTCGAATGTCTGTAAATAAATATTACAAGAGTGGACATTCCAATATTTTTTAGATATTGTTATGGTTGCGATATCGCTATCTTTGTGTAGTGTACATACTTTCATGTGGTGAAATTTCTTGGTGTGTGAGCGGTGCTTCAGATTATGTGCATAAATATACTTAAGAATAATTGCATCATGAAGTCTCCCCTGGTGCATGATCACACGCAGTCAGTACTGGAACGCAATGCCACAGTGTGTTCAACACAAGTAACCAAAACGTCTCCGTTATAATAACTTGCTTACATGATTTAAAATGGCTGTGGGGCAAAACTACAGTTAAAAAGACGTTGTCTCACATCTTGTTTTGGTCGTCGGAGAGCACCACGACAAGGAAATTTCATCATTTGGGGAAACAAAGAGTAAAAGCTAATGTAAAATTATTTCGACGTGAACTAGCAGTCGGAAGGTGAACCTTTCGGATCGAAACCGGTAGCGGCGCTATTTAAATTTAAAAAAAAATAGAATTGTAAAATGTGGCTGGTTGCTGTGGTCTTCTCTGTAAGAGTCAACCTATAAATTTGAACATTTTTTTTTATTATTACATATCGTTTTTAATCACAGACTGATGTGATCAGTGCAAGACTAACTCTTGTGGACTGATAACAATCGTGCACAAAATATAACTGTAGATACAGGCGTTCTTCAGTCTTAGTGCTGAAGATGACCACTGTGTGTTGAGATCAATAAGCAAAAATAATAAAAATAATAATAATGAAAAACCTGTTTCACGTTCATACGACCTGTTCTGTACGAGTTCGTACACAGTGGTAAGGAGAGATGGGCTACCGAGTGACGGTAGGAAAGCTGGACGGCTGACTTGCCAGCGGACCTGCCATCTCTTTCAGGCAACACTCGGACGAATGTGGTTAAAGTTTTAAAGTTCTGTGCCCTGTCAAATGTTTTTACAAAGATTTTAGGGAGAGGATTTTAATTTGCTCACTGTGTGACAAGCTCTCCCATATTTTATGTAAGTGGCCAGCCAATAACAATTTCCTGTGACATTCTTGTTGTGTCTAGACAAGACAGCCTAGACCCAATGAGAGGAAGCCGAAAGGCACGCGCTTAAACTCACGCAGGCTGGCGTGAGGTCTGAAACAGGATACGTAATGAATGCTATAAAGAAAAGTACGTAGCTTCTGGAATACTTAACTTTAACCCACATTTGTAGAACATCGCTCTTGATGATACATTAATAGAATCTCAATATCAATTGAATACGGCGCCTTGCTAGGTCGTAGCAAATGTAGCTGAAGGCTATGCTAACTATCGTCTCGGCAAACGAGAGCGTAGTTGTCAGTGAACCTTTCCTTGCAAAGTCGGCTGTACAACTGGGGCGAGTGCTAGTACGTCTCTCTAGACCTGCCGTGTGGTGGCGCTCGGTCTGCGATCACTGACAGTGGCGACACGCGGGTCCGTCGTATACTAGCGGACCGCGATCGATTTAAAGTCTACCACCTAGCAAGTGTGGTGTCTGGCGGTGACACCACAATTCTAGTTGCTATGTTTCCCCTTTCCTTAGGTTTTACTTTCTTATGTAGCATTTTCCTTCTTTTCCTGCTTTGTTTGAGTATGTGCTTCAGTTTTCTTAGGTCTGTCCACATTCGTTCCTTTTAATGTGTGTCAGGGCGCTGATGACCTCGATGTTGAGCGCCCATAACCCCAACACACCACCACCACCACCAGCAGAAATGATAAGTGAACAAGTCAACACGGTAGGCAAAAGATTTGCTTAAAAAGCCAACAAAAACAGTCTCGGTCGCTTTTTCAGATTTTTTTTCCGTTAGCAACCGGTTTCGCCCCATTCCTCAGACCATCTTCCAGCTTTTCCCCTCTGCAATACAGTAATAATACACAGGGTGTTTCAAAAAGAATATACGTATTACAAAGTATTATTTTGTCCAAACTATCGATCGCTGCGTCTCGACTCGGCTTTTGGAGAAACGAATACATAGTCTAGCTTATACTACACTATTGGCCATTAAAATTGCTACACCAAGAAGAAATGCAGATGATAAACGGGTATTCATTGGACAAATATATTATACTAAAACTGACATGTGATTACATTTTCACGCAATTTGGGTGCACAGATCCTGAGAACTTAGTACCCAGAACAACCACCGTGGCCGTAATAACGGCCTTGATACGCCTGGGCATTGAATCAAACAGGATGGTGTGTACAGGTACAGCTGTCCATGCAGCTTCAACACGATACCACAGTTCATCAAGAGTAGTGACTGGCGACTGTGACGAGCCAGTAGCTCGGCCACCATTGACCAGACGTTTTCAGTTGGTGAGAGATCTGGAGAATGTGCTGGCCAGGGCAGCAGTCGAAAATTTTCTGTATGTAGAAAGGCCCATAAAGGACCTGCGACATGGGGTCGTGCATTATCCTGCTGAAATGTAGGGTTTCACAGGGATCGAATGAAGGGTAGAGCCACGGGTCGTAACACATCTGAAATTGTAACGTCCACTGTTCAAAGTGCCGTCAATACGGACAAGGGGTGACCGAGACATGTAACCAAGGGCACCCCATACCATCACGCCGGGTGATACGCCAGTATGGCGATGACGAATACACGCTTCCAATGTGCGTTCACCGCGATGTAGCCAAACACGGATGAGACCATCATGATGCTGTAAACAGAACCTGGATTCATCCGAAAAAATGACGTTTTGCCATTCGTGCACCCAGGTTCGTCGTCGAGTACACCATCGCAGGCGCTCTAGTCTGTGATGCAGCGTCAAGCGTAACAGCAGCCACGTCTCCGAGCTGATAGTCCATGCTGCTGCAAACGTCGTCGAACTGTTCGTGCACATGGTTGTTGTCTTGCAAACGTCCCCATCTGTTGACTCAGGGATTGAGACGTGGCTGCAGGCCCGTTACAGCCATGCAAATAAGATGCCTGTCATCTCGACTGCTAGTGATACGAGGCCGTTGGGATCCAGCAAGGCGTTCCGTATTACCCTCCCGAAACCACTGATTCCATATTCTGCTAATGGTCATTGGATCTCGACCAACACGAGCAGCAATGTCACGATACGATAAACCGCAATCGCGATAGGCTACAATCCGACCTTTGTCAAAGTCGGAAACGTGACGGTACGCATTTCTCCTCCTTACACGAGGCATCACAACAACGTTTCACCAGGCAACGCCGGTCAACTGCTGTTTGTGTATGAGAAATCGGTTGGAAACTTTCCTCATGTCAGCACGTTGTAGGTGTCGCCACCAGCGCCAACCTTGTGTGAATGCTCTGAAAAGCTAATCATTTGCATATCAGAGCATCTTGTTCCTGTCGGTAAAATTTCGCGTCTGCAGCACGTCCTCTTCGTGGTGTAGCAATTTTAATGGGCAATAGTGTAGTAGCCACTAGATGTCAGTTGTTTTTTGTTCTGCTTGGTAACGGTCATGTTTGAAATGGCTACTCCGCAGCAGAAATCACTTTGTTTTCTCGAGTTTGCGAAGTGCAATTCCGTGATTGCAGTGCAAAGACCAAACTGATCCTCCGAATGGATGGAACATTCGGAGATGGTACTGACAGTTTCCAGATACAGGATGTGTATGTAAAGGAAAGAGTCCGGGCCGCCCTCGTGTTGCTGAAAAAAATGTTGCACGAATTCAAACCGCTTTACAACGTAGTCGTTCAAAATCAGCTCTTCCTGCCTGCCTACAACAACAATTTGGTGTGTTTTGAGACGTCGGTTGGTTATGAAGCCGTAGAAGTTACAGCTGTTACAAGCTCTGCGGCCTGGTCAGAAATGCAAACGGGTCACTTGCCAGCAACTACACCAACATGCATGATGTTTGTTTCGTCTCATCAGTGCATTCTGGGGTACCACATTCGTTTCCGGGCGGGAAGGAGCGCAGGTCCCCGGCACAAACCCGCCCGGCGGTCTTGTGTCGAGGTCCGGTGAGCCGGCCAGTCTGTGGATGGTTTTTAGGCGGTTTTCCATCTGCCTCGGCAAATGCCGGCTGGTTCCCCTTATTCCGCCTCAGCTACACTATGTCGGCGATTGCTGCGCAAACAAGTTCTCCACGTACGCGTACACCACCATTACTCTACCACGCAAACATAGGGGTTACACTCGTCTGGTGTGAGACGTTCCCTGGGGGAGAGGGTCCACCGGGGGCCGAACCACACACTAACCCTGGGTTCGGTGTGGGGCGGCGGAGGGGTGAAGTGGACTGCGGTAGTCGTCGTGGGGTTGTGGACCACTGCAAAAAACTGGTGATTTCTCAAACTGGGGAACAATCAAGAATGGGGTGCCGCAAGGTTCGGTCTTGGGTCCTCTGCTGTTCTTAATATATACTAATGACTTGCCATTCTATAATCACGAAGATGCAAAGCTGGGACTTTTTGCCGATGATACAAGTATAGCTATCACACCCGACAGACGAGAATTAACTGGTGAAATTGTAAACGATGTTTTTCAGAAAATCATCAAGTGGTTCTCTGCAAATGGGCTCTCATTAAACTTTGACAAAACACAGTATATACAGTACCACACAGTAAATGGAATGACCCCATTAATAAATATAGACTTCGATCAGAAATCGGTAGCTAAGGTAGAATATTCAAAATTTCTAGGTGTATGCATTAATGAGGGGTTGAACTGGAAAAAACACACTGAGGATCTGCTGAAACGTTTGAGTTCAGCTACTTATGCTATTAGGGTCATTGCATATTTTGGCGATATACATTTCAGTAAATTAGCTTACCACGCCTATTTTCATTCTCTGCTTTCGTATGGCATCATATTCTGGGGTAACTCATCACTGAGTGAAAGAGTGTTCATTGCACAAAGGCGTGTAGTCAGAATAATTGCTGGAGCTCATCCAAGATCATCCTGCAGACACTTATTTAAAGATCTAGAAATCTTCACTGTAGCCTCACATTATATATATTCACTTATGAAATTTGTTATTAACAATCCGAACGAATTCAAAAGTAATAGCAGTATACATGGCTACAACACTAGGAGAAAGGATGATCTTCACTACTCAAGGTTAAATCTAACTTTGGCTCAGAAGGGGGTAAATTATGCTGCCACAAAAGTCTTTGGTCACTTACCTAATAGCATCAAAAGTCTGACAGATAACCATATAGCATTTAAAAGGAAATTAAAAGAATTTCTTAATGACGACTCCTTCTACTCATTAGATGAATTTTTGGATATAGTAAGTGGGTAATTTCCCCAACCTCCACAAAAAAAAAAGTTTTAAGTTAAGACATCTTGCTGCACACCTTGAGCTGCACATAGAAATATTTAATCACCAGACTGGTATTTGGGTGTTTAGCCCATCACCAGTGCCATCTTGTATGGAGGACAAATAAATAAATGTATACGTATTGATGTCTATAACATAAGAAACATTTATAACAAAAATTGAAATTCCTTGTGGAAAGACAGCTGAGTGGTCTGATGTACACATGCAACATAAAACAGTATTTCCACTAGCTTTCAAACTCTTGCTCTTTTTCTAGCAAAAGAACACACTTTCACACGCACAAGGAAGCGCACTCCCATGGCCATGATGAGACTGATTATTGATTATGATTTTTTGAGAGCATCTACACCTACATAATACTACACAAGCCACTGTATAGTTCATGTAAAGTGTACTGTAATGTAATGTATCACTTTGGTGTGAAATTATGTGTTGCACGAGCATTTACCAAATCAACAAATAACAATTACTACTATGAAAAGTTTATTCAGGTAAAAAATTGGTATAGCCTGGTGTCTGGATATGCGTTTCATTTATTTGCGTGTATTCTGGAATGGATGGACACAGTGTATCTGCATGATAGGAATCTTACTACGTTTTCAGTACCTGCTGGTTGGGTGGTTTATTCTGTGTCATCGGGCTCAGCTTTGAAGAAGAATGACCATGACAATCCGAAAGATGTCATGTGGACAAAAGAAAAAGTGCTATTTGTATATTCAGTTGATATCTGTTAACTAAGACACAGTTTTGGACATCGTCAATATTAAAGTGTTTGTGGTTTTCCAAATAATGAGCCAACATTTTTACATGTGGTCATTGTAAATGACATTACAGTATGCAGCACATTGTTTGTGAGAAGCATCATATTTATTTTGAGAATTTGGGTGTTGGAGTGTAATTATTACCTTCCAGCAATAATTGCAGAACTTTGAGAAATGAAGTCCAGTCGGGAGGAATTTGTGGCTGTGAAGAAATAACAAGTGGAGCAGATTTGGAAAATAGGAAATTGTACCTCCTGACTAATCTGTACCTCGCCAGTCATTAGAATGACAAAGAAACAGCGGAACATCTCAGTACCTTGCGCCACTACTAGTGATTTCCTTTCCAATTTCACCTGCAAATGGAGCAAGGGAAGAATGACTGTCTATATGCCTCCTTATGAGCCCTAATTTCTTGTATCTTATCTTCATGCTCCTTACACGAAATGTATGTTGACAGTAGTATGTCGCTCTGCAGTCAGCTTCAGATGTCAGTGGTCTAAATTTCCTCAATAGTGTTTCATAAAAAGAATGTCGTTTTCCCTCCAAGGATTCCCATTTGCATTCGCAAAGCATCTCTTTAATACTTGCATGTTGGTCATATGTACAGGTAACAAACATTCTAAATTACTTTGATGTCTTCCTTTAATCTGACCTGGTTGGCATCTCAAACATTGCACTAGTGTTCTATATGCAGTCTCCTTTATAAATGAGCTACACTTTCCTAAACTTCTCTCAGTAGATCAAGTCAACCATTAGCTTTCCCTGCTACCATCATGTGTTTGCTCCGTTTCATATCGCTTTGCAACATTACGCACAGATATTTAATTGACCAGTCTACCTGATGGGAGGCCCTAGCCTCACGCACATTTAATGTTGTCAACACAACTGTGGCAAACAGCACACTACTACTGTATTCAAACATTACAGGATTGTTTTTACTACTCCTCTGCATTAGATAAAAAAATATATATAATTTTTTTTTACCTGGCTGCCTTTCACCACACCAACTAGAAATTCTGTCTGTCTTCCTGTATCCTCCTACAGTCACTAGACAAATACACCTTCCTATACACACAGCTTCATCAACAAACAGCTGCAGATTGCTGCTCATCCTGTCCATCAGATCACTTATGTTTCCAGAGAACAAGAGCAGTCAGTGGGGCACTGCTGGCAATATCCTTGTCTCTGACGAACACTCAGATTTAAGAAGTCTCCTAGGCACATGCACATGTGGGAACCTATTCCTTTGCTTGTATCCTTGTTAACAGCCTGCAGTGGGGCACTGTTTCAAATGCTTTCCAGAAATCTAGGAATATGAAATCTACATGTTGCCCTTCATTCATGGTCCACAGAATGCCACGTGAGAAAAGGGGAAGCCAAGTTTCGGATGAGTGATGCTTTCTATATCCCTGATAAGGAGTATGTTCAAGAATTCTGCTGAAAACCGATATTAGGGATATTTGTCTCTAATTTTGCGGTCTGTCCTTTACTCTTCTTTTGTACAGAAGTCAGCAGTGCTTTTTTGCAGTCACTTGCAACTTTGTTCTGGATGTGTTGGGTCTGAACACTATGGGACTTAACATCGGAGGTCATCAGTCCCCTAGAACTTAGAACTACTTAAACCTAACTAACCTAAGAACATCACACACGTCCATGCCCCAGGCAGGATTCGAACCTGCGACCATAGCGGCCGCGCGGTTCCAGACCGTAGCGCCTAGAACCGCTCGGCCACTTCGGCCGGCTCTGGATGTGTGATTAATCATAAATGCGAGATAAATAAGAAGCCAATGTCGTAGAGCACTCTTGGGAAAACTGAAATGGTATTCCATCCAGAAGTGGCAACTTATTTCTTTTCAACTCTTTCAGTTACTTCCCTATCTTTTAGTTACTTCCCTACGCCAGGGATGCCTATTACTAAACCCCCTACATAGGGGTCTGAGCGACAGTTAAACAACAGTATGTGTAACTGATGCATTCAGTCTGAAAGTTAAAATTTCAGCTTTCCTTTTGCCGTCTTCTACTGGCACACCAGAATGGTAGACTAATGACTGGATGGAAGACTTTGACCTGCTTAGAGTTTTACGCAGGACAAAAAATTTCTTGGGTTCTCAGCAAGATCTACTACTAAGGTATGATGGTATAAGTTGTTGTATACGAGGTGCATTCAAGTTCTAAGGCCTCCGATTTTTTTTCTAATTAACTACTCACCCGAAATCGATGAAACTGGCGTTACTTCTCGACGTAATTGTCCTGCAGACGCACACATTTTTCACAACGCTGACGCCATGGTTCCATGGCAGCGGCGAAGGCTTCTTTAGGAGTCTGTTTTGACCACTGGAAAATCGCTGAGGCGATAGCAGCACGGCTGGTGAATGTGCGGCCACGGAGAGTGTCTTTCATTGTTGGAAAAAGCCAAAAGTCACTAGGAGCCAGGTCAGGTGAGTAGGGGGCATCAGGAATCACTTCAAAGTTGTTATCACGAAGAAACTGTTTCGTAACATTAGCTCGATGTGTGGGTGCGTTGTCTTGGTGAAACAGCACACGCGCAGCCTTTCCCGGACGTTTTTGTTGCAGTGCAGGAAGGAATTTGTTCTTCAAAACATTTTCGTAGGATGTACCTGTTACCGTAGTGCCCTTTGGAACGCAATGGGTAAGGATTACGCTCTCGCTGTCCCAGAACGTGGACACCATCATTTTTTCAGCACTGGCGGTTACCCGAAATTCTTTTGGTGGCGGTGAATCTGTGTGCTTCCATTGAGCTGACTGGCGCTTTGTTTCTGGATTGAAAAATAGCATCCACGTCTCATCCATTGTCACAACCGACGAAAAGAAAGTCCCATTCATGCTGTCGTTGCGCATCAACATTGCTCGGCAACATGCCACACGGGCAGCCGTGTGGTCGTCTGTCAACATTCGTGGCACCCACCTGGATGACACTTTTCGCATTTTCAGGTCGTCATGCAGGATTGTGTGCACAGAACCCACAGAAATGCCAACTCTGGAGGCGATCTGTTCAACAGTCATTCAGCGATCACCGAAAACAATTCTCTCCACTTTCTCGATCGTGTCGTCAGACCGGCTTGTGCGAGCCCGAAGTTGTTTCGGTTTGTGGTCACACGATGTTCTGCCTTCATTAAACTGTCACACCCACAAACGCACTTTCGACACATCCATAACTCCATCACCACATGCCTCCTTCAACTGTCGATGAATTTCAGTTGGTTTCACACCACGCAAATTCAGAAAACGAATGATTGCACGCTGTTCAAGTAAGGAAAACGTCGCCATTTTAAGTATTTAAAACAGTTCTCATTCTCGCCGCTGGCGGTAAAATTCCATCTGCTGTACGGTGCTGCCATCTCTGGGACGTATTGACAATGAACGCGGCCTCATTTTAAAACAATGCGCATGTTTCTATCTCCTTCCAGTCCGGAGAAAAAAAATCGGAGGCCTTAGAACTTGAATGCACCTCATACTTTGCACATCAATATTTTTATAGACACACAAATGTATACTTACTTTTGTGTAATGTAATATCTTGTATAGACACCTTTTGTTAACCTGACACGTTCCACATCATTACGAAGTGTCGTATTCATGATCTATGGAACAAGTACTAATCTAATCTAAACCGCGGCTGCGGCGGGGGCAGAGCCTCTCCGTCGTTTATAGGTCCTCGGTTAACATAACATAACATAACCACATTCGTTCGGAAGATTAGCGTGATTCGCCGTCTTGCGATGTAGGACGCGACCTAGCTGATAGCTTGAGCCCACCGTCTTGAGGTGATGATGCAGGGGAGTGGCTGCAGGTAATCTCGCGGTTGACTTGGCGGCGATGCGGTGGATATGAGGCGGCACCCCGCCTCCTTCGAGATTGCTGCCGATGGGGCCGGCTCACTCAGACACGCGTGGGTAGCTGTCGAAATGGAGCGTGCGTTTCCTGATATCACCCCCTCGCTGCCGGGACAGTACGGCGCTAGCTGCATCCGTAGCAGCAATCGGTGGTCTTCCCACCCTCTTCACAATCCCGCCATTACGTTTCCACATTGCATCGCATCCCCTCCATCAAGGACAGACATCGTAGAAACGTTACATCGAAACTGGATTCTGCTTCTCGCCGTCGTAGATACAGATTCTGTAATTTTTCTTTCCTTTCACTGATCATGGACTGCTGTGTCTTCAGCGAATGTCATCATTTCACCTTGAAATTTGTCCGGCCCCGGTTTGTCGGCACGGTAGCTCAGCGTGTTCGGTCAGAGGGTTAGCTGCCCTCTGTAATTAAAAAAAAACTGAGTTAATGGATCAACAACGAACTTAAACAGATGTATTACGACGTCCGCCCAAAGCAGATGCAACGAACAAAGGCTAACAAAATGAGATTTTTTTTTATTTAAAAAAAGCTTAGCTCAGTGGTCAGTGCGACAGAATGTCAATCCTCAGGACCCGGGTTCCATTCCCGGCTAGGTCGGAGATTTTCTCCGCTCAGGGACTGAGTGTTGTGTTGTCCTAATCATCATCATTTCATCCTCATCTACATCTACATCTGCATCTGCATCTACATTTATACTCCCCAAGTCACCCAACGGTGTGTGGCGGAGGGCACTTTACGTGCCACTGTCATTACCTCCCTTTCCTGTTCTAGTCGCGTATGGTTCGCGGGAAGAACGACTGTCTGAAAGCCTCCGTGCGCGCTCGAATCTCTCTAATTTTACATTCGTCATCTCCTCGGGAGGTATAAGTAGGGGGAAGCAATATATTCGATACCTCATCCAGAAACGCACCCTCTCGAAACCTGGCGAGCAAGCTACACCGCGATGCAGAGCGCCTCTCTTGCAGAGTCTGCCACTTGAGTTTGTTAAACATCTCCGTAACGCTATCACGGTTACCAAATAACCCTGTGACGAAACGCGCCGCTCTTCTTTGGAGCTTCTCTATCTCTTCTGTCAACCCGATCTGGTACGGATCCCACACTGATGAGCAATACTCAAGTGTAGGTCGAACGAGTGTTTTGTAAGCCACCTCCTTTGTTAATGGACTACATTTTCTAAGGACTCTCCCAATGAATCTCAACCTGGTACCCGCCTTACCAACAATTAATTTTATATGATCATTCCACTTCAAATCGTTCCGCACGCATACTCCCAGATATTTTACAGAAGTAACTGCTACCAGTGTTTGTTCCGCTATCATATAATCATACAATAAAGGATCCTTCTTTCTATGTATTCGGAATACATTACATTTGTCTATGTTAAGGGTCAGCTGCCACTCCCTGCACCAAGTGCCTATCCGCTGCAGATCTTCCTGCATTTCGCTGCAATTTTCTAATGCTGCAACTTCTCTGTATACTACAGCATCGTCCGCGAAAAGCCGCATGGAACTTCCGACCTTATCTACTAGGTCATTTATATATATTGTGAAAAGTAATGGTCCCATAACACTCCCCTGTGGCACGCCAGAGGTTACTTTAACGTCTGTAGACGTCTCTCCATTGATAACAACATGCTGTGTTCTGTTTGCTAAAAACTCTTCAATCCAGCCACACAGCTGGTCTGATATTCCGTAGGCTCTTACTTTGTTTATCAGGCGACAGGCGACACGCAAGTCGCCGAAGTGGCGTCAAATCGAAAGACTTGCACCCGGCGAACTGTCTACCCGACGTGAAGCCCACTCCTCTAACCTTCCATTGTTTTCGTCATTGATTCTAGGCTCTGTCAACAAGTCGAGCAATAGAGGAGATACGATGTACCCCGACCTCACTGTATTTACACACGGCGAATCACCACCAACATTGCGGTAATGGGAAGTGCTATTGAGATGCAGTACTGACAGAATGCATTCATGGTCACGGGCTCCTATTGTTAGCATATCAACAGAGTGTAATAATACTGGGAGCTTGTACTTTTTGTGCAAACATACAGTTTTCAAATGGAACAATGCTTGTTAAAGCCAACAAACTAAAAGTAGGGTTTTCTAAAGTTTTCTTGCTTATAATCTCACGAAGTAGTACAGTAAAAACAGATTGTCGCATCCTAACTCTTCTTTTTTTTTTTGCGGTAGAACTTTAGTATCAAGCGTGAGTTTTTATTTATTAAACTTTACTACTACTTCTATTTCCTACGAATATTGCAGCAATGTCCTCTTATACCGAGGCATGTTCCCTTTTTTAAAAGCAGTTGATTTATCCACTACTGGCTTGCTAGGCCTATCCTATAACACGAAAAGTCAGAAAAATGTATGAGGGAAGTGAGAGTTGTGTGAAAGTGGGGAGGGAACGTACTGCATGGTTCAAGCTGGAAAATGGGCTGCGGCAGGGAAGTGCACTTTCGCCTTTATTGTTTATTATTGTTATGGATGAAATCCTACAGCAAGTATCAGATGCAATTGAAGATCATAAAATGAAAGCAGTGCTTTTTGCCGATGACCTGATGTTATGGGGAAATTGCGAGAAGGAGGTGCAAGAGCAGTTAGATGTATGGGAGGCAACGGCAGCACAATATGGAATGCATTTCTCTACAATGAAAAGTGAAATAATTGTCACAACAAGGAAGAAGAATAGGCCAAATGTGGATATAACTTGTGGAGGGGAAAAACTACAAGTGGTAGAGAACTTCAAGTACCTGGGAAGCATGATTGAAAGTAAGGGGGGAAACGCAATGGAAATAAATGAAAGGTGCAGAAAAGCAGGGCAGCTCTACAAATGCATTAGGGGGCTTATTTGGAGCAAGGAGGTGCCACAGAAATCCAAGGGAATTATGCACCGAACCTACTTTGTCCCCATATTGGCATACGGAAGTGAGACATGGGTAATGCACAAAAGCGACAAAAGTGTAATACAGGCTAGTGAAATGAAGTTCCAGAGGAGCAGGTTGAGTGTAACAAGACGAGACAGATTGCGAAATGTGTATGTGAGGGAAAGACTAAAGGAGGAACCAGTACAAGACTGCAGTGGTATGGACACATGAAGAGAATGGATGAGGGAAGAATTCCAAAGAGGATGTTTGATCTGCAACTGGAGGGGAAGAGGTCCAGAGGAAGACCAAGAGATAGATGGGTGAAGGGAGTGAAGGAATGTGTGACGAGAAGAGGAGAGAACTGGACGAAGGTGGAAGAGGGGGAATGGTGGAAAGACAGAACACGATGGAGAGGCTTGTGTTCCCGACAGACCCAGCCAGTGGCTGGAAACTGTCCAAGATGATCTCTATGTCCTCTTATACCACTGAAGGTCGCTCCAGTTACGTCATTGTACGACTTTTAGCCTAGAAGAGAAAGTGTGAGTGAATAATCGTAAACTAAAGAAATCACTATCATTTCGTTTTGCAACATCAGCCGTAAAGGTTTTGCAAGATTAATGTGAAATATTTTAGACATTCAACACGTTGTGCAGTAATCAGACAGCTGAACGCGTTTATACAAAGAGTCCGGTTCCTTTAGGTTGGCGCTGAGCACTATGGGACTTCACTTCTAAGGTCATCAGTCCCCTAGAACTTAGAACTACTTAAACCTAACTAACCTAAGGACATCACACACATCCACGCCCGAGGCAGGATTCGAACCTGCGACCGTAGCGGTCGCGCGGTTGCAGACTGTAGTGCCTAGAACCGCTCGGCCACCCCGGCCGGCGTTCGTTAAGGAAACCGAGGTGGGAGCGTTTATTGGTGGAATTTACACTACGTGATCAAAAGTATCTGGAGACCCCCCAAAATTTAGGTTATTCATATTACCTGCATTGTGCTGCCACCTACTGCCAGGTACTCCATATCAGTGACTTCAGTAGTCATTGGACATCGTGAGAGAGCAGAATGGGGCGCTCCACAGAACCCACGGACTTCGAACGTGGTCAGGTGATTGGGTGTCACTTGTGTCATACGTCCGCACGCGAGATTTGCACACTCCTAAACATCTGTAGGTCCACTGTCTCCGATGTGACAGTGAATTAGAAACGTGAAGGGACACGTACAGCACAAAGCCATACAGGCTGACCTCGTCTGTTGACTGACAGAGACTTCCGACAGTTGAAGAGGGCCGTAATGTGTAATAGGCAGACATCTATCCAGACCATCACACAGGAATTCCAAACTGCATCAGATTCCACTGCAAGTACTGTGACAGTTAGGTGGGAGGCGAGAAAACTTGGATTTCATGGTCGAGCGGCTGTTCATAAGCCACACATCGCGCCGGTAAATGCCGAATGACACCTTGCTTGGTGTAAGGAGCGCAAACATTAGACGATTGAACAGGGGAAAAACGTTGTATGGAAAGACGTATCACGGTGCACAATGTGGCGATCTGACGGCAGAGTGTGGGTATGGCGAATACTCGGAGAACGTCATCTGCCAGCGTGTGTAGTGCCAACAGTAAAATTCGGAGGCGGGGGTGTTATGGTTTGGTCGTGTTATTCATGGAGGGGACTTGCACCCCTTGTTTTGCGTGGCACTATCACAGCGCAGGCCTACATTGATGTTTTAAGTACTTTTTTGCTTCCCACTATTGAAGATCAATTCGGAAATGGCGACTGCATCTTTCAACACGATCGAGCACCTGTTTATAACGCACGGCCTGTGGCGGAGTGGTTACTCGACAATAACATCTTTGTAATGGACTGAGTCCTTACCTGAATGCTATAGAACACCTTTGAGATGTTTTGGAACGCCGAATTCTTGCCAGGCCTCACAGACCGACATCGACACCTCTCCTCAGTGCAGCAGTCCTTGAAGAATGGGCTGCCATTCCCCAAGAAACCTTCCAGCACCTGACTGATCATATGCATGCGAGAGTGGAAGCTATCACCAAGGCTAAGGGTGGCCCATCACCATACCGAATTCCAGAGTTACCAATGGAGAGCACCAACGAACTTGCCAGTCATTTTCAGCCAGGTGTTCAAATGTCTCTGAGCGCTATGGGACTTAACTTCTGATATCATCAGTCCCCTAGAACTTAAAATTACTTAAACCTAGGTAACCTAAGGACATCACACACATCCCTGCCGGAGGCAGGATTCGAACCTGCGACCGTAGCGGTCGCGCGGTTCCAGACTGTAGCGCCTAGAACCGCTCGGCCACACCTGCCGGCCAGCCAGGTGTCCTGATACTTTTGATCACATAGTGTAAGCTCGGTATCGCTACTGTTTGTGGGTGTCACGTGACGGGTGTCAGAAAGTTGTAGTGTGCAGTGGACACGTCCTGTATGAGAGACGTGGAACTCTAAGAGGTACCGTGCGGTGGGCCGCTAAGTGAGTGGGACGGACGTGTGGCGGCGGTTTCGCGGGGGAGCGAGGGGGGAGGGGTTAAGGGGGGGGGGGGGGAGAGCCGGCACTTGCGGCTGCTAGACTTGCAGATGTGTCGCGACCCACTTCAGAGGCGAGACGCATACACAGGTCAGCTGGCCTAATAGCGAACTCGCCAGCCGGACTCACGGTGTGGACGCGCTCTAGTGGCCGGGTCACGGCCTGCTCAAACGGCCACACCTGAAAGCTGACACAATACCAACTTTGACTTCCCTTTTCTTTATTTAATTACACGTCCAACAACCGAATTGAGGAGCAAATCTCCAAGGTCGCGGAACGTGTCAGCGTATGCAATTACAAAATAAAAGTAATAACAAACAAAAATAAAAATGTTTATGAACCAAAAAAAGTCAGACCATAAGTTAAAGTATACGCAATCACATTAATTTTTCAAGTTACTCCTCGACAGAATAACACAAGGGAAACTCTTTAGTTTCGATTTGAAAGCGCGTGGATTACTGCTAAGATTTTTGAATTCTTGTGGTAGTTTACTGAATAAGGATGCAACAGCTTACTAGACACCTTTCTGCACAAGAGTTAAGGAAGTCCCATCCAAATGCAGGTTGGATTTCCGCCGAGTATTAACTGAGTGAAAGCTGCTTATTCTTGGAAAAAGCTTATATTTGTGGTGAGCGTACTGTAAGACCTTTGGTACACACACTATCAGATTATTTGACTTGTTGCTCTAACGAAGTAAGCAAGTGTCAGCAACATGTCTCGTGGTCTTATCGTGGTGTGTTTAACTTGCGCCGTTAGGTCAGACGATAGAAATGCCACTTGCACGCTTAGAGTAGCAGATTGATGGCGACCAACTTTAAACAGAACTTGATTATTTTTCACACACACACTTGTTAAAATAATAACAAGCATATAAATTACTTAACTTGTTCTGGATGCTATTTACAATTGACAATCTGAAGTTCCTTTGGTATTGGTACGTTAATCTTATTCTCACATATATCTCTGATACTTGACATGTGTCTATACATCTATCTTCATGGCTGTGTACAGGAATATGGTAATCTTATTGGATGCTGATTGAAACTTGACTATAGACTGGTACAGACAAATGTAGAACTCGTACAGACTGATGCAGACAAATGCAGACTGGTACAGGCAAATGCAGACTCACTAATCAGAGGTCTGTACACTCATTATAATACCTCGCACATTCATGTATCACTGAGCGAGTGTGATCTGCGAGGAGAAAAGGTTCTACATTGGCAGCAATCTCATTGGCTGTGTGACATATTAATACGTGGATCGGCGGAAGCAGAATTTGGTCCGTCTCTAAGGCAGCGCCATCTCGTAGTGCGGAGACGGACGAGCACTGCGCCTGCCCTGTTGTGCTTACCGGGGCCCGCTCTAGTGGGAAAGTTGTCTACGTGCTGACTACGCGGAACTTCGTACACAACAGTATTGTTGACAAGAAACGACAGTAAAGAATATATATGTTGACAGGCCAATGTCAAAATACCCAGACCAGTGAAAAAGGCACGACAAGAGGTTCATCAAGTTACACCGCTTATTGTCCGAACCGCCCGTTTCTGAGCCAAAAATGTCCTTTTAGAATGGGAACAGTTACCCCAAAATGTAATACCATACGACATAAGCGAATGAAAATAAGCAAAGTAGACGAATTTTCGTGTCGAAAGATCACTTAGTTCAGATACCGTTACTGTTCGAATAGTAAAAATGGCAGCATAAAGTCTTTGAACAGGATTCTGAAAGAGGGCTTTTCACAACAGTTTTCTATCTATCTGAACACCTAGAAACTTGGAACTGTTTAGTTTCACTAATCATATACCCATTCTGTGAAATTAAAACGACGAGTTTTGTTGAATTGTGTGTTAGAAACTTTAAAAACTGAGTCTTAGTGTGATTTAGTGTCAGTTTATATTCTACAAGCCATGAACTGCACCATTTGAAACCGAGCCAATGTTGCACACAACATCCTTTACTACCAAGCCTGTGTCATGAGCAACAGAAATATTTTAAAAATTTTTTCACAATGTGGGGCCACAGTCATATATTTCTTTAAAGTCAGTACCGCCATTAGACTGTTTCTTATTTGCAGTGTTACATTTACACGATCATGATTTCAGCTTTAAAGTGTTATTATCAAGTGTTTTAATGTTATACAGTGCATAAAATGGTACTGTTGTATTTAAAATACACTATTAGATTGTCTAAGGGTCAATATTGACTCTTAGACAACGTGTCTAATAGTGTATTTTAAATACGACAGTGTGCCATCTTAGGAACTGTATAACATTAAAACACTTGATAATGGCACTTTAAAGCCGAAATCACGATCGTGTAAATGTAACACTGCAAATAAAATACAGTCTAATTGCGGTACTGACTTTAAAGAGAAATATTTTAGGGTTAATCCTTAATACTAGAGGGCATACCATTTATATAAATAAGCCGGCCGTGGTGGCCGAGCGGTTCTAGGCGCTACAGTCTGGAACCGCGCGACCGCTACGGTCGCAGATTCGAATCCTGCCTCTGGCATGGATGTGTGTGATGTCCTTAGGTTAAGTTAGGTTTAAGTAATTCTAAGTTTGTATGGAGTGTAGCCATGTATGGAAGTGAAACATGGACGATAAATACTTTAGACAAGAAGAGAATAGAAGCTTTCGAAATGTGGTGCTACAGAATAATGCTGAAGATTGGATGGGTAGATCACATAACTAATGATGAGGTATTGAATAGAATTGGGGAGAAGAGGAGTTTGTGGCACAACTTGACTAGAAGAAGGGATCGGTTGGTAGGACATGTTCTGAGGCATCAAGGGATCATCAATTTAGTACTGGAGGGCAGCGTGGAGGGTAAAAATCGCAGAGGGAGACCAAGAGATGAATACACTAAGCAGATTCAGAAGGATGTAGGCTGCAGTAGGTACTGGGAGATGAAGAAGCTTGCACAGGATAGAGTAGCATGGAGAGCTGCACCAAACCAGTCTCAGGACTGAAGACCACACCAACAACAACAGGTTCTAGGGGACTGATGACCTCAGACGTTAAGTCCCATAGTGCTCAGAGCCATTTGAGCCATTTATATAAATAAGGGACAGGAGTGGCCCTCACACTAATCCCTGGGGCACCCCGCATTTGCCGTACTCCACTCAGACCCCACATAATAGCCATTCACAATACTGTGAACTTTTGCAGTCAGTTGATAAAGTAAGAGGTGTACCAATTGTGAGCTACTCCCAGCGCTCCATAATGGTCCTACTTCTCGAGCAATATTTTGCGTTCAACACAATCAAACGCCTTCGTTAAATCAAAAAATATGCCTAGCGCTGGAAACCGTTTGTTTAATCCATCCAGAACCTCACATAGAAAAGAGAATATAACATTTTGACGAAGAACTGTTCATTTGATAGTAAATTGCTCTTGTATTGTTCGTTGTTCCGACCATCATCACTAAGCCACCCATCGTTGTTGTTGTGGCCTTCAGTCCTGAGACTGGTTTGATGCAGCTCTCCATGCTACTCTACCCTGTGCAAGCTTCTTCATCTCCCAGTACCTACTGCATCCTACATCCTTCTGAATCTGCTTAGTGTATTCATCTCTTGCTCTCCCTCTACGATTTTCACCCTCCACGCTACCCCGCAATACTAAATTGGTGATCCCTCGATGTCTCAGAACATCTCCTACCAACCAATCCCTTCTTCTAGTCAAGTTGTGCCACAAGCTCCTCTTCTCCCGAATTCTATTCAATACCTCCTCAATAGTTATGTGATCTACCCATCTAATCTTCAGCATTCTTTTGTAGCACCACATTTCGAAAGCTTCTATTCACCTCTTGTCTAAACTATTTATCGTCCACGTTTCACTTCCATACATGGCCACACTCCATACAAATACTTTCAGAAACGACTTCCTGACACTTAAATCTATACTCGATGTTAACAAATTTCTCTTCTTGAGAACCACTGTCCTTGCCGTTGCCAGTCTACATTTTATATCCTCTCTACTTCGACCATCATGTTATTTTGCCCCCAAAATAGCAAAACTCCTTCACTACTTTATGTGTCTCATTTCCTAATCTAATTCCCTCAGCATCACCCGACTTAATCCGTCTACATTCCATTATCCTCGTTTTGCTTTTGTTGATGTTCATCTTATATCCTCCTTTCAAGACACTGTACATTCCGTTCAACTGCTCTTCCAAGTCCTTTGCTGTCTCTGACAGAATTACAATGTCATCGCGAACCTCAAAGTTTTTATTTCTTCTCCGAAATTTTCTTTTGTTTCCTTCACTGCTTGCTCAATATACAGATTGAATAACATTGGGGAGAGGCTACAACCCTGTCTCACTCCCTTCCCAACCACTGCTTCCCTTTCGTACTCCTCGCCTCTTATAACTGCCATCTGGTTTCTGTACAAATTGTAAATAGCCTTTCGGTCCCTGTATTTTACCCCTGCCACCCTCAGAATTTGAAAGAGAGTATTCCAATCAACATTGTCAAAAGCTTTAAGTCTACAAATGCTAGAAAAGTAGGTTTGCCTTTGCTTAATCTTTCTTCTAAGATAAGTCGTAGGGTCAGTATTGCCTGACGTGTTCCAACATTTCTACGGAATCCAAACTGATCTTCCCCGAGGTCGGCTTTTATCAGTTTTTCCATTCGTCTGCAAAGAATTCGCGTTAGTTTTTGCAACTGTGACTTATTAAACTGATAGTTCGGTAATTTTCACATCTCTCAACACCTGCGTTCTTTGAGATTGGAATTATTATATTCTTCTTGAAGTCTGAGGGTATTTCGCCTGTCTCATATATCTTGCTCACCAGATGGTAGAGTTTTGTCAGGATTGGCTCTCCCAAGGCCGTCAGTAGTTCTAATGGAATGTGATCTACTCCCAGGGCCTTGTTTCGACTCAGGTCTTTCAGTGCTCTGTCAAACTCTTCACGCAGTATCATATCTCCCATTTCATCTTCATCTACATCCTTTTCCAGTTACATAATATTGTCCTCAAGTACATGGCCCCTGTATAGACCCTCTATATACTCCTTCCACCTTTCTGCTTTCCCTTCTTTGCTTAGAAGTGGGTTTCTATCACAGCTCTTAATATTCATGCAAGTGGTTCTCCTTTCTCCAAAGGTCTCTTTAATTTTCCTGTAGGCAGTATGTGTCTTACCCCTAGTGAGATAAGCTTCTACCCATCCAGGTAGCTGAAAAACGTTTCCTTGGCAGATTCTTTATTTTGTTTCTGGCCGAAAAGTTGTTTCGGGTTTTGACGTGTCGGCAAGTTCAGTTGTCGGCGCGTCTGAATGCCGTCATTTGATGTGCAGAGGGGGATTTTCTGACGTGACGGTTCTAGCAACCCTACCACAACATAGGTCAGAATTTAATAACGATTGTGGTGTTGCTCACGCTGCTAAATACTGCATTTTCGGGCAACAAGAAAGTCATATTGTGTGGCAGGTGTCATTAGAGCACAGTTCATAAAGTCATTTCATGTAATAATCAAAAATCTAGGCACTCATCTTTTTGTGTTTCCCACGCTGGTCTCGTCGTAAAATCATGGCTCAGTCGTTGAAATTCTAAGGTGGTTATGATTCCAAGCTCGGACGCAAAGAAGGCGTAGATTTTATTCTGCTATATTCAAAAGTTATGTAGATGCGCTTCACAAACCATCCTTGAAGATTACACTTTTGCTGGACACTGGTGATGTAAAAAAATAATCAGCACTCCGAATTTAAGTTACACTTCCTTTTAATTGCTTTTATTGCAGTATCACGTAAACACAAAACATCACTTCACAATACAAAACATACTTGAAAACATCTTCCTCACAGTCACTGTTAAAGTTCACATTTTATAAGCGGACTACAATATGCGTCTTTCCAACATGACGTCCAAGACTTGACCTTCTCAAGGTCCGACTCTCTAACAACTCAACAACTAACTATCGCTTACGCGCCCAAAAATCAGAGTTACAAGTACGTCAAAGATCATAGTGACAAAAGAAAAAAATACACATAAGAATAATATCATTGCAATATAAACATATCGATGTATCAAAAGTGAAATCAAATTTGAATGTTGTCTCAGAAATATGTCAACTACTTTGCAGAAACACAGTAGAATATAGCTGGTATCGAGAGGTTCAGGTGAGGTGTCAGTCCACCCTTGTCCGCCGGTGGGCGGGGGACTGCCAGCTCGGATGGACACGTTACGCGTTACGCGGTCTGAGCACAGCACAGTTGACGCGCTCACGGGCGGGCAGTGGCTGGTCACGCCACGTGGGGGCCGCCGCTCAATACCCGGCGCCGCCACGTCACTTCCGCTGCACTGACCACACCAGCGCCTGCGGTTGCGCCCGTATATGCACCGGCGGCTCGGTTCCCCCACTCCCACACCCACCCCCAGCCCAGCACGCCGTGAAAGGCGCAGTGCGCACACACACACACACACACACACACACACACACACACACACAGAGGCCGCATCTCGCAAGTCTGGCGCCGGCGAAGGGCGTCGACAGGGGGTGGGCCAAAATCTACATCTACATCTACATCTACATTTATACTCCGCAAGCCACCCAACGGTGTGTGGCGGAGGGCACTTTACGTGCCACTGTCATTACCTCCCTTTCCTGTTCCAGTCGCGTATGGTTCGCGGGAAGAACGACTGTCTGAAAGCCTCCGTGCGCGCTCTAATCTCTCTAATTTTACATTTGTGATCTCCTCGGGAGGTATAAGTAGGGGGAAGCAATATATTCGATACCTCATCCAGAAACGCACCCTCTCGAAACCTGGCGAGCAAGCTACACCGCGATGCAGAGCGCCTCTCTTGCAGAGTCTGCCACTTGAGTTTGTTAAACATCACCGTAACGCTTGAGCTGGCTTTGGCCGGCAGATATCAGCAGTCATGCAAATCTGGTATCCGACTTTCGGGAAGTACACGGTGGCCCATTGATCGTGACCGGGCCAAATATCTCACGAAATAGGTGTCAACCGAAAACACTACAAAGAACCAAACTCGTCTAGCTTGAAGGAGGAAACCAGATGGCGCTATGGTTGGCCCGCTAGATGGCGCTGCCATAGGTCAAACGGATATCAACTGCGCTTTCCTAAGTAGGAACCCCCATTTTTTATTACATACTAATGTAGTACGTAAAGAAATATGAATGTTTTACTTGGACCGACTTTTTTCGCTTCGTGATAGATAGCGCTCTAATAGTCACAAACATATGGCTCACAATTGTAGACGAACAGTTGGTAACAGGTAGGTTTTTTAAATTAAAATACGGACCGTAGGTACGTTTGAACATTTTATTTCGGTTGTTCCAATATGATACATGTACCTTTGTGAACTTATCATTTCTGGCAACGCATGCAGTTACAGCGTGATTACCTGTAAACACCACATTAATGCAATAAATGCTCAAAATGATGTCCATCAACCTCAATGCATTTGGCAATACGTGTAACGACATTCCTCTCAACAGCGATTAGTTAGCCTTCCGTAATGTTCGCACATGCATTGACAATGCGCTGACGCATGTTGTCAGGCGTTGTCGGTGGATCACGATGGCAAATATCCTTCAACTTTTCCCACAGAAAGAAATCCGGGGATGTCAGATTCCGTGAACGTGCGGGCCATGGTATGGTGCTTCGACGACCAATCCACCTGTCATGAAACATGCTATTCAATACCGCTTCAACCGCACGCGAGCTATGTGCCGGACATCCATCATGCTGGAAGTACATCGCCATTCTGTCATGGAGTGAAACATCTTGTAGTAACATCGGTAGAACATTACGTAGGAAATCAGCATACATTGCACCATTTAGATTGCCATCGATGAAATGGGGGCCAATTATCCTTCCTCCCATAATGCCGCACCATACATTAACCCGCCAAGATCGCTGATGTTCCACTTGTCGCAGCCATCGTGGATTTTCCGTTGCCCAATAGTGCATATTATGCCGGTTTACGTTACTGCTTTTGGTGACTCACTCTTCATCGCTAAATAGAACGCGCGCAAAAAATCTGTCATCGTCCCATAATTTCTCTTGTGCCCAGTGGCAGAACTGCACACGACGTACAAAGTCGTCGCCATGCAATTCCTGGTGCATAGAAATATGGTACGTGTACAATCGATGTTGATGTAGCATTGTCAACACCGACGTTTTTGCGATTCCCGATTCTCGCGCAGTTTGTCTGCTACAGATGTGCGGATTAGCCGCGACAGCAGCTAAAACACCTACTTGGGCATCATCATTTGTTGCAGATCGTGGTTGACGTTTCACATGCGGCTGAACACTTCCTGTTTCCTTAAATAACGTAACTATCCGACGAACGGTCCGGACACTTGGATGATGTCGTCCAGGATACCGAGCAGCATACATAGCACACGGCCGTTGGGCATTTTGATCACAATAGCCATACATCAACACGATATCGACCTTTTCCGCAACTGGTAAACGGTCCATTTTAACACGGGTAATGAAATGTCGTGTGGCTAGGGCCTCCCGTCCGGTATACCGTTCGCCTGGTGCAGGTCTTTCGATTTGACGCCACTTCGGCGACTTGCGCGTCGATGGGGATGAAATGATGATGATTAGGACAACACAACACCCAGTCCCTGAGCGGAGAAAATCTCCGACCCAGCCGGGAATCGAACCCGGGCCCTTAGGATTGACATTCCGTCACGCTGACCACTCAGCTACCGGGGGCGGACCTAACACGGGTAATGTATCACGAAGCAAATACCGTCCGCACTGGCGGAATGTTACGTGATACCACGTACTTATACGTTTGTGACTATTACAGCGCCATCTATCACAAAGCGAAAAAAGTGGTCCATTAAAACATTCATATTTCTTTACGTACTACACGAATATGCAATAAAAAATGGGGGTTGCTATGCAAAGAAACGCAGTTGTTATCCGTTTGACCAATGGCAGCGCCATCTAGCGGGCCAACCATAGCGCCATCTGGTTTCCCCCTTCAAGGTAGACGAGTTTCGTTCTTTGTAGCTTTTTCGGTTTATGCTTATTTCGTTAGATATTTGGCCCGGTCACGATCAATGAACCACCCTGTAAAGGCGAGAACATACTCCCCAGTTGCATTGACACAGTACGCGTCTAATGACAGTGTACCGGTTATGGTGATAAATCGCAGAGGTCGCGCAAAGCGCAGAAATAGTGTAAATAGCAGCAGTAACAATATTGCGGAAGTTGCAGAAATCGCGGAGGGATACAATTCGTTAACTGCTATTCACAACTGCGACAAATCACAGTTACCGGAAAGTAGTATTCACAGGAATCAGTGATGTCGGAAGTCGCAGTTTAGCCCATCCCTAGTGCAGTGGCTCGCCACGGCAGGCAGATGGGGTGCGCGTCACCAGCTCTGCCCTCCCTCTTCCAGACACCGACGGCGCACAGCTGGAGGTAACGGATGGCGGGAAGCTTCCCCCGCAGCCCGCGAGGGGCGCTGTCTTCGCTGATGGATGCCGCAAGTTGGCCGCTCAAAACTCCACGGAGCGCAAAACTCCCGCCATCCGTCCGTGTCGCGCTCCTCCGGGGCCACAATTTATACGAGTGGGTCCCTCTGCTGCGTTATTTAATTTAATCCGCCGTCGGAAGTCAGCTCCCAATTTGTAACTGCCAGCTTAGTGTTTCGTGATCACGTGCTTCGTAACCGGACTGCTCACATAACACAGCCACGCTACGACAACTACTGTAATCGATGTGACAAACTTCTTCAAATAGCTGTGTGTAGCCTGGGCTCGTACCTTGCGCAGTTATGCGCTGTTTGGAGGCTGACTTGTGTTCCTATTGACAACAGTTCTTTTTTTAAATCATTCGCTGCAAATGTAGACTCAGAATGTTTCACACTGTCCCGACAATAGCACGCGAAGAGCTGGTTAGGTTCACCATTTCCGAGATGTTCATTCGAAGGCGCTGGATCGAAGCAATCTACCCTTTGGCAAAGTAGCTTACATCGTTTCTCCACTTGTTGTGGTATGCGTACTGTAAGACCTTCAGTACACACACCATCAGATTGTTTAACTTGTCGCTCTAACTAAGTAGGCGAGTGTCAGCAATGTGTCTCGTGGTCTTATCGTGGCGTGTTTATCTCCTGCCGTTAGGTCAGACAATAGAAATGCCACTTGCACGCTTAGAGTAGCAGATTGACAGTGACCAACTTTAAACAGAACTTGATTAATTTTCACACACATTTATTAAAATAATAACCAGCATAAAAATTACGTAACTTGGTTCTGGATGCTATTTACAATTGACAATCTGAAGTTCCTTTGGTCTTGGTACGTTAATCTTATTCTCACAAATATCTCTGATACTTGACAAAAGTGTCTATACATTTATCTTCATGGCTATGTACAGGAATATGGTAATCTTATAAGGTGCAGACTGAAACTTGACTATAGACAAACGTAGAACTCGTACAGACTGGTCAGACAAATGCAGACTGACTAATCGGAGGTCTGTACACTCATTGTAATACCTCGCGCATTCAGGTATCACTGCGCGAGTGTGATCCGCGAGGAGAAAAGGTTCTACGTTAGCAGCAATCTCATTGGCTGCGTTACATATCAATACGTGGATTGGCGGAAGCAGAATTTGGTCCGTCCCTATGGCAGCGCCATCTCGTAGTGTGGAGACGGACAAGCACTGCGCCTGCGCTGTTGTGCTTAGCGGGGCGCGATCTAGTGGGAAAGTTGTGTACGCACTGACTACGCGGAAACTATGTACACAACACTTGTGGACCATATCTTCGCTGGAAACGTTGTCCATTTCCCTCAACTGCGCTTGTACAGGGCAGTACAGCTGCCCCTACTGCTGGGTTTTGCGCAGCCTGCAACACATTCAAATACCACATATAAAATTTTCATATTCAGCTGCTCGCTACATGCTAACTACGACGCGTGTTTTTTAAGTACCGTTTTGAAATTAAAAAATGACATGCTAAGATAATAATTTTATTTTTACAGGAAAGCCTGTACCTTAATCTACTTTTCTACATAATTTCTTTGAGCCACTTGTCATAACGTTGTACCAGTTTTTGAATACCCTCCTCACAGAAGTCTGCCACCTGCCTTGTTAACCACTGCACCACCACTGTTTTGACTTCGTCATCGTCTTGAAGACTCTGACCGCAAAGGTGTTTCTTCAAGTGCAGGAGCAGATGGTAGTCACTGTGCGCAAGATCGGGGCTGTACGGAGGATGATCTAGAGTTTCCCATCCAAAAGATGTGATGAGATCTTTGGTCTGATTCGCCACATGCGGACGGACATTGTCTTGCAGCAAAACGATGCCCTTGCTCGACTTCCATGGACTGTTGCTTTGATTCTAGTGTGACGTAGGCCACCAATGTTTCATTTGGCTTAAGAAATCATCACCGTCGTTGTGGTACCGCTCAAGGAAAGTCCATGCACCGTCTAAACGTTTGGTTTTGTGAATACCCGTCAACATTTTCGGTACCCAACGTGCGTACAATTTTCGGTAATTCAAGTGCTGGGTCACAGTGAAATACAAAACACTACGAGCAACATTAGGAAGGTCATCCCGCAAGGAGGAAACCGTAAAGCGTCTGTTTTCTCTCACCTTATTGTCCACTTCCTGAACCAAACTTTCATTAACGACCGAAGGACGCCCACTCCGTTGTTCATCATGCACATTTGTGCGGCCATCTTTAAATACTATCACCCACTTTCTTACCATTCCGTCACTCATAATGTTTTCTGCGCGAACTGCACAGATCTCACGGTGAATATCTACCGCTTTTAGACCTTTAGCACTAAGAAATCTTACAACAGCCCGTACTTCATATTCGGCGGGACTCACGATTAAAGGAGGCATCTTAAACACTCAGTACACAACGTAAACAAGGAAGAATCAGACTGTAACGGCGTCAGTGCGTAGATTAAGGTACAGGCTATCATGTAAAAATAAAATTATTGAAATATCTTAGCACGTCTTTTTTTTAATTTCAAAACAGTACTTACTTAAAAAAGACGCCTCGTATTAACCCTAAAGAAAAAATGAACAGGATATTTATGTAAGAAATGTAATTTAATTAAATTTTCCACTAGAATAAGTTTTCGCTTGAGGCCATTGGTTACGAGTTACTAAAGAAAAACGTGTTTGAAGGTCACTTTTGTACATATTCCTTGAATAATTTGCAGACTGTGGCCTCTAGCGAAAACGTATCCTAATACAAAATTTAACTAGATTCTTCTTCATTTGCTACTACCTTTGCCCTGCAGGTTTCGCAGGGTCAGCAGGGTTACAATCGGAATTGGCATGTTTAATTTGAAGGGGTGGCCAGATGCCCTTCATGCCACCACCCCATACCCCTGGGACGGAATCAGTGTACCCAGCTGTCCGCTTCTAGTGTAACTCATGAAATAGTGCGAATGTGTTTCAAATGTCTGCTAGTCGTGTAACTGAGGCGGGAGTGGGGACCAGCCCGGTATTCACCTAGTCGGATGAGGAAAACTGCCTAAAAACCACATCGAGCCTGGCCACTACACTGGCCCCTCTCGTTAATCCGTTGGGTGGATTCGATCCGGCGCTGGCGTGCTTACCGTAGTTGAGGAATCAGCGTGTTAGTGCTCTCCGATAACCTGGGAAGTCACAAACTTTAACTACGTTAAATTTACTATAAAAATGGCCTGTTCATTTTTTTTGTAGGATTAATAGTTAGCACGTAGTGAACAAAAGAATACGAAAATCTGGTTTTTGGAGGTGTTGAGGGCTGCCCAAAACCCAACAGTAGTGGCAGCTGCGTCACCCTACACTGCTCTGCAGAATTTAAGAAGAACACAGGTATAGCAAAATAGCACATTGACAGCACTGTGGAAATGAACGGAAGTGCGGGAGCAACCACCCAGATACATTATCGAACATGATCGTTTTGGTGATCCAAGTCTTATGGTGTGGGGAAGCAAAACGTTGCACGGATGTACCCACCCCAAAGTGGATCAATGTGGTGCATTAATTGGGCAGTGTTATTCTGACACCGTGCCTCTTCCCCAACTGCGTTGAAATCTGGTCTCGCAGGATAGAGCAGATCAGTTTATGATTGTGGAAGGGGCCGTAATCACTTACTGTCAGTTTCACAAAACACACAAACTTTTATTTTCCTAAGAATCACTCACAGCTTCACTTCTGCCAGCTGTGACGACGGAGCGTAAGTCGTATTTGGGTAGCTCAGACGGTATAGCACTTGCTCGCGAAAGGCAAAGGTCCCGAGTTCGAGTGTCGGTCCAGCACAGTTTTAATCTGCCAGGAAGTTACAATGGGTAAATGACCTAAAACTTGCACCACAAATAGTGCCAAAATGGAAAGTGTTATTGATGTATGGTTGCCACAGAATGGATTTTTTAGTGAAGGGCTCGTATTGTTAGCCAATCAACAGATTGTAGTACTTAGAAAGCTTATTTCTTTGTGCAAGCATGCACTTTTTTAAATGCAACCATGCCTATTGACATTAACAAACTAAATCCAGGGTAAAGTAGAATGTCAGTGAAGTTTGTTAAAGGATTCTACTGCAAGTCGTTTATGTACGAGGGTTGGAACTTAAATAGTGGCCACTATTTATTCACAACCGATACAAAAGAGTTACATGTTTGCATCTGTTACTGTCCTTCAAAGTAGTCACCAGCGTTGTGTAAAAGCCGTTGCCAGCGATGTGGAAGGCGTGGTATACCTTAGCAGATCCTGTTCTGTTGATGGTGCGAATGGGGCGTAAAGCCTGGTGTCAAGAACACAGTACGTGGTCACATGTTATGTTCACGGACGAGTGAGGGTACAGTCTGAACAGTGACTCTCGTCGGGTTTTCATCTGTCGTGAACCAGGTACCAGATACCAACCTCTTAATGTCCTTGAAAGGGACCTGTATGGAGGCCGTGTTTTGATGGTGTGAGGTGGGATTATGATTGGTGCACGTACACCATTGCATGTCTTTGACAGAGGAACTGTAGCAGGTCAGGTGTATCGGGACGTCATTTTACACCAGTATGTCTGCCTTTTCATGGGTACAGTGGGTCCCACCTTCCTCCTGATGGATGATAACGCACGGCCCCACCGAGCTAACATCGTGGAGGAGTACCTCGAAACAGAAGATATCAGGCAAATGGAGTGGCCTGCCTGTGCTCCAGACCTAAACCCCATCGAGCACGTCTGGGATGCTCTCGGCCGACGTATCGCTGCACGTCTCAAAACCCCTACGACACTTCAGGAGCTCCGACGGGCACTGGCGCAAGAATGGGAGGCTATACTCCAGCAGCTGCTCGACCACCTGATCCAGAGTATGCCAACCCGTTGTGCGGCCTGTGATCATATCCCACATTGATGTCGGGGTACATGCGCAAGAAACAGTGACGTTTTGAAGAACGTGTGTTTCGAGACGGTTTTCTCACCAATACCGTGGACTTACTCATCTGTGTCGTGTGTGTTCCCTATGTGCCTATGCTGTTCGCGCCAGTTTTGTGTAGTGCCACGTTGCGTGGCACCACATTCTGCAGTTATCCTTAATTTATGAGCATGAGTGTAATTTATCCTACTTTTAGTCTGCTGATGTCAATAGGCATTGTTCCATTTAAGAAAGTGTATGTTTACACAGAAAATACGCTTTCTGAGTACTATTACAATTTGGTTATTGGCTGACTGCCAATCCATTCTGTGAAAACCGCACATCAATAGCAGTTTCCATTTCCGCAGTATTTGCGGCGCGAGTTTTAGCCTATTCACCCAGTATGTGACTACGCATTGTCCGCCATATGCGGTATAAGACACCATCCTGAAGATTGCCAACGCATGGCCGGATTTGCCACGATTAGAAACGGGCATTGATTGCGTGTGAAAGAAATTTAAAAAAATGGATGTAAAATTTTATTTCCCTTATGAAATAAGGAGTGTTGTAGGTGCAATGTGCATGTACAGAGTCTTTAATATTCTGTCTTGTTAATTTCCTTATGGGTGCTCTACTTACGAGATGAGCTGTTACAGTCGGTAGTCAAGGTATACGAGCTACATCGCCCGCACGTAATGGACGATCAAGGTGATGGAGGCGATATAACAGGTGTGGGTGTCCGGTGGTGGGACGGAGGGAGGCATTGATGAGCGTTCCTCCCTGACTTGAGGGCCACGCCTACTTCTACCCTCCTACCTTTATTGCCGTCGTCAGAGCAGGGCGTAGCCACGAGTAATGTAATGTAGGGCCCCGCTAATGCAGCCGTGACGTCACGCCGAGGACACGCCCTCTCGACGCGTGGCCGAAAACAAACACGTCGGCTTCGCTCATTACGTCACGACCTGCCCCCGCTGCAAACCGGTTGCACTTCTCTCCCTTCTCTTCCGTTCACGTCCGAACTGTTCACCGTCCACGTCTCGGTCCCATACAAGACTTCACTCGGGACAAAAACTTTCAGGAAAGACTTCCCGACGCGTGAAGTTATACACCGAAGGACCAAAGAAATCGTACACCTGCCTAATATCGTGTAGGCCCCCGCGAGCACGCAGAAGAACCGCAAAACGATGTGGCATGGACTCGACTAATATCTGAAGTAGTGCTGGAGAGAACTAACACCATAAATCGTGGAGGTCTGTCCATAAATCCATAAGAGGGTGGAGATCTCTTCTGAACGGCACGTTGCTAGGTATCCCAGATATGTAATGTAATGATAATGTTCACGTCTGGAGGCCAGCGGAAAACTCAGAAGAGTGTTCCTGGAGCCACTCTGTAGCAGTGTAAATTAAACTTTTTTGATATCATAATTTTAAATGGTTGTGGGTAGTTGGGCTTTGTACGTAGATTCCTTGCGAAGTTCTGGACTGATCTGAGTCTTCCTCAAATAAAAGCTATCAACTCAGAGGCCATCTGACATAGAGCTACATGTGCTGTATATTTGCTGAAACTGAATTCGTAATATTTTGATAGGGCGTAAGAAGTCTCTTGATCCTATGGACAACGTTTACCATAAGAGTCAACAATGAGGCAAGTTTTCTTGTAGATTTTTGGCCACCAAGTATTGTACCCTTTTCTGTTTTCATGACAACAACGCTACCATTGTACTACCAGCACTCCAGTATGAGGTCAGTCACCTCACTAATACTACGGTACCGTTCGTGGTTCCTCAGTTTTCTCCTGACAGTGCCAAAATTCCTGCACGGTTTTGTTTACAGCAGAAAGGCAACGCACCCAGAATGTGTTTCCTTTGTGCAGTAAATGGTGAGGTACACATGTTGCTAGAGGCGCTTTACTGACTGTGGAAAAGCGATGCACCTACACAGTTGCACTTCTTTGATGCAATCAATCGAATTTAGTAAATTTTGTCCACGTTTCTGTTGTGTATGATATCGTGCACAATAGTAGGAAAATTGGAGATTTGTGGTAACGACTATGAGTCCAAACTGCTGAGGTCATCGAAAAAAATGGTTGAAATGGTTCTAAGCACTATGGGACTTGCCATCTGACGTCATCAGTCCCCTAGACTTTGAACTACACTACTGGCCATTAAAACTGCTACACCACGAAGATGAAGTGCTACAGACGCGAAATTTAACCGACGGGAAGAAGATGCTGTGATATGCAAATGATTAGCTTTTCAGAGCAATCACACAAGGTTGGTGCCGGTGGCGACACCTACAGCGTGCGGACATGAGGAAACTTTGCAACCGATTTCTCATACACAAACTGCAGTTGACCGGCGTTGCCTGGTGAAACGTTGTTGTGATGCCTCGTGTAAGGAGGAGAAATGCGTACCACCACGTTTCCGACTTTGATAAAGGTCGGATTGTAGTCTATCGCGATTGCGGTTTATCGTATCGCGACACTGCGGCTCGCGTTGGTCGAGATCCATTGACTGTTAGCAGAATGTGGAATCGGTGGGTTCAGAAGGGCAATACGGAACGCCGTGCTGGATCCCAACAGCCTCGTATCACTGCATCTTATCCTGCATGGCTGTAACGGATCGTGTAGCCACGTCTCGATCCCTGAGTCAACAGATGGGGACGTTTGCAGGACAACAACCATCTGCACGAACAGTTCGACGACGTTTGCAGCAGCATGGACTATCAGCTCGGAGACCACGGCTGCGGTTACCCTTGACGCTGCATCACAGACAGGAGCGCCTGCAATAGTGTACTCGACGACGAACCTGGGTGCACGAATGGCAAAACGTCATTTTTTCTGATGAATCCAGGTTCTGTTTACAGCATCACGATGGTCGCATCCGTGTTTGGCGATATCGCGGTGAACGCACATTGGAAGCGTGTATTCGTCATCCCCATACTGGCGTATCACCCGGCGTGATGGTATGGGGTGCCATTGGTTAGGCGTCTCGGTCACCTTTTGTTCGCATTGACGACACTTTGAACAATGAACGCTACATTTTAGATGTGTTACGAACTGTGGCTCCACCCTTCATTTGATACCTGCGAAACCCTACATTTCAGCAGGATAATGCACGACCGCATGATGCAGGTCCTGTACGGGCCTTTGTGGATACAGAAAATGTTCGGCTGCTGCCCTGGCCAGCACATTCTCCAGATCTCTCACCAATTGCAAACGTCTAGTCAATAGTGGCGGAACAACTGGCTCGTCACAATACGCCAGTCACTACTCTTGATGAACTGTGGTATCGTGTTGAAGCTGCATGGGCAGCTGTACCTGTACACGCCAGCCAAGCTCTGTTTGACTCAGTGCCCAGGCGTATCAAGGCCGTTATTGTGGCCAGAGGTGGTTGTTCTGGGTACTGATTTCTCAGTATCTATGCACCCAAACTGCGTGAAAATGTAATCACATGTCAGCTGTAGTATAATATATTTGTCCAATGATTACCCGTTTATAATCTGCATTTCTTCTTGGTGTAGCAATTTTAATGGCCAGTAGTGCATTGTACGTATAACTGTCTAACTCATTTTTCTTGTGATGAAAACATGTGACAGCTGGCCTGTCAAATTGAACGCCATTTTTTTTCATTTTCTTTTCCATACGAAAAATGGCATTAGCCACCCACAGTTACGAATACAACAAATAGAAGAGAAAACAAACGAAAACGATCAAGCCCTTCTCAAGTGAGTCCGCAGCTCGTGGTCGTGCGGTAGCGTTCTCGTTTCCCGCGCCCGGGTTCCCGGGTTCGATTCCCGGCCGGGTCAGGGATTTTCTCTGCCTCGTGATGACTGGGTGTTGTCTGAAGTCCTTAGGTTAGTTAGGTTTACGTAGTTCTAAGTTCTAGGGGACTGATGACCATAGACGTTAAGTCCCATAGTGCTCAGAGCCATTTGAACCATTTGAACCTTCTCAAGTGATGATCTTTCACAATTGATTTCAATGTACGCCTTTTCTGTAGGATTTTCCAAAGATTTTATTTCAAACATCCGTTCTGCTTGCAATAACAAACACAACAACAAAGAATCGGGCAAACCGTACTTTTTTTTAGGCGTTTTCGGTACAGAAGGGTAGGTTAAGCGTCATCGCTATATGCTCGGTGCGTCGACCGCACCCTTACGTCGGAGGGGTTGCCGCACCCCGTCGGCGCTGTGGGCCACGCCCTGTGTGCCAGTGTAACCGGGTAGTCGGCTCGGCTCCACCCGATGCGGGCGGGGGTGGCTTTACGGCGCCGTCGCGTGACGCGCTAGGGGGGTGGGGGTGGCAGGTTGCAGCGGGGGTGGGTCGTGTCGTGACGGCGCGCCGTAAACCCCACCCCCGCCGCCGCCCTAATCACCCGAGAGCCAGCAGCCGAGACACCGCGGGACGGGCTAGCGTCGCATGACACCACGTAACGAGCAAACTAGACGCGGCCCAGCTGCTAGAATTGCCTGTGGACGCATCAGCCATCCATCACGCGTTTCTTTAGAGTGCATGCTTCCTCGACGAATTTCGTTGATGAAATCTTGTCGGGTTATCAGCTGAGTCCTGGCAACGTTTCGGCGAATTTCCTACACGTCATCTTCAGGCGAAACGTCGACCTTCGCTCATTTCTTTCCATTGTAGCCATTGTACCACACACTTCTCCGAAAGAACACACGTTGCGCCCACGGCAGCAGAGACTACAGTCTGGCGACTATATAAAGTAACGAACTGGCACGAATCGAAACTTCGCCTGAAGATGACGAACAGGAAACTTGTCGCAACGTTGCGACAACATAGCGCAACGACTCGACCGATAACGCTATACGATTTCATTAACTGTGCGTTTCATTCGGGGCCGGCCACGGAGTACTACACCTCACAGTAGTCGGCTATGCGAGACGATATAGGCCGAGGTTCGACCTCTGTCGGCTTTGGTCGGTCCTTCCCGGAAATACTCGCTGCAGCGCGACATTTCGTCTGTTGTTTCGGACATATCCGAAAGAACAGATACCATCTTCATATACACTCCTGGAAATGGAAAAAAGAACACATTGACACCGGTGTGTCAGACCCACCATACTTGCTCTGGACACTGCGAGAGGGCTGTACAAGCAATGATCACACGCACGGCACAGCGGACACACCAGGAACCACGGCCGTCGAATGGCGCTAGCTGCGCAGCATTTGTGCACCGCCGCCGTCAGTGTCAGCCAGTTTGCCGTGGCATACGGAGCTCCATCGCAGTCTTTAACACTGGTAGCATGCCGCGACAGCGTGGACGTGAACCGTATGTGCAGTTGACGGACTTTGAGCGAGGGCGTATAGTGGGCATGCGAGAGGCCGGGTGGACGTACCGCCGAATTGCTCAACACGTGGGGCGTGAGGTCTCCACAGTACATCGATGTTGTCGCCAGTGGTCGGCGGAAGGTGCACGTGCCCGTCGACCTGGGACCGGACCGCAGCGACGCACGGATGCACGCCAAGACCGTAGGATCCTACGCAGTGCCGTAGGGGACCGCACCGCCACTTCCCAGCAAATTAGGGACACTGTTGCTCCTGGGGTATCGGCGAGGACCATTCGCAACCGTCTCCATGAAGCTGGGCTACGGTCCCGCACACCGTTAGGCCGTCTTCCGCTCACGCCCCAACATCGTGCAGCCCGCCTCCAGTGGTGTCGCGACAGGCGTGAATGGAGGGACGAATGGAGACGTGTCGTCTTCAGCGATGAGAGTCGCTTCTGCCTTGGTGCCAATGATGGTCGTATGCGTGTTTGGCACCGTGCAGGTGAGCGCCACAATCAGGACTGCATACGACCGAGGCACACAGGGCCAACACCCGGCATCATGGTGTGGAGAGCGATCTCCTACACTGGCCTTACACCACTGGTGATCGTCGAGGGGACACTGAATAGTGCACGGTACATCCAAACCGTCATCGAACCCATCGTTCTACCATTCCTAGACCGGCAAGGGAACTTGCTGTTCCAACAGGACAATGCACGTCCGCATGTATCCCGTGCCACCCAACGTGCTCTAGAAGGTGTAAGTCAACTACCCTGGCCAGCAAGATATCCGGATCTGTCCCCCATTGAGCATGTTTGGGACTGGATGAAGCGTCGTCTCACGCGGTCTGCACGTCCAGCACGAACGCTGGTCCAACTGAGGCGCCAGGTGGAAATGGCATGGCAAGCCGTTCCACAGGACTACATCCAGCATCTCTACGATCGTCTCCCTGGGAGAATAGCAGCCTGCATTGCTGCGAAAGGTGGATATACACTGTACTAGTGCCGACATTGTGCATGCTCTGTTGCCTGTGTCTATGTGCCTGTGGTTCTGTCAGTGTGATCATGTGATGTATCTGACCCCAGGAATGTGTCAATAAAGTTTCCCCTTCCTGGGACAATGAATTCACGGTGTTCTTATTTCAATTTCCAGGAGTGTATGTTATGTGGACATGTGTCCGGAAACGCTTACTTTCCATGTTAGAGCTCATTTTGTTACTTCTCTTCAAATCACATTAATCATGGAATGGAAACACACGGCAACAGAACGTACCAGCGTGACTTCAAACACTTTGTTACAGGAAATGTTCAAAATGTCCTCCGTTACCGAGGATACATGCATCCACCCACCGTCGCAAGGAATCCCTGATGCGCTGATGCAGCCCAGGAGAATGGCGTATTGTATCACAGCCGTCCACAATACGAGCACGAAGAGTCTCTACATTTGGTACCGGGGTTGCGTAGACAAGAGCTTTCAAATGCCCCCATAAATGAAAGTCAAGAGGGCTGAGGTCAGGAGAGCGTGGAGGCCACGGAACTGGTCCGCCTCTACCAATCCATCGGTCACTGAATCTGTTGTTGGGAAGCGTACGAACAGGAGCTCCATCGTGCATGTAAAGGCACATGCTCTAGCAGCACAGGTACAGTATCCCGTATGAAATCATGATAACGTGCTCCATTGAGCGTAGGTGGACGAAACTAAAATGAGCTCTAACATGGAAATTAAGCGTTTCCGGACACATGTCCACATAACATATTTTCTTTATTTGTGTGTGAGGAATGTTTCCTGAAAGTTTGGCCGTACCTTTTTGTAACATCCTGTATAGTTAAGGCTCACCAGCCATTTGACCATCTTCTCCTGCGCGGATGCACTAACAGTGCCCGAACTCTTACGGGAATCGACGGTAAAGTCGCGAGTAAATAGTATGATGGCAGGGGCGCTATGAATATAGTGCGGGACAATAAAGTTGTGAATGTGGGTCTCACGGGAGGCGTGCCAGAGATAAGTCCCTGCAGTCGCACTATCCTCTGTGTCCTCGGTGGCTCAGATAGAACCGGCGCGGTAGCTCAGCTTGCTCGGTCAGAAGGTCAATTTGAAAATTACAAAGATCTTTAAAGGCTTTAGTTAAAAATAAGTGTATACAGTAGGCTTCACTATTAAGAACATCTTTTTTCTTGTACAAATTAACTGTGCTATCCGAAATGACTAAATGCACTAACTTCTTTTTAATAGAAGGCACTCTGTTGCACTGTTTAAAGTTTACGTACGCCTTCACATAATCAGGGATAATGTCTTTATCTAGGCACTGTTGATTAAAGTCAATAGCCATACCTGCTTTCACAATTTTTAATTTGATGTCCATATACCTAGATGCAGCTTTTGATACCTCGGCAGGCAAGAATTTCAATATTTTAAACATAGCTGCGCAACAGCAACGGTTCCACGTAATAAGATTAAAAACAGCCGACCAGTTGCAAAGGATAAAGTAATCTTTACCCAGGTTTCGATAGATTTAAATCTATCTTCTTCAGAAGGCGGCAGTATTACATTAACATGGAGTGATATGTCATTGTCGTTTTTACAAATATCTGCATAGCTCCATTAGTCCAAATAAAATATGGCCCTGAGAATAGGGTTTGTCAGACAAATAAAAATAAGTACATGGAAGTTGGAGAGCGCATAAGCAAGTTTAGCTACCCTCTGTAATAAAATAACTGAGTGAACGGATCAATAAAGAACCTATATGGGTGTCATAAGACGTCCGCCACGAACAAATGCAACTAACAATATAGACCAAAATGAGATTTAAAAAAAAATGGATAGAGCGTCTGCCATGTAAGCAGGAGATCCCGAGTTCGAGTCCCGATCAGGGCACACATTTTCAACTGTTCCCGTTGACTTATATCAACGCCTGTATGCATCTAAGGTATTTCATTTCATTGTAAATACATTTCATCTAATTTAGCTAGCGCAGGATAAACAGTGTGCGATGCGCAGTGACCAACTTTCGTTCAAAGCGCTGGGGGAGTTCTTTCATTTGTTCGAAAGGGAGGGCCAATTAGTGTCTTCCACCTTTCGGCCAGTAGGCGATGACAGAATCGAGGCACGCAAAAAATGGTTCAAATGGCTCTGAGCACTATGGGACTTAACATCTGAGGTCATCAGTCCCCTGGAACGTAGAACTACTTAAACCTAACTAACCTAAGGACATCACACACATCCATGCCCGAGGCAGGATTCGAATCTGCGACCGTAGCGGTCGCGCGGTTCCAGACTGTAGCGCCTAGAACTGCTCGGTTATAGCGGCCGGCTCGCGGCACGACTTTGCAGTCTTCCTCAAACGATTTTACATAAACTATATGGTAAAAAATTTCACTTTTTGTTTGCTTGTAGCTTTACAAATCATGTTCATGATGATGTGTCCATCATTTCGTCAATGGTCATAGTTATTTTTATATTCACACGAATGTAGGCCTCTGCGCGAAATTCGAAGAAGTTTGGACTGAAAAATAGCGGTCGCTATGATTTTTCTGTCTGGTGCATATTACATAATATGTTGTTGGATAAGAAATTCAGCTAACATATTGAATTTTTCTTTAGACTTGGGCATAGGTACCTATTTGTGACCAATCTCGAGAAAATTTATCTGATGCAGCCCACTCAATTGCGATCGCGCTGCGCCGGCGCCAAAGCCAGAGCGAAATATCCACAGCATTCCTCATAATTCATAAACGATTTCAGATATGGAAATGAGAGTTTGGCAAATGATAGCAGGCGAAGAGGAGAGTACTTTGCAATACGGTTATTGTGTAAAACGTCATTATCTACTGTGTTATTCCAATAGCTACTGACTGTTCCGTTGAAAGAATGTACTTTTTAGGTGCGATCGACAGCTGGTGAAACGAGAAATGCGATGCGTTTTGGAACAACACCACCACCACTACCGCTTATAATTTTAATTAATATTATGTTTATACTGGTTGCTGGTGACGAGGAGGAAAGTTAGTTATTAGAATTTTATTAATGATCTCATTCAAAAGCAGCCATATCACAGTCACCACAGTCTCTCAAGAAAATTGTAATTAAGCTTTACTTGTTCAATCAGCATCGGACGATAACTCTCCTAGTCCGCAGTCTCGATGATTCGAAGCGATCTCCAATCCTGTGTAAATAAAATGTCTCGGTTTTCTTGCGTTGCGTAGTCAGTCGGGAGACCTCAGATCAAGCGGAAAGTTTGCTTTGATAGAGTTTAATTATCCGATGAAATAATGGAGCTCTTGGATCTAATAATTGCAGGTTCGTTTCATCGGAAGTTCCCTTCTGATTACCAACGAAACGACACCTCCGTGCAAATTTCCAATTCGAGAATACATATATAATGAAATTCTTTACGTTTGGCAACGGCCTTGCCGCAGTGGATACACCGGTTCCCGTGAGATCATCGAAGTTAAGCGCTGTCGGGCGTGGCCAGCACTTGGATGGGTGACCATCCAGCCGTCATGCGCTGTTGCCATTTTTCGGGGTGCCGCACTCAGCCTCGTGATGCCAATTGAGGAACTACTCGACCGAATAGTAGCGGCTTCGGTCCAGAATACCATCATAACGACCGGGAGAGCGGTGTGCTGACCACACGCCCCTCCTATCCGCATCCTCCTCTGAGGATGACACGGCGGTCGGATCGTCGCTGTAGGCCACTCGTGGCCTGAAGACGGAGTGCTTTTTTTACACACCTTCGATGTAAATGCTCAGTATATATTTTCTTGAGTAGCATGCAATATATTTTCGATCTCTTTCTTCCGGTAATCTCGATAGCAAAATTACAATTATTCAATGCGGCTAATCGGCACGGAGAAGATCCTAGAAGTCCCCTCGACACACCAGAGAGAATATTACAAAGAGTAATTATGCGCTCACGGAATAGTAATAGTACTGTACTACTTTGTGCATCGATTCTGCGAGTATATATAGATGGTCAAGCAGGAAACGTAATTCACTCATAGAATTGAGCAGGTATCATTAGTAGAATATAAAGAGAGATTATTCGCTCTCCCAACACTCCCTTCTGTTGCGTTCATTGTTATGAAAAGGCGACAGAAAAAGAACACACAAAAGCGACTGTAGTTAAAGTAGTATCTTAATAACGCAGGTACATGAAATACGAAGTGATAATAGCGTTTTATCTGCAAATTTCAAAGATCACAGCGAGATTTTAGGTTTTCTGCTTGAGAAACTGCGGCGATAAGGCTGTCAGTAAGATTTCGTTAGCTAGTAAATGGCGACTTATATACCAGGCTGGAACTATTTACTCCTCACTTCAAAACAAAGCATTTCAGCGATTTTCCTGAAACTGAGAAATACTGACAGGACTTTCTTACAGGTTATGTGAAGGTCAAGTAACTTTCAGTGCGTCAATTGTATTTTATTTGTTTACACAGCTTTAATCACTGAAGATGAAATGTAGATTAATATCCTCCCACTCGACAAGGCTGGGAATTTCATAGGCGTCAGAATCAACTAGAACGACGGTTACATTTTTCTATTTTTTGCATCGTCAGTGTACTCCCGCCGGCCGGAGTGGCCGAGCGGTTCTAGGCGCTACAGTCTGGAACCGCGCGACCGCTGCGGTCGCAGGTTCGAATCCTGCCTCGGGCATGGATGTGTGTGATGTCCTTAGGTTAGTTAGGTTTAAGTAGTTCTAAGGACTGATGCCCTCAGACGTTAAGTCCCATAGTGCTCAGAGCCATTTGAACCAATTGAAAAAAACATAAAGATGTCCAAATGTGTGTGAAGTCTTAAGGGACTTAACTTCTAAGGTTATCAGTCCCTAAGCTTACGCACTACTTAACCTAAATTATCCTAAGGACGAACACACACACCCATGCCCGAGGGAGGACTCGAACCTCCGCCGGGACGAACCATTTGAAGTGTACTCCATTTCAACTTTTGGTAGTTTTTTGAGGACCCATACATACCCCATAACATTTTTTGTTCAAATTTCAGGCTCACCACTCGTGCTTTTAAGCCGCCATAGCATATTCGTCCGCAGTTTTCATATAAGTCTACCCTTTTCATAAATTTTTGCCTTGTTCTTCTCAGTTTATGATCGTAGACCTTTTACATAACACTTGGCGCTCAGGGAACCAAATCTCGAATTTTCATTCAAATAATCTTCAGGAGGCTGCTACGGTCGCAGGTTCGAATCCTGCCTCGGGCATGGATGTGTGTGATATCCTTAGGTTAGTTAGGTTTAAGTAGTTCTAAGTTCTAGGGGACTGATGACCTAAGATGTTAAGTCCCATAGTGCTCAGAGCCATTTGAACCATTTGAATCTTCAGAAGGGCCACTCCATACAATTTTCATCTTTATCTGTAATCTCCTTTAAACTTAAGCGTGTTTCCTTTGCAGTCAACAGAGATTATTGCGCTCTATTCGCTTCACAGCATAACGTCTACACATTACGCATGGGCCATATCTACCAAATGGTTCAAATGGCTCTGAGCACTATGGGACTTAACATATGAGGGCATCAGTCCCCTAGAACTTAGAACTACTTAAACCTAACTAACCTAAGGACATCACACACATCCATGCCCGAGGCAGAATTCGAACCTGCGATCGTGTCAATCGCGCAGTTCCGGACTAAAGCGCCTAGAACCGCTCGGCCGCCGCGGCCGGCCCATATCTACCGTATCGTCTGAAACTTCCCCTTTTTGAACAATTATACATGACTGTTCTTAAACTGACACACAATATTTTGTTAGCGCAACGCAATCTGACTTTCAAAATTCCCTACAAAAGAATGGCCCTGACTAACATTAAACTATACCTTTCACAAATCACTTACCTCACAAAAATCTTCGCTGCTCAAGCTACTGCAATACAGCGAGCGCCACTACTGCCAGCTAAATAAAAGATTCAAACTATGGAAGGCACTAACTACTGACAGGGATAGTTAGCAAATGAAAGATATTAATAGAGAACAAACAATGTATTTACCTTGATATGATCATATATAAATATAGCAGTTCATGACAAATTTCAAAACTCCGCCATCTCTCTCCCCACATCCACCACTGCTGGCGGCTCACCTCCAACTGAGCAACGCTACGCGCTGTTCACAGCCAGCTGCCTAACACTACAATGGCGAGTATTACAACAATGCAAAGCAGCCACAGACTGCACACCGCACAGCCAGTGATTTTCATATTGAGCGCTACATAACGTTGCCAATAAGAAAACATAAACAGCCTACTTACATAGAGAAAACATAAACAGCCTACTTACATAGCCCCCATGCTCCCCACAAAAAATTTTACAAATTGGATTGGGCAGTGGCCAATACAGATTTGAAAAAAATTTTTCATAATTACAATAACAAAGAAATCAAATGCACACACTTATTGATACAACGTTGGTCAAAAGCTAAAATTTTGTCACAGTCCATAAAGACAGTCCTGATCATTCATTACGGTAAAATATAGTGTTTTTCTCAAAGTCTGAGCAGTAGAAGAAAATGCACACGGAAGTAGTGGATTTCCATGCAGTCTTGAAGAAGTAGTGTTGTCCTTCCAACGGAAAGACAGTGCTGACTCTCGACATGCAGACAAGTATTGGGTCACAACAGAGTAAACCCACAGCAGAGTCATTCGAAGTTTTGATGAATATTGGTAGGTAGGTCATCACAGAGCAGACCCACTGTAGTCCTGGTAGAGATTACGGTATTGGTGGGCCACCAGAGGTGCAGACCCACTGTAGTCCTTGTAGAGATAATGGTAATGGTGGGCCATCAAAGATGCAGACCCACTGTAGTCCTTGTAGAGATGGCCAGCAGCCATCTGTTGCGATTGTGCAGGTGCACATTCACCATCGAAGAGTCTTGCGGAGAATATAGCAAGTCCATAAACCACCACTTGTGCACTCACAAAGTTTTTGGAATTGTCCTTAGAACCAGCAATGCTGTTATCCAGTCCCTTGCTGTATTATTAACACACGTGCAAACACTAACAGTCCCTACTTCTCACATATTGTCCATATACTATGACCAACAGAAACGTGTGCAGTGAAATGTAACTTACAAGTTAATAATATGATGAATGGTGACAATTACAATTTTATAACATAAGAATACAATAACAAAGGTACAAAATACATCATTAAAGAACATAACAATACAGATAACATTTGTAGCAAAACAGGCTTTACAAAAGAATCGAACTAACATATACATCAGTGGAATTATGACATGAGTACATACATAAAAGATCACAATAACTTTTGAAACATCAACTTCACACATGAGCATTAAACAGAACAGAATTAATAATATCTAACATCTTTACAAAGTAAATAACGCATTATTAATGCCAATTATATTCGAGGATAACAGTATTCCTCATCATAGTGAATGTAGCTTAATATTAAAAGAAGAAAAAATTCTATGAAACTACACAGAGGCAGGAAGAAAACAAATACACAAGGGTACACAAACACATAGTGGGATAACACCAATAGGAAAGGACAGGGTTTGTTTCATTGCAGTATTTTGCAAACAAAACTGTCTTTGCTTCTTGGAGATCTCCCTTCATTCATCATTATTCCCAAAAGTCCTATCTAAGCCTGCCTTCTGTATTTTGTTCACATCCTCTGTCAAAAATAGTTTTTCTCTCTGCTTTCTGTATTCTGTTCACATCCTCTGTCAATAATAGTTTTTCTCCACTGTACAGTATCCTTTTTATTTTGCCAGACCATTTTCTGATAGCTTCTCAATGCATTTCTTATAAATTTATAATAGTTAGTTTCTTATATAGTCTCCTCTTAAGCTAACTTAAATCTACTGAGCTCAGATACTAAACTAAGGGACGAGGTAATGCAGCAGCACATAACAAATTAACACAAACAGCAATGCAAAAAAAAAAAAAAAATGGAAAATTGCAAAGCAAGCTACAGTAAATATAAATTACCAAGCAATGCAACATTACAACTAATATGAGCCAATGTACAGTAACAAGAAAAATAAGTCAGTAGTAAAACTAGCTTAACAGAGTAACACAATTTAAAATTCAGTAGCACTATGCCTGGCAAACAGCAGCAGCAAATATAAAAAATATAAAACTTATATCTATACATGAGAAAGCTCAAGCAGAAAAGATATTACAGTAAAAACAACAATTCAGATAAGGGAAGTGTATATTCACATCTTAATGTCTATGTAAATTAAAGTGGTGCACCACAACAACTTATTATAAAAAAAATATTACCATGAACTTGAAAAGAAAATTATGTGTCCAGTTACTGTTACTAGTCCCTTCTTATTGTTCTTTCCTTTCCAAGTGTTCCTTTTTTTTTTTTAAAGAATGTGGATTACAAAATTATCATTTAATAGATCTGTTGACAGAAAGTGTTCACATTAGCAAATGCATCTAAGTTTATTTTATAAAACTAATGCTGTAACACAGCTGGAAAACAGGTATCAAATGAAATAAGCAATTACGCAAACCAAAGCATAAAAATATCATTCAATAGTCATGTGACATTTCATAAGTTAGTAGAAATTCTCTCAACTCTCGTAGAAAGACGCTTGTCGTAATCAGGTGTGCAGATGTAAAAATATTTCTCGTCATTTCATTAGGCATTTCAGTAAATATCATAAATTACGAGCTCCACAGTATGCTTTCAACAAGGAAATGTCAATAGCGAGTATAATGGCCTCCCCTTTTTTTTCTACCTGTGCCACTGAAAGGCTAATGGCTATTTTTCGGGCGGCTGTCGCCCAGGTGGGTGCCCGCGACGCATTACGTGCAGGTGGTCACTTAACTTTCTTACGAAAATATTTACGACAGCAGTTTCCGCTACAGTGACAGTTTCACATAAAAATATTTCACAGGTCAAGAATTAGCGTTGCAAATCTGTAGAAAGAAAATTCTATAAATATAAGTGTCCAAATAAAATATTCGTCAGCATTGTGATACAGTCACGCATTTACGCACATTTCATAACTCTTAAAGCACGATTCTTGGTTTCCAACATACTTCCTATTCCTCATATGCGGTAGCCTCATCTTATTGATCATAAACATATCTCAACAGCATAGTACACATCATCGTCGTAATAATATCATAACATCTCAGTCAATTCTCACAATCGTCGTAGCTTCCTCCAATAATTTCAAAGCCTAAAAAGAATTCTCTGCTCATTTAAATAGTGTCACCTACCTCAAACGTACTTTAAAAATCATGATCTCATACCAAATACATCATTCAAAGCTCTCATAGTATCACAATGGGTCCAAAAAAATATGAACAGTTCACAAAGTACAGACAAAATACAATTTCATAAGTGTGAAGTAATCCAACTCTGTAATTGCGTAAACATCTGTCACTGACGTAGTAAAAAGAATGTTTGTTTCTCTGTCAAATAATCAGATAGCTGTGTAATTCTGTGTTAGAGAAATATGGTACCGAAGTGTAAAGTTGTATAAGCAAATACCATATTAGCTAGGGCTCTTTGTGCTTGCCAAACACATGGTACACAAAGTAAGCGTGTACCCCCCTGAGGATTATTGTAATTATACCCTCAGGTGTTACAGATTACAGCAATGGAATGAAATGTATCACGGAAAACTTTCTTTGTAATTCAAAAATCTTTAAAAATAAATGTTTTAAGTACAAAATTAATCACTCAAATACGTGTCCTGTAGCGCTATATATGCGTCTTGCTGTAAGATAATCTCTGTGGAAGTGTCGTAGTTATCGTCCTCCGAAAGCTAAGTTCTGCAGAAGACAATGTACTTACCTCATGATAAACGAAAGTGAAATGCTTTGCGTATAGATATCTTAGTTATTACGCTTATTGTTGTGGTGAAGAACGTACTGTGCTGTAACGTATTGTTGTGCTACGGAAAACCCAGTCTCATTGTAGCTATACTACAAAAGTTACTACTAAAACATGTTTTACTTTCCAGAATAAAACAGAAAAACTGTGCAGATATAAAACAGAAACACCGCAATAGCAACACTGTATATTGTCACTCATTAGTAGCGTCGTGATAAAATCGTGTAGCTGTCACATAAACTAACCACTGTGTCATCTGGTATCTCACAGAAAGTACTTTAAATCCAGAATATATTTTCAAGTAAACCAAAATGTTGCATTAAAATCTCATTAGCAGTACCAGTATATGTTTTAAGTATGTGAGCCTTATGGTCATTACGTAATCATGCCACTAACAAACAAGAATGTACACACACAATAACGATGTGTCGTCAGTTCACTATAACAATGCATTCGTAATTTCTGTTTAAAAATGTTCTCTAGGTTCTAGACTGGATATTTAACTTCAAACATTGTTGTATGTTAACAGCTTCTTAAGTCTGACACAGCATACTAGTAATGTAAAGTGAAAAGTTTTATGGCAAAGACAAAGTTAAAAAGCAGATTATCTTTCAATAAACGGTTTTACATGTGAAGTGTGGTGAAATACTTTACTCTTCATAGTACTCAGAGTTTGAACTTGAATGCAATTGTCATCTGGTATACGTCGGTAAAGAATACTGGAATTTTTTTCTCAAGGTTAGCGTCAATGTTATTTTTCTCTGAGCCAGCCAGCGCACGTGGGTGCCTGCGGCGCGAGTCATTGTCTGTCTCTTTGTTGGCGCGCGTTGTTATTGGGATTAGGAGACCTAACTTCTACAAATTCACGTTGTCGAAAGTGCCCTGCTCTGTTTGAATCCCGCCAGTTCTGATGCAATTCAGGTCTGTCGTTACGATCACATCGTCTGTCGTCATGTCGGTAGTTCCTGTAGTTTCTTTCTTGTCGGTTAAGTGGTGGAGAATTTTTCCCTGAATCGTAACTGCGCCCTGAACTGTTGCATCTGAAGTTATTGTGTCTCCCTTGATAATAATTATTTTGGTTCCCATATTGTCTGTTTCTCTGATTGTCTCTGTGATAGTCACTACCGCGGAGAGGTGATCTTTCCCTGTAATTATTACTACTCTGCCAACGGTTGTCGTACGGGTGGTGTCTATTTTGGTCACGATTTGCGTTGTAAGAATAGACCAGTCATGTTCGGTTATTGTTTCTGTCGTCACGGAATTGTGACGGATGTGACCTGTAATTGTTGTGTCCTTGTTTTCGCGTTCCGCGATTATCAGTGTCAATTTCTAGTTCTTGTAACAGTCCCTGAACAGCTTCAATGTCGTCTTTGCAACGTCCTGCTAAAATAATATGCTGTAAATGTTCAGGTAATTTGATTAAGCAAATGCGGATGAGTTCTGAGGGGCTGTATGGGTTTGACAGGTACTGATTCTTGTGCAACATGTCTTCAAAATATTTCACAAGACTGGAGAATTCAGATTGTTCGAAATGTTTCATCATTATGATACCATGTTTTACTCGGTCTTGTGTGGCGTGAGACCAATATGCTGAGAGGATGGCATGGTAAAATTCTCCTTCACTGTGGCAATCGTGAATGACCGATCGCATTCTTACAGCTGGTTCATTCTCTAAGTAGCCACACATAAATTCTAATCTGTGTTCCAACGACCAGTTGGGAGGAAAACAATGAGAGAATTGATGGAGCCATGCTTGTGGATGAATGTCGTTGCCAGAATTCTTAAATGTTTTGAATTTACGTGTAGTAATGAACAGCTTATAGTCAAAATCGTCATGTCGGCAAGTCGCATGTCGGTCATTGTTAGGTCGTGTCGGCCGTTCCATCTCAAAATTCGGTGCACATTGCCAATTTCTTTCATAACTTCCGAAATGCCCTGTGTTATTATTTTGCGGCTTTTCCGTGTTTCTAAGTCCCTCTTCCCGTGTTGGAGCGCGAGTGTCCTCTGAAATACGTAATTCTTGTATTACCTGTGTCAGCTGATCTTGTACTTCCCGGATTTCTCTTTGGTGTTGTGTATTAATTTGATTCTGATTTTGTTTGAATTTTCTTATTTGTTCATACTCTTCTGTGTCAGTGAAGGCTACGGGTCTTGTGTCATTCAGATCATCATCTACCTTTGTAGATAAGTTAGTGACCTGATCCGAAAGTTCGGCTACTTCCTCCGATAGTGTACTTATTTCTTCAGTGTGTTTTTCTGAACCAAGTTTCAGAGTATCTACTGTGTCCTTAAAGTTTTCCTGAGTTTTTGCAAGTTGCGTAACCAAATCGGTAGATGCAACTGAGTCAATTTTAGCTTGCAAGGTCTCATGATTTTCATGAACAATAGTTTGCAGTTCTTTTATGGCTGCTTCGTGATTCTGTAATACATTTTCATGACGCGAAAAAATAGGTTGGAAATGCTCACAAATTTGTGTTTTTACGTCATTACAGACCTTTTGACATTTCGATTCGATGTTATGTAACTCAGTGGTTAAATCTTCACGTGTTTTTTCAAGTGTAGTGTCTAACTTTTTGAGATTTTGTTCCACTGTGTCTAACTTTTTGAGATTTTGTTCCACTGTGTCTAACTGTTGCTGTGTTTGTCTCTGGTGTTGTTCCATTGTGTCTAACTTTTCAAGCTTTTGTCCCATTTGTTGCATTAATTGTAATAACAATGCACTGGTGTCTGAAACATGTTCCTCAGTGCTTTTCGGCAGTGAAGTTGCACCGGCAACATTCACATTTTGACAAGCAGAAAATGTGTCTTGACTCATTTGAGAAAACGGTGAGAACCCAAAACCTGAGTCTACAGTATTTGCAAAATTGTGTCCTGTCATTCCCGATTCCTGAGGCAAGCTGGTGCCGACCGATCGATCGATAATGCGTCCCTCTTCACTAATTGTTTCACTGTCCACGCCATTATTTGACGCCCGCTCCATTTCCCTATGCACAGTTACCAAATTACTACTTTGAATGTCTGTTAATTCATTACTCTGCGGCGCTATCACACTGCTTTCGTCTTCACTGTCATTTCTCAGTTTTCTTTGGAGCCTAGTATTACGTTTTTCACACGCCATTGTTGTCACAGTATTTCACACGATAACACAGAAAAGCGCAATTTGAAGAGCAAAATAAAATAACATAGCAATGGAAATAATGTCTACTTAATTGCCAGCGCAGCTGCGAAATACTTGGTGCAAATCTACGTGCATGCCACAACTGTTTTACTGTACAGCAATGAAAAACTACAACTACAAAGGAAATTCTCTCTATAATTACGCGCTAGCAATAAACAATAGCTACACTAATTACACAAACTACAAGAAAAAAATCAGAAGATTCCAGTGAGGTATCCTAGGCTAAGGGTCGACATATGAAACTTCCCCTTTTTGAACAATTATACATGACTGTTCTTAAACTGACACACAATATTTTGTTAACGCAACGCAATCTGACTTTCAAAATTCCCTACAAAAGAATGGCCCTGACTAACATTAAACTATACCTTTCACAAATCACTTACCTCACAAAAATCTTCGCTGCTCAAGCTACTGCTATACAGCGAGCGCCACTACTGCCAGCTAAATAAAAGATTCAAACTATGGAAGGCACTAACTACTGACAGGGATAGTTAGCAAATGAAAGATATTAATAGAGAACAAACAATGTATTTACCTTGATATGATCATATATAAATATAGCAGTTCATGACAAATTTCAAAACTCCGCCATCTCTCTCCCCACATCCACCACTGCTGGCGGCTCACCTCCAACTGAGCAACGCTACGCGCTGTTCACAGCCAGCTGCCTAACACTACAATGGCGAGTATTACAACAATGCAAAGCAGCCACAGACTGCACACCGCACAGCCAGTGATTTTCATATTGAGCGCTACATAACGTTGCCAATAAGAAAACATAAACAGCCTACTTACATAGAGAAAACATAAACAGCCTACTTACACGTCTACTATAAAGGCGAACGTGGCGGACGTGGGTAGCAGTTCGCTATACACAACGCCTACATTTCCAGAAAATTACAATTGTACAAACGCGCATATGTAATTGTCCTGCTAGAAATCTACGCGCATGCGCAAAATTGAACACAAGTATCGTATCGAGTGGACACATCTTAAGGCCAACCTCACCATCCTCTTGTTGTTGCTGTGGTGGTCTTCAGTCCTGAGACTGGTTTGATGCAGCTCTCCATGCTACTCTATCCTGTGCAAGCTGCTTCATCTCCCAGTGCCTACTGCAACCTACATCCTTCTGTATCTGTTTAGTGTATTCATCTCTTGGTCTCCCTCTACGATTTTTACCCTCCACACTGCCCTCCAATACTAAATTGGTGATCCCTTGATGCCTCAGAACATGTCCTACCAACCGATCCCTTCTTCTAGTCAAGTTGTGCCACAAACTCCTCCCCAATCCTATTCAATACCTCCTCATTAGTTATATGATGTACCCAGCTAATCTTCAGCATTCTTCTGTAGCTCCACATTTCGAAAGCTTCTATTCTCTTCTTGTCCAAACTAGTTATCGTCCATGTTTCACTTCCATACATGGCTACACTCCATGCAAATACTTTCAGAAACGACTTCCTGACACTTAAATCGTAACATACCTGAAATTTTCCTTTCCTCGCGGAGATGGTAAACACGTGTGTTCTGAAGAGAGTGGGGATGGGTGTCGAGGACTGGGTATATATTACAGTTATTTGAGAGTGTTCTTGACCCTGTGGGTGGTGTTAATTTGTAGGAACGCTAGAGACGTGGGGCAGTAGACGACCTTACTTGCCGGAACGGCTGGAAGTGCGACAAAACACGGCGCAGTCGACCCACGTGGTCGCAGCCGGTGTGCCAGTTGTGGCGAGTATTTCCGGACGCCTGACTATCGATCCATCGACCCGCGCCGCCAGAGGCGAGACCCGTAGAGCTGTCGGCCGTGACTGTGTGTGTGTGGCGGGCTGCCTACGCAGCAAGCAAGAGCCTTCCCGGAACACACGAGCTGGGGTATTTCTAAACCGCCTGCGGCCTTTCCAATTTCTCTTCCTTTCATTCAAAAGTACACACGTACTCTCCGTGCACGCATCCGGGCCAGAGAGTTTGCGACGTAATAGTCATGAGTGGCCTCGGTTCTTTGTCAGTTTGACTCGATTTTGTCAATACTGTAATAACAGGACAGGCCTCTTCATGCCGTGAAATTTCATTTCGTTTCGACCTCTCTTTCTGGGCGCTTCACATTGTCAGGCAGCGTATTTAGAACACTTTAAAAGAAAGGGAATTTTGTGTATATACAAGGTGTAGGCGGGTGGTTTTTTCCACCCTGTAGAAACTCTAGAGATTGATCGATACAGCAAAAAAAAGCTCTAATGAACTCGTGTCCGCAAATGCATGGTTTACATGCTAGGGACCATTTATTCAATCATACTTTGTTACACAGCCATCGGCCTTGCCGCAATGGTTACACCAGTTCCCGTGAGATCACCCAAGTTAAGCGCTGTCGGGCGTGGTCGGCACTTGCATGGGTGAACATCCAGGCCGCCATGCGCTGTTGCCATTCTTCGGGGTGCACTTAGCCTCGTGATGCCAATTGAGGAACTATTCGACCGATTAGTAGCGGCTTCGGTCAACATCATTACGACCGGGAGAGCGGTGTGCTGAGCCCACGCCCCTCCTATCCCCATCCTCCCCTGAGGATGACACGGCGGTCGGATGGTCCCGATGGGTCACTTGTGGCCTGTAGACGGAGTGGTAAATACTCTGTTACACAGGCTGTGGTCCAATATGCCCTGTACCGTGCAGCCACAGATACAGTATTCATGGTTTCTTCCTAGAGGGTGGTACTGTTCCTCATATGTCATGCCCTAGCGCCCTCTCCTGCCATATTAATTGGTAATGCTGTGTCCAGTACAGGTCTCTTGCTGACTCATCTTGTAGTGGATGTAATACAGCGTGGTACACAATGGTTCCGTATTGGAATCGAGAGCTCGCCGACATGGTGTTTACTTACGGAAAGGCAAATGGCAACGGGCGGCGGCCAGAAAGGTTGTGTCAGGAGGCCTATCCCCGCCGACTACAACCACAGAATTCAATGTTTGCAACAGTGTTTCGCCGTTTGTCTAAGAGAGGCCAGGAAGTAAGAAATCGTGAAGGACCTACCTGAAATGTTTGGACACCATGTTGTTGTTGTTGTTGTTGTTGTCTTCAGTCCTGAGACTGGTTTGATGCAGCTCTCCATGCTACCCTATCGTGTGCAAGCTTCTTCATCTCCCAGTACCTACTGCAGCCTACATCCTTCTGAATCTGCTTAGTGTATTCGTCTCTTGGTCTCCCTCTACGATTTTTACCCTCCACGCTGCCCTTCAACACTAAATTGGATAACCCCCGATGTCTCAGAACATGTCCTACCAACCGATCCCTTCTTTTTGTCAAGTTGTGCCACATACTCCTCTTCTCCCCAATTCTATCCAATACTTAATCATCAGTTATGTGATCTATCTATCTAATCTTCAGCATTCTTCTGTAGCACCACATTTCAATAGCTTCTATTCTCTTCTTGTCCAAACTATTTATCGTCCATTTTTCACTTCCATACATGGCCACACTCCATACAAATACTTTCAGAAACGACTTCCTGACACTTAAATCTATACTCGATGTTAACAAATTTCTCTTCTTCAGAAACGCTTTCCTCGCCATTGCCAGTCTACATTTTTTATCCTCTCTACTTCGACCATCATCAGTTATTTTGCTCCCCAAATAGCAAAACTCCTTTACTACTTTAAGTGTCTCATTTCCTAATTTAATTCCCTCAGCATCACCTGACTTAATTCGACCTTATTCCATTATCCTCGTTTTGCTTTCAAGACACTGTTCATTCCGTTCAACTGCTCTTCCAAGTCCTTTGCTGCCTCAGATAGAATTACAATGTCGTCGGCGAACCTCAAAGATTTTATTTCTTCTCCGTGGATTTTAATACCTACTCCGAATTTTTCTTTTGTTTCCTTTATTGCTTGCTCAATATACAAGTTGAATAACATCGGGGAGAGGCTACAACCCTGTCTCACTCCCTTCCCAACCACTGCTTCCCCTTCATGCCCCTCTTATAACTGCCATCTGGTTTCTGTACAAATTGTAAATAGCCTTTCGCTCCCTGTATTTTACCCCTGCCACCTTTGGAATTCGAAAGAGAGTATTGCAGTCAATATTGTCGAAAGCTTTCTCTAAGTCTACAAATGCTAGAAACGTAGGTTTGCCTTTCCTTAATCTTTCTTGTAAGATAAGTCGTAAGGTCAGTATTGCCTCTCGTGTTCCAGCATTTCTACGGAATCCAAACTGATCTTCCCCGAGGTCAGCTTCTACCAGTTTTTCCATTCGTCTGTAAGTAATTCGCGTTATTATTTTGCAGTTGTGACTTATTAAACTGATAGTTCGGTAATTTTCACATGTCAACACCTGCTTTCTTTGCGATTGGAATTATTATATTCTTCTTGAAGTCTGAGGGTATTTCGCCTGTCTCATACATCTTGCTCACCAGATGGTAGGGTTTTGTCAGGACTGGCTCTCCCAAGGCCATCAGTAGTTCTAACGGAATGTTGTCTACTCCCAGGGCCTTGTTTCGACTTAGGTCTTTCAGTGGGCTGTCAAACTCTTCACGCAGTATCGTATCTCCCATTTCATCTTCATCTACATCCTTTTCCATTTCTATAATATTGTCCTCAAGTACATGGCCCCTGTATAGACCCTCTATATACTCCTTCCACCTTTCTGCTTTCCCTTCTTTGCTTAGAACTGAGTTTTCAAATGAGCTCTTGATATTCATACAAGTGGTTCTCTTTTCTCCAAAGGTCTATTTAATTTTCCTGTAGGACACCATACTTGAAGGATAATGTGGTTAACACTGCGGAAGACGACCGCCGTGTCAGTACCAGGCAGTTGGCCCGCCAGTACAGGGTAAGCCAGACGACCGCATGGAGCATTCTCCATGAGAATTGTTACTATCCTTATCACTTACAGCGTGTCCGCGGCTTACAGATACAGACTTTTTTTACTGGTTTCTTCACCATGTAACCACGTTTCAAAGATTTGTGTTATCCATCATATTCATAGAGGCCACCTTTACGGGGAATGGTATGTTCAACTGTCATAAAACCTTTGTGCGGGATAGCATGCAGAACCCTCATGGTACGGTGAAGAGTGCGATTTGTGCTTTTACCAGTGGGGGGGGATGTCTTAGGGGGTTAGTATAATTATATATGTTACTAGCTTGGACCGTGGCGTTACCCATGGTTAAACAGTTATTTATAAATAGATGTTAATGCCGAAACTCACTATTCACGCGTATGCACTATCAGAAAAGCCTTCCCTTGTTATATCTTTAAAAGTACATTATAGGTGAAGCTTATTTACAAAATCATCTACATACAGGTATACGAGGGGAATTCGAAAAGTAAAGGCACATTTGTGAAATGCTGTACTTATTCTGATGATAGAAAACTGAAACATGCGTTATTTTTCTACGTAACCTCCCTGGACTTCAATGCAGTTTTCCCGACATTGTACGTGTTTTTTTTTTTATTTCATCAGAAAATGCGTTTTTCGGTTGCATCTGTAACCATTTTTGCAACTCAGCAATGACGTCTTCATCACTTTCAAATCTTCTTCCCTGTGGTGCTTCCGTTAAGGATCCAAACATATGAAAATCGCTTGGAGCCAGGTCTGGACTGGTATGGTGGATGTTCCAGCACCTCGAATCTCAACTCCTTTATTGCGTCGGCTGTCCGTTTGGCAGAATGTGGGCGAGCGTTATCTCGCTGAAGGATGACACCTCTTCACAGTTTTCCACGTCATTTGGATCTGATTTCAGGTTTTAGTTTCGTACGCAACACATCACATCCACCATACAATACAGACCTGGCTCTAAAGCCACGTTTACGCTGTGGCGACGTCTTGCAACGTTGTGGCATGCTACGGAAATGTGGCGTGCGTCGTCTTGTCATTTAGTTCTAAATGTTTTGAAATGCTTGCCTACTACATAACACTTTTTCAAAATTAATAACCGAGCATAATAATACACTCCTGGAAATTGAAATAAGAACACCGTGAATTCATTGTCCCAGGAAGGGGAAACTTTATTGACACATTCCTGGGGTCAGATACATCACATGATCACACTGATAGAACCATAGGCACATAGACACAGGCAACAGAGCATGCACAATGTCGGCACTAGTACAGTGTATATCCACCTTTCGCAGCAATGCAGGCTGCTATTCTCCCGTGGAGACGATCGTAGAGATGCTGGATGTAGTCCTGTGGAACGGCTTGCCATGCCATTTCCACCTGGCGCCTCAGTTGGACCAGCATTCGTGCTGGACGTGCAGACCGCGTGAGACGACGCTTCATCCAGTCCCAAACATGCTCAATGGGGGACAGATCCGGAGATCTTGCTGGCCAGGGTAGTTGACTTACACCTTCTAGAGCACGTTGGGTGGCACGGGATACATGCGGACGTGCATTGTCCTGTTGGAACAGCAAGTTCCCTTGCCGGTCTAGGAATGGTAGAACGATGGGTTCGATGACGGTTTGGATGTACCGTGCACTATTCAGTGTCCCCTCGACGATCACCAGTGGTGTACGGCCAGTGTAGGAGATCGCTCCCCACACTATGATGCCGGGTGTTGGCCCTGTGTGCCTCGGTCATATGCAGTCCTGATTGTGGCGCTCACCTGCACGGCGCCAAACACGCATACGACCATCATTGGCACCAAGGCAGAAGCGACTCATCGCTGAAGACGACACGTCTCCATTCGTCCCTCCATTCACGCCTGTCGCGACACCACTGGAGGCGGGCTGCACGATGTTGGGGCGTGAGCGGAAGACGGCCTAACGGTGTGCGGAACCGTAGCCCAGCTTCATGGAGACGGTTGCGAATGGTCCTCGCCGATACCCCAGGAGCAACAGTGTCCCTAATTTGCTGGGAAGTGGCGGTGCGGTCCCCTACGGCACTGCGTAGGATCCTACGGTCTTGGCGTGCATCCGTGCGTCGCTGCGGTCCGGTCCCAGGTCGACGGGCACGTGCACCTTCCGCCGACCACTGGCGACAACATCGATGTACTGTGGAGACCTCACGCCCCACGTGTTGAGCAATTCGGCGGTACGTCCACCCGGCCTCCCGCATGCCCACTATACGCCCTCGCTCAAAGTCCGTCAACTGCACATACGGTTCACGTCCACGCTGTCGCGGCATGCTACCAGTGTTAAAGACTGCGATGGAGCTCCGTATGCCACGGCAAACTGGCTGACACTGACGGCGGCGGTGCACAAATGCTGCGCAGCTAGCGCCATTCGACGGCCGTGGTTCCTGGTGTGTCCGCTGTGCCGTGCGTGTGATCATTGCTTGTACAGCCCTCTCGCAGTGTCCGGAGCAAGTATGGTGGGTCTGACACACCGGTGTCAATGTGTTCTTTTTTCCATTTCCAGGAGTGTAGTATTAATAGTAAGACTGTATTAAAAACTTTCAGTGCTCGGCTCCAAAAATTTAAATTATATATAAAGTTTTACTCCAGTGCATGGGAACTAAACATACCAGGTTGGGATGCATACACTAAAACCAGAGGAGGGGATGGTCTGATGCAGAGGGGGGGAAATCACCCCCATCCCCCCCTGCAAATCGCACACTGGTACGGTGATAGCCAATCATCAGCATCGGTGCAGCCGGAATGTGTGGGCCGGTTTAACTGGCGACCGTATTTTGGGACCAGTCTTCCTCCCACGTTGCCCAACACGCCGGAACTATCGGCGTTTCTTGCGGAAGTTTCATATCAGTGCATGCTCTGCGGCACAGTGAAAATCTCATTTAGTAGACCATTGAGATTTCGTCGTTGGCTGTTGCCAGTTAGCCCAGTAATCGCATTAATACTGTTTACTGATGAAGCCACTTACACCCATGCCCGTATCGATAACGCTCGTAACTCACGTCGGTGGTGCGACGGAAACCCACGTGATCTTCTGAGAGACACATTTTCAAGAACGCTGGTAACAGACAACCAGATGACTGAGCCTTTTGTGATACCGCATTGTCTAAGAGGGCTGCGTTCTCTAGACTTTCGTGAAAATGAGCTTTCAGCACTATCGGAAGAAGTTCGTTTGGCTATAAGCACGGGTGCCTTCTTACAGCATAACGGAGCTCCTGCACCTGGTAGGCGCTAGGTGGCACACATCTAAACCCAACGTCCCCTGGTACAAGGGACGTCGAACAGATGTGCAGAACTATAGACCTATATCTCTAACGTCGATCAGTTGTAGAATTTTGGAACACGTATTATGTTCGAGTATAATGACTTTTCTGGACACTAGAAATCTACTCTGTAGGAATCAGCATGGGTTTCGAAAAACACGATCGTGTGAAACCCAACTCGCGCTATTCGTCCACGAGAGGGCCATAGACACGGGTTCACAGGTAGATGCCGTGTTTCTTGACTTCCGCAAGGCGTTCTATACAGTTCCCCACAGTCGCTTAATGAACAAAGTAAGAGCATATGGACTATCAGACCAATTGTGTGATTGGATTCAAGAGTTCCTAGATAACAGGACGCAGCATGTCATTCTCAATGGAGAGAAGTCTTCCGAAGTAAGAGTGATTTCAGGCGTGCCGCAGGGGAGTGTCGTAGGACCGTTGCTATTCACAATATACATAAATGACCTTGTGGATGACATCGGGAGTTCACTGAGGCTTTTTGGGGGTGACGCTGTGGTATATCGAGAGGTTGTAACAATGGAAAATTGTACTGAAATGCAGGAGGATCTGCAGCGAATTGACGCATGGTGCAGGGAATGGCAATTGAATCTCATTGTAGACAAGTGTAATTTGCTGCGAATACATAGAAAGAAAGATCCTTTATCATTTAGCTACAATATAGCAGGTCAGCAACTGGAAGCAGTTAATTCCATAAATTATGTCGGAGTAGGCATTATGTGTGATTTAAAATTGAATGACCATATAAAACTAATCGTCGGTAAAGCAGGTGCCAGACTGAGAGTCATTGGAAGAATCCTAAGGAAATGCAATCCGAAAACAAAGGAAGTAGGTTACAGTGCACTTGTTCGCCCACTGCTTGAATACTGCTCACCGGTGTGGGATCCGTATCAGATAGGGTTGATAAAAGAGATAGAGAAGATCCAACGGAGAGCAGCGCGCTTCGTTACAGGAGCATTTAGTAATCGCAAGAGATTCTTGCAGAGTCTTCCAGTCGAAGACTCTGCAAGAGAGGCGCTCAGTAGCTCGTTATGGGCTTTTGTTGAAGTTTCGAGAACCTACCTTCACCGAGGAGTCAAGCAGTGTATTGCTCCCTCCTACCTATATCTCGCGATGAGACCATCAGGATAAAATCAGAGAGATTAGAGCCCACACAGAGGCATACCGACAATCTTTCTTTCCACGAACAATACGTCAGGTGGCTTGCGGAGCATGGATGTAGATGTAGAAGAAGGATCGGCAGAAATGGTCACCTTTCTTGGTCAACAAGGTTTCCCGACCTTACAGCTGTAGATTTTTTCCTCTTGAGATGCTTGAAAGACGTGATTTACAGTGAATACGTAAACACAAGAAACGAATTGATGATTAGGATTATGAATAGCATTACGTAAAAACCAAAAAGTGGCCATGAATGTTGTTTTACGAAATAACTAATAAATGTTTCGGAAGCGTTCAGTGATAAACAGGAAACAGTACACTACGATATAAAAATTTAGGTAGCCAGCGTATGCCTCTGAGTAAAGATACTCTCAAATCTAGAGTGGTAATATGCAGAGCAGATGAAAATAAGGCATTGGTTCAACAACCCAAAACTGAAACCTAGTCAAGACTTTTGCTATAATTCTATGAAGAAACATGAATATTTAAACCTGAGGACACTGAGTTTACGGAACTGAGTTCGAGTCTCGCTACGACACACAGTTTTAATCTGCCAGGTAGTTTCAAGGAAAAAGTTAGACTCTTTGATAAGCTAGTTGAGCTGATGGACAAATTCAAGTTCACAAACTGCATTAAATTAAAACTTTTTTGCAACTCAAATGGCTTTTTCACCCATTAAAATTTCATGTGCGATATAACCCTCCAAAAAATTAAGCGACCAAAATGCAGAGGGCGGAAAGAAATTGTAAAAATCTGAGAAAAGTATATTATTATTACAAAGAGTTTTATAATTCTATTAAGTAACATTTCAAACTGCTGTTTAATGTGAAGAATATTCCAAAACAACCTGCAGAAAATCAGTTTTGAAAAATCTGATTTGTCCGATACTACACGGCCTTTCCCAAACGGCCTTTCCCTACACTTTATATGACAATTATCTTTCTACATTTGCATTATTAGTAGGTATTGACATTGACTGATAACATGTGAAGAAACGCTTTTTTCTTTAAGAGTACAGTGCTACTGAAAGCCTTACGTTACAATGAGAATAGCGGGGCAATGACGAAATAGTTTTGAGATTTCGCGACACATATCTGTGGCAACATCTGAAACTTTGGATCGTTGTGTGATTGAACTACGATTAATCGCAACACATCCATATCGAACTGTAGCAAAAGTTCCGTAACTGTAAGCTCTTGTATCCTATTTATACTAATCAGATGAGAGTGGCTTCTAAGATTAATCAGCATTAAATGTATGCTCTGTTTAACTCTCACTTTGTTAAACGCTTATTGACACCTAAAATATCGCACTGACTGTGATAAGCCAAAATTCGTCTCCTATGTGCTGAAAGTGAATTAATTTTAAGTGTCGTGATAAATAAATTGTGATGGTGTATCTCTTAGCGACGTGTTCAGCTGCTTAATCTTACATGCAACACTATAAAAAAATTAACCATATTTTAGAATGCATAGTATTTTGCTCTTGAGAAATAAAAAAATAAGTGCACACGATGTTTGTGATGGATTTAAACATTAATAATCAATGTCTGCACTGTCGTTCATTCATCAAAGGCTACATATATGTAACACGTCCATTGCACAGTAGATATATCACTTCATCACATATGTGTGTTATTGCAAAGTAGATAACAAAACACCAAACAACGAATAATTGCAGTGGTTTAACAGCGGGTTATTGAATAAAATAGGACAAATAAATAGCGAAGTAAGATGACAGAAAATCACTAATGATGTAGTTACTAAAATTTAAACATAGTGATGGTAAGCAGGAGTAAAGCCAAACTGGTAATAGATACGTGTCTAAAAGCACGTGTGGACTGCACCTGTGGCGCACCGTATGTGAGAAGCACTTTTTAGAAGACCAGCTCCCGTATTAATTCTGTGTTTCTGTTACTTTTCTTTCCCTTACAGTACAGTTGGGCAAGCTATTTCCGTGCAGGTCTGTTAAGTCAGTGGTGAACAGTAAGTTGTTGAAGGGGAAGAGTTTAGTGTTGTAAAGACAAACAGAAGGGGCAGAGCAGGGAGTGAGGAAGGATCGCGCGCTCGCCGCGGTGAGGGGGTTCCCCGAGCAGGCGGCATGGCTGCGCAGCAGCAGGCGGTGCGCGTCGGACAGCCAATGGCGGCTGCGCCTGCAGGTGACGTCACGCTGGTCGTTCAGGAGCCGGTAAGCACCAGCACACTACTCTGCTATGTAGCCAGCACCTACCTCAACACCGTCTGTGGACGCAGATGTCGCACCACTAGAACATCGACTTAGCTCCCTAAGGTTGGGATCGACTTTTCGAATCCACCCACATGGTTTTTTCACAGGTGTCACAATGCAGCTATAACCCTCGTGGGCTCATGTTTGCGAGTGTTCGACAAAATTGAATTTCAAAAATTTTTCCTGAACTTCGATAGCACTGAAAATAACACTGATTCCAAAACTGTGCTGTATCCTTGCGGTTAAATATTTGGCTGTTTACCTCAAGATTGTGGTTTCCATTACTGTCAGAAGCAAACTACTTTTTTTAATTCCGTGTTGAAATGAATGTGTTATTATTTTTATTCAAGTAATTGATTTAAATACAATTTTTCTTTATTTGGTGCATCATTAAAAATCATTATATCGCACCCCGGCAAGAAAAGTGACATAAGACAAAAAGCAGCAGTTTTTAGTTCGTCACCGAAAAATACGTGTGAAAGTGCCCCAACGTGCGCGAAAAATATAACGGAATTTACTGCCAACAATACACACTGGAAATTTAAAGGAACCTTATACTATCTCAGTATGAGTTTTATAGAATTTATTTTTTAAATTGTGATTTCTCAAGTATGACATTTTTGAGTTGAGCCACTGTTCTTGCACAGGGCTGCGATATCAACGTTTCAATCTGCACTCATTTTTTCTTCCTGTCATTCTTTTTTGATCTGGAATCTTTGTCCCTGGCATTTTCATTATTTTTCTTCATCTCTCGCAACATTTAGGCGTTCGAAATTGCCGATCTATAGTTAAAAACCAGAAGAGGAATAATATATTGATATTGGATCTTCAGTTATGTGAAAAACTTACTTGACGTTACAAGAAGGCTATTGTTTTGGATGTCAGTTACCATGCAAACATTTAAAACATAAATTCTTCCTTCACCATAGACAAACTAATGCAGATGGAAGAAGGTCTTATAAATACAACAAAATTCAAGCGAAATGAGAAAAATAAATAAAATTGCACATAAATCTGAAGAAAATATAAACTAATGATGAGAAGACGTTAAATCGAAGTAAATCGTAAAAATAATTAAAATTACATGGACAGCTATTACAATATAAAAATGAATGGAAAAAATGAGAGCAAACAAAGAAATCTAACACAATGATGAAAATGACGGAGCAGATGATTAGAAATGACGAAAAATTATATTTCGATAAGTTGATGGGATGAAAATAATGATAGCATTAGTTTTGATGAAAACGTAAAAAAAAAAAAAGTACATTACTCCTGAGAGGATTCAAATCCATGATCTTCAGCGAATCAACCAGATAAATTAATCACCAGGCTATGGCGCCATTTGGAAATCTGTGTTATTTTGAACGTTCCAGTGCATTACGAGAAATTCTGAAAGACTTTTCTGTTAATTACACGCAAACGATGGCCAACCAGAGTGAATAACTGCAAGGTGTGATAGTTCAGACCTTAACCTACGCCAGTGTGTTTGTGGTTTCATAAAGTCATTCCCATACCTGGGTGCCTACCCTTGTAAGTACTAAACGCCTACGTCTCCCAAAACGAATGACCTCATTTTAACAATATATACCTATCAATGACAATATTTTACAAAACAGGAAGAATTTAAAAAATATCCACATAGGCACAAAGTCTTTTGCTGTGTCATTAATGCTCCACACATTGATCCTCGGCCATTCAGACATCCAGCCCGGGACCTGTCACACTTTTTCGTCAACCACCAGTTTTGTAGAGGTACACGTGTCACCATCCATACTCCCTGTTAATGTACGTTATAACCTCCGACAACGTAAATATATAACTGATATAAATTGTATAGGTTAATCACCGTCTTTTTCGACTGTAAAGAAAGTTTTACTAACAGAGACTGGTTTCGTTTTATTCTTAAACATCTTCTCTTACATGATATGTTGAATGGAATGAAGAATCTAATGAGTACAGAATGTGGATTGAGAGTAAATCGAAGACAGACGAAAGTAATGAGAAGTAGCAGAAATGAGAACAGCGAGAAACTTAACATCAGGATTCATGGCCACAAAGTAGATGAAGTTAAGGAATTCTGCTACCTACGCTGTAAAATAACGAATGACGGACGGAGCATGGAGGACATCAAAAGCAGACTAGCTATGGCAAAAAGGGCATTCCTGGGCAAGAGAAGTCTACTAATATCAAATATCGGCCTTAAAGTGAGGAAGAAATTTCTGACAATGTACGTCTGGAGTACAGCATTGTATGGTGGTGAAACGTAGACCGTGGGAAAACCGGAACAGAAGAGAATCGAAGCATTTGAGATATGGTACTACAGAGGAATGTTGAAAATTAGGTGGACTGATAAGGTAAGGAATGAGGAGGTTCTGCGCAGAATCGGAGAGGAAACAAATAGGTGGAAAACACTGATAAGGAGAAGTGACAGAATGATAGGACATCTGTTAAGACATGAGGGAATGACTTCCATGGTACTAGAGAGAGCTGCAGAGGGCAAAAACTGTAGAGGAAAACACAGATTGGAATACATCCAGCAAATAATTGAGGACGTAGGTTGCAAGTGCTACTCTGAGATGAAGAAGTTGGCACAGGAGAGGAATTCGTGGCGGGCCGCATCAAACCAATCAGAAGACTGATGAAAAAAAGAAAAAAAGTAGAGAACCTGTCTCTAGTAACATTCTAAATACTCCACTAATGGTTCGTGCATTCGGAATCCTCCGACGTGTATAACGTACGCGATATTCGTTAACTACAGCCGTAGCATTACTATCACATCTGCCATAAATAAACACCATATCGGCGTATTCCTCTGTCGTAAATTTGAAAGGCATCCCTATTTCATAAATAATCTACAAACCACAATAGTTACTATGTGGTTTCACTTAAATACATTTGTTAATATGTTCTTTCACTGAGCAATACAGAAAACTGACTCTTTTCTAAGTTAGGAAACATATGAAACAACTCACTAACAGTTGCCAACAATAAGATAAACATTTCTACATCCTTAATGGAAAGTAAACAAATTTACTTGTATAATAATCTTGCTTCTCTGGATGTTCTGAAAAGCTACTGCAGATACACGCCTGGGACATGTTTTATTAGATTCGCCAGACTAATAACAACAAAATAAATGGGAATCGTGCTTTACTTTAACCTCGTACAGTTTTGCGATGGCTTCATATTAGCGAAATTGCTGAATTTCAGGCAAAATCTTTCATTAGCCGTAACTCCGTAACTAAACATTTGCGGACCTATGTTTGCATGAACTTTTTCGTTTAGTTTTACTTGTAGAATAACGTATTAAAACATTTGCATATCTTCCTGTGCTGTATTAAACACTCACAGAGAAATAACAGACGCTCCCACCACTACTAAAACAAACAAAAGACTAACGCATCCCGCAAAAGCAAAACAAAACACGCGAAATGGGGTGACGACAGCGATAATTCTCATCACAGAAACATCTATATTTGTAGGTTAGGTTAGTGGTGTTTAACGTCCCGTCGACAACGAGGTCATTAGAGACGGAGCGCAAACTCGGGTTAGGGAAGGATGGGGAAGGAAATCGGCCGTGCCCTTTCAAAGGAACCATCCCGGCATTTGCCTGAAGCGATTTGGGGAAATCACGGAAAACCTAAATCAGGATGGCCGGAGACGGGATTGAACCGTCGTCCTCGCGAATGCGAGTCCAATGTGCTAACCACTGCGCCACCTCGCTCGGTTATATATATCTGTAGTACAGTGAAAGTGCTGAAAACCCACCATGTACACTTGGGAAAAGAGAAGGAATGCAACAATCAGCTCAAAAAAACTGTTAGTAACGAAGAGAATAAAAACTGTTTAAAGCAGTAAGTAAAGCATGCGAACTGTTCATGATCATAGCAAACAAAATTGTAAGAGAAAGACGCTTTAAAATAGAGCGTAAACCGGCGAAGACGGTTATAAACATATATAATTTGTATATCTGCAACTGCGAGAAGAGACGCCGAAAAACAAAGAAGACAGCTGGTATACTAGTTTCTATGTATATTTCCTGCGTGAACAATATCCCAGTGACCTTCATTGCTGAAAACGGATCGAGTAAATTCCGACACGCAAACAACATTCTTCAACTGGTTAAAACTATCATTGACATAGTCGATTAAAACAGCTACAAATAAAGCACACAAAAACGTAATGAAATGCAAAAGGTACACTTGTACTTAAATTATCACGTACAGTTTGAAAATAACAAATGTATGGTAGAAGATATAATTACCTGTAATGCAGTGGGTGTGACTACTTATTGTGGCCGAGTGAAGGCAGTAGAGTGGCGAAAAGCCACAACAAAGTTTCCAGTTATTACAAGCGCGTTTTAATATCTGACTAAACGAAAGCATTTTAGAATGTGTAAGAGTATTACTATTTAACTGTCTTAGTCTTAAAAATCTAGACTATACAATGTGCGACAATAAAGTAATGAGACTGATTTTCTTTGCAAGATGTGGCAACCCTGGAGGCTTGCGTAGGCACAATATCTTTGACGTTGGCCTATAAGCTGCTTCTAGTCCAAGCGGCACATCGATGCAACTGCTCAGCCTTGCGTTGTGCTGTAATAAGCTAACACGTGTTTGTGTCTCTCGTCACGCAAATGGAACCGCACAATATTGCGCAATGGTATGCCATTTCTTTTTGCATTAAAGTGGGTGAAAACGTGAAGACAACTTACGGTAAGCTTCATAAGGGTTTTGGAGAGAAGGTTGTCTCAAGAGCTCAAGTTTTTCGTTGGCATAAAATGTTTAGTGAAGGCAGAACAAATGTTGAACATCAAGACTTCAGTGGACGATCTTGCATGCTTGTGTGCTTCTTTGATTTCAAGGGAATTGTTCATAAAGAGTGGGTGCCTCCTGGACAAACAGTTAACCGATATTAGTACAAAGAAATTTTGTGAAGACTTCGTAAAAGAGTTCTGTGCCAACACTGCTGATAATTGGATTCTGCATCATGATAATGCGCCATCCCATACTGCTCTGTCAGTACAGCAATTTTTAACCTGAAAACAAATTTCAGTACTACCACAGCCACCTTATTCACCAGATATCGCTCCGTGCGACTTTTTTCTATTTCCAAGAGTCAAAACGGCGGTCAAAGGACACCATTTTCAAACAACACAAGATGTCCAAAAAGCTGTGATGAGAGTCTTGGAGGATATTACAGAAGATGACTTCCATATCAGTGGCAGAAGCGCTGGGAAAAGTGTGTTCAATCAGAAGGGAACTACTACGAAGGAGACAACACTAAACTTGACTAAAGCGGTACGCAACATTTTTTTTTTTTTTTTCACATCAGTCTCATTACTTTTTTGTTCCATCTCGTATACTGATAATGCTATCTGAAAATGACCAAGCATTTAATGCTAACAGTGAGCTATACAGTAGCGTATCAAGTACAAAGAATTTTTGCTTCATACAACTTGCAGATATCTGTAGCAAAACAAAGATGGTGGAACTGTGTGGGTAAACACATAATTATGTCCAAAATTGTAATGAATGGGAAAGTGGCATAGGAAGTAAGAAATTTTAAAAATCCAAGGTCGAGTTTGTCACGTTAAGCAGAATTTTGAACGCAAGGTAGAGGAATTTTAGATAATAGGTAGTACTATGATGAACACTATAAAGTAAGAAAAGGGGCACTTCTAAGATTTCACAAAACACTTTTACTTCGAGTTGTAATGTACAGAGGTGAAACTTTGACACACTAACAGGCCAGAGAGTGGAAATGATATTCACCAGAGATGTGGTGGGATACGAAAGACATTCCCGGGAGCGCCTGAGGGAATACTAATAGAGACGTCTTATTCTCCGTCTGTCTGACTGGTAGGGTGGGCAGCTGTCTGCAACTGTTTGCCGATGACGCTCTGGTGTACGGAAAAGTGTCGGCTGTGACTGATCGGAATTTGTATTTGGTCTGATAAATGGCACCTTGCTATCAGTGTGAGGAAATGTAAGTTAATGCAGATGACTAGGAAAACAGACGTCTAATGTACGAATGCAGCACTGCATGGTGCAGGAACGTCGAGTAACTATTTAACAAGGACATCTTTAAACTATCTGTACGGTGATGCATGTTAAGATACCAAGCACCACACACTGGACCCACTCACCCTAGTGGGCCCTCATTCACGAGTAATGGACGAAAAGAAAATTCGGAATTTGTGTGATACTCAGGAGCGCTAAAAACGTTGCGTTATATGGTCTGGTTGCGTGGGATAATGGGTAGCATAATTACCTTACCTGCAGCAGGTTGTGGGTTCGAATTTTATCATGTGCAGTAAGTTTCTTTGTTTTTAAATCTTTATCGAATTCATGTCGATCATTACTTTTATTCCATTAATTGATTTAAATATAATTTTTTAATTCCATCCCTTTGTTACACAATTTTAATCGTAATACCAACTTCCTCATTTTTCCTCCTATCATTCTTTCTCCGCTTGAAATCTCTGTTCGTGTATTTTTAATTAATTTTATGTATTAATTTCGATTTAATTTCTTTTGCTTCACCGCCCTCTTTTTTCGTCCACATTATTGCGTTCATTATATCTATTTATCATTGCCCTTGAATTTCAAAATGGTTCAAATGGCTCTGAGCACAATGGGACTTAACATCTGAGGTCATCAGTCCCCTAGGACTTAGAACTACTTAAACGTAACTAACCTAAGGACATCACACACATCCATGCCCGAAGCAGGATTCGAACCTGCGACCGTAGCGGTCGCGCGGTTCCAGATTGAAGCGCCTAGAACCGCTCGGCCACACCAGCCGGCCCCTTGAATTTCGTTTCACTTATAAACCCGTCTCTCATTAAAATTTTCATCTGCGTTATTTTGTCCATAGTGCAACAGGTATTTAGGTTTTGTTTTAAACGTTTGTGTGACGGTTAGCGTGCAAGAAAAATTGCACATCTCGTAACAAAAATACAATTTTCATACCACTGGAAAAATGAGTAGGTTATTTCGTTTTGTTTTTTAACTGATAGATACTAATTTTCAAATAATTGACTATTATAATAGATAAATATAATGAAATTCATGTTCACAAAAATTCCGATTGGTAAAAGAATGACATAAAAAATGTAAAAGTTGATACAGAGATTAAAATGATGTGACAAAGAAACAGAAATAAGAAATTACATTTAAACCAATTAACTAAATAAAAGTAATGATCGAAGTAATTCCGATAAAGGTTTAAAAACAAACAGTGAATGAACCTGAAAAAATTCGAACCAGCAGCCTTCTGGAGCTGAAGCTATCATCCTATCCATTTTTTTAAATGAGAGAAAAAGTTAATTATTATAACAGTGTAATAAATAAAAGGAGAAAGGAAAGAAAACCGAGAACGTAGCTGACAAACCAACACCAAGCTCTCATGATATTTGTCTACAGTAGTTTTTATATAGGCTTTTAGATTTTAGTGTTTTTTAATTTTTTTATATTTCTTATTTTTTTAGTTTTAATTTAGAATCTAAAAGCAGAAAGACAACAAATTCAGATTATATTCTAAATATCAAAATAAGAAAAATCCCATTGTGAATGCAATGATTGTGTACGCTCATATGTGTATATGTACTTCATCTATACACTGTTTACAATAGAACTGGAGCAAAACAAAACGAACAGGGAAACTAGGAGAGAATAAGCCGAAGCAAACCAGATGGGAACATACATAACAAAGAAAAACACCTGACATCAGAAAAATGAAATTAACCAACAACTTGCTGACGGAAAACAAGATTCATCATGTTGGCGAAGAGGTCTCGGTATAGAGGCATTCGCAAGCATGTCCAATATAGGCTTCCAAACCAGACTCTTCAATGAAACCTTTTTAACTCTGTTGAGTGTCACGCAGAATTTAGGATTTCTTTTTTCGTCAATTTCTCGGAAACGAGGGCCTACCACTGTGAATGCCTGCAGTGAGTGATACCTGGGATCTTACATCACGGTATATACAGTTTCAAAACGTCAGTCGGACCGCTGGGGACCTCTCCTTGTGAGCATAATGTTTTAAAGCAACGTGAAATGTCGCTACCGTCCAGGACATCATCGACTCTCTAGCTGTACGTCTCACAGCTGGGCGCCAAGCTAAAGGTGGGTATTGAGGCTTTTGCAGGTGGCCACATCAACGTGGGTGGACAATGTAGTTTTCACCACATAAATCAATAAGTGACGGTACTGATCCCCCATGGTGCACAAAACGGGTCAGATCGTTGTTGCAGAAGCAACGAAAAAAGCATGCCAAATTTAAAAGAACGCAAAATCCCCAAGATTGGCAAAGTTTCACAGAAGTTCGAAATACGGCGCGTACTTCAGTGCGAGATGCTTTTAATAATTTCCACAACGAAATTCTGTCTCGAAATCTGGCAGAAAACGCAAAGAGATTCTGGTCATACATAAAGCACACCAGTGGCAAGGCACAATCAATACCTTCACTGCGCGATAACAACGGTGGAGTCACTGATGACAGTGTCACTAAAGCAGAGTTATTAAACACGGTTTTCCGAAACTCCTTCATCAAAGAAGACTAAGTAAATGTTCCTGAATTCTAATCAAGAACAACTGCCAAGATGAGAAACATAGAAGTAGATATCCTCGGTGTAGCAAAGTAGCTTAAATCACTCAATAAAGGCAAGGCCTCCGGTCCAGATTGTATAACAGTCGGGTTTTTCTCAGAGTATGCTGATACAATAGCTCCATATTTAGCAATTATATACAACCACTCGCTCACAGAAAGATCCGTATCTAAGAACTGGAAAATTTCTCAAGGAGCTAAAAGGGAAGTGGGAGTAATCGGCTGAATTACAGGCCCATATCACTAACGTCGATTTGCAGTAGGGTTTTGGAACATATACTGTATTCGAACATTATGAAGTACCTCGAAGAAAACGATTTATTGACACATAGTCAGCACGGTTTCAGAAAATATCGTTCTTGTGAAGCACAACCAGCTCTTTATACTCATGAAGTAATAAGTGGTATCAACAGGGGATGTCAAATTGATTCCATATTTTTAGATTTCCAGAAAGCTTTCGACACCGTTCCTCACAAGCGTCTTCTAACCAAACTGCGTGCCTACGGAGTATCGCCTCAGTTGTGCGACTGGATTCGTGATTTCCTGTCAGAAAGGTCACAGTTGGTAGTAACAGACGGAAAGTCATCGAGTAAAACAGAAGTAATATCCGGCGTTCCCCAAGGAAGTGTTATAGGCCCTCTATTGTTCCTGATCTATATTAACGACATAGGAGACAATCTGAGTAGCCGTCCTAGATTGTTTGCAGATGATGCTTTCATTTACCGTCTTGTAAAGTCATCAGATGATCAAAACGACTTGCAAAGTGATTTAGATAAGATATCTGTATGGTGCGAAAAGTGGCAATTCACCCTGAATAAGGAAAACTGTGAAGTTATTCACATGAGTAGGCTACTAAAAGAAATCAGCTAAATTTCGATTACGCGATAAGTCACCCAAATCTGAAGGCTGTAAATTCAACTAAATACTTAGGGATTACAATTACAAATAACCCAAACTGGAACGATCACCTAGATAATATTGTGGGTAGAACAAACCAAAGACTGCGATTCATTGGCAGAACACTTAGACGGTGGAACAGATCTACTAAAGAGACTGCTTACACCACGCTTGTCGGCCCCATTCTGGAGTATTGCTGTGAGGTGTGGGAACCACATCAGGTGGGACCGACGGATGACATGGAAAAAGTACAAAGAAGGGCAGCTCGTTTTGTATTATCGCGAAATAGGGGAGATAGTGTCTCAGACATTATACGTGAATTGGAGTGTCAATCACTAAAACAAAGGCGTTTTTCGTTGTGACGGAATCTTCTCATGAAATTTCAATCACCAGTTTTCTCCTCCGATTGCGAAAACATTCTGTTGGCACCCACGTGCATAGGGAGATTCAAAATGGTTCAAATGGCTCTGAGCGCTATGCGACTTAACTTCTGAGGTCATCAGTCGCCTGTAGCTTAGAACTAATCAAACCTAACTAACCTAAGAACGTCACACACATCCATGCCCGAGGGAGGATTCGAACCTGCGACCGTACCGGTCGCTCGGTTCCAGACTGTAGCGCCTAGAACTGCACGGCCACTCCGGCCGGCTACATAGGGAGAAATGATCATCACGATAAAATAAGAGAAATCAGGGCTCGCACAAAAAAATTTAAGTGCTCGTTTTTCCCGCGTGCCGTTCGAGAGTGGAACGGTAGAGAGACAGCTTGAAGGTGGTTCATTGAATCCTCTACCAGGCACTTTATTGTGAATAGCAGAGTAATCACGTAGATGTAGATGTAGATGAAATTCATAGAGTTTTCCAAGCATGTGGAAAATCGTTTAAAGTGTCAATCTCTTCGTGAATCCGCTGTAATTTCGTAACATAACTTCAACTCTGAGGAGGATATCAATGACATAATGCGCTGATGACATTGCTATCCTGACTGAAAGTGAAGAAGAACTACATGATCTGCTGGATGGAATGAACAGCCAAATGAGTACAGAATATGGACTGAGAGTAAATCGAAGAAAGAGGAAAGTAATGAGGAGTAGCAGGAATGAGAACAGCGAGAAACTTAACATCACGATTGATGGCCACAGAGTACATGAAGTTAAGGAATTCTGCTACCTAGCTAGCAAAATAAAGAGTGATGGACTGAGCAAAGAGGACATCAAAAGGAGACTAGAACTGGCAAGAAGAGCATCCCTGGCCAAGAGAAGTCTACTACTATCAAATAGAGGCCATAAATTCAGGAACAAATTTCTGAGAATGTACGTTTGGAACACAGCATTGTATGGTAGTGAAACATGGACTGTGGGAAACCCGGAACAGAAGAGAATCGAAGCATTTCAGATGTGGTGCTGCAGGCGAATGTTGAAAATTATGTGGACTGATTAGGTGAGGAATGAGGGGCTTCTGTGGGAAATGTGACAGGAAAGGAATACGTGGAAAACAATGACATGCAGAAGGTACAGGATGATAGGACATCTGCTAAGAGATGAAGCAATAACTTCCATGATACTAGAGGGAGCTGTAGAGGGTAAAAGCTGTAGAGGAAGACAGAGATTGGAACACATGCAGCAAGTAATTGGGGACGTAGGTGGCAAGTGCTACTTTGAGATGAAGAGGTTGGCACAGGTGGGGAACTCGTAGCGGGCCGCATCAAACCAGTCAGAAGAGCTATGACAGAAAAAAATCTTTACTACTTTCAATTTCGGTGTTACAGTGTCATTTGTTTTTGTAACTGCTGCCAAGTTGCCCAATTTCTTTTCTTGTCACTTGGTTTGGTATGTGTTTGTGTTTATGTAAAGAGCTTGTGTGTGTGTGTGTGTGTGTGTGTGTGTGTGTGTGTGTGTGTTTGTGTACGTGAGTCATCTTGGGAATTTTGGAAAGAGAATGAAAATTTCAGAAAGAATAAATAGAAAGTTCGGGATTTTCCAGTGTCACTTTAATTCTGTCAGAGACAGCAAAGACAGTTGAATGGAGTTTATAATGTCCAATAAAATAAAATGGCAGTAGTGGCCGAATTATATGAGATGATGGTGACTGAATTGGATTAGCTTCAAAATGGTTGAAATGGCTCTGAGTACAATGGGACTGTGGCGCAGTGGTTAGCACACTGGACTCGCATTCGGGAGGACGACGGTTCAATCCCGTCTCCAGCCATCCAGCCAGGCACTTTATTGTAAATAGCAGAGTAATCACGTAGATGTTTACTGGAAGCGTATTACGGAACTCGTATGCTGAGTATACCTGAAATGCTCTTAAATGGAACGAATGAAATGAACGGAGCTAGGTACCTCCACCTGCCTCCCCCCCTCCCCTCCGCCCACTATGTTGCGCTGCGACCACGTGGCCGATGCCAGCAAGACTGGCCTTGTGACCTAGATGTCAGGAGCCTTGTCAGCAGACGGTCTCGCGTGCTGTGCTGTTTCACTGCTCACGCGATCACCCTCGGCCGCACAACTCATCCGACACGCTGGTAAATCTTCCCACCTCCCTCCCTCCCTTCCAGCCAGACCCAGATCTGCGCCTCCGAGTACACGCACCAGCCCCACTGACATCTCCAGCAGCGTTCGGCCGTCGTGACCCTGCACTGTCGTCCCGTGATAGCTGAAGGATCCCAGCACGGTACCTCTGTAATAAAAACAACTGAGTTAATGGATCAACAACGAACTGAAACGGGTGTTTTGCGACGTCTGCCTCGAGCAGATGCAACGAACTGAAACGAAACAAATCGAGACTTTTTTAAAAAAGAAAAGAAAAAAATATTGGTCAGCATGGCGGACTGCCGTCCTAAATGGTCCGGGTTCGATTCCCTTTTGCAACGCGGACTGCTGCGAGACGTGAAGGAAGAGAGTCAGTGAGGTTCTGGAAGGTATGGACAGGGATGTGGGGGCGTGGGCAGATAGGTTTCACGGTTGAAGATCCACGGCGAGAATAACCCAGTCGAGGTGATCCCGCAGACTCCAGATACGGTAGTTTGGTGGCCAGGGGAGACCAGTAAACTCATGCTGGCGCTCTTCGAAGCAAGCAGGTACACTGTGAGCTGTGTGACACGCTGCATTGTCCTGCTGGTAGATGCCATCGTGCCGATGCAAAACAAAGTGCATCTAGGGGTGGACACGGTCCCCGAGGAGTCCCGTGATAGCTGGAGGGTCCCGGCACGGTAGCTCAGCGTGTTCGGTCAGAGGGTTAGCTGCCCTCTGTAATAAAAAAAACTGAGTTAATGGATCAACAACGAACGAACTGAAACGGGAGTCTTGCTACGTCCGCCTCGAGCAGATGCAACGAACTGAATCTAACAAAACGAGATTTAAAAAAAAAATGGTCGGCGTGGCGGACTGCCGTCCTAAAGGGTCCGGGTTCGATTCGCTTTTGCAACGCGGACTGCTGCGAGACTTGAAGGAAGGGAGTCAGTGAGCTTCTGGAAGGTATCGATAGGGATGTGGGGCCATGAAGACTGCAGTGCCGTGGGCAGATAGGTTTCACGGTTGAAGATCCACGGCGAGAATAAACCAGTCAAGGTGATCCCACAGACTCCAGATTCGGTAGTTTGGTGGCCAGGGGAGAACGGGAAACTCATGCTGGCGCCCTTCGAAGCAAGCAGGCACACTGTGAGCTGTGTGACACGCTGCATATAAATGACCTAGTAGATAGTGTCGGCAGTTCCATGCGGCTTTTCGTGGATGATGCTGTGGTACACAGAGAAGTTGCAGCATTAGAAAATTGTAGCGAAATGCAGGAAGATCTGCAGCGGATAGGCACTTGGTGCAGGGAGTGGCAACTGACCCATAATATAGACAAATGTAATGTATTGCGAATACATAGAAAGAAGGACCCTTTATTGTATGATTATATGATGGCGGAACAAACACTGGTAGCAGTTACTTCTGTAAAATATCTGGGAGTATGCGTACAGAACGATTTGAAGTGGAATGATCATATAAAATTAATTGTCGGTAAGGCGGGTGCCAGGTTGAGATTCATTGGGAGAGTCCTTAGAAAATGTAGTCCATCAACAAAGGAAGTGGCTTACAAAACACTAGTTCGACCTATACTTGAGTATTGCTCATCAGCGTGGGATCCGTACCAGATCGGATTGACGGAGGAGATAGAGAAGATCCAAAGAAGAGCGGCGCGTTTCGTCACAGGGTTATTTGGTAACCGTGACAGCGTTACGGAGATGTTTAACAAACTCAAGTGGCAGACTCTGCAAGAGAGGCGCTCTGCATCGCGGTGTAGCTTGCTGTCCAGGTTTCGAGAGGATGCGTTTCTGGATGAGGTATCGAATATATTGCTTCCCTCTACTTATACCTCCCGAGGAGATCACGAATGTAAAATTAGAGATATTCGAGCGCGCACGGAGGCTTTCAGACAGTCGTTCTTCCCGCGAACCATACGCGACTGGAACAGCAAAGGGAGGTAATGACAGTGGCACGTAGTGCCCTCCGCCACACACCGGTGCGTGGCTTGCGGAGTATAAATGTAGATGTAGATGTAGGGGTGGACACGGTCCCCGAGGATTGATGGATACTTGTGTTGACCCACTGTGCCTTCCTGAACGACGAGATCGCCCAGGCAATGCCACGAAAACATTCCCCAGACCGTAACAATACCTCCTCCTGCCTGGACCTTTCCGACGATTCTTGTAGGCCCTTAGATGCCAACGGCCATCTGTCCGGTGGAGCATAAAACGTGATTCATCTGAAAAGGCCACGTGCCGCCACTCAGTGCACGTGCAGATGCTGTACTAGCGTGGAAATTCCATCTTTCATCGCCGATGAACAGGAGTCAGCTTGGGTGCGTGAACCAGATACCTGGCCGGCTGGAGTGGCCGAGCGGTTCTAAGCGCTACAGTCTGGAATCGCGCGACCTCTACGGTCGCAGGTTCGAATCCTGCCTCGGGCATGGATAGTACTCAGAGCCATTTGAACCATTTTTGAACCAGATATCTGCTGCAGAGGTCCATACTCAGCAACGTTCGCTGAACCGTCGTCGGGGAGACAGTGTTCACCTGGGCCGTCAGTTATTCAACAGTTGCACGTCTGAAACTTCCTGGGAGATTAAAACACACGTTTGGGTACCGTGTCTTCGGTACCAACAGTCAAGCAACGTGGTGTATGTGCTGGGTCGACCTCGAATGAGAGTGTCCACACGTTCCAAGATTGCAGGAGTCACAGCTTCGTGTGGCCGTCCCGCACGCTGGAGATCGATCAAGTTTGCGCTATCTTGTTGCGATGATGACAGGCGCCTCGCCCAACGACTCCTCATGCTTTTGTCCACTGCCAGCTGTCTGTAGACAATCTGCAGGCGTCTACGAATATCTGCGATGCTCTGGTTTTCTGTCGAAAGAAACTCTCTGCTCGCAACGCACCTCCGTTACGGACGCCATTTTGAAGGCTACGTGCAGCGCTGCCACCTGTCGGAACTTCATGAAATTATGGAGCTGAAACAGAAATATTCTACGACCCCAGGGAGTGTGCGCTGATATGAAACTTCCTGGCAGATGAAAACTGTGTGCCGGACTGAGACTCGAACTCGGGACCTTTGGCTTTCCCGGGCAAGTGCTTTACCATATGAGCTACCCAAGCACGACTCACGCCCCGTCCTCACAGCTTTACTTCCGCCAGTACCTCGTCTCCTACTTCCCAAACTTTACAGAAGCTCTCCTGCGAACCTTGCAGAACTAGCACTCCTGGAAGAAAGGATATTGCGGAGACATGGCTTAGCCACAACCTGGGTTATGTTTCCAGAATCAGATTTTCACTCTGCAGCGGAGTGTGTGCTGAAAAGAAACTTCATGCAAGGTTGCAGGAGAGCTTCTCTGAAGTTTCCGCTCAGGGACTGGGTGTTGTCTTCATCATCATTTCATCCCCATACCGAGCGAGGTGGCGCAGTGGTAAGGCACTGGACTCGCATTCTGGGGGACGACGGTTCAATCCCGCGTCCGGCCATCTTGATTTAGGTTTTCCGAGATTTCCCTAAACCGCTTCAGCCAAATGGCGGGATGGTTCCTACGAAAGGGTACGGCCGACTTCCTTCCCCATCCTTCCCTACACCGATGAGACCGATGACCACGCTGTCTGGTCTCCTTCCCCAAACAACCAACCAACCATTTCATCCCCATCCGGCGCGCAGGTCGCCCAGTGTGGCATCGAATGTAACAAGACCTGCACCAAGGCGGCCGGACCTGCCTCGTAAGGGGCCTCCCGGCCAACGACGCCAAACGTTCATTTCCATTTCCAATACGAGCTCACCCAGTATCGGACCGGAGTTTTGACTGAATCCAGGATTTTCCAACAAGGGAATAGCGCGTCCTGGAACGCTCAGAACAGCATGAAAATGTTCTTATAATATACACTGAAGAGCCAAAGAAAATGGTACACCTGCCTAGCCGGCCGGGGTGGCTGAGAGGTTCTAGGCGCTACAGTCTGTAACCGCGCGACCGCTACGGTAATGTGTGTGATGTCCTTAGGTTAGTTAGGTTTAAGTAGTTCTAAGTTCTAGGGGACTGATGACCGCAGATGTTAAGTCCCATAGTGCTCAGAGCCATTTGAACACCTGTCTAATATCGTGTAGGACCCCTGCGAGCAGGCAGAAGTTCCGCAACACGACGTGACATGGACTCAGGTTTATGCGGTTGCAGTCTTTCCCGGCGTATTCCACTGATGAATTCTCCTCGGGTTATCAGCCGAGTGGTGGCGTCGTCTTGTCGCAACGTTTCAATGAGTTTCGTGTCTATCATCTTCGCCAGAGGAAACTCATTAAAATGTTGCGACAAGATGGGTTGTTTGGGGGAAGAGACCAAACTGCGAGGTCATCGGTCTTCAAAATGGTTCAAATGGCTCTGAGCACTGTGGGACTTAACATCTGAGGTCATCAGTACCCTAGATCTTAGAACTACTTAAACCTAACTAACCTAACGACATCACACACATCCATGCCCGAGGCAGGACTCGAACCTGCGACCGTAGCAGTCACGCGGTTCCGGATTGAAGCGCCTAGAACCTCTCGGCCACCGAAGCTGGCGGTCATCGGTCTCATCGGATTAGAGAAAGATGGGGAAGGAAGTCGGCCGTGCCCTTTCAAAGGAACCATCCCGGCATTTGCCTGGAGCGATTTAGGGAAATCACGGGAAACCTAAATCAGGATGGCCGGACGGGATTGAACTGTCGTCCTCCCGAATGCGAGTCCAGTGTGCTAACCACTGCGCTACCTCGCTCGGTACATGGACTCGACTGATGTCTGAAGTAGTGCTGGAGGCAATTGACATCATGAATCCCGCAGGGCTGTCCATAAATCCGTAAGAGTACGAAGGGGTGGAAATCTCTTCTGAACAGCACGTTGCAAGGCATCCCAGATATGCTCAATAATGTTCATTTCTAGGGCGTTTGGTGGTCAGTGCAAGTGTTTAAACTGAGAGGAGTGTCCTTGGAGCCATACGCTACCAATTCTGAATGTATGGGATGTCGCATTCTCCTGCTCAAATAGCCCAACTCCGTCGGAATGGGCTATGGACATAGATGGATGCAGGTGATCGGACAGGGTGGTGACGTACGAGTCACCTGTCAGGGTCGTTCTGCATCAGGGTAACACTCATTGCCCAAGAGATCAGACGTTTATTGAACTTGGTTTGAGATATTTGAAATGCATAAGGGATAGATAGGGAAATACGGCGCATTTCAGATCTGAAGATGGTCATTATTGATCGAAACCAGAAGCCTGACGACAAAAAAAAAAAAAAAAAAAAAAAAAAAGAAAGAAAATGTGACTTGGTCCAAGTTTCATGCAGCTCTGTTAGTGGACAGTATCGCATCATGCAAAAGCTACTTACGTCCTTGTGTTTTGCTCACCGAAATAGAGAAGGGCGGAAAATAACAGTGGTTTTAGAACTACCCTCTGCCACATTGGGTTGCGATGTAGATGGAGATGTAGATGTAATATCATGAACAGTACCTCGGCTCCGGCAATCCACACGCCTCTCTGACCTTAACTTGTCCCGACTCTACACACTGCTGTGGAAGTCGGCTTCTTAAGGGGTATCAAACGGGCCGACTTGGAGCAGGAGAGGCACCACAGGACATTTTAATTTCCACTGTCTATACTTTAAAAAATAAATTCATAAAACTTTGTCAGCATGACCAGGAAGGATTCAGGATTCACACTCAAAGCAGTGGAAGTTCAAAAACATAACAAAATAATTTTTTACGTGTGAAATTTAATCATTTTTTCTACATCCACATCTACATGGATACTCTGCAAATCACATTTAAATGCCTCACAGAGGGTTCATCGAACCACCTTCACAATTCTCTATTATTCCAGTCTCGTATAGCGCGCGGAGAGAATTAACACCTATATCTTTCCGTACGAGTTCTGATTTCCCTTATTTTATCGTGCTGATCGTTTCTCCCTATGTAGGTGGGTGTCAACAAAAGTTGGTGATTGGAGTTTCGTGAGAAGATTCCGTCGCAACGAAAAACGCCTTTCTTTTAATGATTTCCAGCCCAAATATTGTATCATTTCTGTGACACACTCTCCCATATTTCGCGATAATACAAAACGTGCTGCCATTCTTTGAACTTTTTCGATGTACTCCGTCAGACCTACCTGGTAAGGATCCCACACCGCGCATCAGTATCCTAAAAGAGGACGGACATGCGTAGTGTAGGCAGTCTCCTTAGTAGGTCTGTTACATTTTCCAAGTGTCCTGTCGATAAAACGCAGTCTTTGGTTAGCCTTCCTCACAACATATTCGATGTGTTCCTTCCGATTTAGGTTGTTCGTAACTGTAATACCTAGGTATGTAGTTGAATTTACGGCTTTTAGATTAGACTGATTTATTGTGTGACCGGAGTTTAAAGAGTTCCTTTCTGCACTCATGTGGATTACCTCACACTTTTCGTTATCTAGGGTCAACTGTCACTTTTTGCACCATTCAGATATCTTTCCCAAATCGTTTTGCAGTTCGTTTTGATCTTCTGATGATAAACGACAGCGTCATTTGCAAACAACCGAAGAGATTGTCTCCCAAATCGTTTATGTAGATAAGGAACAGCAGAGGGCCTATAGCACTACCTTGGGGAACACCAGAAATCACATCTGTTTTACTCGGTGACTTTGCATCAATTACTACGAACTGTGACATCTTTGACAGGAAATCACAAATCCAATCACATAACAGACGATATTCCATAAGCACGCAATTTCACTACGAGCCGCTTGTGTGGTGCAGTGTCAAAAGCCTTCCGGAAATCCAGAAATACGGAATCGATCTGAAATCCCTTGTCAATAGCACTCAACACTTCATGTGAATAAAGAGCTGTTTGTGTTTCACAGGAACGATGATTTCTAAACCCATGTTGACTGTGTGTCAATAGACCGTTTTCTTCTTCGTTTTTCACTTACTATTGGCTGGTTTTGTTGCTACAGGTACACTTTTTGTCATTAGTAACAGAGATTATTCGATTAATTTTGCACAGGATGCAAACCATACTTACAGGTGTTTGAAGCTCTAGAATTTTCCAAATCTATTAAAAACTGTGGTAAAGATTGAGATAATTAACAATAAAATGGGTTTTTTCTAAACATGAGGTTTAAAATGTAACAGCTCGTCCATTTTCTCATATCTAAATAAAAACCTGTAAGTATGGTTTGCATGATGTGCGAAGTTCATCGAAGAATCTCTCTTACTTATAACGAAAAGTGTACCTATAGCAACAAATGCGGCCAATAGTAAGTGAAAAAATGATGAAATTTCACACGTAAAAAAGTTATTTTGTTATGTTTTTGAACTTCCACTGCTATGAGTTAATCCTGTATCCTTCCTCGTCATGCTGACAAAGTTTTATGAATTTGTTTGTAAAAGTATAGACAACGGAAATTAAAATGTCCTGTGGTGCCTCTCCTGCTCCAAGTCGGCCAATTTGACGGTCTACACGCCGTAAGTTTTTTCAAAAGCCGTGAAAGAAAAGCTTGTTTCGTACAACTTATTTTATTATTTCTCAAAATATTCTCCTTTAAATTGCAGTCTTTTTTCGTATCTGTATCAATGTGTATTAGAATCACGATTCCCACTTTGGTGTTGGTCTCGCAAAACTGTGGCTTGTCGAGTGGGTCCACAAGTTCTATGTTACAGATAACGTGACAAAAGCACAAGTTGAGTAGGCAACTGTGTCAGCAGGAAAGGACCCAGTCACTCCGACGTTACCTGTGATCTATCGTCCAGCGCGGATTCGACAAATCAATTTTTCTGCATGCTCTTCTTATTGCCTCGTGTCAGGGGGTTCACCTGTAATAATTCCAACTGCCCCATACTTCATACATTCGACAGAACGAACTGCTGCGGCGATGTTCTGTATTTAAGTCTGTGCACGTGCTGCGAGCTACTGCTGCGCCCTAAGGAAACGTGTACAGATGGGAGGATGGAGTACGTTGGTTATAATCCGCGCCGGCAATGTTATTTTAATGCTGCACCAATACTGGAAACGCGCTGCAACTTCAGCGAGTGCAGTTGCAAAAATAAAGAACAGAAAATAACACTATAAATCTCGGATTCCGTTATAATAATCCACAGAGAAATAATACGAACGCGATCAGAGTAGCGGATGACATACTACTAGGGTGAGATTCTTTTGAACACTATACAAGGTGTTTTCGTAAGAGCGTGCAAAAATTTAACAGGACGCAGAGAATGCCCCACTGAACAATTTGAGGTAGGGAGCCTGGGGTCGGAGAAGCCAGCTTAGGGAGATAATAGCAGTAAAATTATATTACAGTCTACTTTTTTAATTACACTACTGGCAATTAAAATTGCTACACCAAGCAGAAATGAGGATTATTAACCGGTATTAACTGGACAAATATATTGTACTAGAATTGACATGTCATTACATTTTCACGCAGTTTGGGTGCATAGATATTGGGAAATCAGTACGCAGAACAACCACCTCTGGCCGTAATAACGGCCTTGATACGCCCGGGCATTGAGTCAAACAGAGCTTGGATGGCGTGTACAGGTACAGCTGCCCATGCAGCTTCAACACGATACCACAGTTCATCAAGGGTAGTGACTGGCGTATTGTGAAGAGCCAGTTGCTCAGCCACCATTGACCAGACGTTTTCAATTGGTGAGAGATCTGGAGAATGTGCTGGCCAGGGCAGCAGTCGAACATCTTCTGTAACCAGAAAGGCCCGTACAGGACCTGGAACATACGGTCGCGCATTATCCTGCCGAAATGTAGGGTTTCCCAGGGATCGAATGAAGGTTAGAGCCACGGGTAACACATCTGAAATGTAACGTCCACTATTCAAAGTGCCGTCAATGCGAACAAGAGGTGACCGAGACGTGTAACCAATGGCACCCCATACCATCACGCCGGGTGATACGCCAGTATGGCGATGACGAATACACGCCTGCAATGTGCCTCTGTAGGACGCTGATTACGACCGCCAAAGCATTCCCGCAGACCCCCAGTTCACCTCTTCATTACGTAACGACAACATTTATTTATTTATGATTACTGATAGCCCAACTTCTAAGTACAGGGCTATTACAAATGATTGAAGCGATTTCATAAATTCACTGTACCTCCATTCATTGACATATGGTCACGACACACTACAGATACGTAGAAGAACTCATAAAATTTTGTTCGGCTGAAGCCGCACTTCAGGTTTCTGCCGCCAGAGCGCTCGAGGGCGCAGTGAGACAAAATGGCGACAGGAGCCGAGAAAGCGTATGTCGTGCTTGAAATGCACTCACATCAGTCAGTCATAACAGTGCAACGACACTTCAGGACGAAGTTCAATAAAGATCCACCAACTGCTAACTCCATTCGGCGATGGTATGCGCAGTTTAAAGCTTCTGGATGCCTCTGTAAGGGGAAATCAACGGGCCGGCCTGCAGTGAGCGAAGAAACGGTTGAACGCGTGCGGGCAAGTTTCACGCGTAGCCCGCGGAAGTCGACGAATAAAGCAAGCAGGGAGCTAAACGTACCACAGCCGACGGTTTGGAAAATCTTACGGAAAAGGCTAAAGCTGAAGTCTTACCGTTTACAATTGCTACAAGCCCTGACACCCGATGACAAAGTCAAACGCTTTGAATTTTCGGCGCGGTTGCAACAGCTCATGGAGGAGGATGCGTTCAGTGCGAAACTTGCTTTCAGTGATGAAGCAACATTTTTTTCTTAATGGTGAAGTGAACAGACACAATGTGCGAATCTGGGCGGTAGAGAATCCTCACGCATTCGTGCAGCAAATTTGCAGTTCACCAAAAGTTAACGTGTTTTGTGCAATCTCACGGTTTAAAGTTTACGGCCCCTTTTTCTTCTGCGACACAGGACACGTGTATCTGGACATGCTGGAAAATTGGCTCATGCCAGAACTGGAGACTGACAGCGCCGACTTTATCTTTCAACAGGATGGTGCTCCACCGCACTTCCATCACGATGTTCGCCATTTCTTAAACAGGATATTGGAAAACCGATGGATCGGTCGTGGTGGAGATCGTGATCAGCAATTCATGGCATGGCCTTCACGCTCTCCCGACTTGACCCCATGCGATTTCTTTCTGTGGGGTTATGTGAAAGATTCAGTGTTTAAACCTCCTCTACCAAGAAACGTGCCAGAACTGCGAGCTCGCATCAACGATGCTTTCGAACTCATTGATGGGGACATGCTGCGCCGAGGAGGAACTTGATTATCGGCTTGATGTCTGCCGAATCACTAAAGGGGCACATATCGAACATTTGTGAATGCCAAAAAAACTTTTTGAGTTTTTGTACGTGTGTGCAAAGCATTGTGAAAATATCTCAAACAATAAAGTTATTGTAGAGCTGTGAAGTCGCTTCAATCGTTTGTAATAACCCTGTACTTGCGTGGACCATGTGTTAGTGCTACTGCTGCTCAGTGTTTGGGGTGGTTACCGGGCCTGGTACGGTATATAACGGCCGCGAACAGTGTCACGTGTTGTGTCAATGATTAGAGTAGCAATATGCGAGTAGAGCAGTCACCAGATTGTGTTACTGCTGCTCAGCGTTTAGTGTTGTTACCAGGCATGCCAGGGTATACAGGGTGGTCCATTGATCGTGACCGGGCCAAATATCTCACGAAATAACCATCAAACGAAAAGCTTCAAACAACGAAACTTGTCTAGCTTGAAGGGGGAAACCAGATGGCGCTATGGTTGGCGCTGCCATAGGTGAAATGGATATCAACTGCGTTTTTTTAAAAAACGAACCCCTATTTTTTATTGCATATTCGTGTAGTACGTAAAGAAATATGAATGTTTTAACTGGACCACTCTTTTCGGTTTGTGATAGATGGCACTGTAATAGTCACAAACATATGGCTCACAATTTTAGACAAACAGTCGGTAACAGGTAGGTTTTTTAAATTAAAACTCAGAACGTAGTTATGTTTGAATATTATATTTCAGTTGTTCCAGTGTGATACATGTACCTTTGTGAACTTATCATTTCTGAGAACGAATGCTGTTACAGCGTGATTACCTGTAAATACCAGATTAATGCAATAAATGCTCAAAATTATGTCCGTCAGCCTCAATGCATTTGGCAATAAGTGAAACGACATTCCTCTCAACAGCGAGTAGTTCGCTTTCCGTAATGTTCGCACATGCATTGACAATGCGCTGACGCATGTTGTCAGGCGTTGTCGGTGGATCACGATAGCAAATATCCTTCAACTTTCCCCACAGAAAGAAATCCGGGGACGTCAGATACGGTGTTCGTGCGGGCCATGGTATGGTGCTTCGACGACCAATCCACCTGTCATGAAATATGCTATTCAATACCGCTTCAACCGCACGCGAGATATGTGCCGGACATCCATCATGTTGGAAGTACATCGCCATTCTGTCATGCAGTGAAATATCTTGTAGTAACAGCCGACCGCGGTCGTCTCGCGGTTCTATGCGCTCAGTCCGGAGCTGCGTGACTGCTACGTTCGCAGGTTCGAATCCTGCCTCGGGCATGGATGTGTGTGATGTCCTTAGGTTAGTTAGGTTTAAGCAGTTCTAAGTTCTAGGGGACTGATGACCACAGATGTTAAGTCCCATAGTGCTCAGAGCCATTTGAACCATTTTCTGTAGTAACATCGGAAGAACATTACGTAGAAAATCAGCTTACATTGCACCATTTAGATTTCCATCGATAAAATGAGGGCCAATTATCCTGCCTCCCATAATGCCGCACCATACATTAACCCGCCAATGTCGCTGACGTTCCACTTGTCGCAGCCATCGTGTATTTTCCGTTGCCCAGTAGTGCAACGTTACCGCTGTTGGTGAATGAAGCTTCGCCGCTAAATAGAACGCGCGCAAAAAATCTGTCATCGTCCCGTAATTTCTCTTGTGTCCAGTGGCAGAACTGTACACGACGTTCAAAGTCGTCGCCATGCAGTCCTGGTGCAGAGAAATATGGTACGGGTGCAATCGATGTTTATGTACCATTCTCAACACCGAAGTTTTTGAGATTCCCGATTCTCGCGCAATTTGTCTGCTACTGATGTGCGGATTAGCCGCGACAGCAGCTAAAACAGCTAGTTGGGAATCATCATTTGTTGCAGGTCGTGGTTGACGTTTCTCATGTGGCTGAAAGGTTCATGTTTCCTTAAATAACGTAACTATCCGGCGAACGGTCTGGACACTTGGATGATGTCGTGCAGGATACCGAGCAGCATACATAGCAGACGCCCGTTGGCATTTTGACGACAATAGCCATACATCAACACGATATCGACCTTTTCCGCAATTGGTAAACGGTATATTTCAACACGGGTAATGTATCACGAAGCAAATACCGTCCGCACTGGCGGAATGTTACGTGATACCACGTACTTATACCTTTGTGACTATTACAGCGCCTTCTGTCAGAAAGCGAAGAAAGTGGTCCAACTAAAACATTCATATTTATTTATGTACTACACGTATATGTAATAAAAAATGGGGGTTCCTATTTTAAAAAAACGCAGTTGATATCCGTTTGACCTATGGCAACGCCATATAGCGGGTCAGCCATAGCGCGATCTGGTTTCCGCCTTCAAGCTAGACGAGTTTCGTTCTTTGTAGTTTTTTCGTTTGATGGTTATTTCGTGAGATATTTGGCCCAGTCACTATCAATGGACCATCCTGTATACCGTACCAGGCCTGGTAACAACACTAAACACTGAACAACACTAACAGCATCTGGTGGCTGTTCTACTTGCATATTTCACCGCTAATCATTAATACAACATCTGACATTTTCACGGTCGATATATATCCTACCAGGCCTGGTAACAACCGTAAACACTGAGCAGCAGCAATTGTAATACATGGTCTACATAAGAACTCAGAAGTTGGGCTATCGGCAAACATAAATAAATGAATATTCTCGCTACATAACGAAGTGGTAAACCGGAGATTTGTGTGAATGCTTTGCCGGTCGTAATCAGCGTCCTACAGAGGTAGGAGAAAGCTCCGGGTGGGTCTAATACTGGCTTCCTTTGTTCGCCGGCTCCCGTCACAGCAGATAAACGGGATTGGATATGGATTGCGCCGTCTCGCGACTGAGGATTTATGCCCCTTATGGATGTGGGCAGGTGGGACGGTTTGTGGTATGGTAGGGGCTGCGTGACACACACCGCTGGGGGCGGGGGGGGGGGGGCGGTATTCGCGGGAGGGAGAGAGGGAAGGAGAATTATTGCGTCGGATTGTCTGCAGCGTGGAGGCGGGACCCGCTAAGCAGGGGGAAGCGATATGGCAGCCCGGCATGCCAGCAGGAAGGAAGCGGCCAGCTTTATTGGCAGAGGGCGGAAGCAGAGATTCTGGGTCACAAGGCCACGCGCCCCTGACACATCAGCTAACAGGGTAGGCCCACTCAGTCAACATGGGGAAGCTGTGAAGGGACTTTTCAACAGCATGTAATACACTACTGGCCATTAAAATTGCTACACCAAGAAGAAATGAAGATGATAAACGGGTATTCATTGGACAAATATATTATGCTAGAACTGACATTTGATTACATTTTCACGCAATCTGCGTGCATAAATCCTGAGAAATCAGTACCCAGAACAACAACCTCTGGCAGTAATAACGGCCTCGATACGCCTGGGCATTAAGTCAGCTTGGATGGCGTGTACAGGTACAGCTCCCCATGCAGCTTCAACACGATACCACAGTTCATCAAGAGTACTGACTGGCGTATTGTGACGAGCCAGTTGCTCGACCGCCATTGACCATACGTTTTCAATTGGTGAGAGATCTGGAGAATGTGCTGGCCAGGGCAGCAGTCGAACTTTTTCTGTATCCAGAAATGCCTGTACAGAAGCTGCAACATGCCGTCGTCCATTATCCTGCTGACATGTAGGGTTTCACAGGGATCGAATGAAGGGTAGAGCCACGCGTCGTAACACATCAGAAATGCAACGTCCACTGTTCAAAGTGACGTCAATGCGAACAAGGGGTGACCGAGACGTGTAACCAATGGCACCCCATACCATCACACCGGGTGATACGCCAGTATGGCGGTGACGAACACACGCTTCCAATGTGGGTTCACTGCGATGTCGCCAAACACGGATGCGACCATCATGAAGCTGTAAACAGAACCTGGATTCATCCGAAAAAATAATGTCTTGCTGTTCGTGCACCCGGGTTCTTTGTTGAATACACCATCGCAGGCGCTCCTGTCTGTGATGCAGCGCCAAGGGTAACCGCAGCCATGGTCTCCCAGCTGATAGTCCGTGCTGCTGCAAACTTCTGTGAATGCTGTCAAAAGCTAATCATTTGCATATCACAGCATCTTCTTTCTGTCGGTTAAATTTCGCGTCTGTAGAACGTCATCTTCGTGTTGTAGCAATTTTAATGGCCAGTAGTGTATTTTGGTGACACCGACCTACATAGGGAGGAACGATCACCATTACAAAATAAGAGAAACTAGAGCTCGCACGGAAAGATATATATGTGTTCGTTCTTTTCGCGCGCTATACGAGGTTGGAATGATAGAGAATTGTAAAGGTGGTCCCATGAACCCTCTGCCAGGCACTTAAATGTGATTTGCAGAGTATCCATGTGTAGATGTGGACGTAGATGTGTAGATGTTGACATCTGGGGCGATGTATTGGATTTTCGGAAGCATCTGGTGCTTCACACCTGCGGAAACCTGCCAGTAGCTTCTAGAATCAATGCGACGCAGAACAGCTGCCCCTTCCCAAGGTGGACAGACGTGCTGTCAAGACCCGTTTCGCAGGTTTTCGGTGTGCTGTTTCCTCTCCTCGCGTGTCACCTCGTACCTGTACGGCCCTCGGTCGTAACACCCGTGGCGTGGCGTCCCTGCAGCCCTGAGGCAACACACCAGTCTCGCATGGCAGCGCCGCGTGCATCACAGTCAGATCGCAATCGACGCCTCTCTCTCAGAGATCGATTGCTAGCGGAGGTCGCATTCCAGCGAGCGGCGGTCGATACCTCGTCCCACGCCGCCACCACCCTGCACCACCGTGTCCGCGCGTGTTTGTTGCCGCTGCTGCCAACTCCCACCTCCTTTTATTTATTTATTTACACATCAAGTTCCGTAGGGCCAATATGAGGAGCAAAACTCCAAGGTCATGGAACGTGCCAGTACATGAAATTACAACAAAAAAGTAACGTTGTTGTTGTGGTCTTCAGTCCTGAGATTGGTTTGATGCAGCTCTCCATGCTACTCTGTCCTGTGCAAGCTTCTTCATCTCCCAGTACCTACTGCAACCTACATCCTTCTGAATCTGCTTAGTGTATTCATCTCTTTGTCTCCCTCTGCGATTTTTACCCTCCACGCTGCCCTCCAGTACTGAATTGGTGATCCCTTGCTGCCTCAGAACATATAATACCAACCGATCCCTTCTTCTAGCCAAGTTGTGCCACAAATTACTCTTCTCTCCAATTCTATTCAATACCTCCTCATTACTTATGTAAGCTACCCATCTAATCTTCAGCATTCTTCTGTAGCACCACATTTCGAAAGCTTCTATTCTCTTCTTGTCCAAACTATTTATCGTCCACGTTTCACTTCCATACATGGCTACACTCCATACAAATACTTTCAGAAACGACTTCCTGATACTTAAATCTATACTCGATGTTAACAAATTTCTCTTCTCTAGAAACGCTTTCCTTACCATTGCCAGTCTACATTTTATATCCACTCTACTTCGACCAACATCAGTTATTTTGCTCCCCATTTACTACTTTAAGCGTCTCATTCCTTAATTTAATTCCCGCAGCATCACCCGACTTAATTCGACCAAATTCCATTATCCTCGTTTTGCTTTTGTTAATGTTCATCTTATATCCTCCTTTCAAGACACTGTCCATTCCGTTCAACTGCTCTTCCAAGTCCTTTGCTGTCTCTGACAGAATTACAATGTCATCGACGAACCTCGAAGTTTTTATTTCTTTTCCATGGATTTTAATTCCTACTCCGAACTTTTCTTTTGTTTCCTTTACAGTTGTTAGATCGGCTATGCTGCTACACTGGCAGGTTATCAAGATTTAAGTGAGTTTGAACGTGGTGTTATAGTCGGCTCATCTCCGAGGTAGCAGTGAAGTGGGAATTATCCCATACGACCATTTTACGAGTGTGCCGTGAAAATCAGGAATCCGGTAAAACATCAAATCTCCGACATCGCTGCTGGAAAAACATCCTGCAAGGACAGGACCAATGCCGACTGAAGATAATCGATCAATGTGACAGGTGTGCAATCCTTCCGCAAATTGCTGCAGATTTCAGTGCTGGGCTATCAACAAGTGACAGAGTCGAACCATTCAACGAAACATCATCCATATGGGCTTTCGGAGGCGAAGGCCCACTTGTGTACCCTCGATAACTGCACAACACAAAGCTTTACGCCTCGCCTGGGCCTATCAACAAAATGGTTCAAATGGCTCTGAGCACGACCACGAGATGCGGGCGGGCCTATCAACACTGACATTGGACTGTTACTGCAGACATGTTGCCTGGTCGGACGGGTCTCGTTTCAATTTGTATTCAGTGGATGGACGTCTAAGGGTATGGAGACAATCACATGAATACATGAACCCTCATGTCAGCAGGGGACCGTTGAAGCTGGTAGAGTAAGGGTATGGAAACAACCCTATGAATCCTTGGACCCTGCTTGTAAGCAGGTGGCAGTTCAGGCTGGTAGAGGCACTATAATGGTGTGGGGCGAGTGCAGTTGGTGTGATATGGGACCCCTGATAGGTCTAGGTACGACTCTTACAGGTGACACGAATATAAGCATCCTGTCTGATCTGCATCCACTCAAGTCCATTGCGCATTCACACGGACTTGGGCGATTCCAGCAAAACAATGCGACATCCCACACCTCCAGAATTGATGCAGAGTCGCTCCAGGAACACTTTTCTGAGTTTAAACACTTCCGCTGGCCATCAAACTCCCAAGACATGAATATCATTGAGCACATATTGGATTTCTTGCAACGTACTAAAATCATTGGGGGAAGTAGCAACAAAACGACTATTCACGTTGGTGTGTATAATATATGAGTCTGGCGATATACCATCTGACTTCCGGAAAGGCATCATCCACACAATTCCGAAGACGGCAAGAAGAATATTATACAGAAGAATGGAAAAGAAAATTGAGAATGTGCTAGGTGACGATCAGTTTGGCTTTAGGAAAAGTAAAGGGACGAGAGAGGCAATTCTGACGTTACGGCTATTAATGGAAGCAAGGCTAAAGAAAAATTAAGACACCTTCATAGGATTTGTCGACCCGGAAAAAGCGTTCGACAATATAAAATGGTGCAAGCTGTTCGATATTCTGAAAAAAGTAGGGGTAAGCTATAGGGAGAGACGGGTCATATGCAACATGTACAACAACCATGAGGGAATAATAAGAGCGGACGATCAAGAACGAAGTGCTCGTATTAAGAAGGGTGTAAGACAAGGCTGTAGCCTTTCGCCCCTACTCTTCAATCTGTTCATCGAGGAAGCAATGATGGAAATAAAAGAAAGGTTCAGGAGTGGAATTAAAATACAAGGTGAAAGGATATCAATGATACGATTCGCTGATGACATTGCTATCCTGAGTGAAAGCGAAGAAGAATTAAATGATCTGCTGAACGGAATGAACAGTCTAATGAGTACACAGAATGGTTTGAGAGTAAATCGGAGAAAGACGAAGGTAATGAGAAGTAGTAGAAATGGGAACAGCGAGAAACTTAACATCAGGATTGATGGTCACGAAGTCAATGAAGTTAAGGAATTCTGCTACCTAGGCAGTAAAATAACCAATGACGGACGGAGCAAGGATGACATCAAAAGCAGACTCACTATGGCAAAAAAGGCATTTCTGGCCAAGAGAAATCTACTAATATCAAATACCGGCCTTAATTTGAGGAACAAAATTTCTGAGGATGTACGTCTGGAGTACAGCATTGTATGGTAGTGAAACATGGACTGTGGGAAAACCGGAACAGAAGAGAATCGAAGCATTTGAGATGTGGTGCTATAGACGAATGTTGAAAATTAGGTGGACTGATAAGGTAAGGAATGAGGAGGTTCTACGCAGAATCGGAGAGGAAAGCAATATGTGGAAAACACTGATAAGGAGAAGGGACAGGATGATAGGACATCTGCTAAGACATGAGGGAATGACTTCCATGGTACTAGAGGGAGCTGTAAAGGGCAAAAACTGTAGAGGAAGACAGAGATTGGAATACGTCAAGCAAATAATTGAGGACGTAGGTTGCAAGTGCTACTCTGAGATGAAGAGGTTAGCACAGGAAAGGAATTTGTGGCGGGCCGCATCAAACCAGTCAGTAGACTGATGACCAAAAAAAAAAAAAAAAAAAAAAAAACTGTTGAGAATAGATCTCCACCTAATGGTACTCTTATTTATAGACAGCCTTGGAGGATTCATGATGCCAATTCCCTCCAGCAGCACTTCAGACATTATTCGAGTCCATGCCACGTCGTGCAGCGATACTGCTGCGTGTTCGCGTGGTCCCTACACGATATTAGGCAGATATACCAGTTTCTTTAGCTCTTCAGAGTAATTCACTTAGCGGGTTTGCTTTGGTAGTGGTAAATCAGATTCCAGAGGAGGAAAGTGACCTCCGAGAAGCCGGCAGTTTTTCAGCCCGCCCACTGTTTCAGCGAAACATTTCAGTTCGGTCGCCACGCCCCCCCGGACATTCCGCGTAGTGTTGCCTTCGAGGTAGCTTCAGGATAGCGTACACCACTTCTCGGAAGCCAATCGCGACACGTTGCAAGGCGCTCGCTGCAGATGGAGGGTGCTACAAAAAAGTTCTCCGTCGTTCAACCAAAGACTGCGCATTTTAGCTAAAAAATACACTAAGTATTTTTCCATGCTGGACATGAAGTTTGTTTTTGATTCGGATACACCGAGACACGTTTTGACTTTTTAGCACGGCATCTTCTTTGAGAGCGCTGGAATATTACACGACTTTTCATTTCCAGTACTGTTTTTCACGTTTTAAACAACCCATGTAACAATTTCATAATGAAATGAAGAAGTAATCGCAGTAAAACTTCTACTTCTACGGTGCGTACCTAAAGACTGCAAAATTTCTCAAGTAACACCAACAGCCGGCCGAAGTGGCCGTGCGGTTAAAGGCGCTGCAGTCTGGAACCGCAAGACCGCTACGGTCGCAGGTTCGAATCCTGCCTCGGGCAGGGATGTTTGTGATGTCCTTAGGTTAGTTAGGTTTAACTAGTTCTAAGTTCTAGGGGACTAATGACCTCAGCAGTTGAGTCCCATAGTGCTCAGAGCCATTGAACCATTGAACACCAACACCCAAAAGGGGAAGTCGGAGTAATCCGCTGAATTACAGGCCCATATCACTAACGTCGATTTGCAGTAGGGTTTTGGAACATATACTGTATTCGAACATTATGAAGTACCTCGAAGAAAACTATTTATTGACACATAGTCGGAACGGTATCAGAAAATATCGTTCTTGTGAAACACAACTAGCTCTTTATACTCATGAAGTAATAAGTGCTATCGACAGGGGATGTCAAATTGATTCCATATTTTTAGATTTCCAGAAGTCTTTCGACATCGTTCCTCACAAGCGTCTTCTAACCAAAGTGCGTGCCTACGTTGTGCGACTGGATTCGTTATTTCCTGTCAGAAAGGTCACAGTTCGTAGTAACAGACGGAAAGTTATCGAGTAAAACAGAAGTAATATCCAGCGTTCCTCAAGGAAGTGTTGTAGGCTCTCTATTGTTCCTGATCTATATTAACGACATAGGAGACAATCTCAGTAGCCGTCTTAGATCGTTTGCAGATGATGCTGTCATTTACCGTCTTGTAACGTCATCAGATGATCAAAATGATTTGCAAAATGATTTAGATAAGATATCTGTATGGTGCGAAAAGTGCCAATAACTCTGAATAAGGAAAAGTGTGAAGTTATTCACATGAGTACTAAAAGAAATCAGCTAAATTTCGATTATGCGATAAGTCACACAAATCTGAGGGCTGTAAATTCAACTAAATACTTAGGGATTACAATTACAAATAACCTAAATTGCAACGATCACGTAGATAATATTGTGAGTAGAGGAAACCAAAGACTGCGACTGATTGGCAGAACTCTTAGAAGGTGCAACAGGTCTACTAAAGAGACTGCTTACACCACGCTTGTTCGCCCTATTCTGAAGTATTGCTGTGCGGTGTGGGACCCGCATCAGGTGGGATTGACGGCTGGCGTCGAAAAAGTTCAAAGAAGGGCAGCTCGTTTTGTATTATCGCGAAGTAGGGGACATACTGTCACAGGCATGATACATGAATTGGAATGGCAACCATTAAAACAAAGGCGTTTTTCGTTGCGACGGGATCTTCTCATGAAATTTCAATCACCAGTTTTCTCCTCCGATTGCGAAAACATTCTGTTGGAACCCACCTACATAGGGAGAAATGATCATCACGACAAAATAAGAAAAACCAGGGCTCGCACAGAAAAATTTGAGTGCTTGTTTTTCCCGCGAGTCGTTCGAGAGTGGAACGGTAGAGAGACAGCATGAATGTGGTTCATTGAACCCTCTGCCAGGCACTTTATTGTGAAAAGCAGAGTAAGCACGTAGATGTAGATGTAAATGAAATTCATAGAGTTTTCCCAGCATGTGGAAAATCGTTTAAAGTGTGAACTTTTCGTGAATCCGCTGTAATTTCGTAACATAACTTCAACTCTGAGGAAGATATCAATGACATAATTCTCAGATGACATTGGTATCCTGACTGAAAGTGAAGAAGAACTACATGATCTGCTGAATGGAATGAACAGGCCAATGAGTATAGAATATGGACTGAGAGTAAGAGAAAGTAATGTGGGGTAGCAGAAATGAGAACAGCGAGAAACTTAACCTCACGATTGATGGCCACAGAGTACATGAAGTTAAGGAATTCTGCTACTCAGCTAGCGAAATAAAGAGAGATGGACGGAGCAAAGAGGACATCAAAAGCAGACTAGAACTGGCAATAAGAGCATTCCTGGCCAAGGGAAGTCTACTAGTATCAAATATAGGCCATAAGTTCAGGAACACATTTCTGAGAATGTACGTTTGGAGCACAACATAGTACGGTAGTGAAAGACGGACTGTGGGAAAACCGGAACAGAATAGAATCGAACCATTTCAGAGGACATCAAAAGCAGACTAGAACTGGCAATAAGAGCATTCCTGGCCAAGGGAAGTCTACTAGTATCAAATATAGGCCATAAGTTCAGGAACACATTTCTGAGAATGTACGTTTGGAGCACAACATAGTACGGTAGTGAAAGACGGACTGTGGGAAAACCGGAACAGAATAGAATCGAACCATTTCAGATGTGGTGCTGCAGACGACTGTGGAAAATTAGGTGCAGTGATTAGGTGAGGAACGAGGGGGTTCTGTGGAGAATGTGAGAGGAAAGAAATATGTGGAAACAGTGACATGGAGAAGGGACAGCATGATAGGACATCTGTTAACAGATGAGGGAATCACTTCCATGGTACTAGATGGAGCTGTAGAGGGCAGAAACTGTAGAGGAAGACAGAGATTGGAATACATCCAGCAAATGATTGAGGACGTAAGTTGCAAGTACTACTTGTGTATAACATCGGAAGTTCACTGAGGCTTTTTTCGGATGATGCTGTAGTGTATCGAGAGGTTGTAACAATGGAAAATTGTATTTAAATGCAGGAGGATCTGCAACGAATTGACGCATGGTACAGGGAATTGCAATTGAATCTCAATGTAGACAAGTGTAATGTGCTGCGAATACATAGAAAGAAAGGTCCTTTATCATTTATCTACAATATAGCAGGTCAGCGACTGGAAGCAGTTAATTCCATAAATTATCAGGGTGTAGGCATTAGGAGTGATCTAAAATGGAATGACCACGTAAAATTAATCGTCGGTAGAGCAGATGCCAGACTGACATTCATTGGAAGAATCCTAAGGAAATGCAGTCCGAAAACAAAGGAAGTAGGTTACAGTACACTTGTTCGCCCACTGCTTGAATACTGCCCACTGGTGTGGGATCCGTACCAGATGGGGTTGATAGAGGAAATAGAGAAGATCCAACGGAGAGCAGCGCGCTTCGTTACAGGATCATTTAGCAATCGCGAAAGCGTTACGGAGATGATAGACAAACTCCAGTTGAAGACTCTGCAGGAGAGGCGCTCAGTAGCTCGGTACGGGCTTTTGTTGAGGTTTCGAGAACATACCTTCACCGAAGAGTCAAGCAGTATATTGCTCCCTCCTACGTATATCTCGCGAAGAGACCATGAGGATAAAATCTGAGAGATTAGAGCCCACACAGAGGCATACCGACAATCTTTCTTTCCACGGACAAATACGAGACTGGAATAGAAGGGAGAACCGATACAGGTACTCAAGGTACCCTCCGCCACACATCGTCAGGTGGCTTGCGGAGTATGGATGTAGATGTAGATGTAGAACTCTACCATCTAGTGAGCAAGTGCTACTCTTGCTACTCTGAGATGAAGAGGTTTTCACAGGAGGGGAACTCGTGGCGGGCCGCGTCAAAGTAATCAGAAGACTGATGACAGAAAAAAATCTTTACTTCTGTCAAATTCGGTGTTAGAGTGTTATTTGTTTTTGTAACTGCTGCCAAGTTGCCCATTTTCTTTTCTTATCATTTGTTATGTATGTGTTTATGTAAAGAGCTAAAGAGCTTCTCTCTGTGTGTGTGTGTGTGTGTGTGTGTATAAGTCATCTTGTAAAGTTTGGGAAAAGAATGAAAATTTCAGAAAGAAGAAACAGAAAGCTCGGGCTTTCCCATTGTCACTTTAATTCTGTCAGAGACAAAAAAGGCAGTTGAATGGAGTTTATAATGTCTAAAAAAGTAAAATTAGAGTAATGGTCGAATTAAATGAGATGATGGTGACTGAATTGGATTAGGTTCAAAATGGTTCAAATGGCTCTGAGCAATATGGGACTGAACATCTGAGGTCATCAGTCCCCTAGAACTGATGACCTCAGAACTCGCGCGGCTCCGGACTGAAGCGCCTAGAACCGCCCGGCCACACCGGCCAGCTAATTGGATTAGGTATCGGAGAGTTTTGCTGTCTGGACAAGAAGATAACTATCGATTGACAAAGTGGAGCGAATATAAAATTGGTGCTAGTAGTAAAAAAAAGGATTGCTGGAAAAGGCGGATTTGCTAAACGCGGATATGGGTTAGAGCGTCGTGGCTCACCGTGGAGGGACAGCTCAAATACTTTTTTAACACATTTTGCGAAAATCATTTATCCGTAGCTGTGAATGAAATAAATGGCTGATGTTTCATTTAAAATAATGAAACTTGGTTTATCTTCTCCTAAATATCTCACCTAAACGCTCGTGTGTACAGCGAAGTATCCGAAAGTTTTTCACAGATTGCTTAGAAACTTAGACACAGCCATGCATTCGAATAGACACGTGTATATACAGGGTGTTCCAGAAGTGATAGTCGATATTCAGTGATGTGACAGGAATGATCATTCGACTCAAAAAAGTCTAGTAAATATGAGTTCTAAAACGCATACCTCGACAGCTATGAGCACTTGTTAATATTTTATAGTGGGAAAACAAATCTCTTCTGCTGCAAGCTGTTTGCTTTCCGTATTTTGGTGAGTGGTAGTATGGACTGAAACAAGAAAAAATTGTCCAGTAAACATACGCTCTAAAATATATACCTTAAAAGTTATGAGCACAGCAAAGATGAACAAGTGCTCATACCTTTGAAGGTATACATTTTTAGAGCACATGTTTGCGGGACATTTTTAATTGCTTTGGTGCGTACTAGCACTTACCAAAATACGGAAAACAAAGAGCTTGCGGTAGGTAAGATATGTTTCACAGTATCGAAGATAAGGAATTGGTCGTAGCTCTTAAGATACGCGTTTTGGAGCCCATTTTTGCATGACTTGTTTCGAATGATCATTCCTATCACATCTCTGAATATTTACCATCACTTCTGAAACGCGCTATATATGGCTCTGAGCACTACGGGACTTAACATCTGAGGTCATCAGTCTCCTAGAACTTAGAACTACTTAAACCTAACCAACCAAAGGACATCACACACATCCATGCCCGAGGCAGGATTCGAACCTGCGACCGTAGCGGTCACGCGGTTCCAGACTGAAGCGCCTAGAACCACGCTATATATGAACAGTCGAGTAACATATATAGTCAAGCGCGAAAAAAACTGCTATAGGCATGCGTATTCCAGTACAGACATATGTAAACAGAATATGGCGCTGCTGTCGGCAACTCCTATGTAAGACAACAAGTGTCTGGCGCAGTTGTTAGATCGGTTGCTGCTGCTACAATGGCAGGTTATCAAGATTTAAGTGAGTTGAACGTGGTGTTACAGTCGGTGCACGAGCGATGGGTCACAGCATCTCCGAGGGAGCGATGAAGTGGGGATTTTCCCTACTACCATTTCACGAGTGTACCGTGAATATCAGGAATCAGGTAAAAAATCAGATCTCCAACATCGCTGCGGCCGGAAAAAGATCCTGCAAGAACGGGACCAACGGCGACTGAGGAGAATCGTTCAGCTGTGACAGATGTGCAAACCTTGCGCAAATTGCTGAAGATGTTAATGCTGGGCCATCAACAAGTGTCAGCGTGCGAACTGTTCTACAAAACATCATCGATATGGGATTTCGGAGGCGAAGGCCCACTCGTGTAACCTTGATGACAGCACAACACAAAGCTTTACGCCTTCCCTGGACGGTCAAGACCTACAGTGGACTGTAGATGGCTGGAAAACATGTTGCCTGGTCGGACGAGTCTCGTTTCAAATTGTACCGACCGGATGGACATGTATGGGTATGGAGACAACCTCATGAATTCATGGACCCTGCATGTCAGCGGGGACTGTTCGAGTTGGTGGAGGCTCTGTAACAGTGTGAGGCGTGTGCAGTTGAAGTGATGGGGATCCCTGATAGCCAGCCGGAGTGGCCGAGCGGTTCTAGATGCTTCAGTCTGGAACCGCGCGACTGCTACGCTCGCAGGTTCGAATACTGCCTCGGGCATGGATGTGTGTGATGTCCTTAGGTTAGTTAGGTTTAAGTAGTTCTAAGTCTAGAGGACTGATTACCTCAGATGTTAAGTCACATAGTGCTCAGAGCCATTTTTTTTTATCCCTCATAGTCCAGATTGACAGGTGAAACTTACGCAAGCATCCTGTCTGATCAACTGCGTCCATTCGTGTCCATTGTGCATTCCGACGGATTTGGGCACTTTCAGCAGGACAATGCAACACCCCACAGGTCCAGAATGTCTCTAGGACCACCCTTCTGAGTTTAAACACTTTCGCTGGCCACCAAACTCCCTAGATATCAACGTTATTGAGCGTATCTGGAATGTCTTGTAACGTGTTGTTCAGAAGTGATCTCCACCCCGTTGTATGGACAGCCTTGCTGCATTCATGCTGTCAATTCGCTCCAGCACTCCTTCAGACATTAGTCGGGACCATGCCACGTCGTGCACCGGCACTTCTGCCTGCTCCTGGGGACCGTACACGATATTAGGCAGGTTCTTCAGTGTACGTCTGGTTTTTGTAACTTGCTGACCCTGATAACCCTCCCCAGGGTCGCGCGACCAGTTTATGGCAAGTCGCAGGCGGACCGAGTCTACGCAAAGCCTTCTAGATACAAGGCCTACGCGCAGCAGCCATATTGGCACGTGACGTCACAAACTGTTGGCCATCTTATCTTCAGTCGGCAGTCCTGTTGGCGTGTATGTTGTGTTGAAAGTGTGTGACACGTGAAAGTGACATACATTTCATACTGTATTCGCCTACAGTTCTTCGAAGTATGGGATACCAGTGCTGCGTTCCCTTTTTGCCAGGGAAATTATAAATCCCAAAAAGGCATTAAAGTGCACATGTTTCCCTTTACCCAACGTGTGAAGTTCAGAAATCGCTGGACTGCAGCTATTCCCAAACAGGAATTTGTGTCTATGCATCATCCAAGGGTATGTAAATTGCAAAAAATTTGTAGCGTGTTATTTGTTTCCAATGCACCACATTTACCAATTGTTTTTGAAAGCAGTTATGTATCATGTACCAGTATCATTTGTTTCTAAATTCTGAGCCGGCCGAAGTGGCCGTGCGGTTAAAGGCGCTGCAGTCTGGAACCGCAAGACCGCTACGGTCGCAGGTTCGAATCCTGCCTCGGGCATGGATGTTTGTGATGTCCTTAGGTTAGTTAGGTTTAACTAGTTCTAAGTTCTAGGGGGCTAATAACCTCAGCAGTTGAGTCCCATAGTGCTCAGAGCCATTTGAACCATTTTTTCTAAATTCTGGACCATTACTGCGAGGTTAATACGAAGCTGGCTGTGAAATGTCTCTCATATTTGCAACTAGTGTCACACAGAGTAGTCATATTAATTAGTGTGACTCGAAAATGTTTAGTATTCCTTATCATTCCTACCAGATTATTGAGTTTCCAGTACATTTATTTGGAAGAGCTAAAGAATGATTTTGTTCAGTTTTGCATATACAGCTATTCGGAAATAATTTCAATTTGAGTAAACTACCTTATAAAATTGCTTTAATGAATTCAGCGTTCGACAGATTAAGCAGTATAGAAAGCATAATTTCGAGGTAAGTGCATTATGATTAAATTAACAGCACTACGTGACACAAATTTGAATCAAGGATATAGGAGAAACAATCTTTCCATGTTTAAGGTTCTAAAGTTCTGGAGAAACAGGTAAATAAAATATGTTTACGGTTTTTTGATTTATTAAACATTATGTCAGGAGGTGCTCCACTTCTTCGAATGATTTGAGTTTCGTGTGAGATGAGCAAATTTTGAAGTGGAGAGGAAAATTTAAGAAAATAACCAGGGAAAGAAATTCTTAAATTCTGTAGGAGCTCCAGCTGTTTTATTTAAAAGCGATAACGTCTGCTTGATGTTGCGTATTGCCGATTTTTTTTACTGCAAGAAAGCGTAGCTCCTGAGGTAACAGACATAATTTAAAATTACAATTTGTATTCAAGCCTAGGAACGCGATTTAAGGCAAATCGTCAAAATAATTTTACATAGAGGAGCTTTATTCAGTTACTTTACGCAATGATGTGAATTTCCATACTTCTATTACAAGGACATGTGGGAGAGGAAAGAAGCACGAGTATCTCTATGCGGTCTCAGCTCTGAAACTTGTAAAGTTCGTATAGCTGCAGAGTGCTTAACAGGAGCGTTCCGATACAGACCCGGCCATCAGTATGTGACGTCACAAGTGTGCACGCAGGCCTGTAGTCTAGGTGGTGATGGTCTACGTCGCTGCGCCGGTCGACCTGTGCTGTATCGACGTGTTTACACAGTAGTTCCGGCGCTGGCTGCCCAAGGCCGCGTGCCGCGGTACGGTACGTGTGTGGCGCGCCGCCCGCTGGTTTATTCGCGTCTTATTGCGCTCCGTCCCTCCGGCCATATCTCGGCGTCCCACGGTGCCGGGCTACGCGGCGACGGCGCGACTGCGATGCCATCTCAGGCAGAGGAAAGCGAGGGCGTGCCCACGTGATGGCCCCCTGCTGATAGTCCGGAGATTCCGCGTGCCACCCGCATAGGACTTCAGCACGCCCACGGCCGCGTCCTTATCACTGCAGCGGCAGCGACGATATCCGCTCCCCTTATGTACCGTGCATCGTTTAGCCCATCGACGAGACCCAGAAAATACTAGATACAGGCTCCCCGGTAGATACCATTTTCCTTGAATTCCGGAAGGCGTTCGATACAGTTCCGCACTGTTGCCTGATAAACAAAGTAAGAGCCTACGGAATATCAGACCAGCTGTGTGGTTGGATTTAGGAGTTTTTAGCAAACAGAACACAGCGTGTTGTTCTCAATTGAGAGACGTCTACAGACGTTAAAGTAACCTCTGGCGTGCCACAGGGGAGTGTTATGGGACCATTGCTTTTCTCAAAATACATAAATGAGCTAGTAGATAGTGTCGGAAGTTCCATGCGGCTTTTCGCGGATGATGCTGTAGTATACAGAGAAGTTGCAGCATTAGAAAGTTGCAGCGAAATGCAGGAATATCTGCAGCGGATAGGCACTTGGTGCAGGCAGTGGCAACTGACCCTTAACATGGACAAATGTAATGTATTGCGAATACATAGAGAGAAGGATCCTTTATTGTATGATTATATGATAGCGGAACAAACATTGGATGCAGTCACTTCTGTAAAATATCAGGGAGTATGCGTACGGAACGATTTGAAGTGGAATGATCATATAAAATTAATTGTTGGTAAAGCGCGTCCCAGGTTGAGATTCATTGCGAGAGTCCTTAGAAAATGTAGTCCATCAACAAAGGAGGTCCCTTACAAAACCTTCGTTCGACCTATACTTGAGTATTGCTCATCAGTGTGGGATCCGTACCAGGTAGGGTTGACAGAGGAATTAGAGAAGATCCAAAGAAGAGTGGCACCTTTCGTCACAGGGTTATTTGGTAAGCGTTACGGAGATGTTTAGCAAACTCAAGTGGCAGACTCTGCAAGACAGGCGCTCTGCATCGCGGTGTAGCTTGCTCGCCAGGTTTCGAGAGGGTCCGTTTCTGGATGATGTATCGAATATATTGCTTTGCCCTACTTATACCTCCCGAGGAGATCACGAATGTAAAATTAGAGAGATTCGAGCGTGCATGGAGGCTTTCCGGCAGTGGTTCACGCCGCGGACCATTCGCGACTGGAACAGGAAAGGGAGGTAATGACAGTGGCACGTAAAGTGCCCTCCGCCACACACCGTTGGGTGGCTTGCGGAGTATAAAATTGTAGATGTAGACGTACACGTGACAGATTCAGTAGTAATGGTTGTCACTGGTCGCTTATATCGACCAAATCGTGGCCTACTTTTGAGCACGCTTTTTCAGTAACCCACGACCTCTGAGGGACCGACTAACTACAGGCTTGGGGGGAAGGGGGGGTATATCGAGGTGTGCTACACAGTGGTGCGGCAGCTGACGTCATACTGGGTGACAATTGTTGAAGAGCCAAAGAAACTGGTGTTGTTGTTGTTGCCTTCAGTACAGAGACTGGTTTGATGCAGCTCTCCATGTTAATCTATCCTGTGGAAGCTCCTTCATCTCCCAGTACCTACTGGGACCTACATCCTTATGAATCTGCGTAGTGTATTCATCTCTTGGTCTCCCTCTACGATTTTTACCCTCCACGCTGCCCTCCAACACTAAATTTGTGATCCCTTGATGCCTCAGAACATGTCCTACCAACCGATCCCTTCTTCTAGTCAAGTTGTGTCACAAACTTCTCTTCTCCCCAATCCTATTCAATACCTCCTCATTAGTTACGTGATCTACCCGCCTAATCTTCAACATTCTTCTGTAGCACCACAATTCGAAAGCTTCTATTCTCTTCTTGTCCAAACTCTTTATTGTCCATGTTTCACTTCCATACATGGCTACACTCCATACAAATATTTTCAGAAATGACTTCCTGACACTTAAACCTATACACGATTTTAACAAATTTCAAAGCTTTCCTTGCCATTGCCAATCTACATTTTATATCCTCTCTACTTCGACCATCATCAGTTATGTTGCTCCCCAAATAGCAAAACTCCTTTACTACTTTAAGTGCCTCATTTCCTTTCCCTGAGCATCACCCGACTTAATTCGACTAGATTCCATTATCCTCGTTTTGCTTTTGTTGATGTTCATCTTATATCTTCCTTTCAAGACACTGTCCATTCCGTTCAACTGCTCTTCCAAGTCCTCTGCTGTCTCTGACAGAATTACAATGTCATCAGCGTACCTCAAAATTATTATTTCTTCTCTCTGGATTTTAATACCTACTCCTAATTTTTCTATTGTTTCCTTTACAGCTTGCTCAATATACAGATTGAATAACATCGGGGAGAGGCTACAACCCTGTCTCACTCCCTTCCCAACCACTGCTTCCCTTTCATGCCCCTCGACTCTTATAACTGCCATCTGGTTTCTGTACAAATTGTAAATAGCCTTTCGCTCCCTGTATTTTACCTCTGCCACCTTTGAAAGAGAGTATTCCAGTCAACCTTGGCAAAAGCTTTCTCTAAGTCTACAAATGCTAGAAACGTAGGTTTGCCTTTCCTTAATCTTTCTTCTAAGATAAGTCGTAATGTCAGTATTGCCTCACGTGTTCCAGTATTTCTACGGAATCCAAACTGATCTTCCCCGAGGTCGGCTTCTACCAGATTTTCCATTCGTCTGTAAATAATTCGTGTTAGTATTTTGCAGCTGTGGCTTATTAAACTGATAGTTCGGTAATTTTCACATCTGTCAACACCTGCTTTCTTTGGGATTGGAATTATTACATTCTTCTTGAAGTCTGAGGGTATTTCGCCTGTTTCATACATCTTGCTCACCAGATGGTAGAGTTTTGTCAGGACTGGCTCTCCCAAGGCCGTCAGTAGTTCCAATGGAATGTTGTCTACTCCCGGGGCCTTGTTTCGACTCAGGTCTTTCAGTGCTCTGTCAAACTTTTCAGGCAGTATCGTATCTCCCATTTCATCTTCATCTACATCCTCTTCCATTTCCATAATATTGTCCTCAAGTACATCACCCTTGTATAGACCCTCTATATATTCTTTCCACCTTTCTGCTTTCCCCTCTTTGCTTAGAACTGGGTTTCCATCTGAGCTCTTAATATTCATACAAATTGCTCTCTTTTCTCCAAAGGTTTCTTTAATTTTCCTGTAGGCTGTATCTAACTTACCCCTAGTGAGATAAGCCTCTACATCGTTACATTTGTCCTCTAGCCATCCCTGCTTAGCCATTTTGCACTTCCTGTCAATCTCGTTTTTGAGACGTTTGTATTCCTTTTTGCCTGCTTCATTTACTGCATTTTTATATTTTCTCATTTCATCAATTAAATTCAATATATCTTCTGTTACCGAAGGATTTCTACTATCCCTCGTCTTTTTACCTACTTGATCCTCTGCTGCCTTCACTACTTTATCCCTCAGAGCTACACATTCGTCTTCTACTGTATTTCTTTCCCCCATTCCTGTCAATTGTTCCCTTATGTTGTCCCTGAAACTCTGTACAACCTCTGGTTTAGTCAGTTTATCCAGATCCCATCTCCTTAAATTCCCACCTTTTTGCAATTTCTTCAGTTTTAATGTACAGTTCATAACCAATAGATTGTGGTCAGAGTCCACATCTGCCCCTGGAAATGTCCTACAATATAAAACCCGGTTCCTAAATCTCTGTCTTACCATTATATAATCTATCTGATACCTTTTAGTGTCACCTGGATTCTTCCATGTATATAACCTTCTTTTATGATTCTTGAACCAAGTGCTAGCTATGGTTAAGTTATGCTCTGTGCAAAATTCTACCACGGCTTCCTCTTTCATTTCTTAGCCCCAATCCATATTCACCTACTATGTTTCCTTCTCTCCCTTTGCCTACTGTCGAATTACAGTCACCCATGAATATTAAATTTTCGTCTCCCTTCACTACCTGAATAATTTCTTTTATCTCATCATACATTTCTTCAATTTCTTCGTCATCTGCAGAGCTAGTTGGTATATAAACTTGTGCTACTGTAGTAGGCATGAGCTTCGTGTCTATCTTGGCCACTATAATACGTTCACTATGCTGTTTGTAGTAGCTTACCCGCACTCCTATTTTTATATTCATTATTAAACCTACTCCTGCAATACCCCTATTTGATTTTGTATTTATAATCCTGTATTCACCTGACCAGAAGTCCAGTTCCTCCTGCCACCGAACTTCACTAATTCCCACTATATCTAACTTTAACCTATCCATTTCCCTTTTTAAATTTTCTAACCTACCTGTCCGATTAAGGAATCTGACATTCCACGCTCCGATCCGTAGAACGCCAGTTTTCTCTCTCCTGATAACGACATCCTCCTGAGTAGTCCCCGCCCGGAGATCCGAATGGGGGTCTATTTTACCTCCGGAATATTTTACCCAAGAGGACGCCATCATCATTTAACCATACAGTAAAGTTGCATGCCCTCGGGAAAAATTACGGCTGTAGTTTCCCCTTGCTTTCAGCCGTTCGCAGTACCACAACAGCAAGGCCGTTTTGGTTAGTGTTACAAGGCCAGATCAGTCAATCGTCAAGACTGTTGCCCCTGCAACTACTGAAAAGGCTGCTGCCCCTCTTCAGGAACCACATGTTTGTCTGGCCTCTCAACAGATACCCCTCCGTTGTGGTTGCACCTACGGTACGGCTATCTGTATCGTTGAGGCACGCAAGCCTCCCCACCAACGGCAAGGTGCATGGTTCATGGGGGGAGGAAAAGAAGAAACTGGTACACCTCCGTAATATCGGTTAGCGCCCCTGACAGCACGCCGAAGAACCACAATATGACACGGCATGGACTCGACTAATGTCTGAAGTAGTGCTGGAGGGAATTGGCACCATGAATCCTACAGCGCTGTCCATAAATACGTAAGAGTAAGAGCTGGTGGAGCCCGCCCGGTTAGCCGAGTGGTCTAACGCAGAGCTTTCCGGAGCAGGAAGGAACGCCTGGCCCCCGGCACGAATCCGCCCAGCCCACTTGTGTCGAGGTCCAGTGTGCTGGCCAGTCTGTGGATGGTTTTTAGGCGGTTTTCCATCTGCCTCGGCGAATGCGGGCTGGTTCCCCTTATTCCGCTTCAGCTATACTACGTCAGCGAGTGCTGCTCAAACAAGTTCTCCACGTACGCGTACACCATCGTTACTCTACCACGCAAACATAGGGGTTACACTCGTCTGGTGTGAGACGTTCGCTTGGGGGGGGGGGGGCTTCCACCGGGGGTCGAACTGCACAATAATCCTCGGTTCGATGTGGGGCGGCGGAGGGGTGAAGTGGACTGCGGTAGTCGTCATGGGGTTGTGGACCACTGCGGCTGCGGCGGGAACGGAGCCTCTCCGTCATTTCTATGTCCCCGGTTAACAAAATCTTCAATATTGTGACCGTTACATAGCTTTGGTTACTGATAATAACTTGACACCAGTGCCTATGAGTTTAATTTGTACACCACAGCACTGAAGATAATCAGCATGTGATTAAAAATCGATTTTGCTGTCAATAAACCACCAAAATTACGGCCAACGTTGACCTTCCTTCTAAAATATTCGGAAGAGAAAGATGGTGATTGAAATTTAGTAAATAGATCTCGCCTATAAAATTTCCCTGCAGAACGCCAGAAGTCACTTCTGGTTTACTCGATGACTTCCCGTCAATTACTACCAAGTGTCATCTCTCTGACAGGAAATCACGAATCCAGTCACATGACTGAGACGATATTCCACAAGGACGCAATTTCACTACCAACCGCTTGCGTGGTACAGTGTCAAAAGCCTTCTGCACGCCTAGATATACGGAATCAATTTGAAATCCCTTGTCAATATCAGTCAACACTTCGTGTAAGTAAAGAGTTAGTTGTGTTTCACAAGAACGATAAGCTCAGTTGTACTCTGCATTACTTCCAGAGTCGCGGTTTAATAGAAGCATGCAGTTTGTGTTTCCAGATATGCGGCCTTATCCGAAAAATGCAACTTTCTACGGTGGTGTGTGGCTGTTCCTGAATGTCTGCCTTTTGTTGGGCTTTCTAGCGATGAAGTACAGAACTCACAACAGAGACCTGTTCAAAGCTACCGACGTAAGCGCGAGGAATATGTATAACGAGGAATAAGAAGATACATACCCTAAGGGGATACAGGTATACCAACGAATACGATTTTTATGTCTGTGTCCTATGTATTTCTTCGCAGTAAATTCTTTCATCGCTAGCAAAACGGCACGAAATTAATGGTACAGAAAAAACTGACTGTGTCTTTAAAAACCTTGTGGCAAATGTAAAGAGGACAGCTCATTTCAAATCACAGCATAACGACGAATTCTATTAGAAATTACGAAATTGTCACATCATTACTTTCAAATTTCGAGCCGTAATACCAACGTCGAAAGAATGTTCACTTTCATAAATGTCCGCAGAACAAAGACACCAATAAAGATTTCGAATTCAAGTAACAATAAAGTTCTTTTTAAAGTGGGTCCAAATGAGAAATACTAATACCTAAATACAGATTATTGGTGTTTCTTTATAAGTCTTATTGAGATAATGCAGTCATTCAGTGTCTCTTGGTTTTCTGCCACAGAAAAACAGATGATTGTTCATTTTATTTGACGAAAAACTTTTACTTTATTTTGGCCGAAAATACGCAGGTGACCCTATTTCTGTTTAAATTAGGTAGTGCGGATTTTAGGGCAAAATTTCCATCAAAATATGACGCCGAGTCCTGCTTTGCTATTTTTGGACCTGAAAACCGCAACCGCAATACATTTGACGTCACCGATTGGGAGCGCTACCAATGACTGACTTGTTTAGCGCAAACCGCTAGGCTACTCGGTGATTCGGCGTCAAGCCAATGACACACGAACTATTTCGGCTGCTTCTAGATATTCAAATGTTACCTAAAATTTTGACAAAATGATGTTTCTACATCTACATCTACATCCATACTCCGCAAGCCACCTGACGGTGTGTGGTGGAGGGTACCTTGAGTACCTCTATCGGTTCTCCCTTCTATTCCAGTCTCGTATTGTTCGTGGAGAGAAGGATTGTCGGTATGCTTATGTGTGGGCTCTAATCTCTCTCATTTTATGCTCATGGTCTCTTCGCGAGACATACGTAGGAGAGAGCAATATACTGCTTGACTCTTCGGTGAAGGTATGTTCTCGAAACTTTAACAAAAGCCCGTACCGAGCTACTGAGCGTCTCTCTTGCAGAGTCTTCCACTGGAGTATATCTATCGTCGTAAATCTTTCGCAATTACTAAATGATCCTGTAACGGAAGCGTGCTGCTCTCCGTTGGATCTTCCCTATCTCTTCTATCAATCCTGTCTGGTAAGGATCCCACACTGCTGAGCAGTATTCAAGCAGTGGGCGAACAAGCATACTGTAACCTACTTCCTTTGTTTTCGGATTGCATTTCCTTAGGATTCTTCCAATGAATCTCAGTCTGGCATCTGCTTTACCGACGATCAACTTTATATGATCATTCCATTTTAAATCACTCCTAATGCGTACTCCCAGATAGTTTATGGAATTAACTGCTCCCAGTTGCTGACCTGCTATTTTGTAGCTAAATGATAAGGGATCTATCTTTCTATGTATTCGCAGCACAATACACTTGTCTACATTGAGATTCAATTGCCATTCCCTGCACCATTAGTCAATTCGTTGCAGATCCTCCTGCATTTCAGTACAATTTTCCATTGTTACAACCTCTCGATACACCACTGCATCATCTGCAAAAAGCCTCAGTGAACTTCCGATGTCATCCACAAGGTCATTTATGTATATTGTGAATAGCAACGGTCCTATGACGCTCCTCTGCGGCACACCTGAAATCACTCTTACTTCGGAAGACTTCTCTCCATTGAGAATGACATGCTGCGTTCTGTTATCTAGGAACTCTTCAATCTAATCACACAATTGGTCTGATAGTCCATATGCTCTTACTTTGTTCGTTAAACGACTGTGGGGGACTGTATCGAACGCCTTGCGGAAGTCAAGAAACACGGCATCTACCTGGGAACCCGTTTCTATGGCCCTCTGAGTCTCGTGGACGAATAGCGCGAGCTGGGTTTGACACGATCGTCTTTTTCGAAACCCATGCTGATTCCTACAGAGTAGATTTCTAGTCTCCAGAAAAGTCATTATACTCGAACATAATACGTGTTCCAAAATTCTACAACTGATCGACGTTAGAGATATAGGTTTATAGTTCTGCACATCTGTTCGACGTCCCTTCTTGAAAACGGGGATGACCTGTGCCCTTTTCCAATCCTTTGGAACGCTACGCTCTTCTAGAGACCTAAGGTACACCGCTGCAAGAAGGGGGGCAAGTTCCTTCGCGTACTCTGTATAAAATCGAACTGGTATCCCGTCAGGTCCAGCGGCCTTCCCTCTTTTGAGCGATTTTAATTGCTTCTCTATCCCTCTGTCGTCTATTTCGATGTCTACCATTTTGTCATCTGTGCGACAATCTAGAGAAGGAACTAAAGTGCAGTCTTCCTCTGTGAAACAGCTTTGGAAAAAGACATTTAGTATCTCGGCCTTTAGTTTGTCATCCTCTGTTTCAGTACCATTTTGGTCACAGAGTGTCTGGACATTTTGTTTTGATCCACCTACCGCTTTGACATAAGACCAAAATTTCTTAGGATTTTCTGCCAAGTCAGTACATAGAACTTTACTTTCGAATTCATTGAACGCCTCTCGCATAGCCCTCCTCACACTACATTTCGCTTCGCGTAATTTTTGTTTGTCTGCAAGGCTTTGGCTATGTTTATGTTTGCTGTGAAGTTCCCTTTGCTTCCGCAGCAGTTTTCTAACTCGGTTGTTGTACCACGGTGGCTCTTTTCCATCTCTTACGATCTTCCTTGGCACATACTCATCTAACGCATATTTTACGATGGTTTTGAACTTTGTCCACTGATCCTCAACACTATCTGTACTTGAGACAAAACTTTCGTGTTGAGCCGTCAGGTACTCTGTAATCTGCTTTTTGTAGCTTTTGCTAAACAGAAAAATCTTCCTACCTTTTTTAATATTTCCATTTACGGCTGAAATCATCGATGCAGTGACCGCTTTATGATCGCTGATTCCCTGTTCTGCGTTAACTGTCTGAAATAGTTCGGGTCTGTTTGTCACCAGAAGGTCTAATGTATTATCGCCACGAGTCGGTTCTGTGTTTAACTGCTCAAGGCAGTTTTCAGATAAACCACTTAAAAAAATTTCACTGGATTCTTTGTCCCTGCCACCCGTTATGAACGTTTGAGTCTCCCAGTCTATATCCGGCAAATTAAAATCTCCACCCAGAACTATAACATGGTGGGGAAATCTACTCGAAATATTTTCCAAATTATCATTTAAGTGCTCAGCCACAACAGCTGCTGAGCCAGGGGGCCCATAGAGACATCCAATTACCACGTCTGAGCCTGCTTTAACCGTGACCTTCACCCAAATTACACTCCTGGAAATTGAAATAAGAACACCATGAATTCATTGTCCCAGGAAGGGGAAACTTTATTGACACATTCCTGGGGTCAGATACATCACATGATCACACTGACAGAACCACAGGCACATAGACACAGGCAACAGAGCATGCACAATGTCGGCACTAGTACAGTATATATCCACCTTTCGCAGCAATGCAGGCTGCTATTCTCCCATGGAGACGATCGTATAGATGCTGGATGTAGTCCTGTGGAACGGCTTGCCATGCCATTTCCACCTGGCGCCTCAGTTGGACCAGCGTTCGTGCTGCACGTGCAGACCGCGTGAGACGACGCTTCATCCAGTCCCAAACATGCTCAATGGGGGACAGATCCGGAGATCTTGCTGGCCAGGGTAGTTGACTTACACCTTCTAGAGCACGTTGGGTGGCACGGGATACATGCGGACGTGCATTGTCCTGTTGGAACAGCAAGTTCCCTTGCCGGTCTTGGAATGGTAGAACGATGGGTTCGATGACGGTTTGGATGTACCGTGCACTATTCAGTGTCCCCTCGACGATCACCAGTGGTGTACGGCCAGTGTAGGAGATCGCTCCCCACACCATGATGCCGGGTGTTGGCACTGTGTGCTTCGGTCGTATGCAGTCCTGATTGTGGCGCTCACCTGCACGGCGCCAAACACGCATACGACCATCATTGGCACCAAGGCAGAAGCGACTCTCATCGCTGAAGACGACACGTCTCCATTCGTCCCTCCATTCACGCCTGTCGCGACACCACCGGAGGCGGGCTGCACGATGTTGGGGCGTGAGCGGAAGACGGCCTAACGGTGTGCGGGACCGTAGCCCAGCTTCATGGAGACGGTTGCGAATGGTCCTCACCGATACCCCAGGAGCAACAGTGTCCCTAATTTGCTGGGAAGTGGCGGTGCGGTCCCCTACGGCACTGTGTAGGATCCTACGGTCTTGGCGTGCATCCGTGCGTCGCTGCGGTCCGGTCCCAGGTCGACAGGCACGTGCACCTTCCGCCGACTACTGGCGACAACATCGATGTACTGTGGAGACCTCACGCCCCACGTGTTGAGCAATTCGGCGGTACGTCCACCCGGCCTCCCGCATGCCCACTATACGCCCTCGCTCAATGTCCGTCAACTGCACATACGGTTCACGTCCACGCTGTCGCGGCATGCTACCAGTGTTAAAGACTGCGATGGAGCTCCGTATGCCACGGCAAACTGGCTGACACTGACGGCGGCGGTGCACAAATGCTGCGCAGCTAGCGCCATTCGACGGCCAACACCGCGGTTCCTGGTGTGTCCGCTGTGCCGTGCGTGTGATCATTGCTTGTACAGCCCTCTCGCAGTGTCCGGAGCAAGTATGGTGGGTCTGACACACCGGTGTCAATGTGTTCTTTTTTCCATTTCCAGGAGTGTATTTCACATTTCGGATCTCCGTCAATTTCCTTCGATACTATTGCACTTCTTATCGCTATAAACACGCCTCCCCCTTCACTGTCCAGCCTGTCTCCGCGGTATACATTCCAATCTGAGTTTAGGATTTCATTCATGTTTCGTTTGTATAACACATTAGTGCTTTGTTTCACGAAACTTTATTGCTACATTTTGTAAATACAGCTTTCGGGTTTTAAGCCCTTTTTCAATCCATGCTGATTCCAGAGATGGCAACCGAACATAGTTCTCGGCTAGAATCACATTTTGAAGTAACAGTCGCCATATTTCGTCTCGTGTTTGTTACCCACGGCGATAGCAGTGCACCAAGCGGCCAGCAAGCTAGACTTCTGAACACATCGGATGAGTGCTAATACTAACGTTTATATTGATTTGTAAAATAGTTCTTACAATAGGGAGTCTATGTAGTGCCATAAAAATCGGAATAACTGAAAAATGACATCGCGTTTGTCGTTCTTTCGTTTCCCTGGGACCTTGGAAAGTACGAAAGGGTATATTACAGGACAGTTTATTTACGATTCTCTTGTAACATTCAAATTTTTACTGAATAATGCCATTTTCCTTTAATAATAATAAAAATTTGCCAGTAAAAACCAGAAAACCTGACCATTTGCAGAAAGATGTCGTACATCTACACAACACAGCAGAGTTTTGTCCGCTACACTTTCCGTCAGCCAAATCAGTGAATGTGGAACGTGGCAAACCTATAGGGAATGTAAGACGTACATTATTTGACGTACCAAATACGCCGCCACAACTGTAGCTCAAGAAAAAAAACTAAACAGACGTGATAATTAATCGTCTATAGCAAGAAAACTAGTTCCAAACACAGAAGAAAGCAATTCTACAATTATTGCTAAATCTGAGCCACAAACGGCAACTATTTTGAAAATATCCGCTTTTGAAGCAAACATAATTACGTTTTCAAAAAACACCGTGCATTAGAAAGTTGAGTGAAGTTTAAGAATGGTTGAATCGTTAGACTCTATAAAAAAATTTTAAGTGTTAAGGAAAGTGCCTGTGATAATAACAACTGACAAAAATATAAATATATGCTTCTCATGCGTGAAATATGTGTTCATATTCTCTTGCTTTCAGCACAATAAACTGGAAATATACACATACTCGAAAGTATTTCTTCATGAACAAGTTGTAGCTTATATCCCTGAATCAGTGCGATTCGGCACTTTTTAAATGTATTTCACGATAATTTACTAACGCGTGGAACGCAAAAATATCACAACAATTTTGTGAATGAGGTAGAAAATAGTGAATAACAAACGTCTTTACGACGCTTGTGACTGTCGGCTTTCTCACCGCTTGGAGCGCTAGTTTCGTTCCATCTGTCAAACGGTAACAACTTTCGCACTGTGAGTTGAACTATGAAATTTACCTAAGTTATCTGTCGACTATTTTGTCACAAGTAGACTTGTATTTTACGATCTTATGATATTCATTAGGACAGTGTTTACTCTAATTACAGAGCGTTCGTAAAGTCGCCGTAACCTGGACTACGGACAAATGATGCAGCTTATGTTGGAAACTTGAAATAAAGTTGGCAGAACACAAGTTGGCAGAACTGTTCTTTCGTATATACTCGATTGTTTTTTTAATCCGTTCTACTGTTGTTCAACATTTAACAATTTCCCACAGTTGATTCAAATTACTGAATGCGATGCGTAGTGTTTAGACATGCAGTTTGTTAAAGTTAAGGTGCTTCTAACTGAAAAGCTTATTTTCTCTAGTTGAAAATGTGTTTTCGGTAACGCGGTTCGTTGACTTATTGAGAAATTTCGAGAGACTGGCTCAGTGTTCGATACCGAACGAACTGGAAGACCGCCTAAACTAAACAAACAGAAGTTTGTGGGAATTTGTTGCTCTCTACAACAGAGGCCACTAGAACCATTTCGTAAGTTAGCACAAGAGAAAAATACCGGGTTTGCAACCGCGTATAAAGCGATTCGACGAACATTGAAATTGATTCCCATTTAAAGCGACGGCGAAGTAAGAACTGAATGGCGCGGATCGTGAAAGACGAATCCGTTCTGCAAATTGTTTACGTCTTTTATTGATCGTTCTTTGTTGTTTCCTTTTCTTCCAGTATTCTTTCATCTGTCTTCTGTTTTTCTTCTTTCTAACCTCAGACCATTTTGAACCAATCTTTTTAGCTAACCTGCCTTGGTGGAATCCTTCTAATTTCAATACTTTTTTTTCGAAAGGCTTCTCGGTTGTTTATACTTTCAGTTTTCAGTTTTTATATTGTTTCTTTCTAAATCGTTTTTTACTTCGTTGATCCAACTTGTTGTGGACTACTTACCCCACAAATATTTGAAAATCTTATTAGTTAATTTGCTGTCCTGCATTCTAAATATGTTTCCAAAAACATGAGTCTTCTTTTTCTCATTACGTTTAAAATATTTTCTGTATTTTGGTATATTTCAGTATTACTGCGTAATTACCTTGTGTTGTGTTTTGCGGCCCTAATATTTTCCTTATAATTCGTCTTTCTAGTACTTCTACTTCATATAAATTACAGTTTAATGCCAGGAATTCGATTTCATATAGGCATTCTGGCTTCATATTGTGTTGTAATGCCTTATTTTTGCGTTTTCGGACAGGCACTTTTTATTGTAGAGCTCTTTGGTTTTACCATACGCTCTCCTCATTTTATACAACCTTTCCTCTATTGCATATTTTTCCAAAGCATTTTCTTGTATTGTCTCCCTTAGATATTTGAATTTTTTACCCTCTCTATTTGGTTAATATCTGCTTTCAGAAATTTTTGGAGCATCCTTAACGTTTGTCACAAATTTTGTTTTTTCTGTAGAAATTCTTAAGCCATATCTGCTGGCTATTTCATCCAGCAGATTTACTTGTGTTATGAGACATTTATTTTCTGGAGAATCTGTGAACAGTGAACATTTTTCTTCAGTGCTCCACGATTTCATTGGCCAGCCGAGGCAAGGCGAAACAAACTACTCACGCCTTCGAGAAGACGGCAACTTATGTACACACAGGTGACAACACTGTGCGTGTACTGGAAGAGTTTTCTGGGGAACGTGTCGTCTCGGATACCTTTGGCTTCTCGCTCACCTGACCCTACACCACGAAACTTTTTTTTCTTTGGGGAGCAGCAAAATCTATGATGATGTAATACAGTTGCCCAAGAAGCACCCTTTGTGACTTGAAAACTGAAACTGCCTATTAATATACATAGACAAACGTCCTCGTTGGTGCTTCACCTTTGATGTTTGTTCTGATGGCTGGGAAGTTTCGAACCGTTCTGGCAGATGGCAGAGCCGTAGTACAGCTCAAAATGTCGTCTACATACGACTCACGTTTCAAGCAGCATGCTGTTATTGAATTCTTTTGTGCAGGAAAAGAATCCGTGGTGAACATCCACAAACGTTTGTGTGCAGTGTATGGCAATGCTACAGTTGAGAGGAGTACAGTTGAGTGATGGGTAAAGAAAGTTACAGCCTCAGGAAATGCAAAAACATAGCTCCATGATCAGCCACGCTCGGGACGTCCTGTCACAGCCACTGCTCCAGACGCACTGAATCGTTCGGATGCCATTATTCGTGCCGACCGACGTATCACAATTCGACATTTGGCTCTGCAGTTATCGGTCAGCATTGGAAGTGCGTCTGCAATGATCGATACTCTCGGATATTCAAAGAGGTGCTCACGGTGGGTTCCGCGAATGCTCACAGCGGACCACAAGATCCAAATAAAGGCCATTTTATCTGAATTGTTGTAGCTTTTCGAGATCGACAGAGAGGCCTTTCTGTTACGTATCGTTACGGGTGACGAAAGATTGGTGCACCACTTTGCGCCGGAAACTAAAACGCAGTCCGTGGAGTGGCATCATCCTCATTCACCGCAAAAGAAGGAATTCGAGACAACCCCCTCTGCCAGAAAAGCCACGGTGACGGTCTTCTGGGGTAGTGATTGCGTCATTCTCGTGGATGTCATGCCAAAAGGGTCAACCATCGATTCGGAGGCGTACGTGAAGACTGAATAAACTCAAGAACCTTTTCCTACATGGTCGATCGGATAAGAATCCAGCAGAAATCTTGTTCCAGCACGATAATGCACGCCCACACACAAGTCTGAGAACCCGGGAACACATCGTCAAATTGGATTGGACATCACTGCCTCATCCATCCTAAAGTCCAGACTTGGCACCCTCAAACTTCCATCTCTTTGGGCTGTTTAAAGATTTTATATGGGAACACACTTTGAAGATGGCGAGAGAGTCAGTGATGCAGTGAAAACCTGTCTAGCCCTATAGGACAAGAACTTTTACCAGCAGGCAATATATACTGTTCCACACTGTACAGCCATATAATGTGATGGAGGCTACGTAGAAAAATAGCACATGGACAAGACACGTTGATGTATATAGTCACCAAATGCTGACTCTTAACAATAAACATGTTCTGAGGAAAAATATGTGCTTTACTTTTTGAACTGCCCTCGTATATGCAAAACTAAGAACTGAAATAAATTTGTAGCAGCAGTAGTATGGTATTGTGCCTTATGGCAGGTCTTGTCATGGGTTAAGCCTCTTCCACTTTTCTCTGTCCATAGACAGTCTTTTCACTACTGAATATTTGTCCCCTTTGACATTGTCCAGCATTTGATATCTTCTTTTTCCTTTCCCCTTTCTACCCCCACCATTCCTACTATTCCTTCCTTCAATAAACAGTCCGTCCTCAAACAATGTCCAATCCAGTTCCGTTTTCTCTTCCTGATGACTTTCAGCATGTTTCTTTCTTCTCCAACTCTTCTTAAAACTTCTTCATTCCTTACTCGGCCTTCCCATTTCACTTTTTCCATTCTTCTCCATATCCACATCTCTAGTGCCTCCAGTCTTCTTTCATCTTCCTTCCTCAATGTCCAGGTCTCCGCACCATATAAAGCAACGCTCCAGATGTAACATTTGGCAAGTCTTTTCCTCAGATCTTTGTTTAGTGCTCCACAAAGTAATTTCTGTTTCCTCTTGAATCCTTCTTTTGCCATTGCAATTATTTTCCTAATTTCTGTTGAGCAATAGATATAATTCATTATTACACTTCCCAAGTAATTGAAGTTATTCACTTGCTCTGGTTCCTCTCGCCCTATTTTCATACGGCATTTTGTCCCCTTTCCTCCAGTTACCATGCTTTTCGTTTTCTTCTTGTTAATCTTCATTCCATATACTTCTAATTTTGTGTTTAGAGCATCTAACATTTGCTCCATGTCTGTTGCTCTCTCAGTCATCATAACCATGTCGTCTGCAAATCTTAAACACTCCACTCTCCGACCCCATATACAAACTCCTCTCCTTCCATCAAAACTTTCACTAATAATTTCCTCCAGATATATATTGAACAGTGTTGATGATAAACAACAACCTTGTCTTACACCTCTTCCCAGTTCAATTTCTTCAGTCATCACACCTCCTATTCTTACTCTTGCTCTCTGGCTCAAATATAAATTTCTAATTAGCAGTCTATCCCTCCTTAGGATTCCCATTAGTTTGTCCCATCTGACACAGTCAAAAGCCTTCTCAAGATCAATGAACACAACATATACCTTCCTTTTCTTCTCCATGTGCCTCTCCCCTGTCACTCTCAGTAGCCCAATGGCATATCTCTAGTTCCCACTCCTCGCCTGAAACCAAATTCTTCATCTCCTATTATGCAATTCAGCTGTTCATATAGCCTTCTGTTGAGCATCCTCAGCAAGACTTTGGCTGCATGCGATATCAGGCTCACTGTTCTATGTTCCTCACACTTTTTGCTGTTCTTTTTCTTTTCTATGGGTATTAAGATACTTTCTGTAGAGTCCTTTGGCCATTTTCCTGTCATGTATATTTGATTAGACAATTCAATCAACTCCCTTTTCCCTTCTTTCTCCAGTGACTTTAGCAGTTCACAGGAATCTCATCACTTCCCATTACCTTTCCATTTTTCATCTCCTTCATAGGTTCTTCAATCTCACTAGTTAGTATTGCATTTCCTTTGTCATCATCTGCAACTTTATCTTCTTCTTCTATCCCAAGGTCTTCGCATGTACTATTAAAAAAACACGTTGTAACCAAAAAAACGTCCGCAGCTCGTGGTCTCGCGGTAGCGTTCTCGCTTCCTCAGCACAGGGTCCCGGGTTCGATTCCCGGCGGTGTCAGGGGTTTTTCCTGCCTCGACTGGGTGTTGTTGTGTCGTCTTCATCATCATTCTTCCCCATTACGGTCGGAGTAAGGCAATGGCAAACCACCTCCACTAGGACCTTGCCTAGTAAGCTGGCATGGGACTCCCGCGTCGCTCCCCTACGCTCTGTAAGGAAGTATGGGACTTCATCATCAACAAAAGAACAAGCAAAGATAGTCTTTGTCATAGCCTTCTAGACCCATCTGCAGTTCGTTTCGTTTACCTGAACGAAAAATTAACGCACAAAAAAGTTCCAGCTTAGAGAAGGCGTGGATCACAGGATAGAAGGAGAGGGTGTGGCAGGCGCAGACGACCAAACAGAGTTCTTTAAGACATATTTCTGGCCAGAATTCGATTATGAAACTTAGCGACGTTATTCTTAAGGAATCGATCTAATAAATTACACAATAAAAAGAATAGAATTTTTTCGCGCTTTTGCGCTACATCTGCCCTTAGTGTAAAGACGGGACGAGCTACGCCCCTACGGCGGCCACAGAAGGTGTTTCGTACAACGGTGGGTCGACGTGAAACGCCGGCAGCTGCAACCGTCCGACTCGGGCCTCATACTTTCCCGCCTCGGGGAATCCCCGCATAAATCACGGCGCTCCTTCCAGCGCGCAGTCGATAGGAGAGGGCAGGCCAGGGGGATTAAGAGCTCTCATTTGCGGGCTGCGCTTTCCGTGCCGCGAGCAATTTGCCTCGTCTTCCGTCCACCCCGGCTCCCATCTCCCACCCATCTCCTCTCCCTGATGCTCGCATTCCACCAGAATTAGAAATTAAGTGCCGGTTCGATGGCGCAGCGGGAAGCAGGCACGGCTGCTGGCCCTGAGGGCGGAGCTATGGCAACACTGCGCCAATACGTCTGTGTGTGAAAAAGTCGCTGGCATTGTCCCAGGTAGGTCTTATCTACAATCTTTCTTTCTTTCACTTACGCCATAGTCCCGCAGCGACCGCAGGGTCGGCGTGGTTACAACGGATTTGGCAATGTTAGTGTTAGGGATGGCCGGACGCCGTTGCTGCCGCCACCCCATACCCCCAGGATCGAATCAGTGTACCCCAACTGTCTGCGTCGAGTGTAAATCGTGAAATAGTGCAGACGTGGTTCAAATGTCTGCGACGCGTGTAACTGAGGCGGAACATGGGGACCAGCCCGGTATTTACCTAGCGGGATGTGGAAAACCGCCTAAAAACCACATCCAGGCTGGCCGGCACTCCAGTCCTCGTCGATAATCCGCCGGGCGGATTCGATCTGGGGCCAGGAAACAGTGCATTAGTGCGCTCGGCTACCCTGGCGGGTATAGCTCCTCTCTACAATGTACCTCATAAAATATCTACTGGATCTGGAATTGCCCTTATAAAACAAAAATTGCGTGTAAACGGAAATATAGGATCGAGAAGTGTACAGAGTGCTCTCCATAAGCAATGCGACCAATATTTTTCTGACGCAACAGTTGCATGGGGGCTTAATTATTAAATGCAATAATTTTTAGTAGCTGTATGTCCGGTTACAAAGTCTCATAACCGGTTGGCCCTGAGTAGTATTAGTACGCAATCTGACTGCATAGAATAACAATGAAGAATGAAAGGAAATTTGCGTTAACACAATTGATTATTTAAGTCCCAAGCAACTATAAAAGCTACGAAACAACAAAGCACAAGTGTAACTGTTCTGTGTGTGGAAGTGTGACTCAACGTACACATCTGGCACGGTTCTTCACAATACGACAAGATATTTTAAACACCATTTACAATGAAGTAATTAAAAAAAACAGAAATACTATAACTGCATATAGAAACCAGAATTCCAGTCTAATACATGAACACAAGCCAGATGCTTTGTTGACTGAACCTGTGACCAAGAGGCATTGTTATTTACGAAATTTGAAATAAAAAAAAATTTTTGTTACCTTCATATATATTGACGAAAAATGCACTGTGATCATTGCAACATCCCCAATCAAACAGCATCTGCTGTCTCGTCCAACAGAACAACTGCATACGACATGCCCTCAACTAATACTGCTATCGACATCCTCTCAAAAAGCACTGCCCACGGCAACGTCTGAACTACTACTCCCAAGTGGAGGCGGCAGAATGATACTCTTTGGCGCAATCTCTGGCGCTGTGACTCAGTGTAGCCACCTTTCACCGTACACCATAGTGTGTTGTAGCTGGCTGGGCTAAGTGGAGGGGGGGGGGGTATTAGCTTCAAAACGCTCTTTGTCTCATTCGGCTGCGAGCTGCCGCAGAGTCAGGACGTGCGTTTCCGTCAATCCCGTTTCGAGTTTACGTAACACAGCACAATGGATCATTCTGTAGAGCAACGGTACGCTGTCAAATTTTGCGTTAAACTTGGGAAGTCCGCCACCGAAACGTTTCCATTACTTCGGCATGCCTTTGGGACTGATTGATTGTCCAAATCACAAGTTTCCCGATGGCACGAGTCGTTCACGGAGGGCCGAGAGGAGATCACCGACGAACCTCGCAGTGGACGGCCGTCAACCGCACGAGTCGACGAAAATGTGACGCGTGTGCGCGACTGAACTCTGACAGACGGCTGAGTCTTCAATTGATAGCACAAACTCTAAACATGTCAAAAACAACCGTTTCCGCAATGTGACCAAAGATTTGAACATAAGAGAAAGGTGTGTGCCAGACTCGTCCCAAAAGTGTTGACAGACGAACGCAAGCACACGCGAGTGCTTTGGTGCCGAGAAATGTTGGAAATGTGTGAAAATGATCCTCATTTCTTAAACTCAGTGATCACTGGTGATGAGTCGTGGATTTTTGAGTACAGCCCTGAGACAAAAAGGCAGAGTTCAGAGTGGCGCACCCCACCATCGCCCTATCCCAAGAAGACACGCATGAGCAAGTCCAGGATCAAAAACACGCTCATTGTCTTCTTTGACGTCAGAGGCGTTGTCCACCACGAATTCGTACCTACCAGGACTACAGTGAACTCAGCTTTCTACTTGGAAGTGCTCAAAAGACTGAAAAGGAGGGTCTCGCGCTGCCGAAGGGACATCGACGACACGTGGGAAGTTCACCACGACAATGCGCCGCGTCACAGCGCCTACATTTTCAACGACTTCCTGGCCATGACCAAGACCCCATTGGTTCCCCAGCCTCCCTACAGTCCTGACCTGGCTCCCACTGACGTTTTTTTTTATTTCCTCGTTTAAAAGGAGTCGTGAAAGGAAAACATTGGGACACGATAGAAAGTATCCAGGTGCATGTTACATCTGCTCTAAAGGACATTCGGGAAAAGGCATTCCAGAATGCCTTCCAGGCATGGAAACACCGCCTCCAGAAGTGTATCGACGCAAGAGGGTGCTATTTTGAAAATTTTTGACTATTGTACGAATATATTCAATAAATGATTTTTTATGAATTTGGTTGCATTACTTATGGAACGCACCTTGTATGTCCATGAATTAGCGTGGTTTTAGAAAGCATCGCTGGTTCGGATGTCAGCTTGCCCTTTTCTCACATGATGTACTGAGAACTGTGGATGAAGAGAAACAGGCAGATTTCATATTTCCAGATTTCCGGAAAGCATTCGACATGGTGCCCCATTGCAATGTATTAACGAAGGTACGAGCATATGGAATAAGTTCACAGATACGTGAGTGGCTAGCACTCCATCTTCAGGCCACGAGTGGCCTACCAGGACCATCCTACCGCCGTGTCATCCTTGGTGGAGGTTGCAGATGGGAGGGGCGTGGGGTCAGCACACCGCTCTCCCAGTCGTAAAACGGTATTCTTGACCGAAGCCGCTACAATTCGGTGGAGTAGCTCCTCAATTGGCATCACGAGGCTGAGTGTACCCAGAAAAATGGCACCAGCGCATGGCGGCCAGGATGGTCACCCATCCAAGTACCGACCACGCCCGACAGCGCTTAACTTCGGTGATCTCACAGGAACCGATGTATCCAATGCGGCAAGACCGTTGCCATGAATGGTTAGGAGACTTCTTAAGTTATAGAACGCAGTACGTTGTCTTCAACGGCGAGTTTTCATCAGAGACAAGGGTATAGTCAGGAGTGCCCCAGGGAAGTGTGATAGCACAGCTGTTGTTCTCTGTATACATAAATGATAAGCCGGACGGGGTGGGGAGTAATCTGCAGTTGTTAGCTGTTGACGCCATGGTGTACGGTAAGCTGAGTGATTGCAGGAAAAGATAAGAGGACTTGGACAAAATTTCCAGTTGCTGTGATGAATGGCAGCTAGCCCTAAATGTGGACAAATGTAAGTTAATGCGGATGAGTAGGAAGAGCAAACCTGCAATGTTCTGATACAGTATTACTAGTATCTTGCTTGACACAGTCGAGTCATTTGAATATCTGGGGGTAACTATGCAAAGAAATATCAATTGGAACAAGCATGTGAGAACTGTGGTAGGGAAGGGGAATGGTCGACTTTGGATTATTGGAAGAATTTTGGGAAAGAGTGGTTGACTTGTAAAGGAGACTGCATATAGGACACTGATGCGATCTATTCTTGAGTACTGCTTGAGTGTTTGGGATCCGAAATCAGGTCGGATCGAAGGAAGACATCAAAGCAATTCAGAGGCAGGCTGCTATAGATTTGTTACCGATAGGACCCGACAACACATGGGTTACGGAGTTGCTTTGGGAACTCAAATGAGAATCCCTGTATGGAACGCGACGTTCTCTTCGAGAAACTGTATTGAGAAAATTTAGAGAACCGACATTTGAAGCTGACTGCAGAACGATTCTACAGTCACCAATTTACATTGCGCATAAGGAGCACGAACAGAAGGAGAAATTGGGGCTCTTACGAAGGCATATAGACATTCCTTTTTTCCCTCGCTCTGTTTCCGAGTGAAACAGGATAGAAAATGACAAGTAGTTTTGCAGTGTACCCTCCGCCACGCACTGTATGGTGGCTCATGGGGCACCTATGTAGATGCAGTTGTAGATACTACGAGATGCATTCTGTGGTAGCCTGTTTCTAAGTCTTTCCATTAAACGTCCAGGACTGACAGATGAGCAATAACTTTTGCTGAGACCAGACGTTCACTGATGCTTTTAGCGAACGCTATGCGTCCTTAAGCATCTACCGGCCCTGGGACGAAGTGATTTTACCCAACTAGTAGGGTCTGCTGAGCAGCGATGCTTCATACCACCCAAGCAAGTAAACTGATAGACTGGACTGCTCTTCGACAAGAAAGCGTAATATCGAGGGTCTGTAAGCGAAGAAAGATATTTTAGAAGCACATCAGAAATTTTTGGGGCAGACCCTTTTTTACACGCAGCATATGAGTGGATTATAGGCAACGCAAAAGGCGCGCGCGCGGACACACACACACACTTCATGGCCTGCTGAATGTCGCCGAGAAGCAGCAGCGACGGTTAAGTCTCTAACAAAAGTTGTTCCTGCCATCACGTGATCTACCAACCCTACACATTCAGGGGAAAGACATATACATACTTCCGTGCGATATAATGACACAATAAAGAGTCCATACAATGTAGGCTTCTCAGTAGCCGGGCGACCTCTGAAGATGTCTCCCGCAGCTGGAGACGAAACGTTAGGTGGAAATTTTATACATAGACCACGGCCTCTCAGCCCGGAAATTTCAACTGAAGACGATACAGGGTGTTTCAAAACGGACTTTACAACTTAAAAAATTCATATGAATTTATTGAAAGAAGATATAGAGCTGGGTTTAGTGTTATTCTGTAGGGAAACACATCAAGTTTTTTTACCTTAATCTAAAGACGTTGTACGTGGATTCCTTTTGTTATCCTTTGCACATCCCATCGGAAGTCAATTTCTTCCCAAACTCTCTGTAGCATTGCAGGTGCAACTCAGTCAGTGGCGGCATAAATTCTTGCTGTAAGTTCAGATAGAGAAGCCGGCGCAGGAGGTACAAACACGATAGCCTCGATGAATCCCCATTTTAAAAAAAAGTCGTGTAGTGTCAGGTCTGGGGAACCTGGGGGCCATGCAATTGACGCATCACGTTCAATCCAATGACCTGGAAAGCGGTCACTGAGAAAATCCCAGACGTTACCCAGGTAGTGGGGTGGTGCACCATCTTGAATGAAGTAAATATTTCGTTGTTGGTCATCCTCATCGACATGTGGTACCAAAAATTGTTGTTACGTATCCAGGTAAACTATCCCATTGATGGTTCCCTCACGAAAAAGAGAGACTCTACAATTTTTCTTTCTCAGTGCACGAAAAACGTTCAGTTTAGGGCTATCACGAACATGTTGCAATGTTTAATGTGGGTGCTCATTGCCACAAATCCTACAGTCATGTATGTTATCCTTGCCCCTTAAGTAAAGAGTCGGCTCGTCAGAAAAGATGGATTTGTCCAAAAAATGTTCATCCTCATGTAATCGATTTAACATATTCGCACAGAAGTTCTTGCGAGCAATTTTATCAGTTTCTTGTATTGCTTGTAGGGTCGTCAATATGTATGGTTTGAAATGCAAACGGTTTCTCAACACACGCCAGAGAGTCATATGCGGTATTTGCAGTTCGCGAGATGCGCGCCTGCTCGGTTTCGTAGGGCTGTTGACAAAACGTTGTCGCACTCGCTCAACGACGTCGTCAGATGTGGTTGGACGACCTGAAGATTTCCCATGTCTTACCGAGCAACCTGTTTCTACACAATATTTATACCACTCATAAATTGTAGGTTCTTGGTACGGAAATTACGACGAACTGTTGTCGCCGACTTTCGCTTCTTCAAACCAAAACACACAGCTAGCATGCTCGGGTCCAGTGAAGGCAGCCATCTTTAACACAACTGCCACTAGCGCTCCTTACGGTGCGATTAGGCACTGCTGATGTACGCGAGACAAAACTTGATATATTTCCCTACAAACTGACACTAGAATCACCTCTGTAGGTACTATAAATTAACGTATATGAATTTTCAAAGTTATAAAGTCTTTTTTTAAACACCCTGTACTATTCTTCAAACCAATACACACACAATAGCACACTCGGGTCCAGTGAAGGCAGCAATCTTTAACACAACTGCCACTAGCGCTCCTTACGGTGCGATTAGGCACTAGCGATCTACGCGACACAAAATGTGACGTATTTCCCTAAAAATTGACACTACAACCACTGCAGTAGGTACTAAGAATTAATTTATATGAAATTTCAAAGTTGTAAAGTCCTTTTTGAAACACCCTGTACTATTGCGCAACAACGAATAGTCGTTGCGCAATAGTACAGGGTGTTTCAAAAAGGAGCATATGAGCGCCTCCCCCCCCCCCCCCTCCGAGGCCTAATCCCTGAGTGGTATTTGCATTTCGACGTTTTCAGAATGTGGCATATGGGAGATCCATCTTTTCAGAGGTGACTCGTTACTTTTGGCGTAGGTCAGTGGGACTGGACGGTAGTTTTGTGGGTCAGTCGTATTACGCTTGTCGTAAATAGGTCTGCTGACAGATGGCGGCGGTGGCAGGTTTTCCACTAGCTATCCGAAGACGTCGCAGCGCTGAGGCTGTCTAGCGTACTCCGATTGTGATGTAAATGGGAGCTGCGCCTGTTTTGTCATGCTAATCACTAGTCGGCGAAGCACGCCTCCCCCCCCCCCCTTCCCCCCCCCCGTCCCCCACCCCCGCAGCTGATCTCCAACCGTGGAGTGTCGCTGGGAGTTGGTATGCATATGAGCCATGTAAATGCAGAAGCCGAGATTTCTGCTCGCAGCAGACGATGAGGTTGCTATGCTAATAGGACGTGTGATGTGCTGTGCTGTTTGTCGAAACATAACAGTCTGGAAGCGACGCTGGAGTATCTTGTAACATCCCTGGCCCCTCGCAGTAACAAGCTTTGTACGGTATGAATCAGTTAAAGCTGTCGTGAGAAATTGCGCCAAGTCAATCGTCTTCCGACCTGATTGATTTCAGTAGCAAAAGATGGACGGAATATGCGCAGATATGCTGAAGCGCCAAAGAAACTGCTGTTGGCATGAGTGTCAAGTACGGAGATGTGTAAACAGGCACAATACGGCGCTGCGGTCGGCAACGCCTATATAAGACAACAAGTGTCTGGCGCAGATGTTAGTTGGTTTACTGCTGCTACAGTGGCAGGTTATCAAGATGTGAGTGAGTTTGAACTTCATGTTATAGTCAGTGCACGAGCGATGGGATACAGCATATCCGAGGTACCAATGAAGTGGGGATTTCCCCGTACGACAATTTCACGAGTGTACAGTGAGGACAATATTATGGAAATGGAAGAGGATGTAGATGAAGATGAAATGGGAGATATAATACTGCGTGGTTTGACAGAGCACTGAAAGACCTGAGTCGAAACAAGTCCCTGGGAGTAGACAACATTGCATTAGATCTACTGACGGCCTTGGGAGAGCCAGTCCTGACAAAACTCTACCATCTGGTGAGCAAGATGTATGAGACAGGCGAAATACCCTCAGACTTCAAGAAGAATATAGTAATTCCAATGCCAAAGAAAGCAGGTGTTGACAGATGTGAAAATTACCGAACTATCAGTTTAATAAGTCACGGCTGCAAAATACTAACGGGAATTCTTTACAGAGGAATGGAAAGACTTGTAGAAGCCGACCTCGGGGAAGATCAGTTTAGATTCAGTAGAAATGTTGGAACACGTGAGGCAATACTGACCCTACGACTTATCTTAGAAGTTAGATTAAGGAAAAGCAAACCTACGTTTCTAGCATTTGTGGACTTAGAGAAAGCTTTTGACAATGTTGACTGGAATAATATCATTCAAATTCTGAAGGTGGCAGGGGTAAAATACAGGGAGCGAAAGGCTATTTACAATTTGTACAGAAACCAGATGGCAGTTATAAGAGTCGAGGGACATGAAAGGGAAGCAGTGGTTGGGAAGGGAGTGAGACAGGGTTGTAGCCTCTCCCCGATGTTATTCAATCTGTATATTGAGCAAGCAGTAAAGGAAACGAAAGAGAAATTCGGAGTAGGTATTAAAATCCATGCAGAAGAAATAAAAACTTTAAGGTTCGAGGATGACATTGTAATTCTGTCAGAGACAGCAAAGGACATGGAAGAGCAGTTGAACGGAATGGACAGTGTCTTGAAAGGAGGATATAAGATGAACATCAACAAAAGCAACTCGAAGTAGGGAGTATTTAAAATGTAGACTGGCAATGGAAAGAAAGGTGTTTCTGAAGAAGAGAAATTTGTTAACATCGAGTGTAGATTTACGTCAGGAAGTCCTTTCTGAAAGTATTTTTATGGAGTGTAGCTACGTATGGAAGTGAAACGGATGATAAATAGTTTAGACAAGAAGAGAATAGAAGCTTTCGACAAGTGGTGCTACAGAAGAATGCTGAAGTTTAGATGGGTAGATCACATAACTAATGAGGAGGTATTGAATAGGATTGGGGAGAAGAGAAGTTTGTGGCACAAATTGACTAGAAGATGGGATCGGTTGGTAGGACATGTTCTGAGGCATCAAGGGATCACCAATTTAGTATTGGAGGGCAGCGTGGAGGGTAAAAATCGTAGAGGGAGACCAAGAGACGAAAACACTAAACAGATTCAGAAGGATGTTGGTTGCAGTAAGTACTGGAAGATGAAGAAGCTTGCTCAGGATAGAGTAGCACAGAGAGCTGCATCAAACCAATCTCAGGGCTGAAGACCACAACAACAAGATCACCGTGAATATCAGGAACCCGATAAAACATCAAGTCTCAGACATCGCTGCTTCCGGAAAAAGATCCTGCAAGAACTGGAACGACGACGACTGAAGAGAATCGTTCCGCGCGAAAGAAGTGCAATCCTTCCGCAAATTGGTGCAGATTTCAGTGCTGGGCTATCAACAAGTGTCAGTGTGCGAATCACTCGACCAAACATTATCGATATAGGCTTTCGGAGTTGATGGCCGACTCGTGTATACTTGATGAATGCACGATACAAAGCTTTACGCCTCGTCTCGGCCCGTCATCTCCGACATTGGACTGTTGATGACTGGAAACAGTCTCTTCTCAAATTGTATAGAGCGGATAGACGTGTACGCATGCGGAGCCAACTTCATGAAGCCACGGATCCGCAAGTCAGCAGGGGACTGTTCAAGCTGGTGGAGGCTCTGTAATGGTGTGGGACGGGCGTAGTCGGAGTGATATGAGACCCCTGATACGTCTAGATACGACTCTGCCAGATGGTAACACGTACGAAAGCATACTGTCTGATCACCTGCATCCATTCTTGTCCATCGCCCATTCTGACGGACTTCGGCAGTTCCAGCAGGACAATGCGACACCCCACACGTCCAGAATTGCTACAGAGTGGCTTCAGAAGCACTCTTCTGAGTTTAAATCCGTCCCATGGCCAGCAGACTCCCCAGACACGAGCATTGTCCAGCATATCTGGGATGCCTTGCAACGTGCTGATCAGAAGAGATCTCCAGCCTGTCGTACTCTTACGGATTTATGGACAGCCCTACAGGATTCGCGGCATCAATTCCTTCCAGAACTACACTACACGATATTAGGCAAGTGTACGAGTTTCTTCGACCCTTCAGTGTAGCTTCACTCCAGTGTACGTTTAATTATTTGAGGTGTTCAGAAAGTTGCTGTGCAGTTAGAACGTATGCTGGAAACGATGTCCACGTGCAGCTTTGTAAGTTTGAACCCGCTTAACTGTACTGGAAAACTCTCTCCGCACCTAGGACTGTGATATGTGTTTCACGTACTTTGCCGTCTCCTGGCGTATTTTTGCCTGTGAATATACTTAAAGAAAAGGACTTAATAATTTTCTATAATGTGTGAAAAACATTGACTTATTTCATGGGAAGTGAATCGAGTGAAAGGGACGAAGACAATAAGCATCATTTATTATCTATGTATACAACGACTAAGAAGACAATACATACTGCGTTAATTTTCATTTGTCTAACAGAAGACGTTGTACCTTTTCGAGTTGTGCCGCTGACCTACGGTAGGAAGACGCACTCTTCCTACATTTCATATTAAGAGGCCTGTAATAAGTGTAATAATTGTTAATTTATCTAAATCAGAATACAAAACTTTATTTGTTACTATTGAAACCATCTTTTATTTATAGAATAATTCTGTCCTTTTGTGCAGTTAACAGAAGTTTTATTAGTTATGATCTTATGCTATTGTTGTCTACCATTACGGTCGGTACATCTATTTTTGGCAATCACGGTTCTTCCAGTCCAGATATTATTACGATAACTTATTCAGTTTATGCATTTATGATCGTATTAAAGCATATCCGCCATTAGTATCATTTTCTGGCGCAAATTTTGCCGTACTGGGCCACAAATATCGAATATGTTATTTTTCACATAGGCGCCATTGCAAAGAAAGCGGTAACCAAATACGCTTCATGCAGTTAAAATTAACAAACCAGTGTGCTTCTGATAAATTTACGTACAAACGAAGCATAGGTTTCAACCCCTGAGACGAAAAGAGGTTATGTTCATATATTCTTTTTGCTCCGGTGTGCAATAACTTTATCTGCACGATATCGTAACTTCAATAAAAAGAAATAATTATAATCAATTACTTATCACACGGAAGTGTTGGGTGTAATCAGTCTGTGTTCACATTTTTACAGTTTAAAAGATTATAAAAAGATCTGTGTTAAAAATAATTAACCATTTTTTTAAAAGACAGTTTCATCCAACAAGTTACAATTACGCTGCTCGCAGATCATTCATTCATTCAGATGTACACACACACATAGACGATATACACTCCTGGAAATTGAAATAAGAACACCGTGAATTCATTGTCCCAGGAAGGGGAAACTTTATTGACACATTCCTGGGGTCAGATACATCACATGATCACACTGACAGAACCACAGGCACATAGACACAGGCAACAGAGCATGCACAATGTCGGCACTAGTACAGTGTATATCCACCTTTCGCAGCAATGCAGGCTGCTATTCTCCCATGGAGACGATCGTAGAGATGCTGGATGTAGTCCTGTGGAACGGCTTGCCATGCCATTTCCACCTGGCGCCTCAGTTGGACCAGCGTTCGTGCTGGACGTGCAGACCGCGTGAGACGACGCTTCATCCAGTCCCAAACATGCTCAATGGGGGACAGATCCGGAGATCTTGCTGGCCAGGGTAGTTGACTTACACCTTCTAGAGCACGTTGGGTGGCACGGGATACATGCGGACGTGCATTGTCCTGTTGGAACAGCAAGTTCCCTTGCCGGTCTAGGAATGGTAGAACGATGGGTTCGATGACGGTTTGGATGTACCGTGCACTATTCAGTGTCCCCTCGACGATCACCAGTGGTGTACGGCCAGTGTAGGAGATTGCTCCCCACACCATGATGCCGGGTGTTGGCCCTGTGTGCCTCGGTCGTATGCAGTCCTGATTGTGGCGCTCACCTGCACGGCGCCAAACACGCATACGACCATCATTGGCACCAAGGCAGAAGCGACTCTCATCGCTGAAGACGACACGTCTCCATTCGTCCCTCCATTCACGCCTGTCGCGACACCACTGGAGGCGGGCTGCACGATGTTGGGGCGTGAGCGGAAGACGGCCTAACGGTGTGCGGGACCGTAGCCCAGCTTCATGGAGACGGTTGCGAATGGTCCTCGCCGATACCCCAGGAGCAACAGTGTCCCTAATTTGCTGGGAAGTGGCGATGCGGTCCCCTACGGCACTGCGTAGGGTCCTACGGTCTTGGCGTGCATCCGTGCGTCGCTGCGGTCCGGTCCCAGGTCGACGGGCACGTGCACCTTCCGCCGACCACTGGCGACAACATCGATGTACTGTGGAGATCTCACGCCCCACGTGTTGAGCAATTCGGCGATACGTCCACCCGGCCTCCCGCATGCCCACTATACGCCCTCGCTCAAAGTCTGTCAACTGCACATACGGTTCACGTCCACGCTGTCGCGGCATGCTACCAGTGTTAAAGACTGCGATGGAGCTCCGTATGCCACGGCAAACTGGCTGACACTGACGGCGGCGGTGCACAAATGCTGCGGAGCTAGCGCCATTTGACGGCCAACACCGCGGTTCCTGGTGTGTCAGCTGTGCCGTGCGTGTGATCATTGCTTGTACAGCCCTCTCGCAGTGTCCGGAGCAAGTATGGTGGGTCTGACACACCGGTGTCAATGTGTTCTTTTTTCCATTTCCAGGAGTGTATACACAAGGGTCGTTCAATAAGTAATGACCCACTTTCTTTTTCATAGATCATATTTATTGTTAAGAGTAAGAATTCGGTGACAATATACATCAACATGTCTTGTCCTTTCCAATTTTTCTACGTAGAATCACGTTCCATGGGCGTATGCCAACGTTGTGGAAGAGCATGTATTCCCTGCTGGTAGAAGCTCTTGTCCTGTAGGCGTGGCCATGTTTTCACGGCATGACTGAGTCTCTCGTCATCTTCAAAGTGTGTTCCCCGTAGAGAACCTTTAAGCGGCCCAAAGAGATGGAAGTCCGAAGGTGCATCTTTGAACTGTAGGGTGGATGAGTCAATGATTTACAACACAATTTTCCCAGGACGTCCAAGTGGCGACGTACTTACAATTTCTTCAAGAAGAAATGCTCCGCTTGCTCGAAGATGTTCCAGTTGCTACCCTATTGTAAATGTGTTTTCAACACGACGGCGCACCTCCACTGTTGTGGCGTAGCAAGACAGCCACGCCACTCGGAAGTAGCCGAAAGGCACGCGTTTAACTCACGCAGGCTGGCGTGAGGTCTGAAACAGGATGCGTAATGAATGCTATAAAGAAAAGTACGTAGCTTCTGGAATACTTAACTTTAATCCATCCTTGTGGTACATCGCTCTTGACGAGACAAGTGAGACTCTTTAGATACAAGCTATGTAAGGCTAATGGCGCCTTGCTAGGTCGTAGCCATGGACTTAGCTGATGGCTATTCTATCTGCTCTGCAAATGAGCGAGGCTTCGACAGTGTGCATCGCTAGCTACGTCGTCCGTACAACTGGGGCGAGTGCTAGTCCGTCTCCCGAGACCTGCCGTGTGGTGGCGCTCGGTCTGCGATCACTGACAGTGGCGACACGCGGGTCCGACATGTACTAATGGACCGCGGCCGATTTAAAGCTACCACCTAGCAAGTGAGGTGTCTGGCGGTGACACCACATCCACATTTCACCAACGTTGTTACTACGCATTTGAATGAACATTTTCCTCGGATTGGTGGTGGTGCTACGCCTTTTCCTAATATCAATTTCGATGTCCGAAAACTATCTGTTGGTTTAATTGAGTATAGCCTATAACCGTCTTGGGTATGTCTTCCTCCTAGACTTTTTCCTGATGATCTTTCTCTCTTCTGTTTGGATATCTTCAAGTTGTTTTCTGTTACGGGTTAGTGTATCACTTGCGTAGAGGATTTCTGGTTTTATTACAGTATTGTACTGTCCACTTTTTGCCCACCTGGACACTGATATTTTGTTGTAGAGGTGTTACGTTAATCCTAAACTTTTTTTTAATTTCTTGGAGGCGGTGTTGCTGTGAGATGTTTTCAATATCCGTCGGTTCGATTAGTTCTACAAGGTATTTAAAGTATGGGACTCCGTTAATTTTACCATATTTTGCTTTCAAGCTTGCAGTTTCTGTTTTTGAACAAAAGAATTAAGTTTTCTCAAACGAAATTTGTAAACCTACTTTTTCTGTCCACTCTTTGAGTATTTCCACTATTTATTACTACTATTGTAGTGGACTGACCAGACAGCCAGTCCACTATGACGGGTAGCCGAAAGGCACGCGTTTAAGCTCACGCAGACTGGCGTGAGGTCTGGAACAGGTCAGAGGAATAAGACTAGCAAAACAGAAGGTAACTGGTAGAATACCTAACTTTAATCCATAAGTGGTGTACATCGGTCTGACGGTACAGGCATCACAAGTTAAATATCTATTGATAATGGCGCTTGCTAGGTCGTAGCAATTGACGTAGCTGAAGGCTATGCTAACTATCGTCTCGGCAAATGAGAGCGTAGTTTGTCAGTATAGCATCACTAGCAAAGTCGTCTGTACAATGGGGGCGAGTGCTAGGACGTTTCTCTAGACCTGCCGTGTGGCGGCGCTCGGTCTGCAATCACTGACAGTGGCGACACGCGGGTCCGACGTATACTAATGGACCGCGGCCGATTTAAAGGCTACCACGTAGCAAGTGTGGTGTCTGGCGGTAACACCACAACTATTGTTATTATTATTACTGTGGTGTCACCGCCAGACACCACACTTGCTAGGTGGTAGCCTTTAAATCGGCCGCGGTCCGGTAGTATACTCGCCCCAGTTGTACAGCCGACTTTGCTAGCGATGGTTCACTTTCTACATACTCTCTCATTCGCAGAGACGACAGTTTAGCATAGCCTTCAGCTACGTCATTTGCTACGACCTAGCAAGGCGCCATTATCAATTGGTATTTATCTTGTGATGCATGTACCATCAGACCAATGTTCACCAATTATGGATTAAAGTTAAGTATTCCAACAGCTACGTACTTTATTTGCTAGACTCAACTCCTTTAACTGTTCCAGACCTCACGCCAGCCTGCGTGAGCTTAAACGCGTGCCTTTCGTCTTCACCTCCTAGTGGCTTGGCTGTCTTTCCAAGTCACAACAATTACTATTAGTGGCTGCGACTGTAGTCGTTAACAGCCCGAAGTGGTCCAATTTCTGCCAGTTCAGAAGCAAGGAGTGCAGTAATGAAGCGATTTACGAACTAGCCCGCCTGACAGAAAGGATATTGCGTAGACATGGCTAAGCCACAGCCTGGGGGATGTTTCCAGAATGTGAGCTGTGAGGACGGGGCGTGAGTCGTGCTTGGGTAGCTCAGATGGTAGAGCACCTGCCCGTCAAAGGCAAAGGTCCTGAGTTCGAGTCTCGGTCTGGGACACAGTTTTAATCTGCCAGGAAGTTTCACATCAGCGCAAACTCCGCTGCAGAGTGAAAATCTCATTCTGGAAACATTCCCCAGGCTGTGGCTAAGCCATGTCTCCGCAATATCCTTTCTTTCAGGAGTGATAGTTCTGCAGGGTTCGCAGGAGAGCTTTTGTAAAGTTTGGAAGGTAGGAGACCAGATACTGGCAGAAGTAAAGCTGTGAGGACGGGGCGTCAGTCGTGTTTGGGTAGCTCAGATGGTACAGCACTTGCCCGTGAAAGGCAAAGGTCCCGGGTTCGAGTCTCGGTCCGGCACACAGTTTTAATCTGCCAGGGAGTTCCATATTCCACGATGTCCCACAACAAATACCGCGCTTTTTCAACCGAAATTGGCCGAGAAGAAAAAATGTGTTGCATTAGTTATTGAAAGCTCCTCGCATTTTTGTCCGCAGATTTGAGGGCGGTGCAGGTGAAACGGAACTGATATACTTAATAGGAGGTATTAAAGCGGTCTAGTCGGACAACAGAATCTGCTGAGTGCAAGCAGCATATAATAGGGTGGTGCTGTTACCGCGACACGGCACGAGGCGAGCGTGCGATGTGGCGTGATTGATGGTGCCGCCGTGTAGCTGGCTGGCCGTGTTGCGTGCGAGTAGACAACAGATTCAGTTTCCGACACGTTGTGGGACACGCACTAGGCTGAGAAAGCGCCAACACCAGACGCACATGTCTGCGTAGCCGCGTTACAGGCACGCACACACGTTCTCATACCACCCACAATACCACTCAAATGGCTCAAACGGCTGTAAGCACTATGGGACTTAACATCTCAGGTCATCAGTTCCCTAGACTTAGAACTACCTAAACCTAACTAACGTAAGGACATCACACACATCCAAACCCGAGGCAGGATTCGAACCTGCGACCGTAGCAGCAACGCGGCTCCGGACTGAAGCGCCTAGAACCGCTCGCCCACAGCGGCCGGTCACGATACTACTCTGGAGCGCCAGAGAAACTGGTATCGGAATGCGTATTCAAATACAGAGATATGTAAACAGGAGCGGCCATCGGCAGCGCCTATATAGGATGGTCCGTTGATAGACAGTTTTTTAGTTAGATGTGGTTTGACTTTTAGAATGACTCTATACAGGGTGGTCCATTGATAGTGACCGGGCCAAGTATCTCACAAAGTAAGCGTCAAACGAAAAAACTACAAAGAACGAAACTTGTCTAGCTTGAAGGGGGAAACCAGATGGCGCTATGGTTGGCCCGCTAGATGGCGCTGCCATAGGTCAAACGGATATCAGCTGCGATTTTATAAAATAGGAACCCACATTTTCTATTACATATTCGTGTAGTACGTAAAGAAATATGGGTGCTTTAGTTGGACCACTTGTTTCGCTGTAATAGTCACACACATATGGCTCACAATTTTAGACGAACAGTTGGTAACAGGTAGGTTTTTTAAATTAAAATACAGAACGTAGGTACGTTTGAACATTTAATTTCGGTTGCTCCAATATGATACATGTACGTTTCTGAACTTATCATTTCTGAGAACGGATGTTGTTATAGCGTGATTAACTGTAAATACCACATTAATGCAATAAATTCTCAAAATGATGTCCGTCAACCTCAATGCATTTGTCAATACGTGTAACGACATTCCTCTCAACAGCGAGTAGTTCGCCTTCCGTAATATTCGCACATGCATTGACAATGCGCTAACGCATGCTGTCAGGCGTTGTCGGTGGATCACGATAGCAATTATCCTTCAACCTTCCCTACAGAAAGAAATCCGGGGACGTCAGAACCGGTCAACGTTCGGGCCACGGTATGGTGCTTCGACGACCAATCCACCTGTCATGGAATATGCTATTCAATACCGCTTCAACCGCACGCGACCTATGTGCTGGACATCCATCATGTTGGAAGTACATCGTCATTCTGTCATGCAGTGATACATCTTGTAGTAACATCGGTAGAACATAACGTAGGAAATCAGCATACGTTGCACCATTTAGATTGCCATCAATAACATGGAGGCCAATTATCCTTCCTCCCATATTGCCGCGCCATACATTAACCCGCCAAGGTCGCTGATGTTCCACTTGTCGCAGACGTCGTGGATTTTCCGTTTCCCAATAGTTCATATTACGCCGGTTTACGTTACCACTGTTGGTGAATTATGCTTCATCGCGCCGGCCTCGGTGGTCTTGCGGTTCTAGGCGCGCAGTCCGGAACCGCGCGGCTGCTACGGTCGCAGGTTCGAATCCTGCCTCGGGCACGGATGCGTGTGATGTCCTTAGGTTAGTTAGGTTTAAGTAGTTCTAAGTTCTAGGGGACTGATGATCTCAGCAGTTAAGTCCCATAGTGCTCAGAGCCATTTGAACCATTTTTTTGCTTCATCGCTAAATAGAACGCGTGCAGAAAATCTGTCATGGTCCCGTAATTTCTCTTGTGCCCAGTGGCAGAACTGTACACTACGTTCAAAGTCGTCGCCATGCAGTCCCTGGTGCATAGAAACATGGTACGGCTGCAATCGATGTTGATGTAGCATTCTCAACACCGACGCTTTTGAGATTCCCGATTCTCGCTGCAGGTCGTGGTTGGCGTTTCACATGTGGCTGAACACTTCCTGTTTCCTTAAATAACGTAACTATCCGGCGATCGGTCCGGACACTTGGATGATGTCGTCAGGATACAGAGCAGCATACATAGCACACGCCCCTTGGGCATTTTGATCACAATAACCATACATCAACACGATACCGACCATTTCCGCAAGGCCGGCCCGTGTGGCCGTGCGGTTCTAGGCGCTCCAGTCTGGAACCGCGTGACCGCTACGGTCGCAGGTTCGAATCCTGCCTCGGGCATGGATGTGTGTGATGTCCTTGGGTTAGTTAGGTATAAGAAGCTCTAAGTTCTAGGGGACTGATGACCATAGATGTTAAGTCCCATAGTGCTCAGAGCCAAACCAAACCTTTTCCGCAATTGGTAAGCGGTCCATTTTAACACGGGTAATGTATCACGAAACAAATACCTTCCGCACTGGCGGAATGTTACGTGATACCACGTACTTAAACGTGTGTGACTATTACAGCGCCATCTATCACAAAGCGAAAAAAGTGGTTCAACTAAAAAATTCATATTTCTTTACGAACTACACGAATATGTAATAAAAATTGGGGTTCATATTTTTAAAAAACGCAGTTGATATCCGTTTGACTTATGGCAGCGCCATGTAGCAGGCCAACCAAAGCGCCATCTCGTTTCTCCCTTCAAGCTAGACAAGTTTCGTCCTTTGTCGTTTTTTCGTTTGACGCTTATTTCGTGAGATATTTGGCCCGGTCACTAACAATGGACCACCCCTTTATAAGACCACAAGCGCCTGGCGCGGTTGTTAGATCAGTTACTAATGCTACAATGGCAGGTTATCAAGATTTAAGGTAGTTTGAATGTGGTGTTATAATGGGCGCACGAGCGATGGAACAGAGCAACTCCGAGGTAGCGATGAAGTGCGGATTTTCCCGTACGACCATTTCACGAGGGTACCGAGAATATCAGGAATCCGGTAAAATATCAAATCTCCGACATCGCCGCGGCCAGAAAAAGATCCTGCAAGAACTGGATGAACGACGACTGAAGATAATCGTTCAACAAGACAGAAGTCCAACCCTTCCGCAAACTGCTGCAGATTTCAATGCTGGACCACCAACATGTGTCAGCGTGCGAACCCTCAGCGAAACATCATCGATTTGAGTTTCGGAGCCGAAGGCCCACTTGTTTACCCTTGATGACTGCGCGACACAAAGCTTTATGCCTAGCTTAGGCCTGTCAACACCAACAATGGACTGTTGATGACTGGAAACATATTGCCTGGTTGGACGAGTCTCGTTTCAAATTGTATCGAGCGGATGCACCTTTGTGGGTGTGGAGACAACCTCATAAACCCATGGATCCTGCATGTCAGCAGGTGACTGTTTAAGGTCGTGGAGGCTCTTAAATGGTGTGTGGCGTGTGCAGTTGCAGTGATATGGGACCTCTGATACGTCTAGATACTTGATAGGTGACACGTACGTAAGCATCCTGTCTGGTCATTTGTATCCATTCGTATCCATTGTGCATTGCGACGGACTTGGGGAATTCCAGCAGGACAATGCGACACCCTAGATGCACAGAATCGCTACACAGTAGCTCCAGGAAGACTCTTCTGAGATTAAACACTTCCGCTAGTCACCGAAGTCCCCAGACGTAAACATTATTGAGAATATCTGGGATGCCTTGGGAAGTGCTGTTCGGAAGAGACCTCCACATCATCGTACTCTTTCGGATTTATGGACAGGTTCAAAAATGGTATGGTATGATTATGAATCCTGAATCCTTCCTTGTCATGCCTGAAAACTTTTATGAATTTAAGCCGCCCGGTGTAGCCGAGCGGTTCTAAAAAATTGTTCAAATGGCTCTGAGCACTATGGGACTTACATCTGTGGTCATCAGTCCCCTAGACCTTAGAACTACTTAAACCCAACTAACCTAATGACATCACACACATCCATGCCAGAGGCAGGATTCGAACATGCGACCGTGGTGGTCGAGCGGTTCGAGACTGAAGCCCCTAGAACCGCTCGGCCACAGCGACCGGCTTATGGACAGGCCTGCAGAAATAACGGTGTCAGTTCTCTCCAGCACTACTTCAGACATTAGTCGAGTCTATTCCACGTCGTGTTGTGGCGCTCACGTGCTCGCGGGGGGCCTACACGATATTAGTCTCTTCGGCACTTCAGTGTACGTAAATTTATGAGGAATGAAGGCATGAGCATGAAATACTGTAATCAATAATTTACTCATGACGAGTACTTGAAAACACTCAAAACAACCTAGTATGTGGGGAATTTGCGGGGAAACGGGAATTTTACCTAGATTTTTGGGTGGCCGAGCGGTTCTAGGCGCATCGGTCTGGTACCGCGCTGTTGCTGCGGTCGCAGGTTCGAATCCTGTCTCGGGCATGGACGTGTCTGATGTCCTTAGGTTAGCTAGGTTTAAGTAGTTCTACGTCTACGGGACTGATGACCTCAGATGTTAAGTCCCATAGTACTCAGAGCCATTTGAACCATTTTTGTAGATTTTTGGGGAATTTGGTTCAAATGGTTCAAATGGCTCTGAGCACTATGGGACTTAACTTCTAAGGTCATCAGTCCCCTAGAACTTAGAACTACTGAAACCTAACTAGCCTAAGGACATCACACACATCCATGCCCGAGGCAGGATTCGAACCTGCGACCGTAGTGGTCGCGCGGTTCCATACTGAAGCGCCTAGAACCGGTCGGTCACACCGTCCGGCGGGGAATATGGAATACTGGCGTTGGCAACGTTGAGTGTAACACACGCAGACAAGGTGCCGTAGACAGCCCAATATGTAGAGAATCATTTACCCCTGGCTCAATCTGCGACTGGAATAGGATGGAAATTCGAACGAGGAACCTACCGCCTCGCGTTATTGATGTGTATGTATGTCGATGTACGACAGGAGATTTGACTATATCGGCGTTGGCGGTTTGCAGCTGTAGCACTCGTGCGGCCGTCAAAACATGTCGTTTTCAGTGCTGCGGGTCACGCCAGTGTTTTATGGCGGTGCTTCCAGAGCCACGAGCAAGTTGGTGCTTTTACAGGAGGCGGCGGACCGGCGCTTAAGCCGGGAACTGCGACAATAACTCGACGACTGGGAGACAGGCCATTGTCTTCCATCATTTTCGTCGTCTGTCGCCTGAAGGAGCGCAGAAATCGACTCTAGGCCACGAGCGGGCGACACGCCACACGAAGTGGCTATACAGTACGACGCCATTTCCACATCGACATCTGTATGTATGAGCCAGTGTCGTGATCGGCGCACGTACTTCTTACTAATATCAGCCACTTGCCGTCTTGCTCCACTGGGCTGTGACAACTCACTTACGATTCCTTCACTGTTATTTTGTCGCCTTCAGTGCGAGGACCAGTTTTGATGTGGCTGTCCACGCAACGCTATTCCGCCGTGTACGAGCCTCTTAATTTCTGGCTAACTACTGTAGATTGGAATACAGCTGTTGACAAAATATCGATATGTCGTACTACGTCAAAAAATACCGGGTGATCAAAAAGTCAGTATAAATTTGAAAACTGAATAAATCACGGAATAATGTAGATAGAGAGGTAAAAATTGACACACATGCTTGGAATGACATGGCGTTATATTAGAACAAAAAAAAAAAAAAACACCTCATATTGCCAGACTTGTGAAACATCTCTTGCGCTCGTTCACCTTGCTGCACGGACTAGCAAAGTGCTATGCCCTCCTCAACAGAAACTTCAACCCACATCTGCAGCTTATTTCCCCTCCTTGGATCGTCACTAATGCCGAGGCTATACATCATTGGATTAGCACCCCAGCGTTGGACATTATAAGATCTATAGATCACCTGCATCTGAGGTACAGGGTTGGTGGTGATCAGTTCCTCCTAAGGTCATCGGTCCCTAGACTTACACACTGCTTAATCTAACTTAAACTAACGACA